>NC_133024.1:40430833-41034166 GCF_048771995.1 Taeniopygia guttata
ATCCCATGGGTTTTCTCTATTGAAGTTGATTACATCATTTGAGTTCAGGTAAAGTTACATAAAATCTTCATTGGAAGCAATAAAATACTCTCTTTGAGAAAGAACTGAAATTTTCTCTTCATTAATTCATCAAATTACTTATTTGACCATGTTGACATCAATTAGTATAATTTTCTCCTGGCATAAATGAAGAAGCTGAAGAACAGAGACTTGAGCTGGTTTAACAAGGGTCATAGGAAAATACATTTATTTGTATTTGAGAGTGAGTAGGTTTTGCCTGCTATCAAAAAATTTTTAGACTGTTTGTCACTTTATTTATGCCCTTTGCCCCTTGCAGACTTACTAGAATATGCTTGTTTATAAAGCACAATTAAATATCAGAATGGTATAAAAGTGTTCATATATAAAAGGGCATAAAAATATTGTAATTAACATTGACAATGATTTATCTGATGCATTTTACTTTGCATACAATAGGAACTGATCTTCTTTAATCACTTTGATTGGAGTTCCATTGATTAAAGGAGCAAAGCATAAATGTCAAGGAGCTAAATCACAGAATATTCAAAAGCTTAAAACCAAATATTACGGAAAGAGTAGTATTTTCTCCTTGGACAGAGAAAGCACTGAAAATTTGTACTTCTTCATCCCTACTGCACTATCATATGGTGATGAAATATTTTGAGGTTACTCATACACCAGGGAAGAACAGTGCATGGGATTCCCTGGCCTTCTAAGAGCATGGAGCTTAAGGTACACACCTCAGCCTTGATTAACTTCTCTTTTGATATGAGCTTCTGAAGCACAAGTAGTTTTCCAAGCATAAACTTTGTGAATTCTATTTTCCATAAGCCAAATTAATTTTTAAGCAGGAACATAAGTACTTGGATTATTCACACCAGGCAGTTTCTAACAAATTTTGAAAAGCGTTAAATATTTACATGAAAAACTAGCAATTTACACTATAAGAACAATTTCTTCTGTTCTGCAAATGAGTAAATTTCAGATTATGTGGTTTATAATGTATTAATTATAATGTTCAGATAGAAATTTCAAGCCTGAGGGAAATCTCTAAGAATCAAATGCAAGATTTTGTTGTACTAAACTGCATTTTGGGACACAGAAGTCATGAGAACATGTTCTTAGTAAATTACAGGATACAGCTGCTAAAGCTGAAGTACTGCCAGGATCAAGCTATGTATTTTAAGCTTTGCAAACATATTATTGAAAATATATGCTCATCCCAATGTACTAAAACATTAAATATAAACTTCTCTTTATGATAAAGGTCCTGGTTTGTCAACAAGAATTTAGTTGCCATGTGCTCTGCAACAGAGTTTTTCTCATGTTAGATAGATTTGGTTAATTTGTGATCTTGTTTATGCTGACCCACAACTACACTAACAAAGAAAAAAAAATGAAATATTGGTGCAGAGTAAAGAAGAACCCTACTCATCCATCATCCCTGGGGGATGGGCTAGATTCTTGGGAAGGCAAGTTAGATCCTGCCCCTCTCAGCGATTGTCCTCATCCATTCAAGCCCTTCCAATGAGATAATTTGATCTCATTGCATCAGTGGTTCATATGAACCATATGAACCATCATTTGTGATGGTTCATAGCCTTGCAGTGTTCATGAGCTGCAGTGCTGATTTCTGCCAAGCTGAGACTTCTCACATTTCAATAGAAATGTTTCTAACAGCTCCAGTGGTTTCTTCAGAGTAACAGGAGATAAATGGTCACTTCTACTATATGACTCATCTGGGATACTTGACTACCTTAAGATGACACAAAATCATGCCTTTGATCATTTCTAGTCACTGAATACAAAGAAAGACTAGACAAGCTCAGTTGCATAACTCTTCATGGCTGTCATCTAAAATCAGATAAATCTGTCGATGCCACTTCCAAAATCAGTATCATTCATTGGCTTGGCCTGTCAGTGCTCTAAAATATGGTACAATGCAGCAGGTTTTTACCTGGAATGTCAGAACTTTCACTGGAAATCCTGTAGCTTGTTATCAGCATCTGTCACTGTAAATCTTGGGTACTTTAGGCTTGCATTGCATGATTGGTCTCTAATAAAATTTCCAGTCCTCCACAATGTATAAAGCTTCTTTTCAGTATTTAGATGTGAATCTGTTTCATCCAGAACAGTGTGAGAAAACCTTGGACAGACATTGATTTGGGGATTTTCTTACTTCATTGTCTTGTCTTCAGAAGTTCTCAAGTCCTTCCATATTTCATTTTAGTGAAATACATTTGGGTGAACAGAAAGGAGATTCTCCAAGGGATGATTGAAACTACTGACAATATTTCATAATTCAAGTTTAATAAATATTTAGGGGAAAAAACATATATAAAGGCAATACTTCATCGTAGGTCTGGTTTAGATGTGGAAGCTGCTGCTACAGAAACAGAACTGCTGAGCTCAAGTAATTAACAAGGTTTAAAGAAAAAATTAAGTAGGTAGCAAGACTATCTTGTTATCCTAATAATTCACCAAAAAAAATCTGGAAATGCTTCCTCATCAAATTATTTTTTTTATTAAAAACCAAAAGGAGAACTATTTAAGGTGAAAAATATCTGCTACTGCAGATGTTCTGAAACATCTATCATCAGACACAGGAGACAAAATATTTGGCCTTGAGTCTAATTAAGTATGAATAGACTTCTTTGAAACTTTTTTTTTAATATTAGTGTTGTTAGGAAGTGAAAGTTTTTTTACCATATCAGTCTTCCAAGCAGGAGCAGCCAAAGGTTTCCAGTGAAATACCAAAATGTTCATTCAATGGATCACAGAGGCATTTTTAGTCTGGTACATTTAAATTTTTTTTAATCAGGGTAATATATTTGGTATTGTGCTCATTTTAAATACTACATTGCTTGTCACACATTTGGCAATAGACCTCTTCAAATATATTTAACAAATTGTTCCATGAGTAGTAACTACATATAAAATAGCTTCAATGATTAAAAAAATCCGTATGTATTTTCTTCATGAAATACAATATATACATTATGATCTTATAGTTTTAAGGTACATCAAATTTTGGGTTTAAACAAATTCACAGTGTACATTTTACCTCTGTAATAAAAATCTACACTTTAAAAGTGCCTGGATCTCAAACTGTGTATAGGTATTTCCTCTCTCTGGATTTATGGAGTGAGGGTTTACCATCAACGAGCACTACAGAAGATCCAAATTGTGTATTCCAATGACCAAAAATTAAGACTTCTGATTACTGAAAGTTAACACTGTCCCTGTTACCTCTGATCCTGATCAACAGATTTTCTGAAGAGCTTCTCTCAGATGGAAAATGTGCTTTGAGCACATGGCCCGTAACACAGCCCTTCAGTGGAGCTGAATGAACTGCCCACTATTTCAGAAAACCAAGTCCAAAATACACAGGTGGAACTTCAGTTTAGAGGCCAGTCCTGGGAACCATCCAGGAGCCACAATGCAGTGACATTACCATCACACTACCTTCCAGCCTAAGGTCACACCAGTTGCCTGTGCTCTACTACCTTTGAATCCTCACTTTCCTCCTTCTCCCTCAGAGGAAGAAGCCTTAGAAGTTTCTAAACCCTGAGTTCATTAAACCTGAGGCCCACAGGACACACATTGTTCCCCATTTGCAGTTAGACTTCCGTGGAAGCACTTCCTCCAAAGCATGACAAACACTCTTGGGGCAAGCCGACCTTAGTCCCCTACCTCCACCTGTCTCCAATTGATTTCAAAACCCATTTTAATATATGGGTGTTTTTTCCCTGAAAATACACAGTGATTCCATCAACAATTTTAAGAAAAGAACTATCAATAAATCCATTTGGAAACTAATCAATTGCCAGCCTAAAAGGGAAAGGCAGAAACATTCTAATACATTCCACAGTAAATAAGTTTCACAAAGCTAATTTCAAAGCAAGTACTGACAAGCCTTTTTAAGTCTGGTTTCATACAAGTCTTTTACAGGTGTGTCATACACCTTGATGCCATGTTATAATTTTTCACAGCCCTTTCACTAATCTTAAAAAAAGCTTAAAGAGAAGCAGAGATGCCCAATGTAATGTGTGTTTATAACCCTTCCAGAATTAGTGACTGTCTAAAGAAACACAAATTACTGTATTAAGCAGGGAAAAATTACATGGAATTTATCCTGTTTCTATCTGGAAAGACAGAAACCAGCTGACTGTCCTGCATGGACATTGTTACACAACAAACAGCCAGACGGAACATGGGATAGCTCATCTGCAGTTTAACAGAAAGAGACTTTTAACTATTGCAGTTGGCAGGGTGAAAGTGTTGTTGGAGCTTTCCTTACCACATGGAGTGAAGATTCTTTATTAAAAGAGTCCTAAAGAATACAGCACAAGAGCTGAGCTGTGACCGGTGGAAAAAAGGATGAGGGATGCAAATGCACAGAAGATGAGATTTCATTATTTTTTGCACCCAGATTGTTTTGTTCACTATGCATATGTCTGAAGAAAATTTAATCATTTAAACAGGTTTAACATGGAAACATGGTCCCCCATGTACAAAATTCCCAGAATTCAAAGAGAGTTTTGCACCACATTTTAGTATCTTCCACCTCAAATAAAAATGTTGTATTCAAACCCCTAATCTGCAGTTTGAGAGGTTCAGTTCAAGGCATAAAAGCTGGAGAATTTGGGAATCCTGAAACAGACTGGAACATCAAGGGTTAATTATTTTGGACTAAAGAAGGTTTTCTGTCAGCCTCAGAAATAGCTTTTCAGTAAACTTGGTGAAAAATATTTCTTTCTTAATGTACTGACTCCCATAGGAACCTAGGTATCTCGCAGGATAGTCCAGTGCTGACAGGGATCAGTACAGGAAAGTACAGCACTGTGCTCTGAGTGTCCTGGTATCTACCTCTACATGGAAATGTTCATAACTTTCTTTTAATATCCTACACATTCTTAAAAAAGGCAGCTTTATTTTCTTTTGCTAGTTGGGAATGCTGGAAAAATTAAATAGCTTTTGATATATGTATGCATATAAAAGCCTTTAAAGAGATAAAAGGATTTATCTCTTTTGCTTCACTAAAATATATGTAAGAATGCTTACAAAAGGAAATTTGCAAAAAATAAACAGTTAACATAGGAAAGTTTAGATCTATGCTTTCAATCTTTTGTGACTGAGCTTATCAAGATTCCACTGGAATTCTAGACAGTAAATTGAGTACTTAAGTTAGATCAACTATTCTTCAGCAGGTAAAGAATAAATATCTTTACTGAAGTGGTATGGCCTCTCTGCTGTAGACCTAGAGGACTTGCCACTGTGTTTTTTCAACAAAGAATTGGAATGATTTAATTTCTGAATCTTTTTAAGAAATGTGAACTAGACTTGAGGAAAACAGAAATATGGCTTGAAGTGAATTGTTAGCATTCTGTTGCATATTGTATTTTGGTTATCTCTTGCTTTCTTCTTCCTTAGAGTCAAGTGACAGTTTTTCCCCAAGCTTCCTTATAAGTTCTGCCAGATCTTCAGAATTCTGAGATTTTTCCTCAAGGAGTTCATACCGGAGACTTGAGATGTCCTGTTTGATTTCCTTCAATTCACCTGTAAAAGATTTTAAAATATCACAATATTAAGAAAAAAAAAAAAAAAGAAAAAAACAGCATATCCAAATATCTAACAATTATCATGTTTTTTCTGTATTTCTTTGTTGAAACAGAAGAAGTAGATATTGTGCTGCCCACTACTGAATCATAGGATAGTCTGAGTTGGAAGGGACCCGCAATGACCATTGAGTTCAGCTTTAAGTTGAATGGTCCATAGGAGGATTAGATCCAAAATCTTGATGTTATTAGCATCATGCTCTGACCAGCTGAGCTAACCTCAGTGAAACAGTGTCTTGGGGATAGGACTATGAAGATGCAGTTCAGGAATCAAACAAATCTGAAGGCAAAAGTGTGAGAGACCACAAGTTCACAAAACTCACATGATCTATTTGATGGAAGATGCTGTTCTGCTGCAAGAGAGATCACAGAATCGTAGCCACAGAATAATTTCGGTTGGAAAAGACCTCTAAGATCACTGAATCCAATCAGTCATCCAGCACTACCCAGCCCACCAGATCTTTTGGGAACTAGATTATCTTTAAGGGCCCTTCCAAGCAAAATGATTCTTTGATTCTATTATTACTAGATGTAGCAACACATTTTAATGATTGTCAGATCAGTGATAGTTTCTGATGGGAGAGAAGAGACAGAAATCCCATCTCCTCTTCAATAGCATGTGAATTTTACCTCTTGCACTTGTAAGCATGTGAAGTAGATTAAGTATTTTGGAAATATATAATCACTTTGTTTTGATTCTTTGAAACATACAATTCATCAACATACTCACCTTCATTGACTTCATCACTTTCCTTATCTATCTGAGCTTTCAACACATATCTTTTAATAAGACGCTTCATTATTTTCTGCAGAGAAAAAAGAAAGGAAAAGGGAGTTTTCTTAGTTGGACTAGTATTGTTATGACATTTCAAAGTAAGAGCTCTTGTCCTGATTTTAGCTGGGACAGAGTTCATTTTCCTCTTCGTAGCTGGTACAGTGCGAGTTTTGGGTTTAGTATGAGAATAGTTTTGATAACACACTGGTGTTTTAGTTGTTGCTGAGCAGTGATTACCCAAAGGCAAGGACTCTTCAATGCCTCTGCTGCTGAGCAGGTGCACAGGAAGCTGGGGAGGAGAATGGTTGGGACAGCTGAACCAAGCTGGCCAGAGGAGTATTTCATACCATAAACTATCATGCTCAGTATAGAAACTGGGGGAGGCTTGCCTTGAGGGGTGATCACTGCTCCTCTATCTCTCTTTTCATTACTACTGCTACTACCACTACTATTTTTTTTTTTTTTTGCTTTATTTAAATTAGTGAAGTGTTATTATCTCAACTCATGAGTTTTACCTTCTATGATTCTCCTCCTCATCCCGTGCACTTGGAAGGGGCAGTGTAGGGGCAGTGAGTAAGCAACTGTGTGGTACTTAGTTGACAGATGGGGTTAAATTATGACACCTCTTTTACCTTCTGTTGCATTCAGATACTTCAGTGTAGAACTTGACAGGTAAAAGAAATTTAATGTAAAAATCTCTGCTTTCATCTACAGATGATATTTAACCTTTATGATTCTGCATATACTTTAAAGTTAGAGAACTAAAGACAATCTTATGAATGGTATAATTCATAAGCCTTAACCTACTACTGGAGCCTGTAAGAACTATTAATACAGTTGCATCTTTGACCTCCAAGTAGATGAAGACATCTGGCTTTTATTGCTACCCAAAGATGATAATGATCCTGCTTAGCAGTGATAGTTGCTAACCCTTTTGTTGTTAGTTTATTTGAACCTATTTTGATATATTTGCTAAGTTATGTTTTCCCAGTGTAGAACTTGCTTAGAGAAAATGGGATCCAATGATGAGTCTCAGCTGGGACTCATCTAACCAAAGACATATATTTTCTAAGGTAAATATACATATCTGTCATCTTTATTTCCTTCTATGGATAAAATGAGCAAACCTGAGAGCACAGTTCATCTGAGACAACTAAAACTGATCAAATAGCTCATACCATGAGAATGACCAACCTCTCTGCTAATAACAAAGGGAATCTAGGCCAGCAAATTTATTGTAAATTTTACCTTTCCAGGAAAAAATTTATTCTGGCCCTGATTCTCCCAACAGTTCAAATTACTTAAAAAAGAATAAGGTATCCAAGTATGTTTTAGGATTTGTATTTCTGCCTTTGGGTTTAATATTTTTATAGGGTGTAGTTCATGACAACACAATACTTCTTCTTTTCCATTTTAAGATATAAAAAAATCATAGATTTATATGTCTGCTTTTGTCTCCACAATAATAGAGCTGACCAGAGCTGGTTTTGAGGTGAGTCATCCCAGATTAGTGGTCCCAGGCCATCACTACAGTCACGCTTGCAAGGTCAGCAGCTGTACTGTTTATTATAATAATCCAAGAATGTTTCAAATACAAAGCCACACTACAGGTTTATGGGGTAGATTTTTAATCTTGGTACATATCCCTGCATCATAATGAAATTGGCTGTGAAAACGTGAGGGAGTTTTTGGAACAGACTCCTGTTGATAGTGCATAACATAAAAGTGGAGCAGAGCTAGCCTGCCCAAGGGAAAATCTCTATTTCTGTCTTGTGGTCAATAAAGTATACTCATTTTCTGTACTCTTTTTCATTCAATTTATCTTTTTATATTGCCCAGGCAGATCTTGCTTCTTCATTTCTACCTACTTTGTAGTATTACAAGAAGGAAAGAAGCAGTCTCTGGACCAGAATAGCTGAGATTTATGTGGACTGTGCTGGGTCTCTTTATACTTAACTGCACAAATGCTCACTGCAGTTGTTTAGGAGGCAAAAGAAAAACAGATTTCATTGATAGAGTAAAGGCTGAAAGATACTTGCAGTGGTTGAGTCATTTGTATGTAGAGGTGTGCCACAATAAGCTGATCTGCTTCAGCAAATGGAATGGGAAGATTTTGGGTTTATTTTTTGATTTCTCAATTCACATTCTGCAGTTAAGGACTCAATTCTAAAATTAAAAACATTTTTCTAAAGCACATAAATACATTGCACTATAAAGGTACCATTTATAAAACAAAGAGAAGAGAAAAAACCGTCAAAATTGTACTGCAAATGCCTAAACCATTTCATTTATTTCTGATATATACAAGGTCTGTGGATTTATTTTTGACTTATGTCGCTTAGCATAAATTCAAAACCGTCCTCATGCCATAGTCTGCCAGTTCTACTACTTCTTGATTTTATTTAAAAATAAACTGGTTTTTACCTGATACTGTCTTGGAGGATTGTTTAAACTGTTTAAGTGGATTTCATCTGAGCTTCTGATACTCGATTGCTTCCTCTGACCAAGCTGAAATGGAAACATTATTTATAGTATGAAATAAATAGAAGATCAATATGTATATCTCATGTATATATCCTATGACAGAAAACCTAAGGTTTTCAGCACAAAATGGTGAACTGGGACTCGAGCTGAATGGCTGGGCTGCAGTAAGAGTGAACAGAAACTGCAAAAACAAATGGCATTACTTTAGATAAAGAGCGGGGTCAGTTCAACAAGTAGGAGTGCAAGAAATATAAATCATGATGGATCTGAATGAGGAATAAGTGGGACTGTCACTAAAAATTCAGATCTCTGATATTATACCTGGTCTAACAAAATTTTTCAAAGGACAGAAAACTGTTTAAAAGGACAGAACTATCAGTGAAGTGTCCCAAATTCTGTGTGATCGTTCTGTACTTCCATTGAATCTCTCTATGTTGTGTCCTAATATATTGAGCATCTACTGATAAGCAGACTGGGGCACTTTGAAGCCTGCTAAATACTCTGTGGGATATGCTGAGATATCATTTGTTGGGGGCAAAAAAGGGGCAGGATTCCATGCTTACACAGCTGTACACTGGGAATAATTTAAATACTTTTAGATTTTGTTTAGGATTCCATAGAATCACAGAATGGTTTGTGTTGGAAGGACATCTGAAAACAGATAGTTCAATGCCCCTGCCATTGGAAGGGACACCTTCGATTAGATCAGGCTTGTATTTTGATACAAAAATTTATTATATCCATTGGTAAAAGATATTCATTAGCAATTAATACAAAGTGTACACTGAATTTGGGAATTTTTTTGTTCTTTAGAAAGATTCACAAATCTATTTGCCCATACTTTAAAAAAAAATTGTCTATTCAGACTGTGTTTATTTGACTAAGCAAAAGTAGTGATAAAAGATAAATAGCATAAAACATATAAAACAATTAATATTTCTCTTATATATTAATCTACATGTGGATGGTAATTAATGCTATATAAAAATAGCAAGTCACTATTTTTTAGTGCTTGAATAAAGCTACTTCAGATAGTTTGAATATATATTAGAAAATATAATATTATCAAAATGTTTTAAGTTAAATTAGGTATCTGAGTTATAATAAAAAATAATGGCTAGTGAGTTTACACAATCACTATGTAATCACTATGTTTTCCAGGATTTTAGAACTAATTATACTCTATCTTGGGCCTCATCTATAATAGCAAGTTAAAAGAGGAAAACAATCTTCCTGCTATTTCAGCTCCTGAATTTCCCATGCACCATTTTTGGAAATAATATAATAGAATAAGAGTAAGACCACTCTTCCTCTGCAGTAGCAGAGGGAAGTTGCCTTGGGTATTTACTATGCATTTTATTACATATCTTAAAAGCCATGTGTCATGCTAGTTAGCAGTTTCAAACTTATGTTACATTGCTTCACCTCAAAAGTTAATCCACTGCTCAATTACAGCGCTCAATTGATTTTCACTTGAAATAGCGAAATTGGTAATATGTGCTGAGATGACTTATGACACTGCAAACTTGTAAAACCAGGCTCACAGTAACGCCTTTATCTTAATCTTCACCCTCCAGCACATTTTTTAAGACAATAATGTACTTTTAGTTAGCTACAGAGTGAACCTTGAAAGCTGGCAGGTATATCATAAGTGTGTAACTTCATTAGTTCTTGTTTCATTAGTCTTGTAATTTCATTAGTTCTAGTTCTTAGTAAGGACACAAGATCCACTGTAAATTGCTAAATGACCACTTGGTGGCAGAGACTGCCAAGATTTCATTATAACATCTAATACAATTTTTAAACTCTCTTTAAGCTCTCTTTAAATTCTCTTTAAGCTTCCTGCCTATGGCTTTTTTCTTTCTCCAAAATTAGTAATAGACTACACTCAGCCTGTCACATTGGTGACTAACGTAGAATCCGTATTTTTAAGTTAATATTTATTGAATATTAGTAATCAGAGAAGAAATTATGTTAGTTAAATAAAACAATTATATAAATCCCAATCAAAATAACTCTTCTTCTAGAGTGTGGGGTGAAATATGAAATGCAGGATATATGGATCACTGCTCTTTAAAAACACATTCAACTTTCAACTTGCCTCTCATTTCATTATTCTCTTATATTACTTAAAATTCAATGCAATCAGAATAGTAATGAAATTATTGTAGCTATTTTCTTTAGCCCTTTATTGATGTCTTAAATCAGAAGCTGCTGTCAACTTGTAATTCCACAAAATGGTACTTGGATCAAAAAGGAGGGTTTCCAGAAAGTGACTCAGTTTGTGTTCCTACCACCAGACGTCATTTGTGAAAATTTCAGAAATACTGTTTTACAATAGGAAAGTTAAAGTTAACATATTTTTCTTGTTTGAGTGAAGGCTTAAAGCTACTTCAATAAATAGTTGTCCCTTACTTATTTTCTGAAGGGCCATGTTTAATGAACAAAATTTAAATGTATTATCTCTCACTGCTGATTTTTAGCTCAGGAAGATGAACAAGTTCTGTGACACTTGAACAATAAATTTTCTCAATCCCAAGGCAATTTTAAAATTTAGAACAGTAGTCAAAGTAGTTTTTTTTACAAAGTCTCCTTTTCCTTAATTTCTTTATTCCTTTTCATTGGTTTGAGTTTCTTACTCACTTAATGTTTAAAATGCCAATTCTAGCCTGAAACAAGAAATCTATGGATTTTAATAAGCAGCTTGAAAGAAAACATCTTCACAGTCTTTAGTATTGCATTTAGATATGTCTCAGGAAATTAATTTCTGGTGTACTATACTTTGAACACAGCCATGTAAATTACTTGCTGTTTAGCACTGACAGCATCTGGCTTCGTTTTCTGCTAGCAATAATCAGAGCAGAGCTGGATCTAGGATTAACATTTCCTTCCTTCCCACTTTAATGCTTGTATTCCCACATACTCTGAAGCTGCTGCTGCTTTTGCACTGAGAAGATCCAGTTTCTGCAGCAGAACAGCCCAGAGGCTGGGTCTGAATCTGTAAACCCCAGTGTGTGTTAATGTTATTGGACACTGCAATGCAATGTCCTCCATCAGTGAACTTCTACTGTCCTGCCAGGTAGGACTCACACCAGAACAATCTTCCATCCATCTAGGCACAGTTTGGCAACTGGAATGGTTTGGAGACAAGAGGTTTCCTATTTTGTGAGGAAAACTACCTGAATAGGGGCAAGCCATTCCTGAATTGGCTTCAATATTCAGATGAGCTACCCATGTTATACTAGCACAAACACAGCCATCAAGTCTTGGGTGTCTTGCCAAATCTTTCCTTATCTTTCCACAGCCCATTTTATTTATAGTAGCTCCCTGCACAGGTAGCTCCTTGCTCAGCAGTCTTAGCAGCATCAACTTGCTCAGCACTAAGTGAATCAAAAGTCAAAACCCCAAAAACCTGAGAGTGCCTTTGAGAAGATGCCATGACATCATCAACAATAATGAATCATCAACAGTGGACCAAAAGGTAAAAACATAAAACCATTTTAGCTACTTCTTGGAAGTGCACAGGATGGCAATATCTCACAGATTCAGATAAATTCAGCATGTAGCAGCCCAAAAGGTAAGTAAAAATGGAATCATCTGCCAGTATCTGCTGCAAAACCTGAGGAATTAATAAATATGACTCAGATGCTTTATGTTTTTCAATGTAAAAGCTTTTTTTTTTCTTAATTTGATTAACAGTTTTATAGCTGCTTTGGCTGGGGAGTAATCACATTTCATTTAGAATTAGTTATACTAAAAACTGCACTTAGTGTAAAGCATTAATATTTGAAGACTTAAAATTAATTCAGGGTTAAGAAAAACTCTGATAAGCAATGTTTGCATTCCTACAGCTCTCTTTCAGAGGAATTGTTGTAAAAGCTGACAAACCTGCTACTGTTTTATGTAGAACTGGTAATTATTACACTTTGTACCTTTCTAGAAACAAACTAGAAAACATGAGTTGCTAAATTTGAATAGAATGATAAAAATACATCTTCTTTCCTTAAGTCTGTATAAATGGGACTTACAAGAGTATCTGTTTTATGGGAACATAAATTTCATGCTAAAAAGTCATTAACACAAGCTTGTAACCTACTTATGTGCTTTTCAAATTCACAGAGTAAGTGAATTAGGAAGAGAACCATTTGTTGTTTTCCACCACCACTCAATTTTATGTTTATATGCGTCTCCTCAAATGTGCAATATTTTAGTGATGGCTTTATCACTCACAGAGGTTTTAAAATCAGGTTGCATCAGGCAGCTTGAAGAAAAGTTTTGCAAATGTCAGATTCATTAAAAACCTGAGGAAATACATGTGTCATTTCTGTTAGGTCCTAAACACTTTAGGATTAGATTTTCCAAAAAAATGAAGTGAGATCTATGAAACACTAGGAAAATTACTGGTAATAGAGATGAGACACTTGAACTTAATAACAATTTTGACTTTGATGACAATGTTTTTAATACCTATATTTATTTTCACCAACCGTATAAACTTACCCAGAGGCACAGGATTTTTCCCTAAAAGTCCATTTTTCCCTTTTAGGATTGTGTGCATATTTTTATTTTACTCTTCAACTATTAAGTCTGAAAAATATGCTAGTCACATTGGTGACAAGAGAACTGACAGATGCATGTAAATTCTTTACTGGTCCCCAGTCTAATGACTAATGGCTTTTGACTACAAATTCAAGAACTCTTAACCTTGAACAGG
Organism: Taeniopygia guttata; assembly: GCF_048771995.1. NCBI lineage: Eukaryota > Metazoa > Chordata > Aves > Passeriformes > Estrildidae > Taeniopygia > Taeniopygia guttata. The sequence continues at coordinate 40,444,446 of NC_133024.1, forward strand.
CCTCTGCTCAGACCACAGCCCATATTAACAAAGATCCTTCCACACTTAAATTTCCATTGAAAAAAAAAATTTATCCACCATGACAATCCTTTTTTTTTTGTGTGTGTGTGTTAGCATATACTCATCAGTCTACTCACTACATCTGATCAGCTGCCTTGCACAATTTTTCTGCCTTAACATGTTACAATAGTGCCAGTTTTTACATTTCCAACACCACCTAGCATTCCATGTCTCTCTAAAGCAATTTAAATGATCTATACCAAGATAATGCAGGAAAAATATACTGACTCCAAACTAAGCAAGTTCAATGAATCAACTCAAGTGCTTTTTACTAAAGATGTGTAAGTAAAGCAGGTAACAAAATATTTTACAATAAAAGCAAGAGGCATTTTCAGTGGAAAGAGAGACAGGCTACCAAGGGGGGACTTTGGAAACTACCCAGCCATGTGAGGATGATGTTAGGAAAGACAAAGCTTGCCTTAAAATGACATTTGCAAGGGCAGTAAGAACAATTGCTAGAACAGCAATGTAAAGCAGAACAAGCAAAATGCAAGCCTATTGCTCAGAGGGGAAAGGGATTTAAGTGACAGTTGGATGAAGGTAAGAATGAGGGACTTGATGCTTTTTTAGCCTCGGGCTTCATCAACCATCTCTCAGGCCTTTGTGCTTAGTGAAGTAATTTGAGGAGACAAGAAGAACTTGACCCAGGCAAGTCCAGAGTACATCTGAGAGAGCAGATGCACCCCTTGTAAATATGCTATTCTCTCTGAAAGACTACAGGTATTGGGAGAGCCCCCAAAAGCTGGAGAAAGGCAAATGTCAGATCCATCTTCAAAAAAGGTCAAAATTATGATCCAAGCAACCCTGGGCCGCTCAACCTCCCTTTAGTAACTGGCAAAATAATGGAATGAAAAATGAAACTTCTTGGAGCACATGCAAGAACAGATGGTGACTGGAAAAAGCAGGTGTGTATTTATGAAAAGTAAAATATGTCTGACCATCTAGATGGCATTCTGAGATAAAATGACTTGCAGATAAGGGGAAAGCAGGAGATGCCATTGGACCTGAACTTCACCAGGGATTTTAACTATTCTAGGGATTTTAACTATTCTATTCTATTCTATTCTATTCTATTCTATTCTATTCTATTCTATTCTATTCTATTCTATTCTATTCTATTCTATTCTATTCTATTCTATTCTATTCTATTCTATTCCATTCCATTCCATTCCATTCCATTCCATTCCATTCCATTCCATTCCATTCCATTATCCCACATTAGTGACTGACTTCAGTATGAATTAAGCGTGTTGGGAAATTAATGCATAAAGCAGGGCAATAATAAAAATGAAGTTAAAATTGGCTTTATCTTCTAAAATTATCAGTCAGTATATACAAGAAAAAATTACCTTGTTCATCTCTGCATCTTCCTGAAAGCTTTTCTTTTGGCACAAAAATGGTTTAGAAATACATTTTTTGATTCTGATTAGGAGATACAGCAAAGATTTTGGGCTTGGCACTAAGTTGAAGGGTACTGGAAGAGTTCGCCCTTCTTCAAAGTAAGAAAACCAAAGTTTAGCCCTTGCAAATTTCCATTCTACATCAGCATCATCCTATAAAACAGAAACACAGCAGTTAAGACACTGTTAATACCACCTTGACTATTGAAGATGCTCTAGCTAAACTTTATCTGTGTTTTAAGTGTAATTGGATGAAGTAAACTTCAAACAGATCAAGATTTATGAAAACCAAAATTTCAATGAATGGAACTGTTCTTATTAATCCATTTAAAATAATGCAATTGCAGAAGAACAGAATGTATTTAATTTAAATATTGTTTATTCCAGAGTGAGTGCTAATAGTCTGCAATACAGAATCACAGTGACAGCCTCTATTACTATTCTATAGACTCTATTACTTTAAACATGGACTTAAAAAAGATGAGGTGATTCTTACATAATTGCTTCAATTTTCTGGAATATATGATTAAACCAGATATACTATCATCACCATGGTTTATGTTTATCATTTATGATCACTAAAACACTCACTTTATTTCCCCTGTAATGCTTAAGGGGCTTTTCTGCAGAAAGGACTGACATCAGCTCAAAGTCATGACTCGATATTGCTGTACCTCTTTTTAAAAGCTGTTTTGTCCAGTCACTGTATTTTTAATGCTCCGAACCTGATAGATTTGCTCTGTGGTCTCCTGATCCAGAAGAATGTGAGCATTCCTAGAGAATGTGTTGCTCTTGTTCTAGCTTGACAATGCCCCAGTCAGAACCCAGAATGCGGGACCAAAGTGGAGTCAAACCTGAGTTTGATGCTTTGGCAAGAGCATCCCCTAGGAAAGTCTGGGATGGCCCAGCTCCTGGACATCTGCTTATTTTTTTCCTAAACAGTGATAATGATTTAGCCTTCTGTTTTCCATGGAATGCAAAAGCTCATGCTGGATTTCAGTACCCCTGCTGATTACTTTGCCAAGTAAAGTTTTGTTCACTGCAGAGGTCTAAAGCAACACTTGCTTCAATGAAAGAAGAACAAAGGATGCTGGAGACCTGCCTGCAAGGTCAAGGCACAGATAAGAGAACATCCTTGCAGCAAGAAGGACACTTCTCAAGTAATTACAAATGAGGCAAATGAAAGATTCACAAAGTCACATCACGGAGCCCATGCTCTTCAGGAACATAACACAGTTCACCAGTAGTTTCTTATTCCAGTTTGGTTCTTACTATTGCAAGCACATGCAGACAAGTAATCGCCAGGTATTTTATAATAAAAATGAACAGTGGAATTAATATTTTCTTCTAAAATATTCCAAAAGCTTATGTAGTACTTGTCTTAAATCAGATGTCAACAAGAAAATTTTCCAGGAGCCTGAGACAATTAATTGAAACAATAAATAAGGTGATATTTCATCATAAATGGACTTTTTACCTCAATTTCCTGGAATGAACTGTTGATCATTGCGATTAGCATGTTCAGTAAGACGATGACCATGGTCACATTATAGACTCCATAAAGAACATAACCAATATTTTCAATAAATTTGTGTTTATAATTGATAACAACTGATTTAACTTCTGAGAGTCCAAATATAGCCCAGAACAATGTTTTGAAACTTTCTTCAACACTAAAAGGAGAAATTGGACACATACATATGTTATTGAAGAAAAGCTGTATATTCTTATTGTAGAAATTGCCAGTCATTATTTTTATATAGTGTACAATTTTTTCCATTATCATAATGTTGAACTCCACCCCAGTGAATAAAAGCAGACTGTCTGATTTCATAACACAAGATTCCTAACACTTAGGACTAACAATAAAATCGTCTGATTCAGATCAGATGGTTTTAGGAATCATATATCCATCCTCAAAAGAATATTACAATGATTCACTTGTTAAATACTTTAATTGACATGCTACAAGCTTGCTGTTAATATGAAAATAAATTTTAAAAATAATTAACCTGTAAATACTTTATTTATATTCACATTAGTTCACTTACTGGGAATTATTTCACCATTAATATGACAAATATTCCAAAACTATGAAGAAGACAGGATATCTGATGGCAAATAATCAACTTCCAAAACAATTAGTCTTATGGACCATAATCGTCCAGCTGAGTTTTTACTATTCCACAATTCCAGGTAAAGTCATGGTGTAGAAATAGTGATTTTTTTTTTTTTTCAGGTTAGTTAATTTAAATGCATGTATTTTCCCTTGATCAGTTTATAAATAAACATAAATCCAAACCTCCAAGGTACTTTTTCCTATTTATCTCCATCTGTTTGAAGACCTATGTTCTCTTGCTTTGATAAAGAGATCTCAGTTCCCCACATCCAAATATATAGTGGCATTGTACAGAAAATTTGGTATTTTACTGAGTTATTGTTAAGAAAACAAAAGTTAAAATTTAATCAGTTGTACTTACGTTGTGAATGCTTCATTTTGTTTTGCCCCCAGATAGTAGGAATAGAGATTAAACATGCCTATCATGAAAGCCACAAACACCATGATAAATATCACCATAAACTTGAAGATGTCTTTCACGGTTCTCCCAAGTGATATTTGCAGTGGCCCAAAGCTTTCATTAGCTGGTAAGATGTAGGCTATCCGTGAGAAACTTAACACCACTGCAATTGCATACAGCCCTTCAGAAATTATCTGAGGATCAGACGGATCCCAGTTTATTCTGGCTGGAAACAAAAGATGAGAATTTCTGTCAGTATAACATGTGCTTATCTATAGGAGGCCTTTTTGGACCACCTGCTGCCAGTGCTCTGTCTCATGTAGCCCAGGATACCACTGGTTCTCTTTGCTGCACAAGCCCATTGCTGGCTCATGTTCAACCTCGTCTCCATCAGGTTATGTTTGCTACCCTATGAAAAAACCTGGCACTAAATACTCACTATTAATATCACCCATACACAGATGCTCTTCAAGCAGACTTCAGTGTACATGCATACATGAAAAAAATGCCTTAACTAGTTGCTTTTAGGACTCGTGTGAAATTCATAATTTTCCAGGAAAGACCACAATTTAATGTGTTTCAGGATATACACACTTAATTGCTATGCTTTTCTGCAGTTCAGATAATGCAGAAATGCAACCTTATCAGAAATAGTATCTGAAGCACAGAATAGAGATAGAAACTGATGTAATTCAGTATCTAGAGAAAAATATCTAATAATGGTAAGAGAGATGTGGTGGTGTTGAGTGAACACAAGTCAACAGTGCTTTTTTTTTTTTTTCTCATTGGGCAAAATACCTTCTGGGACTTCCCAAATATACCTAGCAAGTTTAACATTTTTATCTCTTAGTGGTAAAGAAAATGGATTGTGAAATATTAGAGAAATATAATAGAGTCTCTGAGCAAATAATATATAAAGGATACATTGGCTTTGCTGGCAAAGTAGGTTTAAGAACTTCCTGCAATCTCATTGCTCAATTCTGTCCCTGCATTACAGTACATTCCATTCAAAGCTGCACCACCACAAGACTGCACAACACCACAAACCAAGACTGGTTTGCAGGACACTATTGTGTAATTGAACAGACTAAAATTATCTAGAAAAAGGGTGGGTGACAGTGAAGTTATTTTGATATTAGTTAATTTCAATGCTGTCTAGAATAGTCTACAAAAAGATGTACAAACACAGCCAGGGGAACTATGATCCAATAGTGGAATCATAGGATCTGCCGAGTCAGAAAGGACCCATGAGGATCATTGAGTCCAGCTCCTGGTCCTGCACAGCACCATCCCCAGGAGTCACGCCATGTGCCCAAGAGCGTTGTCCAAATGCTTCTTGATCTCCGACAGGCTGGTGCTGTGATCACTTCCCTGGGGAGCCTGTTCCAGTGCCCAGCCACCCTCTGGGTAAAGAACCTTTTCCTGATATCCAAACTAAACCTCCCCTGACGCAGCTTCAGGCCATTCCCTTGTGTCCTGTCACTGGTCACCACAGAGCTGAGATCAGTGCCTGCCCCTCCTCTTCCCCTCACAAGGAAGCTGCAGACTGCAGTGGGGTCTCCCCTTAGTTTCCCCCTCAAGGCCCTTCACCATCCTCATTGTCCTCCTTTGGACACTCTCTCTAGTTTGATGTCTTTTTTATGTTGTGACACCCAGAACTGTCCCCAGCACTGGAGGTGAGGCTGCCCCAGCACAGAGCAGAGCAGGACAATCCCCTCCCTTGCCCGGCTGGCCATGCTGTGCCTGATGCTCCCCAGGACAGGTCTGGCCCTCCTGGCTGCCAGGGCACTGCTGGCTCATGTTCAACTTGCTATAAGGATAAGAAAGAGAAGCAGTGGGAATTTCTTCAGTACTACATTGTGAAATTATGGTATTGGAGACTTACTAAAAGAAAACCAGTTTGTTTTGGTCCGATAAGTGAGCAATCAACTCACCCAGAGTATAGTATTTTATGTTGGGCTCCAGTGTTGGACTTGTCAGATCTTTCATATTTGCATCAACGATGTTCTGCGCTCTGGATGCATGCCAAAATGCCATAAACCTTGCTATAAAGGATGCTGCAAAAATTGCTAACATTCCAAAATCAAGCATATTCCATAACTCAAACAGGTATTCCTTTGGACCTTGAGACCAAATTTCTTTACATTCGGACCATATCATACCTGTGTAAGACAGAACAGAGAAAACAGTGTGTTCTTTGTTCTTCGTGCTTATTTTATATTTTTATTATATATAGGACATGCTCTTGGTTGCAGTCAAACTCAAAACTATTTTGATCAGTGGGAGTTCAAACACAAAATGAAATCCTTGGACCTGCAAATTCATATACATTCTGTGACATCTTTCTCATCTGAGTAATAACAACAATCTTTCAGATTGCTTTTTCCTATAAAACTACAAAAGCTTTCCAAGAGAGGAATGGGATGTGAGTATTACCATCTCTTAAAGACACAAGACAAGATTAGCAGAAATGTTCTGCCATGAACACAGTGGTGGCAGAGCTAAACTGTAACTCAGAATTTCTTCTTTGCCATTACCCTGGGTACAGTCTCTCATATATGTGACAAATGATCATGAAAGTAATCATGAAAGACCTAATCTTTCTTTAACAGGACAAAGGTATCTGTTTGATTCCTAACTACTGTCCCTTAGTAATAAAATGAAAGTACATTATCAGCTTATGACAGCTTTTTTTATTGTGAAAATCCTTCTTTCTTTTCAAGGTAAAAATGATGTAATTATGAAGTACAATGCTAAAGAGTTAATAACTGAATGGAATAATGTCACTAATTTTTACACTTATCAAATTGAAAGCACTTTTCATCATTTTCAGGTAAGGACAATAATAATGTCAATTACAGTTGCTAAATTCAATGTCACATCTGTATGCATGAGTCAATTTTTCATAAACTGTCTTATGCATGACACTGACACAAAAATAGATTAAATTAGCAAAGTAGAACTTCAAATTGAGAATTTATTATTTACTTCTTTATTACTAGATGAAAATACTGATGTTTATAGACTTTGGAAATCTAAGTCCTGTATTATTCCTAAAATACAAAATTATAATAATTTATAAATAGCTTTACAATTAAATAAATAAATACTGCCGAAGTCTTTTAAAGCTAAAAGAATCAGTTGGAATACAAATTTCAATCACAGTCAGATCATAAAAGCAAACTACTTTAAGCACATAAGCTCTTGAATGGATAGCTTGAATTTAGCTTTCACTTTTTACTGACTAAACTAACAACCAGAACCCAGATCCTTAAAATATTTGGGCATCTAAACCCTACTGGTCTAAAAGGAAGTAGACTTGTAAGAATCTGACTGCTAAAATATTTTGGAAGGTTTGTGCTCAAGTTCTGATGCTGAAGAGTTCACCATCACCAAACTGAATGGGTCAGCTCAGAGTACTGCTCATAGCACTCATTTCATTCCTGTTTTGGGATGGAAAAATCTACCACTGAATCTTTAGGGACCTATAGTCTTCTCTTTTGTCACTAATATATTCAGCTAAACATTGTTAATTCTGCAGGCATGCTTGCAAAATAATAGAATAAGAGATAATTAGACAAAAAATATTGGCTCATCATGTAAAAATCGTTCCTCTTGGAAGCTCACATTGGGACTCAACTACCCCAAAAACTGGTAGACACTTTACTTTAATATTCATAAAACTGAATTAATTAATATTTACATGTTTGTGTTCAATTAGACACATGAATCCTGCTGCCATCCAATAAAAAACACAAGACCCATGTGGGAATGCAGACAGCTGAATAAACTCCCTTCATTGCAATTTTTACACAAAACATTAAAAGGAAAGGATTCAGTTGGGTTCAGCTTCACTTGTAATCATAGTGAGACAAATTTAAGCAAAAATTTTTACCTACTACCCAAGAAATAATAAGCATCTCCATCCATGAGAAACAGGATGTTTTCATCCTAAAAAGCTGTTTTACATTGTCTGTTGTTTCATTAGGTCGGAGTTTGGTGCCATCAAACCTGTCAGCTGCATTCATGACAAGCAGACCAAGAAAAATGGTGAAAGAGGCTGCATGGGCTACAAACTTCATAAATGGTCCACGCATTATCCTCCCCAGCTGCAACAAAGATTAACAAACACAAGGATATTGCACTGACTGATTCCAAATAAAATGTATATAAAAAGAGCAGTAACACAGATAACCATATATTTCAATAATACACAGAAACAAATATTTGAAAACGTTTGTATACCATGATGCCCTATTCATAGTTGTCTTCAGAAGTTTCTACTGATTTGCTATTTTCAGAGGAATAATCTTTCAGTTTCACTGTTATATCAGCAATAGAGTAACAGTGAAACTGAAATGAAAAAATATAAAATATACATTTTAACTCAGTGATTTAAAATAATACTTTAATTATTTTAGTCATCCATGTCTATTCTAGATAATCAAGAGAAAAATCTATTAAAGTTGTTGAATTTCTTAATATTAGCCAGCTTCACTGTGAGGCAAGACAGAAAATAAGATTTTGACACACTTACTAAAAGCATTATCACTATGAGTGAATTATGAAGAAAAGAATCTCCTTTCCTGACTGATGTGATACTCAATTTATCACAGTTATTGTGCAGTTTTCCCAAGTTATTTTCTTTTTTTAAAAAAGTCGTGACATTTCAAAAGGGTATATTTGTAATTCCATAGAGTCTTAATTTCCTCCTGATTTGTAAAAAAAAAAAGTTCTCAGCTTTGTAATGACCATGAACAACTTAAAAAATGGTTTAGTGCAACACTTTAAAACCTGAAAGTTCTATACAAACTCACATGAGGTAAGCGCGCCTGTATTAATATTAAACGTCTTAGCTTGTCCACTTAGTTGGCAGCTGCAGAAAAGTACTTTTTAATTTTAGACTGACTGCATTTGTATATGACAAATAAATTATTGAAAAAGGAAAATAACAAGTAGGTAAGTCATTACTACAGCAGAAAATCAATTACTAAAATGTGTTGTTTCTCAAGGTGTTTTAAGGGAAAACTAATAATAAACCCCTAGTCATAATACCAAAAAGTGAAAATAATGCAACTATTTTTATTGTCTAGATTGAAAGACATGAAAAATTATGGCAAAACATAAAAGGCTACAGAGTTCAACCTGCTAGAATTGTGGATCTCATACTGCAACATGTTGAACAAATCTTGTAGGAGGCCATTTGTTCCTCTAACATACTTTCAAGGGAAATTTTCCATTAGAGTCCACTCAAAAGGGATACTGGCCAACTGAAACATGGATTCAACACAAAACTCAGTGAGGTCAGAAACTGCAACCCATCTTTATTGGAAAGGTTTTCCGTACTACAGATAAGCCAAACTGGATATATTGGTAGCACCTAATCCCAGACAGAGCATTGGAAGTGAATGCAGGGCAGGTTGTGTTACTGCTTTGAAGACCTCACAAAATATGATGAATACTAGCACTTATAGAGTTATTTTTGATAATGAAAAAGAAAATTTCCTTTGAGGCAATCGGAATCAAACCACAGCTTGAGCTTAGTTTACATCTGAATCAATGGAAAATGAGTATCCTCAGCTAAGGAAAGAACTAAATGAAAAACTGTTTGACTAGTTTATAAAGCAGAATTTCCTCAAGGCAACACTTGGTCAACCATTGTAACTTAGTTTACTTCCTATTGCAATTAACAGAACAAATTTACCTGTCTTTATTACAATTGCCTGAACGTGCAACCTTCAGCCATTCTATTCTAATTTGGCTCTAAGAAAAACATGTTTCTGAAGTATTATATAAGTGTGTTTTTGTCATACAAGAATTTATGTGCTGGAGGATTTATTAGGAGGCCCTGGCAAGGCTTCCCAGGCTGACCTTACTGCAAGGAGCAATCCAATAGGCCATGGAGAGGAAGGGCAGACCGACCGCAACCGCGAGGACAACCAGAAACTTCACTGCCATCGTCTGCTGCCGCAAACCTGACAAATTCTCGTACCAAATAGAGAGGAGTTGCTGCTGGCAGTTTGGATGTGCTACAAACTAATTAAAAAAAAAAAAAAAAAAAAAAAAAGAGCAAATAAGCAATACTGCTATCAGAATAACTTCTGTTAAAATAGAGCTTTAGGAAGGGCTGGAACACATAATTAGAATGCTGGAATAGTGAAAATGCAGCTTAAATTCAAAGAAGCATTAACAGGGGCATAAGAAAAACTATTTTGATAAACCAAGTCTCCCAGTAAACAGGCATGTTGCCATCAGCAATAAATACTTCAACTTAAAAACTTATTTACTAACACTATTATAACACTAGTTTCATCACAAACTATTAATTTAATCTAAGGCAAATTTATGTGGGCAAACTCTGTGTTTCTGACATTTTTAATTTTAATTTTACTGCTTCAGAAATTCCAATACTTTGTCTTCTGTTCTGCAAAAAAATGCTTCATAATCTTAATTTAGGAAAGAAAGAATATATCCTATTTGCACATGTTAACACAGAAAATACCATTTTTTTCAGCTGGCATGAGAAAACAGCTGTCACATTTGCAGGAAATCAGATGAGTTATATTATTTATAACTTGGTTCTGGACCATTTGGACGAATTGCAAAACTGAGAAGTCTGTCCTATAAGGCTCTTTGTGTCCTCTGGACAGTATAAGAAGCATCTTACAAAGATAGATGTTAAAAAATAGTAGATTGTTGTGCACTGTACATTTTAAAATCCAAATCTACAAATAAAATAAAAATGTATTTGAATGTAGTATTCTTTTCTAGATTCTTTCTCTATATTTAAAAGATGACTGGCTGAAGGAACAAGAAATGCCTCTACTGAGATAAGAGAAAGTGCTGCAAGAAAGTTCAGATTTGCAGAAGCACTAAGACTCAAACAAGGACGACGGTAAGAAGGACCCAAGCTCAATGTAATCTGTTCTCTTCAACAGCTGTTTCAGCTCACTTTATTGACTGTAGCTTGGCATGTGTTTTGCAGGTTTGTGTTCATGTACTGGTTCAGCCAAAATGTTTTTTTTTTTTCTTTTCTTCCCTTCATGAACGCATAAATACACCTCATATAGAAATGTTTTCCAGGGATGTGAATTCAATTTCTGTAAAAATTGAGGGTAACATGCTTTTGAAATACACTTTTTAGCTATATCTTCTTCATCTTTGGTGATACAAACTTCACTACACAAATCATTTGTCCGTGGTTGACACAAGTCACCTAGAATTTTACAACCTATATTATTCAAGACAAGTTTCCTGGGAAATTCCAATGTTTATGCAGCTATAAACTCAGCTGGTTTCACTAAGCACTACTCAGAAGGAGAGCAGAGTATTAAACTGTCAGTAGAAATGAAAGCAAGCCAAAGAAGGGCCAATAGTTCCTGTAGTTGGCACTGCCTAAAGATTGCTTTCTCCTGAGCTAAGAACCACAGTACTGATATTCCTAGGTTGTGCCTCTGATCCTTCTGTATAGACACAAATACAGTTTCTCTGAGACATGCCATTTCTCCAAGTTTTTTCAAATTCCTGAGCAAGACACAACAGCTTGACAAAAATCTGCATCAATACTTATTATGTAGTGCACTGGACTGATGTACTATTTTCTAGCTTTTATTAAATCTTACATTTTTCCAGGCTTCAGAAGTAGTGCAAATTTTTTCCATCTTTAAAAAAAAATAAAATATTTAAAATAAAAATATGTATCAAAACCTTTTGCACATTGCTACACATTGTTTTAGAGTCACTTCCTCTCATGCCCTCTATGACCAATATTCACCTTAAATATCAGATTCTTGTTTATGTTGCAAGTGAGGACTCTTTAGATTGTAAAACCACTGCGCCCAAAGGGCCCAAACATTCATTCCAGTGTTGCAGGCTACCAAAACATAAAATTTAACAGTAGCATAATTTTATACCACCATTGTGATCAAACATGTCTGTTTGATCAACAGAAATGCTTACTTTTTTAACTTCATACTTGATGGCGAGTTTTAAGCGACTGAGGCTGGGTCGACCGTGCTCTCCATTATTATGGCTCATCTCTACATCACCATTCAGAATAGCTTCCACTTCTTCTGTATTTCTGCACAAATCAAGCAATCCGACTACAAAATCTTTGCATTGCATAGACAGTTTCTTGTAATCATTCTAGAAAACAGAATCAGAAAAAAAAAGTCTTGGTGTTTAGATCCAACATGAGAGAAGCAATTCTACATTCCACCTACACCTCTGTGAACGTGAACAGCTTCTTTGCATTTTGTTCTGTTTTTTTAATGCTTTGTTCATGCTTTTCCCCCAAATAGTCAAGGAATGGGATTCATCTCACCTTGGTCGTCTTGCACATCTACATTATCAATTTTCACACCTGAGCCACTCCTCTAGATGTGCTTCAGAGGAAATTTAAGATTAAAAAACAAAACCAAAACACTTTCAGAAACATTGTATGACACATTTTAATGACCAGTTCAAGTTGAGATGTATAGCACAGGGGAAATTTTTCTATTCACTGCTGTAGAAGTCTAGAAAAGATATAGAAAATTGCACTGTAGAGATTTCAATTGTCCAAGATGAGCATCCTACGCAGGATACATCTAAAGAAATTCCCAACCTTCATCAGAATTGCAGAAATATACTGAAATTTCTAAGGCCTAGAATTATTCTTGTAAACTTTATCTTTTCCGTTTTTCAACATCTATTCCAGCTTGCAAACACAAGGTTTGATTGCTGTTCTCCAGCAACACTGCTAGCAGTGGTACAGCTTGTGTGGTGATACCATATCTCTGACTGCAACTCTGCTCTAGCTCAAGGACCTCTCAAGAGACTTCAGCACATGGGCCAAAATATTGCTCTGCAAGTGCACCTTCAGTTGCTTATTGCTTTAACTAACCAGTGCTCTCCTTGGGCTCTCTTTTCCAAAAGACAAAAGTCAAACCAGAAAATGATATTTGATCACTGCAATCTGCAGTTCATTAACCACTCCTTACATGCCGCTGTGTTTGGGTCATAAAAGTTGGATATATCTGGAATTAGGTATAGATGTGTATCTAAAGCTAAAAAAAATCTCACAAGAGATTTAGTCACACATGTGTCAAGAACTTCTGCTACTTTTGTCATTTCTGCTCATTTTAATGTCTTAAAAAGATGAAATTACTGTAGAATTTTTCCCAAACAAAAGAATGGAAGAAACCTCCCATCGCCTCACTGCACACAAGACTGCTCATGTAGACTCTGTGGCATGTTCAAAGTAATTTTCCACAAATGCTTTTATTACACAGACAGATTTTCCCCTCTTCCAGTGTGTTCTTCAGGGTATTTTCCCTTCTTCCACTCTTAGGCTGGAATTAACCCCTTCTCTTTAAATATTTCCTTCATACTAACTGCCATTTAATGCATCCAATACTTTATCCTAGAAGAGAATGAGCATACAAAATACCCTAATTTCTTTGCTGAGGGTGTACTTCATGCACCTTTATGCCTTATTACCCACAACACTACAATAACAGTGTATTACTTGGATATATTAAAGGATTGCATCCGAGTTTTTCACTTCACTTTGCTTAGGTGGATGCAAACATTCACAGACAAATATTTACAGACATCTACATAAAACTGCTAGTGATTTATTTTTTTAATAGTATAACATAAACAAGGTAATTCAGATCTCTCATAAGAGTAAAAGGCACTTCAATGCCATTCATCTACAAAGACAATAGAAGATAAATACTAAAACTAATAATTTCTTGACATTCTGGATAATTTATTATTTGTTTTCTCTGCATTCAGATGAATAACAGGAGAGGTTAACCAAAATCCTAACTTCTGGCACTACAAAAGACAGAAAAGCAAGACATTTTTTGAGAGTAATATTTCACCTTCTGTTTGGCTTTCATTTTTGTGCAGAAGCTAAGTTTCACTATTCAGTATTTTTAACACACGAATTTTCTCTTCCAAATGAAAGGAAAATTAGCCATTTTAAATTCACAGACAAGGGAGAAACAGAAAAAACTACCCACCCTTGCATGGTTAACTACTCACCTTTACAAACTTATATTTGACCCTTGAATACTAATATAAAAAACCAAATAACTTTCAATAAACATAAGAACAGTATCATCTGCCCTTCATAAGAACTTACAAAGCATTGTAATGTATTAGTACATGTATTTTTTCTGGTAGAAGATAGGTACATACATTCACACTCACACACACTCTTCATCTGTATTTTCAGCTCAAGTGACTGACATCTGACCAGGAGTTTCAATACACTATATGAGGAGACCATTACTTTACAGGAGAATTATCCCTTCTAAATTTAGGTTTGTACACACTACCACAGTATATATTAGCACCCCTTAAATTTTTCCATAAAATGCATCAGTTTATTTTCTTATTTGCAAATACAATAAAATATTTCCCCCTTCCATGAAATACTACCACAGCTATAACCAGTGGTGGTAGCCGAGATGAAAAGTTCTCGGTGGTCAGGTTATGGCAAACGAGCTTGGGGAAACTGAGCATTTCCCATCACTTGCTCCACCTCAGCCATGGCACAGTTAAAGTCAGCTGAAGGCAGAACAAAAATGAAATGACAGCAAATAGGACTGATACACTCTTCAATGTCTCTCTGTCACACACAAATAAAGCTCCCCCTCCCTGGGTCTCACGCGTCTCCTACAATTTATGTGAGCCAAGGGAATGGGGCAATTTGTTTGGCTTAACTTATTTTCAGAAATGGATAAAGGCATGGATAATGAGCTCTCCTTTACTGCATGTTGTAAACTTAGTGATTAAAAAAAAAAAAAAATTCCTGAGAAACTTTAGATGGTAGTTAGAAATTAAATTACAGTTGGAGGCTTGTGACAAATTGGCTCAGGGCTCCTCAGTAGTTTAGGAAAAAACAAATTGTGCCAAATTTCACACCACCAAGGATGAAGGAGCTGCTCCCACCTGCAGAAGGGAGGTGATGATTTCAGGTGAGCACTGCGGGGATAAGGAACTAGGGGAACAATGCTGGTGGCAGAGGGGTGAGAGTGGCACTGCTGAGAGGAGTCACCTGTCCTTAAAGTGGCAGACTGTCTTGGGGTGCCAAGTAAGGGAGCAAGCAGGTTCTCGTCACTCTGAAAACCTCAACTGACCATGCCCTGCTTTATCTCTGACCATGCATATGAGACCACAGCCAGGAGACCAGGAGAGCATCACTACAGCTGTATCTCCCAGAGGAAAGACTCTTTTATCACACAGTCCCCTGTGACCAGTCACAGGCTCCTGCTGCCCCCCAGACTGTGCCTGGGATGAGAACGCTCTCAGGATGCAGGATGACACTGAACCCCATGGATGAGGTGGAGCAGTGCTCCAGACCATGTCCTGGCTCTGCTCAGTGAACTGTCGAGGTCAAGATCAGAAATATGGATACTTCTCTACTAGAACTTAGGATTTCAAAGTGGGATGGAATGTTGAATTTAGGTGCCACAGTAGGTAGCTAAATACATTATTTCCCTTTCAAAGGTGGCCCTTACACCTTCAATGCTTCACTCCTTCTCTAACAAGTGATGTTACTTTTTCTTAAGGAAAGCTGACAACAGCTGTAGTGAAGACGGGAGTTTCATTTCTGTAATGGTGGTTGTATAAATGAAAAAACAAACAAACAAAAAAAACCCAGAAAATTAGATTTTGAGATGGTAAATTGAATTTTGCTTCCCATCAGAAAAGCAAATTCAGTAATATATCCATGTTTAACTTGAAAACACATTTTCCATTTCATCCCTTTAAACAACAAACCAGCCAGTTGCCATTATAGTTGCAGTGGACCTTATAATAAATGCTAATATTATCCATTTTGAACAGCACTGGGCCACAACTGTCCCTCTCAAAACTTCAGGCCACATCTCTGCAGGACAATATTTGTCATATATCATCTACATCTTTATGTATACAGTAAAGAAATTAGCTCTTAGGTGGGAAATCATCACCTCCCTTCTGCAGGTGGGAGCAGCTCCTTCATCCTTAGGTGGGAGATGACAGAAAACATGAAGACCATCTCCAAAAATAAAAATATTCTACATGATATCAAACTTTGTAAAGCTGCACACTAAGCCATGTCCTGCACATGTGCTGAGGCAATCCCAAGTGCAAGCACGGGCTGGGCAGAGAAAGGATCAAGAGAAACCATGGGAAGTAGGACTGGGTGTGTTGTGGATGAAAAACTTAACGTGAGCCAGCAATGTGAGACTGCCTAGAGTCAACTGTGTCCTGGGCTGCATCCAAAGCAGTGTGGGTAGCAAGGGCAGGGAGGGATTCTGCCCCTCTGCTCTGCTCTGCTGAGACCCCACCTGCAGGGCTTGTCCAGCTCTGGAGTCCCCAACATAAGAAAGAGTTTCTCTTGTTGGAGCAAGTCCAAAGGAGGCCAACAGAGTCCATCAGAGGGCTGGAGCACCTCTCCCATGCAGACAGGCTTAGAGAGCTGGGGCTGTTCAGCCTGGAGAAGATGAGGCTCCAGCAAGACCTTAGAGAACCTTCCAGTGCCTAAAGAGGCTCCAAGAGAGCTGGAGAGGGACTTCAGAAGAAGGCCTGGTGGGACAGGACCAGACCCAATGTCCTTAAGCTGAAGGAGCATAGGTTTATAGCTAGGACTATATATTAAGAAAAAAATCTTTACTTTAAGAGTGGTAAGGCACTGGAATAGGTTTTCCTTAGAGGATTTTCCATCCTTGGAGATGTTCAAGACCAGGTTAGATGGGGGTCTGAGTAACCTGGTCCAACGGAAGGTTCCCTGCCCTGGCAGTGGGGCTGGAACTAAACATCCTTTATGGTCACTTACAGCCCAATTTGTTGGTTCTACGACAGAAAACTAAATGAAATGGTCTTCAGAAAATCCTGAAGATCTCAGAATTACTTAGGAACCTTGAATTAGCTATTTGTTTGGTACAGAAATATTTTTATGCTGTGTTTTACACGTCTGTCAAATTATTTTTCCTTCGGAAGTAATCTACTTTTTTTGGATTTTACTCATAATAAAGTATTTTTTCTCCAAAACACTCTCAAATACTGCAACACTTTTAATACCTGCAACAAAATGCAAAAGACATGTAATTCTGGATGACAGTACTGCATGGATTTGTAGAAAAAAAGGGGTTTATTCCAGAGAATAATAGTTTCCCCTGACTGTGGTATTTCCTATTTTGTATGGCACAGCTTCATGGACAGTGTTCTCTCTAATATTGGAAGAGAGAAACAATTCATAGGACAGTCATAAAACAACCAGCATCACAGTTTAGCACTGATCCTTCCTTTGCCTCTGAGGAAGACCTGGAAATTACCTGTGTCACTGCTGCCATAGGCAACCACTTGAAAGTTTCCCTGCTACAATACCCTATCAGCACTATAAAATAGGTGACCCAAAATGGTGTGTTACCAGAAACCTCAGTTTTAATTTAGGTAAGATTTGAAATACTTTAAATGGCTCAGGCTAACCCTAGGTGGAGCTAAAGATTTGCCATGTCCAGCTAACCTATGCTCTAAAAATATACTTGTTTTGGTTACACTAACACATGTAAAGCATTTTTACCAAACCCACACTTTTATGCAGTGACCACATTCTTCAAATAATTGTAACAAACTCCTGAAATAAAGCAAGAGTAACAATTTTTTAGATTAATTGCTGAAAGCAGGGATATAAGCTTGCAGGAGTGCAAACAAGCCCAGACTCAGTAAAACTGACAGTCTCCATTTCTTGTAACTTTTACACACTTGTACTGCCTCCACTTAACCTAAGGCAGGTATTTTGCAGTCAAGTCTCTGGCCTGTCTAGATATTGTAAATATCACTGCTTATCAATAGTGTAAATGTCAGCTCTCATAAATTCAGTTATAAATGTACTCCACAGTCTTTAATATTTATCCAGAACTACCACATGGTTTTAATATCTAAAAAAACATTCCCAAAAGACATTATGATGCCAGTTTCCTGCTCTCCAAATTATTGGAGAGTTAAATTTTGCCTTGTGCTTGTGCTTCTCAGGGCTCTTATTTCACTCCACTCTATCCAAAGAGTATGCATATTCCCAGCAGAGCCTGGATGATAAATGCCCAGCAGTATGGAGCTGCTTTGTCTCTCATCTCCTGTTTCTGCTGAGGGACAGTATCCAAAATCTGTTAAAATTGCCTGTACAACACTAAGCTAGAAGTGAAGCTCTCATTTTACAGAGAGCAACTAAGACAAAAGAGGAACTGGAAAAACAAAAGTCACCAAAGAAGGACCTCCTCATGGCACTTCAGAGCTGGCTGCAGAAGCTTGTTCTGTGACCCAGCCTACTTAGGTTCTCTGCTTAGGACCTGTGTGCTCCATTCCCTGCCTGGTGGTACCATGGACAGGTACTGTGTTCCCATTCATCTCACTGATTGTGTTCTGCAGCATACATTTGAAGGGCACCTCTTGCTCCTCCAGATGATGAGTTTATTTATCTTTATAATATCTTAGCTTGTGCCACTCCAACTGTGGTAAAGGGATCTATACAGTTCCTACAAATCAGACATGCCATTTATCTCAATATAGCTGTGAACTTAACAGGCTGCACTTATGGTTTATGAAAAATGGTCTTTATCTCTGTTCTAAATTTACTCTGCTTTAAGTTCATCAAGTTCTTTTGTTGCCATCAGCAGCTGCTAAAGAGAAATAACTATGTGGTTTCAATAATCTTCATTGAACTGTACATGAAATCAGTGGATGAAATATCACTCCACTGAGGTCCTAAATGTTTCTGCCAGGGACTTCATGGGGCAGACATTAATTTTCTGCAATAATCTCAAATGGTCCTCCCAGCATTTTGGTTTTTTTTTTTTTTTTTTTTTTTTCCTTCTTTCCAATTTCAGCAGTTTAGCTGCTGTTTTTTAAGATCACCTTGTACGTTTCTCTTCCTTATTTTCCCTCTCCAATAAATACTCCAGCTTCTGGTGCCACCTATGAACACAAGTCCAGGGGAATTCATTCAGAACTGCAGCACCTCAGCTCAGGTTGGCTGAGTAGAGACAGGTTCACAGTTTTGTGAACTGTACCACTGCTAAGATTATTGTTAAATATTGATCACGATAACTTCAAACACTTGCTAACACAATGTTGGAAATTATTCTGTTATAGCCTTGGAAGGATGTTGATCTCCTGCTAGTGAAGTCTATATATATTGCCCTGTCACAGGAGCATCTGCTTTCGACAGAGTCCCATGAGGCAAACCCATGCTAAGTGATTTTAGCTAACTCAGGTCATAAATAACATTGGCAATGTTTGCACAAGGCCTGACTTTGCCTTTACTGACAGATAATACCTTACATTCTTACTGCCTTAACTCATGCTTCAAGAGTCTGTAGAGCCTGGGTCTCAACTATTAATATTTTTTTTCAAAAACATGCATTTATGAAATACTAAAATTTCTAACACTGAAACAGCCTTATAACTCTACAGAGTTCAAATATAACCACGCACAAATAAGTAAGAAAGAGGAAGAAGTGAACAGAAATATTAGAATAGCACATTAGAAAGGAGGACATTTCTTCAGAATCCTCCCTGTGAAGGAATGCAGTACACTGTAAGTATGAAAGCTTCAAGTCCAAATACAAGAAACTAAAGAGAATGCATGAGCATTTAATAGAATCATGCAACTTGTCTGCCATAAGTGACTAAAATGTACCACTTTAGTCTCCTCTTTCCCCTGCCCTAAACCAGCTTCAGCCATGGGTTTGAAGGGCCTCCTTCACTCTCCTCCCTGAGAGGAAGTAGAAAATTCGCTCATTGGCGCATTCTACATAAGCAGCGTGATTAATTGGCACACGGCAATAGGATAGTCACAAAGATTTAAATCTTCCATTCATTAAAAACTGTGCATTTTCCCACATTATTTTGCTGATTAATGAAGGATAAAGTTTGCAGTTCTGTGTCTGCCAGAATCAGCATCCCTCTACTCACCTTGAACTCTTTTTCAATGTTGGCAAGCACAGCCAACTCATTGCTGAGCTCTAAGGCAGTCATGACAGGGTCTTCACTGGACAAAGACAGGTAAGCAGGGCTGGCCAGACCTTTGTAGGCATTGATCCTGGATCTAGAATGGCTGAAAGAGTCATGCTTTTGTTTCTGATTGCACTCACTGCACTTGCAGAAGTAGTCGTGTGGCCTGTCGATCCGAGCTCCTTTCCGCAGCAGGGTGTGCACGATCTCGTACTCGTGGCAGTGAGCAGCCAGAATGATGGGCGTGACGTCATGGGAGAACCGCGTGCCGTCTTCATCGTACGCGTAGAAGTCATCGTGCTGCAGCTCCGACTGGCTGGGACTCAGAGCCAGCCTCTTGCCTTCGGCAAACGCGGGGTGGTTCAGGATGGCTTCCACTATCCGAACGTAGCCCTTGCTAATGGCCAAAAGCAAGGCATCGCCCACCCGGGCCAGGTTCTCCTTCTTCAGCAGCAGCTCTGTGATCTCCAGGTGCTCGTTGGCCACTGCCAGCTGCAAGGCGTTCTGTCCCATGTAGTCCACGCAGTTGACATTGAGAGAGGGACATTCTTCCAGCATTTTGCGAACCACCGGAATATTTCCGTACTCGGCGGCATCCAGGAAGCGCTCCTCCTCCAGGGACAGGCTCGTGGAGTGGTCATTGAACATGTAGGCTGGCCCCCGGCTGGCCTGCCTCCTGCCCTTCTCCCGCAGAATGGTCTGTCGCCGCAGCGCCAGTCTGTTCTCGTTGCCCCGGCTGTGTGCACACAGAGAAATCATTAGTTGTTCTTTATGCAATATTATTCCATTTTGAATAATAATTAATAAAAATATTCTACTTCTTTATCTGCTGTGTATTTTGAATGCAGCAGGGACACCAGAAACCCTGCTCTCAATGCATCTTATAACCACTGTTAACTACAGAACCCGACAATCTGTAGCCAGCTACTTTTTATTTCAACAAGAAGAAAAAGCTGTCATCAATCATCATTTAAAACTACACTTTTTTTCCTTATTTTGTCCTCCCAGCTCAGAGTGAGAATAAGCCACAGTGTGAAAGGAGTCAGCAGTTACGGGATGAGAAATGAGAGATTGCTCAGGACAGCAGGACACACAAAGATGGAAACTCTCTAAACTTCCTTCTGCTCCACAAAAGCAGTCAGGCTGACTTCACCTGCTCTTATTCTCTCTACTTCTGCCACCATCTAACTTATATTTTGGCTCTGTTTTCTCCTCTTCACCCTGCTGATATTTTTCTGACATCTATAATGGAAAGTTCAGGCATTAACTGAATCTGAACAAGACAAAAGCACATCAAATACATTGTATGACATCTCTTACATCCCATCTCCGCCATTCTTTTCATTATTGCAGTTCATAATCTTGATATGCTGTTTATTCCTTCACTCTGGGGCTTGCCAAAAAATCCTGCCAATTCTTGATTCATGATAGCTCTGAAATGTTGTCCAGTCTGCTGCTACTGAAATCCCCAGCCATTTCCAACCATAATTATTAAATACCTTATTAAAAAGTATTTAGTCATTTTTAGAAAGTGAACATATCAAACTTAAGTTTTCTGAGAAATGTTACAAAATGTGCTACATTCTCTTTAAAAAGAAGAAAGTCTAATTCACTAATTCAATCTTATTTCAGCCAATTAAGATCCCAATCCTGAGTAGAAATTAAATTGCAAATAATTTTCTCTTCTACAATTACTCTGCTAAACTACTTAATATTCTTCAAAACTTCATCTTCTTTACTGAACAGTAGCTTTATTATTCTTTACATACATATGCTCAATACACTTCACTGCAGTCAGTATTTCCCACAAAAAATAACCATGAGCAATATTTTATTCATTAAATACTGATGAATATGAATTTAAATGTCAGCAAAAAAAAATTAGTCCTTTGTGATTCAAAATTTCTTCACAAAAATTAACATTACAAGGTACTATTTATTCTAGGTAGTTTAGATTTAGCTTTAGTATAAATTTCCTTTCTACATCTTGCCTTCTCTGTTCTAGAGAAACCGTCTCTGTGGCATTGGAAATACCTGAAATTGCCAAAGTCTTAAATATAAAAGGAGCATTTTTCTGCAAGATAATAATAGATATGGAATGAGGACTATATCACAACTGACAACAGTAACTATTAATTATAGTTATTAGTTTCATTATTTGATATTTTTAATAAATAATTTTTCAGAATTTCTAGTAGGGAAGCACTAAATATTTAAATCAAGCAAAGAAATGTTTAATTTTATATTTAAATTCATTTTGAAAGCAAACCTTTTTCCCTACTGATAAATGCAAATCCTATGAACTGTGAAATGTAGCTCTGAAAAAAAGCTATATGCGGGGTTTTTTATATTTATCCTAGTTTTCCTGTGCATGTTTTCAATTCTGTAAGCTTGCTGTATTTTCCCAATTCAGTGACATCACACTTGTACAACATCAGAAAAGCAGTGCAAAATTTTATATACATTTCTTATTGATTTGTTCTTTTGTACAAGAGATGGTCCTTAGCAGTGTGAGGTGTTACCTACATTTAAGGTAGACTGACTTGGCCTTCAATTTAACCAACCACACAGAGTCCTGAGACCTGGCATCCAAGGGTGCAGAGGGAGAAATCATGGCAAGGTTGCTCTCTACTATCTTTTAAGTGCAACAGGTTTTCCAACTTTCTTAGCTCCACACTGGCTTCTCAGCTTTGAGTAAACTGATTATTTAACTGCAGTAAGCTCCCTATCTATATAATTCCCTAGCTATCTTGAACTGCTTTTTTCTTCTGTGCAGCAACCAACTACTGTTAAATGTAATTTAAATAATTTATATTGAAGTTATTTCACAGAAGGACAGAATCATTTAGGTTGGAATAGACCTCTTAGATCATCAGGTCCAACCTCTGACTTATCACTACCTTGTCAGCCTGACTAAAGCACTACATATCAAGCACCAAGTAAGTGGCTGCACCACCTCCCTGCGCAGTCCTTTCTGATGCTTAACAAGCCTTTCCATGAAGAAATTCTTCCTGATGTCCAACTTGAACCTCCTCTGAACAGATTATAAACAGATAATAAATTCAACCCCAAAAAAATTGGAATATATTTTTTAAACTTCTTCCAAATAATAAAGATGTGTTCAGTGTAGATTCAAATCTTAGTTAAATTGTCGATAACAACATCGTTGATATAAAATATGTATCTTTATGTGCCCTGCAAAACTAACCTAGTATAAAATTATTTTTCTAGTATTTGATCCTTGAACAAGGAAACAAATCCTTCAACAGAATCCTGGTCATCTCTTTTTCCTAAGATACATCAGCTTCAGAAGTCTGGGGTGATTACCTGACCCGGTATAATGCTTATGGGGACAGATCTTACTGTTTAGAACTGAGGCAAAGGAAGCACTGAGTACCTCAGCTTCACTTGGGTCCTTTGTCACTGGGTCCACCAGCATAATCAGTCTGAGGTGGTGAACTGACACAGCCCACAGCCAAAAACTGCTGTTCATTAAACACTTCCTCTTTCATTTTTCAGATAAGGGAAAGTGATTCTATTTCTATTCTAACAATATAGTCAGTATGGTTTATCAAAGCAAAGAGTAATCATAGCAGTGAAGAATACTTGGAATTAGTGTCTTTGTCTAGTACCACTTCCTCTTTCCTTGCCTGCATTTAGAAGAAAATCATTGCTTAAATGGGATATTAAATACATACATTCCTCATACAGTAGCTCATCAACTGAATTAGAATATATTATAGAATGAAAAGGAATATATTTTTATTGTTTGCTGGCCTGTATCAGATGTCTGATGCAGACCTCTAGAATCTCAATGTAATAATTTTTTTTCTACATCAATGCATTTCATATGTATGAAATGAATGTCCTGGCTTGTCCATTTGCAACTATAGTTAATTAAATTTAAGGATCTGTCATTAAAACTGGTTCTTGCAGCACACGGCTACAAGTATGTTTAATTGCAACTCAGAAAGGTGAATTTTCTGTTTTATTATTTCTGCTTAACTAGATAGAGAAGCAAACATTACTTCAGGAGTTTGTTTAGAAAAGTGTAAGACACTTGATTGCCTCCAAGTGCAGGGAAAGGAATTTGATGATCCAGAAGAGTATGTTCAGTCTTGTTTTATTCTGATGCTCTTACATTTATTTTACACTCACTCAGGTCCTTCCAATTCATTTTTTTTAATAGATGCCCATGTCACAGTACTGGCCACATAAATCTTAAGGCCACTTGAAACCTCATCCTTCTCAGACTATAACTGTAGGTTGCAAGACACTGTCAATGTACTTTGGGGAAATGCAGTCTAAAGTACCATACTCATTACTCCTTAGTACTGAAGAGCCAGTATGATCAAGGCTGGAATATTGTCATCATTTTGGATATCATATTACACAAGGAGTTCTACAAAATTAGAAATTAAATGCAAGAGAGCAGCAAAGGTCACACAGTCTCTACCATATCTTCCACTGGAAGCATAGTAAATTGAGTTTGTGAATTATACAGGATGGTACTCCACTCATCCCACTTCCACCCTAGGATCAGTAGAAGTCTAGTATAAATTAGTCATTTTTATCTTCTCTGTAGATAAAGGAGAGAAATTTCTCCTACCTACTTCATAAGTGGAGAACCTATATTTTTCCATTGTTTCAAAGAGAACCCCAGCAGATTAGGTGAGACGCCTCCTTTAACGTATAGAATTTCACAGGAATATAGACTCAGATGGATGATGGAGTAAAGTCCCTTACAAGTACAGATATCACCTCAAACAATTCCCATTAAAATATCGGACTCTGTCTTGAAGGAAATTGCTGTCTTGCTGAAATTTTCTTGTCTGTCACTAGTCCCACAGAAACACTAACCTTGAATTTGATTGTTCTAATACTCAGAAAAATTAACCTTATTTTCAGTCGAAATTTGAAAATCACCAATTGAGATCTATTTTACTCAAGCTAAGTAGCACTTTCCTCTGACAGTAGTTACCTGCAAAGCACAAACTCAAAGCAATCATATCTCCTCTCAGCCTTCATCTTGCTGAGTGAAATTAATCTCCTTTCATTTCCTGCTATATCCATGAGTTAAATCTGCCACAGAACAAAACCCTTCTTGAGTACAGCTTCCTAAACTTAAAATACAGTAATCCTTTGTGTCAGTGTTTGTTGTAAAATGATTAGATACCTTTTTTTGGTGCAGCACATCTTTGGCTATCTCTCAGATGCATTTACATCCAAGAAATCACTTAGGCACTATGGATTCTCCTGTGAGGCAGAATTCTGCCTTTGCTGACTTTCCTTAATCAGGTCACAGACAATGAGTCTCAGATTTATGAACTGAAAGAACTGCGCTGAAAGATCTGATTTTGACCCTCAACTCCCTTTGAGGATATGAGCTGTCATTACAAATAGTTGTGAAGCTGGGAAAGTTTGGGCATGGGAAACAATTGTGAATATCTACAGCATTAGAATCCAAAGTAAAATGTTTTGTAAGAGATTCTGCAATATCTGCTGGAAGTTGAACAAGCTGATATAGTGACAGGTTAGAGTCCTTATCTTCCTTTACTCACTTAAAAGAGCTTATAATACTTTAAAATTACCTTATAAGAGTAATCTGTTAATGCATTTAAACTTGAGGCTTGGCTTTCCTACAAAAGTTTTTAACCTTTAGAAGACTGACATCTCGAACATATAAACTCAAAAAATCCAACTTTGTTACTATCTCCAAGACCATGATTTAGTAAGAGACTACACTGAAGTCTGTGACCTGCATATATGAATATAAAACCAGACAAAAAGCCTGCTGTTCTCATGAAAAGAAAATAAATGTGCACATATGTACACCGCTAGCAATGCAAATCTACAGGCTGGAAACATGGCAAGGAAAAAAGGAGGCTAACACTATTTGCAGCATCCTAAAGAAAAAAAAAAAAGTCATAGACACAAATGATCTCAGAGCAAACTAAGTGGAGAAAGTTGTGTTGACACTCTGCTTTAATCACAAATTCCTCAATCTTGTAAAGCTCAAGAATTTTGAGAATTATCCAATCACTGTGACAACAGTATCCACTGTTTGTTCAAAGTCAAGTACACAGCTGAAACAAGGTTGAAACCATTAGTAATCACTTCTGAACCAACTCTGTGGGGAAACTTCCAGAAAACCTTGAAGGCCATGAGCTTACTTTTACAAACAGAAGAAAAAAGCTAAACTAAATCAATCATTTTCAAATTTATTTCTCTTATGCTATTGGTAAAATCTCACTAATTATCAATTAGCTAGGAGATCAGATAGGAAGTAATATCAAACAAGATCATCAGCACCAAACACCCAATAATAAATTAGCTTGAAACGATCTAATTTGGATTTGTATGTTCTGTTCTTCTACTGCCCTTGATCATACTTCTATATAAGAAATAAAAAAGTATAAAGGAAGCATATAACATAATATTATCTATAATCTGCCAAACATTTTATAAAATGATATATGATATACATAAAATAATATCAGCATATATAAAACCAAATAATATAAACTCTATCTAACTAGAGATAGGATGGGAGCTTAGACAGACACATGGTGTGAACCTCTATACAATACCATGCTAAGGGACAGAAAAGGACAGGCTGTAGAAAGTAAGATTAAATTGAAACTCTAAATGTAAAGACAGTAAATATCTTGAAACAAGTATCTGAAAAACCTTGGGTTTTTCATCCTTGGCATGAAGATCCAAGGTTCCTCCATAACCCTTAGAAGCTGGTGGTGAATTATAACTGAGCTGGGGCTGAAAACCACTGTACATAACAAGCCAAAACCATCTGTGGACATGTACAATAAAGATTGCAAATAATCACTGACAGTGACTGTCTTAGAAGCAAGAAAACCCTATAATGAACAACTTTTAAGTATTTGATTTTGTAGCAGATGAAAGGTACAAGTAAGAGTATTTTCACTCTTGTGGGGTTTTTATTAGAAGATGTACATCTAACACACAGTATGAAATATATAATCTTCAAGACTTTTATTTGAAATTTTGGTGAAAACTGATTTGCCTTCTGCAACTGTCCTGGAGCTCTTTCTGAGACCTGGACTGTCAAAGCTTTCTTTATGGAATGCTGAGAAGTGTTTTCTCCAAGCTGATTGATTATGTTGTGCAAATGCTTTTGCACAGAAGCAGTTAAACACAATTATGTTTTAGAGCGTGTTTCATCAGTCACAGTTTGTGAACCTGGAAGGGTAATAGTCTGACAAACACTTCCTTCAGGAAATAACAAAAGGTTTTTCTCTCTCTCTCCTGAAAAATAGTTTAGTGGCTATCTAATGGATGATGGAGAGAAAGCAGCCAAAATAAGGCAAACAAACATTTCCCAGGCTCCTTATTTCATTTGTCATTAATTAACCCTAATTTTCACCCTTAGCTGAGTAAAAAAAAAACCAGTGGCTTATTATTGATGAAGTTGTTTCCAACCACTGAAATGGGAATGACAAGTAAATAGAAGCATTTAGGGAAATGATTGGGAGAAGAGTGTCTGAATAAAAATGGCCTAAGGAGAAAAAGTAACCTGGCAAACTGTAAGTGAGTCAGCTTGCAGATTTTTCAGGAACAACACACAAAAGGTTATAGCACTCAGAATGCTTGAAGCTTTTAAAGAGGGGTGTGAGATTTAAATTCTTTCCCAAGAGAAAAAAAAGAGAGAAGAGAGTGCTTTACCAGCCCAGAGGCTTTTATACATCACAATTGCAAAGCAAAGCAAACAGATTTACTGAATATTCTGAATTGGAAGGGACCCATGAGGATTATTGAGTCCAGCTCTGATGTAAACAGCCCAAATGAGCAATAAACCCACAGCCTTGGTGTTACTAGCACCATGCTCTGGTCCCCCAACTGAGCTAACGTCAGGGTCAGCCTAGGATGGTAAGGCAAGGCAGATGACATGAAGAAATGGGTTGAGGCTACTTAGAATGGAGTGTCAAAAAACAGCATCCTTTTCTTTGAGGATTACTATAATTTGACTCTTTAAAAGACTTATATGGATCTGGATTTTGTAGGTCTGAGGATTGAGATGTACCTGACCACATTCATAATTTCATTCTGGCTGATGAAAACATTTGACAATAAACTTTATATAAAATTTTTAAAGCCTAATTTTAGTGTCATTACTGAAAAATTGAATTCCAACTTTCCAGCAGCTGATCTTGCTCAGAATGGTGTCTAGCTATGTCTGCAAAACTAGTTCCTCTCTATGTAACACCTACTCAAACATTTTTCTCAACTGTAAAAAAATATTGAATGCATTAATTCACCCTTTAAAATACAGTTTAATTAAAGTGTAATTGCCTATTTTCACAGCTTATTTGATCAATGTGCAACCTCAACTCTGAGGTTGTATAAAGATAGAAAATATTTATTTTTCTGTACTGTTTCTTGCAGAAGGTGGCAAAGAATACTGGTGTGTGCCCACCAGATGGAACACTTTATTAAGCTTGGCACTTGATAACACCACTGTTCTCCTCTATACCCAGCATCTAATAAAAAAATACAGGATTCCACATTCCTTACATGTTTTTCAGGAAGTTCCTCTTGGTGCCTACTGTATAACTTAGCTGCATCCTCTGCCCTTCTGGAGACAGACTTTAAAAAGTTCACTTGTTTAAGAATAGTAAAACAAAGATCAAAGAGTATTAATAATTCAAATTAAAGCTAGTATTCTATCTTCTGGACTGGGGATAAAAAGGAAATTTAGAAGACATGAAATATAAAGTATGACTTTAGCATAGTTTTATCAGCTGGCTACTTTGCTAATTTGTGGGGTTTATATGAATACCCGGAGAACGTCACAGTCTTCACTGCCACGTGTTTATAGAGGTATTCCACTTGCATATGCCAAGGGATATGCTGAATTCTGTATTCCTACCATCTTACGCATCGCCATTTTGAGATGAAGTGAATAATTCATTTCTGAACGTTTCTATATGGCTTTGTATTTGGGGTTTAAACAATTTATATAGGTCTATCTGAGCTAGTATGTTTTGTAAAATGTAATGTCTTGTCCCTTGTTCACCCCCCAGTAACCTGGCAATGCCTAACTTTGTCACTGCTGCTGACACTCCTTGTTGAGGCTCCTTCTGTTAGCCCTGAAACCACCTCCCCTTTCAGAAGCTCCATTTTCTGGTCAAGTGCTTTCTGCCCATTTCAAGCCACACCTTTTGCAGGGCTATCAGAGCTGTACAGTGCAGCTCCCTGCCAGCAGGCTGCTGTGCCACGCAGCTCTGGTGAGTTATGGCTTTCATTACTCACCTCGCCGCGAGATGACTGTCGGGAAGACCACTACAGACAATTGCCAGGTGCCTGCTTGCCTCAAGCAAGCTTCTCCTCTCCACTAAGTATCACTGGCCTTTCTGTCTTAGTAAGCCACTGAAGTTAGCAATTTAAGAATTCCAGGCTTGACTTTAACTGAGATGGAAATTAAAGAACCATTTGTTTACCTAGATAGGAGCCCCCTGAAAAAGTACATCCAGTTCATATTAGAGTCACCACTGAAATTTCCATAACTCTCTTCTCATTATTAATATCATAAGACTACTCTCAATGATTTGTAGACTAAATCACTGAAGCTAACAAGTCATGGTTTTGTAAAATGAGACTAAAACTTTGTTCAGTTAGAAGGATCACAATCAATATAGTGGCTGTAACACAAATACAGCTGTCTGCCTATGACAAACATGCCTCTATAAACAGAACATTATTACATTAGCAGTGAAATAGCAGACATCAACACCATAGCCCTTGTTACTTTCACAGAGTTCCTTAGGAATTAAGTGACAAGAAATAAAATAAAAGCAAAACACACTTCTCTTATATCTCATGGAACATTGTGCTACCGTGTAGTACGTGCTTTAGTGCTGTGTCCCGCTGGTTATAAATAAAAGCACTTTAAATAAAGTGTGGATACTTGTACTAATGCTAAAACTGGATACAAACAAAGCAGATTTCTATGACATACAAACCACTTGATGTTGGCTCTCAACTGTTGGAAATGCTGAGATTCTTAAAGAGAAAATATATTTTGAACAATAAACTAAAGACATGGTTTAGTGTTTTATTTCTCCAAATCTTGTTACATAAAATGTTGATCCAATAGAGATACAGGGAGAAATTCTTTTTTTTAATTCCAAAAGGATAAAGCCTGAGTTCTATTCAACTAATAGGTTAATTCCTGTCCTGTCATATTTTATACAGTGCAGCAGTTTTGCTAACTGCTTCATAAATTAGGTCAGGATGCTGTTTCATGAGCATTCTTTAGAAACACTCCAAACCCTCTGCTCTGCTTTGGCTGCTCATGGCTACTGTTGTCCCATGTCATTCTGTGTCCTGACAGACGTGCCAGGATATCTCCAGGCTGATCCCAAGCAAGGAGCTATCTAAATGAAAATTAACATTTCTGAAAGAAGTAAACTCCTCTTTTCCCCACACCCTTCCAGGAAAATGCTTACTCTATGCCCAGATCCCCAACCCAGATGCAGACACTTGTGCTGTCTCCCAGTGGGAGGCAGTGTGAGGACAGGAATCAGCGGCAGGAAGTGAGCAGAGGAGTTTTGATTCTAATACCAGTTTGTACCACAAAGACTACTGTCAACAGTAGTCACTTAGGCACAACTCTGTATTTTCCTTTGTATTTTCCTTTTGTTGAAACACTTACTGTGAGCTCTTACCCAAAATAGGCTACAATGCAAAATAAAGGAGATTTTTTTTTAAACCAGCATTTTGTATTCACTCATGAAATGATCTATGATGATGACAGATGTTTTAGAAGACAGGAAAAAAGCAGAATAGACATTTTTATGTGGATTTTCTCTATCAAGCTCTGGGTTGTGCTTTCCCATTTCACAATCACATAAACATATAAATCTTATTTAACCCAGTAATAGTGGTCCTTCAGCTGAAAAAAACTGGAAAATGCAAACCTGAAAGACACTGCATCACTAGTTTTGGTGAATCCTAAACAGAAAACAGGTTGAAACCTATAAGTCTGGAAGGGCCAGGTTATCTTCTCAGCATTTAATACTCCTGTCCAATCACCGTCTACAATTCACAAATAGGATGCCTGCAGCTGGCATCCTGCTCTGATTCCCTGCCCCAAGGACTGCTCGTGCACAGCTCTCTTGCCTACAATTCTGAGTCATCACAAGGCCATTAATGAAGAGCTACAGAGGATCTTAGAGACTGGCTGGGAGCTGATGAAGAGCTGAGACCCATTTACACACACACACCCTCTATCTACAGAATATATGCCAATGCATTGACAACAATACTTTCAAACCTCTCTGGAGACACAACATCACCCTTTTATAGTGTGCATTTCCCTTCTGCTATGTCTTCTTCAATTTTGACCACAAATAGACATGTTTTTAAGTAGCACTTGGAGGGAGAGCTGATCACTTATCCTGCCTGTCCTCCTTTCTTTTGTATTTATTTTTTTTCAGGAACAAGTACAAGCAGGGCCTGTAACTTATCCCTACAAAAGAAACTGAAGAAAAGGGAGCAGAAAGTAAATTGACAGATTACTGATCCAAAGCAATGCAAAGGAGGTGTTCTGTCATACTGCGCAGTTAATATGTGCAATGTGTCACGCAATGCTACAGGTGATAAAAACTAACAACAGGCTCAAGGGGCAGCTAGACAAATTCAGCCAACAAAAATCCACTGCTGGGATTGAATTGCCTCTTTTCTATATGTTTATATTTAGACACAGAATCATGTGTATACCAAATATTATATATAATTGCATATAGTTGCCTACCTGAAAAGGTTTTCTTGAACTATTCCCATGTCTGTAGGTGTTTGCACAGCCTAAAGCACATTCCAAAAGCTTCTGTTATGATCTATTCCAGTCTCAATAGTTTTGATATTTGTATCACATAGGTGTTGTAAACATTTAGCTGAATAAAAAAAAATTTATGGACATTTTACTATGTAAACTCCAGTATGGTTAAAGATTATTAAATCAGGCAACAGGAAGGTACATCTATATACTAGAGACTAAATTACATTTGTGTTGCTCCTCTGAGTAAAGCCACAATTTATCAGAGAGACATAGAATCTGATTTAGTACAGTGGTAATTTAGAGTTAATGGATTCATGTTTATAAAAATCACTTCACGCCTAAGACAAAAATATAGATTCAAGAGGTTAATGTAAATAAATTTAAGGAATAGAAACTGTCCTGAGCTGTAGTCTTTCCTGAGAATTTGAAGAACTCAAGCACTCAGACAGCTGATCTTGATTTATAATAAATATCAATGTCTGAAATTAAACAACTTTAATAGACACTAACATCTGTGTACAGTGAAAGATGGGGGAATCAACCACTAACTGATTAGCTCTGTAGTAGCCCATTCTTCTCAGCCATTCCAGGGCTGAAATGTGAAAGTTCAATGGCACAAGTTCTCAGTGCTGCTGCAAGAGCCTAAAAACTCTCCAGCAACACTGGTGGGTGTTCTACTGGTGCCATATACCATCCTCTAAATCTCACTCCTCTTGCCTTTGCAAAATCATATACAACTGTGGCTCACAGCTAGAGAACAACACCCAGATAAGCCTCATAGTTCTGATGATCAGCTTCTTCCTGCATGAGTAACTAGCTGTGAAAAACACAGCTGAGGAAAACTTCCCCCCCTGCTCTCCCAACCTAGTTTGAACCTCAAGTTCTTTAAAGTACCTGACAGCACAGTCAGAACCTTTTCCTAATAGCTCCCCTCATCTAAATAGTTCACACCATAATATGTGAAACATACTTTTCATAGCATCTCTTGACCTTTAGAGGTGAAAAAACAGTAGATGCAAGTACATGGGGTTTCAGTTTAATAGGATCGAATTCCATTTAATAGTGCTTCATTACTTGTAAAGCTTAATACTGCTGGGACCAGGTGATTTTGAAATAAAGGCAGGAAACCTCAGATACCTAATTTAGGAGAAGTGGGTAGTTCATACTTCATGAAACTATGGCTTCAGGCTGTCTGCAGTCAGGGAAGTGACACTATCTACAGTCACTAGTTCATATTCCCAAAGCAAAGAGTAATGGCTGGAGAGGTAGGGCCCTCAATTACAGTTACATATGTATGAGCTCCAGCAAAATCCCAGCTGTGGAACTGCAGGGGATGTGACTCCAGATGGCCACAGCTGAACACTGTGGGTAAGTGAAGCATGTGAAAGACTGCCTAAATCTGTGAAACAAGGAGTAAACCTAACCTAGCAGCCTTTATTCTGTTCTGCTTGCTAGAATGGGCAGATCTGTAGAGATGGAGGTACAAGAAAGATTCTGGTTGAATTTTCTTGACCAAAAAAATGGATAAAAGAAAGAAAACTCAAGCAATGCTAGGGAAGAGTATATTTAAGTCATGTCTCAGATATGAAGTGGTGTCCTATTACAGTCCTGAGGCATTAGCCTTCTGATAGCAGTGGAGTTGCCAGCAGAAGATGTTTAAAAATTAATTTCACTTCAGCTCATAATGTTGTCACATTCAGGAAGATATTGCAAAAGCAGAGAAACTCCACACACTTGCTAACATTGCTATTCTTCAGTTTATTTTAACTGTGCCCTTTTACCACAGCCATTTCCATTCTGCTGTTTTTTGGGGTTTTTTTAATAAACTGAATGCTGCTTACTGACATATGTGTTAATTAACCTCATTTGTGATACGCTTCTCCCCAAGCACTTTAACTCCTTCATTTATTTATACACCAACACTTATTAGAGACAATATTGTCATCTACTTTATCCATATTCAAAAACTGCCAGAGGATATTAATAAACTGGTTGCAAATAATAATATACTATAAAAAAAACCTGAAAAATACCCCAACATTCTTCTCAATACTTTGGGTTCTAGTTTCATGTGTAAAATTAAGGGTATTTAAGGCACTGCTGGGCTTCACGTCACATGGTTTGAATCTAGAAAATAGCTGTTAATAACAATCAACTGAACCAGATCAGGCAGAAAAGGCATCCTACTTGGAAATTATTCAGGGAATACATACAGTGAAAATGTTGCACAAACATTGCAGGGAGATACACCAGATTCCAGCAGACAGATAATTACCTAGTCAGGTAATTGGGGCTCAAAATCCCTTGCCTTATAATTGTAAGAATAAATGTAGAGGTCTTACTCCTAAAATACAACAATCCAAAACAGATTAAATTTTCCAAAAAATCAAAAGCTCATCTACCATTTCTGTTTCTGATTCTTTAAAATTCAGAGAGTATGTTTACTTTCCCAGAAAACATGGTACATTTGTTTTTCAGGAGGGAGGACAGCATTTGTCTCTCCTGTCCGTGCTATTACCACTACAACTTTCTGTCACCTCTGAGACATAAAGAAGCCCAGCAGTATAATAAAGTCTCCCTTGTGACAGAAACAGGCTACTGGATTACTCCAACCTTAGCTCCCTTCCATTAGGAAAAGATCCATGTATGGCTGTTTCTTGGTTACTGGAAATTGGCCAATATCCTATTTCATCTTTCACTCAACACCATTTTACCACAGCTCATAATCTCCAGCAAGGAATCTTGTCAACTGATTTCAGAAAAAATACAGCATATCACTTATCTCATGCAACATTTTTATGGTGCTTAGAAAGGACTCTGGAAAATTAACAAGGCATGCTCCCTTGTTTTCAAATCTTCCTGCTATTGATGGATAAATCATTTATTTTCAGGGATTCTCCAACTCCCTGAACCATAGAAACTTCAGAGGTTTCATATAACAAACAATTCATTAAATTAAAATATTATTATTAAACATAGTATAGATACCTGCTTTTCCACAAACCATTTTAGAACCCAGAAATAGAATGGAAGATGGAAGTCAGTCACTGAAATACAAGAATTGGAAGTAACACAGGAAATAACACAGCTATATGTCCTGTCATACACAGCTTGGATTCACTTTCCACTTACAAGAATGCTGAATTTCCATTCACACATTTTACAGCAAACAGTGCTAAATCTGTACAAAGAGCAGCAGGCACTTTTCTAGGGCTCTAGGGGTTTTTTTGTTTGTTTTTTTTTTTTGACTGAGTTCAGAGATCACTGAGGATGCAGAGGAATTAGAACATGACAGGTCCCTAGTTGGACTTTCCTGATGCCAATTCCTGATTTTATCCCAAATATACTTCACGAACACGCAACTGTTATTGATGTAGAGATGAAGAATATATATGGAAACTGAAGGGAATGAGATTGAAATTGCCTCTGGAAGGAAAAGGTGTGCTGAAGTACTTCAGGCTGTCCAAGCTTCAACTGTACTTGATAACAACGGTTGTCTATCTCCAGCTCTGTTCTGCTTAGGAGATTTGCCTTGCATCTCACAAAAGAAAAAAAAAAAAAGTCTCTCAATGTAAACAATGACTCTACCCAAAAATCTGTGTAAATCTTGATCTTCCAGGAATAAATAAAAACAGTGAACTTATGCTGTGGCCAGTTCTGATGAAAATAAATCCTCAACTTCAGAAAAAAATGTACCAGACTGGGATGAAGTAAGATAATTGTGTTCACACAAGCTGTCATCCAAAGAGGGTTTCAAACATTTAGTAACCTGTTAAGGAGAGGAGTTTGTGCAATGTTTTAATTCCCTCTGATAAAGAATATTAAGCAAATGTATTGAACTGTTTTAGAAGGTATCCAACCAACCTATTCACTGCTTTTTCAACATTAATCAAGCTGGTAAATAATCCAGGGTCACCCTGAACTGCTTTTTCTGCTAGTGAGCAGAGAAAGTGATGTATCCCAAAGTCCAGTCCTCGGTACATTATGCCAATAATCAAGATCTTCTCACAGACAACCTGCACACTGTCCAAAGGAAACCTTTCTACAGAGACACCTGGTATCTCTGTATATAGGACTAGCAACAGGAAATTATCTCTACTCTGAAAACCAAAGTGAGAGCATTCCGGTGCTTAGCACTAAAGACAAAAAAATAATCAAATTATCTCATTTGCAGGAGAAATAATTCTGATCAACTAAAGCTGTGCAGAATTTAGCTCAAAGTTTGTGTCCAGTGTAACTGTTACCCTTGCCTTAGTTTGCCACAAGTCTCATTGCTGCTCAATTCTGGAGTGCTAGCTTTGGTTGGAAACACAGACAAAACTAGATTTCCTCGTTCACATTTCATTTATATTATATAAAATTTCCCACTGTCTTTTTTCTGAGTGACCTAAATAAAAAATTCTTGTAAGTAAAGAATGAGCTTTTACTTTTTTTTCTAAAAATACTTTGCATTTTACCTATAAATAAGTAATAGTAATATGAAGCATCTGGGCCAAGTTCACTGTAGAAAAATTAGGTCAGCTATCCAAAAATGTGAACATATTCATTTAATGCTACCTCTAGTTTCAGAATGGATTAAATTCTTACTGAAGGACCTTTTGTGCCTCCTTAAATGCCTGGCACCAGCAGATGGTAAAAATTCTATGAAAATTATAGTGGGTTATCTCAGTCTTTCTTTTTGAAATCTGCAGTTTGGATACTGTGTTTTCTGTTTCTTAGCCATGAAAAATACTACTGGAATAAAGGGACAGGCATTATGGGAGTCTGAGAAGAATTATGTAGAAGAGAACAGACTTCTCTTACCCTTTACAAGAAAATTTAAACCAACAGCTAAAGAAATCAGAGCAAATTAAAAATAGCTTCAAAACTGAATAAAAGGAAAAGATATAATAAAGTAGAAATAGTGGGAACAGATGTAAAGAGCTGACTATTCCTTATAAAAATCACTCAATTTTACCTATATCCTGATTAAAGCATTTTGTATATATGACAGTGCCCCAGAATTACACACAAATACAAAACCTAAGGACTTGCTCTTCCTTTATCTGCATCATCAAACGTAACCGTCAGGGTCTAGCTCCTCAGTGCTCTTTTGCATAACTTTTCATATATAATGCAATTTCTAGAGCAATCACAACAGATTCAGACTGAGCAATACTGACCAATAACGAACTTGTTGAAAGGATGCTACATTTATTGCAAATTTATTAGAGAAGAAAAACAAGGCCATGACGGAGAACACATATTTCCTTTAACTTTTTCTGACTCTGGGGCATAATTTCTCAAGTTTTTGACTAATTTCCATTAATAAAAGAAGATAAGCAAAAATTAAAATATTTTTAGATTTGTTAAAATCAGAAACAGGCAATCCAAATAAATATTATCAAATATCAAACAGTAGCACTGAAACATCATCAACAATATGAATCGCAATGGTACAATTTTTTCTTAGAGAAAAGAAAACCTGAATGAAGTGTGAGAATCTCCTGAATAGGATTAGCTGAACTGTCTCATAAAAAAATTGGCTGAATGGCCTAAAAAGGTTGTGTTATCATAACACAGCTCTATCAGGAAGCCCTGATGACAAGAAATAATATAATGCAAGAAACCTGACTCATAAACCTACTTCTCATGTTGGCACCTGGGTTATTTAAGGCACTTTAAAAAATGAAAATATGGCAGTCAGTTGATCCAAAAGGGAAAAAATACTCTTTAAATAGGAAACAACATGAGAAAACTAAAGGAAAAGTTAACAACTAGGAATTCAGGTCAGGAAATTACTCAAGAACACAAACTCTGTTTCTTTTATACTATCTTGGACATTTCTCTGCAATACTAAAATCCATGGGTGTCAGAGGCAGCCTGAATTTGGATCATAGGCACTCCAGAAAAATGTGCTGCCCACCCCTTTCTGGCTGCATGTCGCCTCTCCTTCTGCATCATAAAATCAGCAGATCCTGGTTGAGGCATTAGTCTGGCATAACAGGATTACATCAGTTCTACTCCCAGCTGTACTCTACTACTCAGGGTATGTGCGGCGGGGGAAAAAAAAAAAAGAACCACCAAAAAATCAGAAAAACAAACCCAAACCCAAAAGCAGTGAAATGGCAGCTGGTGAAGCATTTTGATTACTATTTTCACATGAAATTATGGACAGCATCAATAATGTATTAAGGAAACAGTCTGAACATGTTGCTGTCTTACGTTGCCAAAATTCATGCAACCTAGTACCCAGGAAAAATTTCTTATTATAAATTCCACAGAAATACTGAAAACCTGCAAGTAGACCTCCCAGCTGAGTTAATGTTTCAGGGGAAGTAAAAAGAAAGTAAATTCCACGTAAGAAACTTGCAGATGTCACTACGTGGAGCACTGAACATCCATAACTTACTTGGCTTTATATCTGCTGGCTGATTCTGTTTCCCTAAAAAAAGGTAACAATTCAAGCCAAGTCCTCCTCCCTCAAAACAGCAGAAACTCAAATCCAAAACCTGATGACAACAAAGGAAAACATTCCCCTATATGTTAATTCATTTGGAATAAGACCAAAGGATGAAGCAGCTTATTTGCTAAGGAAAGTTGGTTTTTGGTTGTTCTGAAATTCATTAGTGAGGAAATGAAAGATTTTAGTAACTTCAGGCATGGAGCAAACCCCAAATATTAACTTGGGATTCTCTGCAGGACAATCCATTCAGTTTAAAGTAGGTCTGAAGTGCTTTGCTTAGTGTCAAAAGGACACATTTTAATCTTGATCTTCAAGATCACAAGCTAATTGCTTAATTGTCATTTTTGTGCCTTTAAAGGAAAAAAAAAGCTGCTTATATCTTATGCTTGGTGTCAGTGGCCCTGAGAGGCAACCATTAATTTCTGTCTGCTTTTGCTTCTGCAAAGAACATAATTGTGTCACAGATCCCTGGGCACTAAGGCTTTTTGCAAAACCAAAACTACTAAAAAGTGAATAATAAATATCATAAAATAGATCTGGAATAAAACACCACCTTTTACAGTAGCCATTGGTATGTCTAGGGTGTTTTTGTGTTGAATACTGTCAGAAACTAAATAATGCTCCCAAATAACCTATTTTGCTAGGATTAAAAAAGTATGTCCTAAATACTGCCCTTGGCAAAGAACTAATAAATGTCCTGTGTTTTGTGAAACATCTTTTTTTTGTGTTCTATTTCCTGAGCTTTTGAAATTGCTTTTGTGACAAGGAGCCACAGCTCTTTGCATGAGTTACCCATATCTGGTTATGACTGTGTACATCAAAACAGCCTTTGACACTATGCCAGAATAAAACCTCACATCCATTTCATGTGTCCAGAATTCAATGATGTGACAGGAGTTATTTGAAAATACTAAGCAAAACTAAATAAATAGCATTCATCTCATGAGAAAGGTTTTGCCCTTATGATTGTTTACTGATGTAGCTCCTAATTCTTCTAATCCTTATTTTTCTGGCTACTCCACAGACACCCAGAAAGCCTCAGAAGAACTGAGGAATCTTGAGCTCTACCTTTATGAGGACCATCTGTCATAATAACATTTTTTCAAAGATGATAAACCATCAAACACAGTAATTAACTATCACAGCTGTTTGTGGGTTCCCTATACATGCCCTGTCACCTCAATCAATTTTATGGCAAGGCTAAATATGTATGAAAATGCAGGGTTCTTATGGTCATTAATGACCTTGCTCCTCTGTAGGTTTCATTTGGAGAGGTTTCAGAGAACATTCTCTCATAACCATGTTTTGTCATCTCAATTTTCAAAGTAACAAGCCAATTTGTGGCTTAGTTCATAAAGGGACACTTTTAGATAGGCTAAATGAGCAAGGAAGGGATGTGTATGCATTTGTGAATAATAAGGTTTGAAGGAATCAGGATATAAAAACTCATGTTTAAGGAACAAGTACTGTAATTGTTCCCAGTGTTGAAGTCCAGACACTGGGCAGTAACTTGCAAGAAATATTAAAATATGCCATCAAATTCAAGACACAGATTTAACAGAGCTTGGTATGGTTAAGTCTATAACTTTATAAGTTTCATTTCTAAATCAATGCTTCTAAGTTTTACTTTACTTTTAATCACAACTCAGAGAACAAAAAGTTCCTTACCACCTCTTATTTTGACTTTTATTTCTAAATGCTTCTTTGACAGAGTTAGTAAACTAATCACTTTCCTTTAAATGGCTGCAGAATTTTTTGTAGGACTGCTTTAATGCCAGCAATTCTGCCTAGAAGCACCAAATGAGACTGATTCTTATACTGTTGTACAGATTTCAAGACACCTGAGCAGAATACCCCAGGCATTTCTAAATACTCCCTAAATATGACTCGAACACTGACTCACTCACATTTCTACTGCTAATGAGGTCTGGAGGAACTCTTCTGTCAAGCAGTCTCTTTCATGCTGTGCACAGTTTACCCCACTACACAAGATCTTTCTGGCTTTAGCCATACAAGCAGCCCACCAGTAAGAAACACAATGTATATCAGAATTGTCTATTTTTCTTTTAAAAAATTTAAACATGAATCATTCAGCACAGCAGAAAATAATCTGATGCTTTTAATGCGGTATACTCATGTTGACACCAAAACTGACTTGGGAAATGAGATAATATCTAATCATATCCATTATGTGTGCCACAATCAGACACGATTGATTTGACTAAATATAGATGCACACAATGCAGACATCTGCAACTGAACTCGGCATCCCGAACCCTCCACACTGCTGATGGACAGAAATAAGCCTTTCCATAGCATGACTCACTGCCCCAAGTAAATGCCTAAACTGAACCGCACATTAGAAGTGCCTATTTATCTCCAGTTTTTGTAAAAGAGCTACGCATGGCTAGTTGAGATGTAGATACCTACATATACATCACTAAAATTATCTGAGATGATTAATATTCATGCTCTGAATTATGTCTACACGAACTGGTCCAAAAAAGGTATTGCCTTCATCCCCAAACTTTGTCTTGCCAACATCCTTAAATCATTGTCTGTAAATTAAAGCATGCTATTTTTTTCAAACTCTGACACTTTGTAAAGCAGAATGCAGAGAATTTAGCTAGAAGTTCTACCAGAAATTAAATTTAAAGCATAGATTTGAGAGATTTATGTAAGAACCAATGCCCTCTTGAAAACACACTTTTCTGATATTCAATCTAAGCTCTTGCAAAAGGTGAAATAATGCTGTGAAAATTCTCCAGGCAGTTGCATTTTCACCATGGCAGCATAAGCTAGATAAAGCCAAACATCTCCTTGAATCTGATCCAAATGTTACTGACTTGTGTGGGAACTGGTCTGGACTTTTCATGTTCAAAAAGGATCAGAAAAGTCCTGTAATGAGATGAAATAATGCTATCTGTTTGGAAGAGATGAATGATTATTAAAATATGCCACCATCTTACTTTAGTTAGAACAATGTATGAGAACATCAGTCTTTGAAAAACTAAACAAGTGAACAAACATCCATGTAAAATGTACAGGGATAAAACTCTTACTTGATCAAAGACAATACAAATCTCTGTTGCTCACTTTAATGACACTGGGATTTCACTGTATGACTTGGCTGTACGTCATGTATATCAAAACGAAAACTCTTAAAAATGTATTCTGCTTTGCTGCAGTATGCAAAATATTAGTCAACCTATGTAGATACAGACTAATTTTGCATAATATATTTTTTGTGTGTACTTGAGTTGAACCCTATAATTAAGATATAAATGTTCACGTGTGGAATCCCAGACAGAGAGGATGAAGCTCATTCATTTCCCTGGCTTTCAGCACACCACTCTGTTTTGTTCATTCACTCTTCTTGATCCCATATGCTAAGTGCCATAAGCTGTTGGATCACAGGAAAGGCTAGCAAGCTGCCTCTGGCACACGGGGTCCTTGAAGGTTTAAAGTTCCTGTAATAGAAATAATTTCCCAAGAAAATATAGACTCCTCCCTTTAATGCAGGAAATTAGTAAAAAAACATGTTCTATGCCCAGAACAGGACACATTATGTATGGTTATAGAGAAAGAGACTTGCAGGTGCTTTCTGCTGCTTGCTCCGTTGTCCTGGTCTTGTCCCTGTCCATACTGAGGACCTGTCTGGAGCATGCTATGATTGCCTTTCAGACAGTAAATTAATTTTCTTTCTTTGAAAGGCTCAAGACATGAGAAGGGAAGCTGAATAAAACTATGAGCTAGAGTATATGTGGAACACACATATGCAAACCGGTGTATCTGCACCAAAAAGTGAACTGGTGCTGAACAGCCCTTGACCCTTTATTAAACCCTATTATTTACAAAAAAACCATGGTGGCAACTTTCAGACTAGCTAATGGAAATTTTCCATGTCCTGGGTTAACTCCTGAGTGGTGCATGGGAATATTTGGGAATGCTAGTTGTCTTATCCCAAAAACATACCAGGGATCATTCTAATAATTTAGCCATACAGAGTGAGACCTGCTGCCCAGGAACATTCCCTGGCACTTACTCATTTACTAGTACAGATATCGCCTAGGGACTAGAAACTGAGCAGAAACCTGTTGTGTGAGATGCTGTCCAGACACATAAGAAAGGACTTTTGTGACCAATAGGTTTACAAGTGACAAAATTACAAGTTTTCAGTTCAGTGACTAGTAGTTACTGATTCCATTTACAGGTGTTGTATGAAATTGTTGGGCATGTTCAAAAAGTTGGAAAACGAACACTGGGTCCTGAAAGAAAAATGTGTAGAGAGCAGATGCCCAAGAATAACCCTAATAAATCTCCTGTGTTTCCAAAACAAATAATAAACCTTGAATATCCCAGGAAACAGGGCTAGCTGAATGACAAGATTTCCCTTCCCCCATCAATTTCCAAGGACAGGAGATGTAACAAAACAAAGAGAAGAAACTAATATAGTGTAGTTATTGATGAATTTAAGAGGAGAGGCAGGTAAAAAAGCCTGAGGTCTTGCATCTATTACAAATGTATGACACTCTTAAAACCT
Source organism: Taeniopygia guttata (assembly GCF_048771995.1). Lineage (NCBI taxonomy): Eukaryota > Metazoa > Chordata > Aves > Passeriformes > Estrildidae > Taeniopygia > Taeniopygia guttata. Next base: position 40,487,218 of record NC_133024.1, read on the forward strand.
AAAAAGCCTTTGTACAAGAAGCAGCAGTTTTTCTTTCAGTTTTCCTTAACTCCTTTTTTTAATCACTTCAGACTTAGGTCTATTAGAAAAAAATGAACCATCTGTTTTCTCTGGACATGCTGTCTACAATGTAAAAATGTAAATATTATTGTACAATTAGAAGATATTTGGGATGGATCTGCATGAATGCTTATGTGAATCTGAAACAGGAGGGACTTTGAAGAATGGAAAACTAAAACAATTGAAAGAAACTGACATTTCAGCCCATGGTATCTCTAGGTCTACAATTGTTTTATGCTACATCAAGATATTTTCTAGAAAATGAAACAAAGTGAGGAAAAGCAATTCAAAATGGACAGAATAGCAATTTCATTATAATTAATGGTCATATCAGGTTCTCTGGGTCTTTTGAATCCTTTTATGTAGATAATTTGCAATCTTTCACCTGTTTGTGAAGGTAAGCGCTGAGCTAAGTGGACAAATAGAGTGGTGGGAAGAAACAATTACTTTCAAAATGTTCTGAAATATGAAATCAAACTAAAACTGAAATAAATATTTTAGTGGAAGCAAAAGATTGTAATCAATACATTATTGATAACCAACAGTGTAGTATCGTAATTACACTTAAGGCAATGGTAGAAATAGAACAGCTCATATACTTGTAATCACTGCAAGATTTTCCTTTTCCCTCATGCAGCAGAAAAGTCAAATGGAAGTTCCTGGGCAAATACACTAATGGACATAAAAATTATACTCTGACATCTGTATAATCCCTGCCTGCAGGCAAGGGTTCATTCTGCTGATTTTCTAAGCTGGCCTGATGTGAAGCTCCACCAAGTGCAAAGCTGAGTAATCACAGCTAAACCACAAGTTCAGCTGAGCCATCTGCCTTCCCACTGTATGCATAATCCAAATGCTGCACCATACCAATGGCATTTACGAGCTAAGAGCAAGTTCAGGCCAAGCTGGCATCCCCCTGTGCAGGACTGTGAGTACATATCCATGTAGAGGTTCCCTGTGGGAACAGCAAGCTATTTATATAATCCAAATGGAATGCCTGATTTTTTTGACAGCCAGAAACATTAGATGCATATATGCTGATAGTGTATGTGGAATTAAAATGAGCATGCCAAGTAATTTCCTATGAACACAGAGCAAGAGGCTACTAATAATTTTGAAGTTAGATTCTTGAAGTTCAACTAAGTATGACATTTTTAGTTAGGCAAGAATCTTTCCTCCAGTTAATACAGAACAAAGTGGATTTAAATCTGTTATACAGAAGTATAAATCCTTGTATCTTGTCACCATGGAATCTCATTGGTGTTATGCAATCCAGGGAATGATTTTGAGAATTGCTCAAGAAACCTATCTTCACTTTTCAGATGTGAATTTATTGAAGGAGTAAGATTCCTAATTTTCTCATTGCCCCGTTTTCACAATTTATTGGAATACTTCTTGTTCTTAGGTTACCAAGAAACAATTGGATATATTTACTCAAATACAGTCTCATGAAACATTAATTATTTATATGAAAAGAGAAATCTCAAACAACTTTCTGTTGGAAATTCTTTATACTTACGTGCTGAAATCAGAGTTCTAAGATAGTCAATCACAAATGCCTATGAAAATTGCAAACTAAAACAAACTATATTTGAAATCTGTGGTTGGAGCTAAAGAAAACTTTTCAAAAATTGAATCAAAGTATTTCATAAAATATTTGAAAATCTCTTCTACGGGGTATGAAAGAGGAATTTATGTGACTTCTCTGGAGGCAATATTGATAAAATGTGAGGACCTTTTAAAGAAACCATTATTCATCTAGTGAATTTTTCTACTCTTCAGGATGAATTAAACTTTATGTTGATGAGTCTTTTTGCTGTAACTATTTGCAGACTTTTACAATGTCCTTTCTCCACCTGTTTTTAATATGGGGAAAGCACATATCAAACACAACAGTAAGAAAACAGTCAGCGTTTAACAACAAAAATTCCTGTAAGAAACTTTTGTATAGCACAAAGAAACATTTATCAAACTTATATGCATCTTGACCTGTGGCTGATACCTCTTTCAGTCATGAACTGGCTCCTACTGAAATCTTCAGGAAATCTCATTCCATGATTACTGGCATATAAGCATTTTTATTTTTCACAAGCCAATATTCCTACCAATATAGTTAGTGCACCCAAACTCTCATTAGCAGTGTATCAGCACTCTGGGATTACAAAGATAAGGAAGAAGCTGGGACAATATACACAGTGGGAGTGTTCTGCAGAGACAGAGTTATTAGAAGGTGTCCAAAGGAGCACCATGGGGATGGTGAAGGGGCTGGTGGTGAAGCCGTATGAGGAGCTGCTGAGGTCTGTTCAGCCTGGAGGAGACTGAGGCAAGACCTCATTGCTGTTAAAACTTCCTTGTGAGGGGAAGAGGAGGGACAGACACTGATCTCTGCTCTCTGGTGGCCAGTGACAGGGCCCAAGGCAATGGCCTGAATCTGTGTCAGGGGAGGTTTACACTGAATATTAGGAAAAGGTTCCTCACTTAGAAGGTGACTGGGCACTGGAACAGGCTCCCCAGGGAAGTGGTCACAGCACCAGCCTGGCAGAGTTCAGAAAGTGTTTGAACAATGCTCTCAGGTACGTGGTGTCACTCTTAGGGATGGTGCTGTGCAGGGCCGGGAGTTGGACTCAATGGTTCATGTGGGCTCCTTCCAACTCAGCATATTCTGTGATTCTGCGAATTTACACTGCACAAAACAGCCTACAGCTACCATGCTGGAAAGAAACTGAAGCTATTGAGTCTATAGGACTCCTGCAGTGTCCATCACTCTGGGATTATGAGAAACAACTGACTGAAGCACTGGAGTAAACGTGGGCCAGCAGAGACACAACCCACAGTACCCAGGTACTATGTGTCTCTAGCAGTGTTGACTGATGATGAAATGGGGATTCTGCAGGAGCCACATTTGACCTCTCCTGGCTGAAGAGCTCCAGTTCAGTACAAGTCATGACATCTCCATCCAGAAGGAGACGCCCATCACTGCAGAATTACATCAATACACAGATTTAAATTTTGCCACTACAAATGCAAAGCCTTCATAATTCGTTTCAATAAATTTATAAGAAGTACCATCTAGAGGACTTCATGGAAGTAAAACATCCAGTAGAAACATTGCAAACAGTAAAAAAAAATTTAAAAATCATTTAAAAACCCCATACACTGTGAGTAACTTTCAATTAAATACTATCATACAATAAATTCGTAAATGTTGCTCTAGCCAATTTCTCCTTTTTGCTAATATGACACATTTTTATTTCAATAAAAATATTTGAGAACACATTTACACCTCTATTTTATAACTATAAATATATTGCCTTCCAGTGTATTGTCAGAGAAGATTCTTTTCAATGGTTACATTGTGGCTAAAATATGCAGCTAGATTAAACTATCATTAAAGATTTATTTATTAGGATCAAGTCCAAGCTCTGCTTTGAAAAAACTTCAGATTTATATGGCTCCCTCTCAATCTGCATATGAGAGGTTATTTAGTATAAGGCTAAATGGAGACAGGCTGGGCCGTGGAGAAGATGGAAATGGGGAAAGGACACTGGTCCTGGAAGCTTCCAGGGTATTTGTCAGGTGCAGGGCTTTGGAAGTGTGCACGGACAGGTCTAGTCAAAGAGCATCAACTACTCCTTCAGGCTTTCCTTCTAGAATCAGCAGGATGTGGATTTTTAGAGCAAGGAAAACCAATATAGCAGGTGGGGGCACAGGTGGGGTGTCTTAAGAGACCACTTGTCTCTAACTATCAGTGAACTCTACTTAAAATTTTCCCAGGTCAAGACTGGCTGAGTGCTTGGGGGAACACATACAGACACACGCTTAAATTTCTCTATCATTTGTTCTGTGTCTTGGAGGAAAGAAAGCTGATGTAAAGATCTTACTACTTTCTATAGCGACCTGCTGGAAGGATATAAAGATAACTGAGCCAGACTCATCTCAGTGAAAGGAAAAGGCGCAATAAGCAGAAGTTGCAACACAGGAAATTCAGATTTGGTTTAAAGGAAAAATGCTCCCCTGTGGCACAAACTGACAAAATAATTTATGGACTCTTCACTGCTGGAGACTGAAATTGTTCAAACTCAGCTGAACAATACCATGTGCACCACGAACTAGCTGGACCTTTTCTGAGCAGGGGTTTAGTCAAAATGACCTTTACACGTTCTTGTCAGCCCACACTGTTCTATGATTTGGTGACTCTGTGATCAATTTAATACCATAGAAAACTGCATTCCAGCATCCACCATTATAAAGGTAGTCTCCCTTTCCACACGGAAAATGAATAAGAAAGTATATTTTGGAAGCAGAGAAACCAGAAAGGTGTGATGTGGGGTAATAATTTATTAAAAGTCAAGAAAAGAGCTCTTGAAAAAAAATGGAATGAACTGGATTGCTTCTTCTTGATCTGGGAGGACCTCTACTATACAAAAAAATTCCACATACATAATGCTTCAAAGACAAAAGAAAAACTATTTTCTTGAACTAGACAAGGAGTTATATCATAAAAATTGTAGAAGTTAAACATTTGGAAACCAGAATTCAACCCCTTATTTCCTTCCACCAAAGCAATTTCTTCAAGTACAACAGTATTTCCTAACTTAACAAATAAATCCCTATATGACATTATATCAAATGCATTATTGAGTCCTGGTACATTAACTCTTATTGTCCTTCTTATTAATATACAATTAATTTTGCAGTAGCTGGCAGTGTGGTACTTTGTCTTATTATTCTTTATATTACATTTTGCCTTATTATTCTTTTCTTCAATTTTCTGTCTAAAACTTTGTATTCTGTTCTTGAAATGGGGCTGGTATATATACCATTCATTAGTCACAAATTATCACCCCTATCTGATAAAGCTATTAAGAACTGAAATGGCAAAGAAAAGATTGCTTGTCTTTGGAATGGAAAGCTTCTGAAAAGCGTTGAAAAAATTATTTTAATACTTTTTATATTCCTTTTATAACACATTTTGAATCAACTCTACAATCATGACATTTCATTTTAAGAGACAGATTTCTAATTCTTTCTCTGATCATCTATCTGACTGAAATGTAGCTTATTTTTTACCAAAAATATTTCATAAATTTCTAGTTACTGACCATATTTAGGATGCTCAAGATTGTTTGAAGGTGAAAGGGCTTCTAAATTTTAAGGACTCCAGCTGGTGATCTACACAACCCTTTGACATTTCCATACCCACATGCAAATATGTTACAGAGCCTTTCTATTGTGAATTATTCTGTCAAGTGCAATGATGCCTTCAGGCTCTAAACAGGAATTTTGGTCATTGAAATGTACATTTTAGAGTAAAGAAAGCATAGATAATAATCTGCTTCACTAAACTCACCCTAGGATATGGAAGTCACAGTATCCATTTGCCTTGAGTTGGAAACCTACACCTATTGCAGAAAAACAAATCATGTCCTCTATCTGGTTCAGAAAGTCTCAAAATCAAAATTTGATCAACTCACAGTGTAGGAGTGCCTAATGAAAGCTCTTAGCCTGAAAGTGTACTCTATATCTTGAGATGTAACTTTAAAACTGAGAATGTTTCAGGGTTTTTTGGGTTTGAAGGCCACCATTAACTTTCCTTGAAGTTATTACACTTGTAACTGGAAAAATACAGCTAAATAAGAACTGGGTTGCTGACAGACTAGTGCTCTTTCAGCCAGATTAATTTTGAAAGAATGCACATAAAAAAATTCTGCCACAATGATACATAGGCAACTTTATCAAACCTTGAAGCTCACATTAGGAAATTCATTTGAAAGTCACAAAATCAGAGATCTTTTAAATCCAGTGTCAGATAAAAATAATCAAAGACATTTATTTTCACAGTAGTTATAGTTGTCCATGCAGTAAGTTCCTCCTTCTGTAAGTAGTGTTACAATATGAACCCATAATCAGAAAAATTAATCCTCATAATCTTAAAATAAATTTATTATTTGGATGGCTTTTCATGTATTAAAAATGGCTTTTTAAAGTTATCATAAGTTAGTCTTCAAATAAAATACATCTCAGTGTTGTCCATCTATATAAACTTTGCACAAACTGCTCCCTTCCCACAGTTAATGCCATAAATAAGGGTGATCTCAAGATGGTGCAAGCTGTTACAAATCCACTCCTCTTTTCCCAGTTATGTTGACATGCATAAATGCCCATTATTCCCATTTTATTTATCTGTATCTCAATTGCGTTTATGACATCATCTGTGCCATGATTCCAAAGAGTTGTTTTTGTAAATGATAGGAACACCAAAAATAAACATAAAGAGGCCTGAACTGTCATTAAAGAAAGTGGATGACAGTAAACGTTTTTTATGTAGATTTGCAAATTAGAAATCATCCAGTCATCCACTTAACTACGAAAAATGCAAATTTTTAAGGTTCTCAAATCAAAACACAACACCCCTCACAACACACACACAAAAGGCAGTTTAATCAGTAAGTCATGTAAGTCATCCAGGTAATTGAGAATCCACACAGCCCTTCAAGCCTGCAGAAGGAAAAGCCAACCAGTAAATATCTGGAGAAGTGCAGGAAACAGAGCACAATTTTTATAACTAGAAATGACAGTATTAAATAAATCCAGCAATACTCAGTCAAATACAGCTCACCTTCAATAAACAAACTGCAGAGATGTGATATGGATAAACTAAGCTGAAACTTACAAGTTTCAAGGCTACTGCAGAACTATACAACAACAGCCCTTGTTCTCCCATGCTGACTGTCATCTATAAGAATATCTGAAGTTCTGTCAGTAGATACTTCAACAATTTGTCTGAAGCCAAGATACACTCTGTCTTTTTAAAGACTTTCTCAGATATATCTAGGTTTTAGCGTATAAGTACTGCAATTTGTTCTTCAAAATTAATTTGGTGGCTGATTTTTTTTCCCTGTAGTCAGCAGGGGAAAAAATTCTCAATTTCTTGCTCTTCAACCAGACACAAAACATTGTGATTCTCTGCACTGACTCCACTGCAAGTTAACACCACTACTCGGTGCTGACATGTTTAAATTATGTAAGGTAGCGAGAAGAAAGCATCAGTGTTAAATTAATTCTCATTCTAATACTTTACAGTCAATAAAACCTCTTAGGAGATAAAAAGTTCTACTGCTTATCCATGCCAAAGCATCTGTCAATCTTCATTTATGTAAATCAATTTGTGTTTTTAACCCCTTTATATCTGCAAAACTGACAAGTGTATTAATGCTTTATAACATGCTTTATAAAATCCACACACAGAAACAGATTAGCTCAATAAAATTACAATAGTTCCATGCCATCCTTCTATCAAATATATAAACACTGTTAACTAATGTTAAATGCCAGAACTAAATTTTTATGCCTTTCAAAATTTCTCACTCATGTTATTAACTCGATTAAATGACTCATTAATATTCAATTAAATACTAGAAAAAATTTAATCTATTGCTTCCAAATGTAATAAAATATAAAATTAATTAAAAGCATTTAGAAGCACAGAATGCCAGAATCCTATTTAGGAGTGTGATACAATACCCACACTAGGAAAACTAAATGAATTGGTTTAGTATATTTCAAAGTCTATTTTTTTAAGGTCAGTAAAATTAACATACTACATATGTGAAGCTAGAAAAAATAGTTTTGTAGAAGTAAAATAATATTAAAATATTAAAATGGGTTTTTTCCACTTCCTTTTATGTAACCAAAGTCTAAGTTCATAAAAGTAGCTTGTTGCTTTCCACTTTAGTTGCCTTAAAACCATTAAGGCTTAATCACAGGGTAAAGTGCTTTTTGACTTGGAGGGGTCTTAAGGTTGAATACACATGGGTAGGCTTAGATAATTTACATTTTCATATTACTTCCATTGCTCCCTACATACCTTTTGTGTACAGATTAATTCAGAAGCTTGAGGAACTGCAATTTAAGCAGAGAGAATCTCATTTGTCAAAACAAACTAATAGCTATCGAGTGCCTTGTAGTCATCTCATTTTTAAGCTACTAACAATGTTTCTTTCATGCATTCCTGGTCATAAGTTAATGACTATTCTGCTTGAACAGAGCCCCTGTACTCAGACACAGCCTCAGAAGAAGCAGCAGCTTCTGTAACACTGCTTGCCTGCTTCCCACATCTGGGATTTTACCTCCCTGAACACAAAACCAGATAATACAGTTCTGTGTGCAGTAGCCAGCCACCCCACAAGGCTGGCTGCTTCAGCCACCTCTTTTATGTACCTGTGGGACAGAGACATGGTCCTGTCTTCTCCCTGCCCCTCTCTGCACCTTTGGGTAAGCCTACGGAACGATACAGCCAGCAGGGTCAAGCATGTCCTTAGCTCAGAAGCTGCAAGGCCACTTAATCCCATGTGATGGGGAAGGAGAAGGAACTCCTGACTGCCTTTATGCAATTCCTGTCATGTAGGGTCCAGAGGCCATCCATTCACAGAACTTTTCAGCAGATGAGGATGAACACAACAATATAGTGACAGGATAAAAACACAAGCTCGTGCTGGCGTTGTCAAGAGCTCTGCTGAGCTCTCACTACTTTGGTCTTTTAATGACAGAGGGCAATTTCCTTTAATTCCATTTAATGCCACCTATTTTCAAAAAGGAGAACCTATATAAGCATGTGCATGGTATATATATATATATATATCTATAAAAGGAAGGAAAACAAACATTTATCACATAGTACAAGACAATAGAGCTCCTCCTAGACACTGAATGTATCTAAATCCAACCGCAATACAGCAATCCAGGAAATGCATGGGGATTTCAAGCACAAGGTGTAATGCTGAAAAGAATTCAGACTAAACTCACAATGTCTTGTTTTATTCGCCTTCCTCTCCTAAAGGTATGAATTACTTCTGACATGAGTCAGACAAAATTTTCACCATTAGCTTTAGCACAGTTTACCTTACAGTTGTAGTTCCAACTAGGAATAGGGTATGGCATCAGCAAAAAAGGTCAGAGAAAAACAAAAATCATCTTGAACAGGATACCTGGAGATTATTAGAAAAAGAATGATAAAAGTAATGAAAAATACCGTAAAAAGACAGGTCTCCAGGTAGCTGCTTCCTCTGCTACTTGCTCAGAGAAATGCTGCTGAAGGTAAGTCTAAATACATCAATTTCGCTTTATTTTTGTAAAGCTTTATTAATTTTAGCTAGTCACATTTTTTATTGCTTGTTCTAAACCAAGACTACTGGGCATCCTTTAAGAAAAATATGCACAAGAACCTCAGTAGAATTGTTCTTATCCTCTGTAGCCCAGTGTTTACAAAAACCAAGTTGCAAAGTACAAATCCTAGACAGGAAACAAAGTGGCAACTAAGATTACTTCAATATTTCCACATGTAATGCAAGTAAAGATTTAGAAAAGAATGGAACAAAATGAAAAAAAAATGTTAACTGAACAAGGGGAAACACACCTAAATGGTTTAACCATAAAGTCTACAGTGAATGACAAAAAAAAGTGAGTCTGTAACAGGGCAGATCAACATGGCCTCTAGTCAGTCCTGAACCAGCAGTTCAACACAGGAATAAATTATGCTTTAATCAGATTAGTCAGCTTCTGAGTTGTAATCAAAAATTGAGTATTTCTTTTATCCTCAGATCTATTCAGTCTCTATTTCCTTCAAGTAAATCTGACTACTAATATCAAATGTAGCTGAAATCTGAGGAAATCTGCAAATATGAAATATAACAGCCCTGAGATATGATCAAATTCCTAGGCAGAATCTCCACATGCAGAATTTTTCATTGTGAAATACTATTCAGAGCATATTCTTTTTTTATTTCAGATGCTATTCCTTTTTATAAATATAATCTCTTTCAATATATTCTCGTTTGTGTATCTCTCATTAATCTTGAACTGTCATGGGTGAGGGCTCTGAACTGAGAAAAACTGCCAATAAAATAAAAACTATGGATTTTAACATCATGGATTCTCCATGCTGAATATATATCTCATGATTGCAGGAGAACTAGAAGAATTTTAAGTGCATGCAATTGTGGATAAAAGGGACTGGATATGAAATGAAAGCCACGTAAACAATTGATTAGGAAAATGACAACCAACAACCTCAGGACTACTCAGAGTACAGGAAAAAAAGTACTAAAGATCTTTTAGATGCCTGAATAGAAAAGAGCAATAATACATCTATTGGAATTGGATGAGCCATTGTGGTTTAGTGACAGAGCTGCTTCCTTCTGCAGAAAAGCAGCATGTAAATTTTCTGCTTGGCACCTGAGGAAGAAGGATCAGTACGTTGTCTCTGCTTTGTAAAAAAAGCAGAAGAGAGTATAACTATACTAAAGAGAGTAACTAACTTAGAGATAATTGTGTTTCAAATAATAGAGATATGCAATAATATAGTAAATACAATTGAGAAAAAAGTAATGATTAGGATTTTTCCAGCAGTTTGACATTTGACTTTTTCAAGAACCTAATATGTTTATCAATTTGTTCTTCTATTATATTCTGTATACAATAAAATGCGTCCATCACCTAATATGAATCTAGGTCTGACCTCATGTTTATACAGAATTAAAATTTCACTGAGAAACTGCATTTTTAACTCAACCAATGATGAAAGGCTGACACTAACTTTAACAACTTTGGAGAGAACACTAGACCTAAGCAAACTTTTCCTACCTAGATAAAATAAAGTTTTGTAGAACTATACAATGCTCATGTCCAGGAGACCTTTTTTTTTTACCAGCTGTGTTTGTGGGAAAATAATGAAATGTGCCTATTGATGCTCTTCCTGAATCTATGTTAGGAATAAGCCATTTTCATCATGTAAAAGTGATGTACTTCTAATTAAAGAATCCATGCAGTATCATTAAATTTACTTTAACACACACACAATAAAAATTGCAGCAGTATAACTGCAGGATGAAGAAGTGCTCCTGCAGAAGATCTTAGCATTTCAATATGTGCTTATATAAAAGGGAAAGCAATGCAAAAAAAAGTAATTACTTTGCTTTACTTCTCATATTTGTAATTACTGTTATGCAAATTAATTACATTATAAGAATAAAGAAACAATGATGATGTTTATTGTTCCCTGCTAGACACAAATAAAGAACTTGGTATCATGACCTCAGTGACATTTAGAGAAAACAGAATTGGTGGCAAGTCGCACATACAATTCCAGCAGGAAAAGATAATTTGGTTTTCTCAGATCTGAGATGTAAGGGTGATTGAAGCAAAGAGCACAAGTTACAAAAGAGCTGTGATCAGATTTGATAGATCAAAGGCATAGAATGAGACCTTTATAAGCTACCATTTTTTCATAATTGCTGACTATTTTGCAGAATATATGACATTTGCAAAAGTTGTCACTCAGAAGAGATTAAAAGGCCCTGGCCTCCACTGAACACCATGTTGCCTTTGATCTCACAGAACAGAAAAAATCCATGAACTAGTTATTCACATGACAATGTCATTAGCTGTTGATGCTCTCCAGTTCAGTAATAAAAATAAAATAGCATAGGGAGGATTTTACAATCACTTGACAAAGACTGTTATTATAGCTAAAATCAAGACGTTTGCTTTCACAGGGGGAAGATATAGTTTCAAAATATACAGAGAAAACCTTGATAGTTTTATCTTAAAGAAAAAAAAAAAAAAAGGAAGAGACACAAGGAGCGTTCTGCCTTGCTAATATTTTTCTGGCAGGTAGCTGCTGTGAATTGAGATTTCTGTTCTTCCTGAGTTGAAACTGGTCTTGCAACTTGGTCTTTGACACCCCACAAACCTACTTTACTGCTAAATAATTCACTACAGTGAAATACAGATATAAAAATTTTTCCTAAGAGGTATTTATTCAAACTGATACATTGATTCAAACTGAAAGAATTTGGAGCACTGACCATCGGGTACAACGGTAAATACCAATCAAAACCAGTTCTCACATGGTCCTGCTTATTATCAAATTATACCAGATTTGTAACATGCTCCAGAGAAGAACTGTAATTTAATTAAAACTTTCCTTAGTTAAATAGTGTTAAGTGATAAAGAATGATGATTCTAACATCCAGAGAATCCGGTGAATCAAAGCAGAATAACAATGTACAACATTTTTTAGCATGAAATTTCATGGGCACTAGCAGAGTTAAGACCCATACATTAGTAGTTTGTTGGGATGGAAGGAAACTCTCTTCCTGGAGAAATAAAGTACACCAGGAGAAAGAAGAATTAAAGTGGCCTTTTCATTTATTTGGTGCTGTATACAGGTTCTGAAAAAAAAAAAATTCATCAGGAATTCTTTCTTGTCTAACTGCCTAACTTTACTTACCAGATTTTAACCAAATACATTTAAATTAAGGGGAGAAGGGGAGGCTATGTTACCTGAATCCAAACTTTTATATTGGAGAGGAAGAGAAAGCATTTTTATAGCTGCTTTGTAACTGATCTGGAATGTACAGCTTTGCATCAGTTCCACAGCACAATTAGCTACATTTTCCTAGAGAAGGGAGACAGAACTGTAGTTTTGGTCACAAAAGCTTTGCCTGGGCTGGTGTCTCTTGAGAGAACATCATGAGCTCAACACCGACTAGCAGATATCCCCTGAATACTACCCAGGGAGTCAAGTCACGGATGCAGAGAGGGAAAGGGTTCAGCAGAGCTGGAACTGTCCCCTCCACAGCCATCCCAAAGGATGTTAAGCAGTTAATATTGGATCTAACCATGTGTGTTTCATGGTGGCTTCAACAAATCAAATGCAAACATTCTTATTTCAGCCATATTTGAACACTTTTGATCAAAAAGCCAATGGAGAGTACTTCTGAGAACAGCACTGTCAAGACTTATTTGGAAAAAAAAGAATAAAAGTGATTTTTTAAAATATGAAAACAGATACAAAACCAATAACATTCCACATGAACAGAAGTTTCAGATTTACTCAGCTTTCATTTTTACGTAGGACTTGGGAAAATGGGAACAAAGCCTTCATCTATATTCTCTACTGGAAAAATGAAATTGTTCTTTTTTTGCCAGGCATAAAAGGTGACATCCCAGAAAAAGGGAAGGGGGAATAAATAAATGCAAAAGACAAAAGACACACTTTCAGAGTTTTACTTAAAATTTTTATTTACTTAGAAATTGGATTTTTTTTCATCATGAAAGTGTTATGCTACGTACTCTCTAGAGCAGCAGTAAGTGCAGCAGCAAGTGCAAAAGTGTGAGGAACAGAGAGTCATGCTCTCATGCAGCAATAATTTCTGAGATATAAAGTTAGTCCAGTTGACATATCATTTCTCTAGATGCTGCACATGAAAAGTGTAATGAAAAAAGTTTTACCATCCTTTTCCCCCACTCTGCAATGTCCCATTCCTGTGCATGAGAATATGCAGCAGCTTCATCTGTCTTTGCTGCTTTCTGAAAATTACCTTGATTTTTTAGGAAGATGCTAATTGATGACTGGAGACAGGTGGGAAAAAAAAAGGCAGTCTTATTTTGTACATCCATAACTTTTTCAATTCCTTTTAAACATCCCCTCCAGTTACATAGTTTTTAGCACCTTGCCTTTTTTTTTGTAAGGTATTTAGCAGTCATAACTTCATATTTACTGCCTCTTATATTCTCAGATCTAGTACTTTCAAGAGTATAGAAGAGTATTAGATGTTTTCTTGGTTTTTTTCTGCCTTTTGTCGTAGTCTTGGGCCCAGGGGTTACCAAGCTGAGCGAGAGGTAAGGTGGTCCTATCAATCATCGACTCTTCAGCCAAGACAGTGACAGCTGTTAGTATATCTGGACATATTCCACTAAGGATCCATTGCCGATATTCAGGACAGACGTAATGATTACAGAAGCATGAGAACCAGCCCAAGGAGCATAACAAAAAGCTGTGCTTACCTGAACAAACAGGCAGTATAACATGATCACACAGATGGAATGATCTTGACTGCTTGCTATCATGGCATAGCAGAGCAGTACAACCCCAGCAGGCACAGAGGCAGGATCCCAACCCTGCACCACGCACAAAAAGAGCCACCTCATGCCCCTTATCAACAGCAGCCTGATGAGTCTGGATTAGAGCTTGCACAGATGGGCATTCAGAGCTACAACTCTTGTTCCATACTTCTTACAATAAAGAGCACTCAGCTGTTCTGTGCCACTGCTGAGGGGCTGTCTAGTTGGAAATTCATATTTAGGGCAACACTCTCCCTCTGCCAATATAATATTGATAGATTCAGAATTATTCCACACATAGTAATTATTCAGAAATGACATCTTACTTAACAAAAGACACTTTTGTGGTTAAATCTGTCATGTAATTCTAATTCCCCAAAACTCTTCTCGGGTCTCTAAGTAGATACAATAACTGGACCACATACCCCTGCAGAGAGCCTATTTCCCCTCCTCCTCAATGTGTACTTCCACGCCTTTTCTGGCCCCCTGGAGATATCAAGGCCTGTATGAAGTCAGAAGTCTTGTCCGACGGAATTTGAAAAAGGCGCGCAGACCCCCAGCAGTGCTGCTACCAGCACCTTCCTCATTGAGCCATGTCCTGCACAAAGCTAGCTACGCCACAAAGGATATTCTTTCCCTCTTAGGCATTTTCAATGCTCTCACTGATAACTAGGGAAATTTCTGCTGGTTTTTAGATTTGATGTAAAATCAGTAAACTAGAAACCTCAAGTCATGAAAGATCCTCAGGCAGCTTTGTAAAATGAGAGGCATTAGCCTTGCTGTCTCTGTAAATCCCTGCCTAGATTATTTTTTAAAGTTTCTCTTTCTGTTATGTATTAAATGCTGTTTCTGTTTTTAGGACAGAAGTGGCTGTGGGGTAAGAAATCCCAGTGTATATTTTATATATCAACTTGTTAGGTAAGATCATTATTATTTTATCATACAAAGAAGTTCTGAAATTTCACTATCACATCACTTGCTGTTTACCTACAAATGTGCTCACATCAGATGTTGCTAAATGATTAAATAGCTTTCTGACTTAAACCTCTAAAATTCCTTTCTGAAGAGATGTAGGGGAAATTAACTCCTTCAGCTTCATAGCATATTCAGCATCCATTCTACAGAACTGGAGATACTGTTATTGCTGACTTTTGTGTTAGAAGTGCTCTACAAAATGTTTCAAGTAATCTAAACTGTATCTTCAGAAACTTAATTCCATCTCCTCTCCTAAGTTTTAGTAGTTTAACTTGTTGCATAGACGTCAGTTCAAGATATTGCTATTTTTGCTCCAACATATCTGCCATGTTGTTGCAACTCCTTAGTCTTCCCTGGGCAGCAAGAGGTTGTTGCTGCCTCCCAGCCTCACTGACATCCCAGGGACTTGAACGGCCCAAGTTTTCCAGAGCTTTTGATATTGTGTGATTTAGTTTTTAAGATCCTGAGGTGAGAACATCTCCCAGTGAGAGGTCATACAAAATACCCAGTGTCCTTGAGAAGTCTCATCCCATGCCTACTGCTTGAAAATTAAGTCATATCAACTAAGTTTTGTAAGTGCTACTGCACTTTGACTATATTTTTACCAAGGGTTGTTGCAGTTTTTAGCTCAGATTTCTACACTTAGAAGAGAGAAAACAAAACCAAATTTTTGTCTTGTATGGGGAGAAGTACTATTCTAAGACTCACTTGAGACACACAAGATTCACTTTAAGACTCACAAGAGCAGCAGTCTTCAAAAAACTGTCCCGAGTATTTAGCAGGAAACTTGTTCTTAAAGAGAGGAATATAAAATCTACAGAGAGAAAGAGTCATTGCTGCCTTCCCACAACCTGTCTTTTGCATCTGATTTGTCAAGATAACTAGGTAATCCACTCAGCAGTGGAGCAAGGTGATCCTTTGCATGAATGAGCCCTGTGAGCAACCATCCTACTCTATGTGCTCCTACAGGACAGAGGAAAGCAAAGGACAAGCAGTGGACATGGCACAGGCAGATCCTGGAGCATTCAGAATTCTCATTCAGGGCTAAGAGAAGCTTGAGAGTTCTCAAAAGACAGGATTTCTCTTTGAATAAGCAACACTAGCATAGCACACATGTAACTTTCAAAAACTCCTCTCCCACATATCCCCCAATAAAGCTCTCCATTTCAAAAGCTTTTTGTAGGTAATATACTTGGATCATCATTGTGTCACTAGAATTAAGTGTAAGTTAATAAATCCAGATGGAAAAAATCCAAATAAACATAACTTCAACTCATAGACAATGCAACAACCTAAGCAAATGAAGATAATAAAATAGAAAATCCTAGTGCATGTTTCCTTCATCAAGATTTTTTTTATAAGACTTGAAAATTGAATGTAATTTTAAGTTATCTTATGGAAGAAAACTAAAGATTAACATAGTGGAATTAAAACTAGTACAGAAAATCAATTACTACATTGAAAAGCAGAAAGAAAAATTAGTTTATAATTTTCTATAATGAAAAACAGTTGCTTAGGAATAATTCTCATAGAAGTTTACTGCAGGCTATTACTACTTGGCAAGCCAAGGACATGTACACAGAGTAGGACTAACAAAGTTCATCAGTCTGGCCTTGCTAGCTGTTCCAAATAAGGGGGAAAAACATGACTAGAAAAGCTGAAACATGTTGATGGCAGGCAAACATCTTACAGAAGAAAAATAAAACACAAATTACCTCTCAAAGATAAGGAAATCTTCTCCTTTGGAAAGCTTCCAAGCAGTCAGTCATCAGCCCCAAAGTCAGCCAATGTGCACAACAGGAGAAACCCAGGCTGGGCCAGGAGGAAAATCAGCACTGCCAAGTGTTCCTCCAACACCAGTGCTGACACCAGTGCTGACAGAAGATGACAGAAGGCAACAGACCAGCTCTGAATTCACCCCTTCAGTCTGCTGGGCACTCACCTAGCTGCTAGTTAAGCTGATGTGACACATGGTTATAGGGATAGGACAAGAGGCAATGGCTTTAAACTAAAACAGGAGAGATTTTTTGATTAGCTGTGAGGAAGAAATTCTTGACTCGGAGGGTACTGAGAGAACTGGAACAGGTTGCCCAGAGAGGTTGTGGATGCCCCATCCCTGGAATTGTCCAAGGCCAGGTTGGATGGAGCTCTGAGCAAGTTGATCTAATGGGCGGCATCCCTGCCCATAGCAGGGGTGTTGAGATTAGACAATCTGTAAGGTCTCCCCCATACCAAACCCTTCTTTGATTTTGTAACACAGCACAAAGCTTTATTAAATGCTCCAGTCTGAATAGTCTGCAAAATTGTTAGTGCTGCAGTAGCACCAGGCCTTGTGGTCTGTATTCTGTTTTCTATGGATCAACCCCAATCCTTTGCTTTATAACCCTTCTTTCTACCTGTATGAGAGGCCTCAGCTGTTAAATATTTTTTTAAATATCCTCACTTCTTTGTTCTCCTCACTAAGGTAAATACTGACATAAAACCCAGTGTTTAATCAAGTTCTAAGACCAAAATGAACTCCAGTCATGCTTTTCTGAGCTGGCATCATCTTAGCTTACAACCACAATATTGATATTTTATTCATATGAGTAATTTTTTTTGACAAAAGGGAACCTCATTCAACTCTTTAGAAAACAAGTTATCAATTTCCCACACAGCTTTGAGAAAGCACCTAAAAATGACAATACTTGATATGCCATTATTTCACTTATTCAGGGTTCTTGTAGTAAACATCATATTTTATTCTTAATGCCAAAGCTTGCCTTTTGGGCTTTTTTTTTTCAATATTGACAAAAATTTATTCAAACATATCAGACTAGGGGTTACAATAGAGCTGTGCTGACAAATGCACTATTGGTAGGAAAAAGTGTAGTTGGACAGAAATGGATATAGAAAATAAGCCCAGACCTTAGGCAGTCAACTTTACATTGTATTCCATATATTTCATTTCACTAAAAATAGTATACTTGATTGTGTATGTCAGTGCTAAACAAATAATAACCTTTCTACTTCAAGCCAAAAATGTTAATCCATTCCAGAGAACACTTCCTGTCATTTAATTACCATTAAGCTTTTTGTCCACATTTAATAATCAGAACTTATATTTAAATGCTGCTTATCAACACAAATCTTTAAGCCTCCTGTTGAATAGACTCAACAGGAGTGTGCAAGTGGCTACACCCGCAAGTAAGTGCACAAACCTGTATATAAGGCTCACTGTACCCACTTCAGGTTTAAGACCTTCTGCTAAGGCATTGCCTTGCACTGCACGACAGCCTGGGGTATGACACCAAGTTACAAGGAATTTATTGAACACAGTTTAAGTGCCAGACTCTTCTTTTGCTCATGTTTGCAGAGCTGGAAAGTCTGACACAGCCTGATGATGCAGATCCACCACACCAAACCACCTTTATTTGGGGATACCAATACTGGCAGGACTTCTTCAAGTAGCCAGTTATTATAACCTCCAGCTTCTGTGGTGGCAAATGCTGCTGGGAGAATGTTTGACAAACAGCATGCTGGTTATTAACATTTACGTTGAAAAGTATGCCACACACAACCCACACATTTCTGAATCACTACTCCACCTTCCTCACGCAAATTTAACAAATTACTTATATTTTTCATGGAAATCTTACAGTTTTATAAAATTACATCCCCCAGGGAGGTGACTTTCATTTGTTTGGTGACTAAATGAGAGTTAGGGTATAAATAAACTTGCAGATATATTGTAATGGCTCAAGAAAAATTATTATGAGGTATTAGCGTAGGAAACTGGGTATTGTAGCTGACCAAAGAAGTTCACAGTTAAATTAGTGAGTGTACACAGAGAACACAAGAGTGCCTAACAACTGAACTCAAGAAATCCCACAAGCCTTCACCAAAAATGAACACATGTAGGGGGAAAAGCCTACCTAATATGAAATAAATACAGATATGTATGACGTTGAAAATAAAGCATTCTCTTCTACCTACTTGCAGGATACACAGAGTGAACTAAAAGCTGGGGAGCTTGATAAGAATGTTGCTGTCCTTTTACTCAAGACCTTATGGACTACATTTAGTCACCCAGAATATGGGAGAATCAGACATGATTTTTTTTCCAGTGCTCATTATGAAGTAGATCCATCAAACCTAAATCAGATAATTTGTGCATTTGTTTCATACAGTAGGCTATAAAAAGAAATTAACCCCCCTCCATACCAACTCTTCTACCTTTTTGATCTCAACAAGACTATTGCAACGTATTTTCAGAAGATAATACATCTCATCAAAGAGGCTGACAATCTGAAATACAGCTGCCACATTGTACAGTACTCCCTGAAGAGATAATGTCTAATGAAGAGTCTGGAAAATAATTTTACAGGTCATTTCAAGCAAGACAATTGAGACTAGAGATAAAAATTACATTATGTTAATGGTAGAAGCCGTTATATTTCAGGCAGGAAAGAAATCGTTAAACATGTTGTTTAACAAATAATAGGTTTTTAAGTGTGGACTGGTTTTGGTAGTTTTGAGAAACATTTAGCTGGAAAACCACAAAAGTTGAGGAATACTCTATGTCTCAAGGCAGTTATGCGTATCAGAACACTTTTTACCCCCTGTTTTCATCTGATAATTTGCGTATCTCATTTACTTTATATCTGACATTTTAATACACAATTATTCCTCCTCACACCCATAAGAAAACATTTATTTTTCACAATGCAAAATATTGCAAAGTATAAATAAGCAGTATAACCAGATGTCTGACTGAATTAGTGTCTTCTCACTAGTTTAGTACACTGACAATCTGTCCTTCACTAGCATTTTTTCAGCAGGGAAGTTTACATACAAGTGCTATCACTTCCAAATCGTACTGCACATCAGCGCTCAGACTTGGGATTAGACATTAAAATGAACTTGCCATCCTGTTTTAAACCTCAAAACCGGGCTACTTGCCAATGAAATACTTGCACAGGAGGGACAAATCCCAACATATACACATTTTTGCATTCCAGGAGTCAATCTTCTGATATGTATATTGCAGTGTATTTCTTGATACATAAGAGGCGGGACTCAATGACCAGATGGAAGAGCACTACTAGAAAGAAAATGTTTACTTGCATATAATTTCTAACACATCTTAGAAGTCTTAAGTTGTAAAAAGTAATACTTTGGATTAAGTAAGTCTATGGAAATAATTTATTCACAAATTTTACAGATTGCCCAACTTTTGGATTTCCTGCTTAAGGTTCTGAATTCAAAAGAAAAGCAGGATTTTTTCAGCACAAAATTCCATTTGAATTTAAAAGTAAAAGCCTTCTATCCACTGCCAAAAGACTGTGTGACCCTACTTGGCACAGCTGATGAGCTCATGGTAGCTTCTTGAAATTTTGAAATTTTTTTGCAGTAAAGGTACCTGGGATACAATAAAGCTGTTCTCCAGAAAGAGGAGCTGAAATACAGGAAATAAATCTCTGTAGATCTAGAACTACAGCACTTAACAGCAGTTACAAAACAACACATGAAAAGCATGTTCTACAAACAATGTATGCACTAACATCAGCACTAAATCACCACTTGAGAAAAACCATTCCTTAGCATCAAGCTACTTTTCTAGCAATAGTCACATGCCATATTATACCAGGGTTACCCTCTCAGTACTATTTAAAATGAGAAAAAACTCAGCTTTTTGTGGACATCAGCTGTAGTCTGCATTACTGATGTCCATTCATCACCATAATAACATCAGGAAATACCAGTAATTTGAGAATTAAAAAAAAAACAAAAAAAAAAAACCAAAACAAAACAAAAAACAAAAAAACCAAAAAAACCCCACACCAAAAACCACAAAATTAGAGAAAAGTATTCTTACTGCATGATAAAGAGTACAAGATCATATGCTACACATGGCCCAGCTTATTATTTATTAAATTCTTGGTGATATGAAGGCCTCGAGCAAAACTAATGACTTTTGACTGAAGAAGCACATGTACAAAATGTACCTGAAATGTGATATAGCTGGAAGTTAGGCAGAAAAATTCAAAAACTAGCTTGGTAATCACTGTACCCTGGAGGAGCCTATTTTACTCACTGCATTCATTCCTGCCAGCCAAAGAACTCCTGGCAGTGGCCACAGGTAGGCATTGCCTACAGATCTCTGTGAAGTGATTCTTTTCCACACCCAGAGAAAGCCCAAAGAACAACTTCTCCATGCCTCACGTGGATGCCAAAAACAAGCCCTTGATAACTTCCTGTGCTTAGTGCTACCCTTGTCCTACAAAGCAACTGGATTAGAATGCAGGCTTTCTTTATGGCCACTCTGAGGTGATGAGAAGCAGTCTCCACATTGAGAGAGTGCTGGCCAAGAGGGCTAGCACAGGCACTTTTTTCACTTCATTCTTGAAGGGAAATTAACAGCACCCCACAGACTTGCAGACTTTGTTTGAAGAGATGATTTGAAACACTTACACAAGCTCTATCCCCTCACATCTGCATAACCACTCTGACTGGATGGCAAAAGAAGTACAGAATTGCCATATTAGTTCAAAGCTTTAGTCCACTAGTGAGAACCAGTCTGAACTAAATATCACAAGGCTTTTTGTTCTGAAAGGATTCATTAGATAGATGCATTCATATATCCTGAGACCGGGTTTAAGTCCAATGTGCAGTAATATATGCTGTTACAGCTACATGAGCATACTGAATTAATGATCCACAAAGATACTGAAGAATAGCAATACAGCAGTAAATTTTGAAAACTCTGGTTGTTCTTAGCTGGGTTGATAAATATTCAAACGCTGTAAGTGTTCCCAGTTTCATTGTTGTTATTCCTTTCCTATATCCAGGTAGCTGTCAAGTGGCTGGTAGGTGGCTCACAGATAAAACAGCAAATATTAGGAGAGCCTGATAACTGTAATTTACCATTTAAGCAATACAATATAATTTGGAAAAAGGAAAGTACACATCTTCTGGCAATCATCTGAGATTTTAGGATTCATCTTGCATTGCTTAATACCCATTTTCCCCCTCTGTTGGGTAGCTTCTCCTCAGAAGCATTAACAAGTGGTAATTACAGTAGTCATGCTGGCAGCACAGAACCAAAGGGACACTGCCAACACTGAACGCCAATCGACGTGGATGTTAAGTTGTGGCTCCTGGAACCTTTGTAATTTATGTTTACATAATTCAGCTTTTGTTGTATATGTTCTTACACTCTGCTTTAAATTATAACTACCTGACAAAACTCACATAATGAAATTACACGACACGACATGGCTTTGACAAAACTGATAGGAGGATGGGGTTTTTTTGCAATTATTTTACAATAATGAAAGGAGGACGGCTTTATGCACACACCTGCAATGTGCGCTCTCTCGGTGGGAGCAACCGATCACAGGACTTAAAATTTCTGTAATTACATTAAACCCATTAGACACCATCACTTCTGTGTACACCCGACGTCTCTTCCCCTGCTCTACGCAGCTGAGCCCAAGCCACCCTTCGCTTCCTTGCCGCGGGAAGACACCACGGTGCGCTCAGAGGAGACCTGCCAACCCGGGCACGGCGGTGCCAACTCTGCCCCTCCGCCTTTCCAAGCACAGCTACCCCGCTCCTGCCCCGGAGAGGCCGAGGGGAGCTGGCAGGTCCCGGCCCCGCTCCCTGACCCCCGCCCGCCGCCCCTGTCCCGCCACCGCCTCCCCGCGCCCGCCGGAGCGACCCCGGCGCGGCCGGCGGGACTCACACGGGGTAGAAGGCGTAGGGCGGCAGGGCGCTCTCCTCGCACAGCTCCGCGTCCAGCAGCAGGTAGTCCTGGCTGTCGTTCCGCCGGGCCCCCGGCGCCGGGGAGCTGCCCTTCCGCGGGGCGTAGGGCTGCGCCTGGCTCATGCTGTCCCGCGGCCGAGGTGCGGGGCGGCGCAGCGGCTCCCTCGGGGCGCGCCGGCAGCGGCGCGGAGGCGCTCGGGCCGCGCTGGGCTCTCCCCCGGCAGCGCCGCGGCCCCGCTCGCTCCGCGCCCCGGCAGCGAGGGGCTCCCGGCAGCCGGAGCCGCCGCCCGCGGCGCGGCGGGCGAGGCGCAGCTCGGAGCGGGGGCAGCAAAGTTTGCGGCGCGTCAGCCGGCCCGGCTGTCCCCGGCCGGAGGGAAGGGGCGGGAGGTGGGAGGGCGGCGGGCTCCGCTCGCCTCCCCCGGGGCTTCGGTGCCCCCTGCGCGCCGCCGCCGCCGCCGCCCGCAGCGCCCCGAGCCCGCGGAGCTGCGGCCCGCGGCACCGGCCCGGCGGTGCTGCCCCGGGCAGGGGCCATGCCCACTGACCGCCTGGCCGGGACCGTGCCCGCCGCCCGCCGCTTCTCCCGGGGCACGGCCCGCCGTGGTCTCTAATGAACGCCGCCGAACGCTCCCCTGGGGATTCGGCAGGACCGGCGGCGCGGCCGGCGGGGAACAGAACTCTTGCTTGGATTTACTCTTTGGCTTGGTATGACGGCCTGCGCTGCACCTGTGTCCTCGTGTAAGTGGCCGAGGAAGAGCGTCAGTGAAAATGAATGTTAATCCAGTACACCCAGAAAATCTACGACTTTAAGTCTTCCCAATGAAGTGAAAAATTTCCTAGGAAATTCTACTTCCTTTCCAGGCTCTTCGCCTCTTTCATCTCTGAAACACCCTCTTACAAACGCTGTTCACCTCTTTCAGAGAAGAGCCAGTTTTTAATCACCTCTAATAACTTCAGTTAAGAGAAGAGGCAAAATATCAAATATCATAGTAAAAAAAACCCAAAACAAAACAGCACAATATAGTGGATTTGACAGCCTGCTCAGAGAGCGAGAAAAGGAGAAGGCGGTCTTGTGAGATTCTGGGGAGTTGTAGAGAAACGGTGGTAGCTTATTATTGTAAACAACCTGCAGGAGGTGTTTTTCTACTCTTTGTTTTTCTGTTCTTTTCAAGGATTGTTTGTGAGAAAAATGTTTTTGTTAATTAGCCAATCAGGTAGAATATGTCGAGTCAGTCTATAAAGGGGAGAGTTTTTCGCATTAAAGTTGCTGTTGTGCAAACCAGCCTTCTTGGAGTCCATGCCACTTTCTTATTCAACAGCGACACAATATTTTTGCAGAATAACACTCAAGCAAAACTCAGTCCCCTTATATTTCTCAGTTCTGTTTCACTGGTGGCATTTTGTTTGATGTTACTCTGCAAATATGTAATTACAAACTTTTCTAGGGAAAATGTATGGCACTGAAGAATTAATATCTTACGTGGTATCTAATATCTGACATAATATCAAATGTGATATCTTCCACGTTAAACATAGCACTTACTATTTCATAAGGGGATATTTAGAATTAAATGCTGTAAATGTATAATTGAAACATTAGTGCATCCAAACAAAATCACTCCTTCATTCCTGGCCATGTTCACATATTGAATTTTGTTTGTGTTGGAATATCACACAACCCTGTACTCTCTAGACTGGCACACCTTCCGCTGATTTAGCGATGTGCTGAGAAAATAACTAGGCAGGGCCCAGGACAGTCGTTAGCAAAGCAGTCTGACACTGCCCGGGCTCTCCAGCAGCCCTAGCCAGCCCGTGGGTTCAGTGCCTGCCTGGGCCACTGGGACTCCTCTCGCCACTGAAACTGCCAGAGGAAGAGCTGTGTAAAGAGACCTGCAGCACATTTACGTGGTCTTTAGAGGAGGTGCAGAAATACCTGCAGTCAAATTTCTCAAATTTCTTTTGTCCTCTTAGTTATGGCTGTCAAAATTACACTCTAATGAGTTTTAGAAATCTTCCCATCTTTGCAAACCATTTTTTGCTGTTAAAGGATATTTTATTTTAAATAGGAAGTTTAGTACCAATGATACCATATGTATTTTATAATTCTCATGCTGCTTCTTCTTTCATATTACTATAAAAACAGACAATACAAAATTATGTGCAGGCTTTGCATTTGAGAAATATGTTGTTGATAATATCTCACATTCTTATTGAAAGAAAATTGTTTTCTAGAATTCTTTGTGATGGAATTTTGATGTGTTCCACTGCTCTTGTGCGTAACCATTTAATTTCATTTGTTCTACTCTGTTATGAAGAGACAGTATTTCTCCACTTAGTTCTTTTTGTATATTTCCCAAATGTTTGCAGTTACTTTTTATTTCAAGTTTATTTGATATTAGGCTGTTGTTTCAAATGTTTTCTTCCAAGTACCTTTTTTTCCCTTTCCTTCCCTCTATTCTTATTTTTCCCTCCCCTCTGGTATATTTTCTTCTTTCTTAAAGTGAATACCATCTTGCTTTGTTGATGGGCTATCAGATCCTTTGATTTCAGAGCCTGCAGAGCCACTTTCTCTATTTCATTCTGCTGCTTCCTTCAGTCTTGTGCTTACTGATTGAATGCTCCTAGATTATTTCCCATCTTCCACATGATACCTGTGCATCTCTCTCAGCTTCCAGGTGACATTTCTCATTTTCTCAGTTGATACCCTTCCTAGATGCCAAACTTTCTTTGGTCTTCATTCTTATTTCAGCCTCATAAGTTCTGGTATTTGCCAAGGCACTCTTACTTTCTCACCAATCCCAAACCTTTCACAAATCCTGAAGCCACACTCAATAGGTGTTATTGATGATACAGTGATGACACAGCTGTGTGATTTTCCAGAAACATTGGGCAGATAAATTATAGAAACAAAAAATATTCAATACCCTTGAAAGGAAAAAAAGATTCTGAGTTGAAATTCTGAATCATTTCAACCTGATTTATATTTCAAAACTACATCTTTCAACATACTGTAGCAACTGCCATGTCTCCATTGCCTGCTTACTGGGTGAAAACATGCAGTGGGAGTGGGTAATACTTCTACTAGAGGTCAGATAAGCACAGTTGTTCTGAAATCTGTGGGTTTTCCAAGAGTCACAATATGATGACAATGCTGCCTAAAGGTGGTGTGTCCTTTTGATGCGTTTATGCTGGAACTATTCAGGATATGGGAGTGGACTTGCATATATATATATATATATATTTTTTTTTTTTTTTTTTAGGCCAGGGATGATAATCCATTCTGTAACTAACTGAAAGCTAGGTTAAAGGGAATTACTTTGGATGCCAAAATGCTGGAATGAAGAAGCAAGGTGTGGTCCTTTCCTTCTGTGAGAGAGAAGAAAAGAAATTCTTAGCAGAGAGTATAACTATTCATTACGCTTTGTGCAAGTCTTTCCAACACCAAATGAAATTTATATATTGTTCTAGCTTTCCTATTGACTTGGTATTTCTGTTGCAAAGGTGAACATATGCTATTTTTTAATGACTTAGCCATTATTGATATATATGAGGTCCTCTATTAGACATTTAAATTGCAAATTGAATTACAATGATATTGCTGCTCTGGAGAAAGTTATCAGATCTTCACTTTAGTATTTCCTGTAAATATGTGTGTCTATCTATATGTAAAATCAGAGTGAATACTGAACTAGAAAAACAAGCTGTCTTTCCTGAGTCTTTATGCAGTTTATGTGGCATGGTTTTGGTAGTGGGGGGCCTACAGGGGTGAGTTTTGTGAGAATATGCCAGAAACTTCCCCCATGTCAGCTGGTGTCAGTGCCAGCCAGCTCCAAGGTGGACCCACTGCTGGCCAAGGCTGAGCCATCAGCAATGGTGGGAGCAGCTCTGTGACAAGGGATTTAAGAACGGGGGAAAATGTCTGCACAAGAACATTTGCAGCCAGAGAAAGGAGTGAGAGTATGAGAGAAACAGCCCTGCAGACCCCAGAGTCAGTGCAGAAGGAGGGGCAGGAGGTGCTCCAGGTGCCAGAGCAGAGATTCCCCTGCAGCCCCTGGTCAGCCCATGGTGAGCCTGCTGTGCCCCTGCAGCCCATGGAGGTCCACAGTGGAGCAGAGATCCACCTGCAGCCACTGGAGGAGCTCGTGCTGGAGCAGGGGAATGCCCAAAGGAGGGCATGACCCCATGGGAAGCTGGAGCAGGTTGACAGGACTTGTGGGCCCCTGGAGAGAAGAGCCTATCCTGGAGCAGCTTTGCTGGCAGGACTGGGGGGCATCTGGGGACTTATGCTGGAACAGCCTGCTCCTGAAGGACTGCACCCTCTGGAAGAGACCCACATTGCAGCAAGGGAGTGTAAGGAGTCCTCCCCTTGAGGAGGAAGGTGCAGCACAACATGACTGCTACTTCCATTACCTGTCCTCCTGTGCCATTGAGGGAAAGATATTTTAGGATTCAGATTTTATTTCTTATTATCCTACTTTTATTTGATTGGTAAAAAAAATTAAATTGATTTTGCCCAATTTGAGACTGTTTTGCCCGTGACAGTAATTGGTGAGTGATCTTTCCTTGTTCTTATCTTGACCCTTTGACCCTCTTGAGCCTTTCCTTATATTGTACCTTCTGTGTCCAGTTGAGGAAGGGAGTGATAGAACAACTTTGGTGGGCATCCAGCCAGGGTTAAACCACCCCTGAGATTTTATCTGACTTGTACACATATTAACCTTTCATTTTTTAGAAGTAAAAAATATCTAACCTTGACCACAAAAAAAAAAAAAAAAAAAAAAAAAAAAAAATTGCAGCATTTACGTGGCTAATATCTCCCTTGTGCCTTTTTTCATACATAATCAGAAAATACATCTGTCCTCTCAGATAAAAAGAACTGATGCATTAATGTAAAGTGTAAGTGTAGCTTAGAGTTGGTTTAATTGGTTTTATTACACACAGCAAGTTACAAACTATTCCATCATCATTCACTCAATCAAATCTAGTGACTGAGATATTTCACTCACAAAGATGAAAAACAAAAGCTGAAAGCTCCTGTTCCCTGTACAAGGGAAGGCATAAGAGATGGAGTGAGCTTGCCTAATGAGTGACAGGCACATTGCTTAATGCACTTAGAAGTCGCTTGGGTGCCATGGAAATGAAAGCTGCAAAAGATGCCATGGAGATCAGCACAGTACCGTGATTCAGTCTCACTGCATAACTTACAAAAAGGTTATCTAGTGAAATGTATATAGGTGCAATTGTATTGCTAACTTGTAGACTAATCTAGACCTCTTCAGGAACAAGAGAAAGTGACAACATCAACCTGTACTTCCAAGGAAATTTTCAAGGATTCATACAATGATGTTTAATTGCTCACATTTAACCAAAATCTTGTGTAAGCAGGCTGGAATGCATTAACAAGGCTACTCCAGCACATGCCACAATCAGTTTCCTGGCTTTCATGGGAATACTCTCAAAACCACCGTTGAACAAAGCAGGAAAAGTGCAAGTCAGTTTAACTGTGCAATGGCTAAGCAGTGTCACTGCTGTGGGTGTGAGTATCACTTGGAAAGAACAGAGGAATGCTCTACAGCCTGGAGGTGTGAAGGATGTGTAACCTGCTTGATGGAATTCTTTTCTGCTCTACAGTGCAGAACTCAGGACTTGCTTTTAGAAAGCCTGAAAATGGAACCATTACTACTTAGTAATTTTGTTCGTTCTCTGCATAGCATAAATGGAATAACCATTGTCAATTACTTATTCTAATCCCAGCTGCCTTCTGCCTTTGTTTAAATGTGAATGAGGGCAGAATCATGTTGTGCCAACCAGAAACTTCCCCATTTCTAAGATTCTTCCTTTGTATAGTCTCTTCTGGCTACAATCCAAACTGCTGTTTCACATTCAGATTAGATATTAGAAAGAAATTCTTCACTATGAGGATGGTGAGGCCCTGGAATAGGTTGTCCAGAGAAGCTGTGGGTGCCCTATCTCTGGAGGTGTTCAAGGCCAGATAGGATCTGACTTTGAGCAACTTGGTCTAGTGCAAGGTGTCCCTGCCCATGCAGGGGGATTGGAACAACATGATCTTTAAGGTCCTTCCAATCCAAACTGTTTTATGATTCTGTGGCTTGGCTCTCATCCCTTTTGTTCACACAGAATGCTGCATGGATGTATGTTTGAAACTGAAATGCGCATTTTAATCACTCAGTCAGAAATTACAGAGGAACCTTTTCTCTTCAAAGGAGAGTTTGATGAGAAGTTAGGCTTAGATTGCTAGTGAGCTAGATGAGAGCAGTAGGACTGGATCACAGAAACACATTCAAAAGCTGTTCAAAATTTCTTGGCTAAGAACACTCTTGGGTGTTTATGGGCCAGAGATACTGAAGGATTTTTGAACTGCAAGAGAATGGGGAGAGAAGTAGGGTCTGCAATGAGAAAGAATTAATTTAAGGATGTGTTCCTACCTTGACATTTATATGCAGGACTCAAGTTTGTGGGGACACAGAGATTTCTGGAATCATCATTATTGCTGGGCTGCTAGGGATGATCCTACTCCCATTACTTAAACATGTACACACACACTGCCCCCTCCCTTACAAGATCCCACTTAGCCTTTATCTTTTTCAGAAACATACAGTTCTTCTCTATGTGCCTTCACACAAGATCTGTCAGGCTACATTTGCCTTGGTTTATGTGGTGTAATTAATTATTGTCCAATAATTTTAAAATTTTGAAATGTACTAACAAACACCCACTTGTGCTATATCTACATAGTGAAAGCCAGTCCAACTGAAATACTGTCCCACTACTGAAATACTAAACCCACTGCAGTTTCATTGCATATAATTTTGTGGGGTTTGAATAAATACTGTTTCCTCAGTACTCTGCCTCTGTAGTCTGAGGCAGAGATAAAGAACTCTACTAGTTCTCTATTGCTCAGAGATAAAGAACTTGACTAGTCATTGAGCCCCCATTCCCATTACAGATAATAAGATACTCCTTCTCTATTTTAAGTGAGTAGGAGGATATTTGAAGTCAAAACTAGATAGAATTAACTAGAAAATGTATTTTTATTTTCCAAGGAAGTGGAAAAGTTTTTAAACTTCGAATCAAGGTGTATATGGAAAGACATATTGGACTAGAGATGATGTATGTCTTGAAATGCAAGACTAATTCGACAGAAATCAATAGACTTACAGCATAAGTGAGATCAAGATTACATTTTTTCCCCTTTTCTACCTTCTTTCATTACAGAAAGAAAGAAAATATTTTCAATTTGTCATTTTGATACTAACCTAAGAGCTTTCCAATGTCCATTCTATGTTCATGCAAGGCACTCTATTGACTTTTGTGTCCTGCCTGAGTGGTTTAAAGCACTTGTCACCTAAATTTGTCACAACAGCAAGAATGTGATACATTGAAGCTTTCTGTGTACATACTTTACAGAATCATGTGGTTCTTATCTTGGAGATTTAATATTTAGACCTGCAAATGTGTAAAGGTTAAACAAGTATCATAAAAAGTGACAAATTCATCACAGCTCCAACAAAAATAAGTTGTTATTCAAACAACTATTCCTGGTATTTAACTTTTGCCTGCAAAGTATATTTGAATAACAAGTGGTTTAGCTTGATGCGATCATATACAGGCACAGCAATGGTGTAGTTAAATAATTTGAAAAAATTTCTATTTGCTTTTTATTTTAAGTTCTTTACAAGTTGAGGGTGTGAAACTTCTACTAATGAGAAGATAATAATTTTTTGGTTTGTTTCTTTTTCTGGTGCATACTATAAATCTCAAGTTAGCATTGTCAAGAATAAGGTTTGTTACTGTGTCACATTAAGAGATGACATCAGTGGTTACTTTAGTTCTCAAATCAGTTATGCTTATTGATACTTATATAAATTTATCAGTTATCTGCCCAGCATAACACTAGGAATTTTCTACCACGTTTAAGAAACGTACAAAACCACAAAAAGTGTGAAAAAATATGTTGAAAGGAGACCAATAGATCTGTTAAATTGAAAGCAGAGTAACTGCAGTTGATACATCCTGAACATCTCACTGCTATGTCAGCTTTGTCATTTAGGGATCCTGATATGATGGATATTAGTGCCACCATTCTGCCTCCAAGGTGAAATTTATAATTATTGATAGGTCACTGATTTCATTCTTCTGTATTTAAAATGATTAATAACAACAGTTTATCTGTCAAAAATATCTTTTATTCTAAGTTATGCACAAATTATATTTTATGTTTTCTCTGAATTACATATATGCATCCTATTCCTTTATAGTAAATCAGTTTTATCCTAAGTTTCTTTTTAACAAAGCTCTAAGTAATAAAATAATCCTGTCTGGATTTATATTATGTTTATTTTGCTATGTGTATATGCTGTACCATCTAATTCAGTGACTTCAGTAGTAGAGAGCTTTAATGCTTCTCAGCATTAATATCTTGAACGGTTCCCTCCTTTTAAAGCAAAAGACACTGATTTTTTCCCCCCTTGTAATTCTAAGGTCTGAGAGCATCAATCTTACAGAAAAAAATATGTTGTGATATTGATTGGCATCAATACTGATCTTTGAACTCAGACATGTCCTTTTATTTGTTTGTTGCTGCTATACTTCTGACAGCTATCACAGAGATTTCCCTGCTGCTCCTGCAGGCAGGCCTGTGGTAAACTGTCGCTCTGCCACCCTGACTTCTCTGTGTTCTTGCTGCAGACCTGAGTTGTTTTGCTTGGAAATTGGGAAAAGAATATTGTGTTGCATGAAGGGTTGCAAGTGACCTTTCAAACAGCTCCATTATGTGGTACATGACAGCCTTCTCCTCTGAGTGATTCTCTGGTTCCTCTACATTCATGCCTACCACCATTTGTCATTCATATATTCATATATTTTTAGACTAGTAAGGGTTTGTTGAATAACTGTTTAAGAGAAAAGTCCTCTCTGTAATCACACATCAACAATTATATGTGACCAAGATTGTTCAAAAAAAGATAGTAAGATAGTCACTATCTTTTACTTATTATTACTATTTTCCTGGGGTTTTTTTGTTTGGTTGGTTGGTTTTTGGTTTTTTTTTTTTTTTTTTTTTTTTTTTTTTTTTTTTATGAAGGTCTACCAAGCATTTATTAAGAGAAAATAATACAATAAAATGCGGTTAATTATTTGCTGATTGTAACTTTAGGAAAAACACATAAACATATTTCTGGATGAAGTTGTTTATATACATTAATTGTTGAATTCTATGAACTAAATTGCAGATATAATCTATAATACATATAATACATAACACAAGTATAAATATCTATTGAGAAAGAAAACAGGACTGATACAGAAAATGTACGATAACTCAGTCTGATACATAGTGAGTTTGTTACAAACAATTCGACAAATTCTACCCAACATTCTTGATAGATCACATTTATGTGACAAAAAATGTATAACAAGGACAGAGCAAAAACTTACCTGAAATACACAGTATCCACAAAACTATCCATATTGTGTCACATATGTGACACCCTTAGTTTTACTTCATAATATTGATTAATTAAAAAAATAAATTAATACAAAAAGGGATTAATTTTATTCTATCAAAGCAATTTTTGTCTTTAGGAATCAATTCAAAGGAAAAGTCAAAAAGAAAGGATATTGAAAATTTTAAAAATGTGTAAATGCTGAATCTTACCCAAGATACACAAGCTAACCTGCATAATGTTAATTATATTCTCATTTGATACATTTCTCAGACAAAACTCTTCTCTGCAATATTCAGCAGATGCAGTGTCCACAAAATCATCAGTTATTACTTGACACGTTTTTTTTGTCTTGGAAAGAAATTAAATCCCCAAATGATAAACAGTCATTCTTTGTCACTTCAGAATGTATCCCCTTGATTATATTTTTTTTTTTGTGATTACTTTATTTTGATTTTAGTAATTGCATTTGAAAACCTAAAACCAGAAGTACTTTAAACACTCTCAGAGTTAAATGATTAAGGAAGCCAAATAAATTTGGTTTTCCCCATTAATTAAGCACTGGAACAATTTCATTTTCCCAGACAGTTGACAATTAGTACAAACTGTTTGAGTTACTGACAAAGAAAAAAATTTTTGGTGTCAGCCTCCTCAGTACATTTTCCACCATAAAACTAGCTATTGAGATGAAATTGTGATCCCTCTGGAATCCATGGAAGTCATGTCATCAATGGCCTACAACAAAACCAGGAGTTTATCCTGCATATTAGCAGGATTGGTACAAGCTTTAAGTAAATCCCAGCTGTATGGATGAGCTAGATAAGCATTATCATTAATATGTAGTAATCATATGTATCATTAATATTTAGTAATAATACTAAAAACTCTCCCAGAACCAAGAGCCAGCCCAGTGGAATTCCATTTTATTGTTTTGGCCTTGCTTAAAGGGAATTGTTGAAAATTACCTCAAAAATTATCATTGCATGAATTATTTTATCTGTGCTTGCAATGTAATAGTCATGAATGTTTGATGAATACTTTTATAATTATCAGTTATAGATCCAGTCACCAGATTCAGAACTAATGGGTTGCTGTACCATGGTATTTTATAACCAGTAAATTGTGAAATCCTGCAGGATTTTTTTGGCCTCTGTAGGTATTGGGGTTTAGGAATGGTAAACTCAGTTTTAGTGCTCCCACTGAGACCACTCCAAACCATGCTCATTCATTCCCTCCCACCCCACACCTTCCTTGTGGTGGGCTGGAGAGGAGAATTGGAGGCAAAAAAGGCAAAGATCGTGGGCTGAGACAAGAACAATTTTCTGGAAACAGCAACGAGATAAGAAAAACAACAGTAACAGCAAAAGTACTAATGACAGAGGGTACAAGAGAGAGAGAAAAAATTCGTATGAAAATTCCCAGAGAATACCTGGCTGCTCCATCTGCCATCTTCCTACACTGATCCATAAGGGAGCCCTTATCTCATGCCTGGAAAATGGAAATGGAAAATACATGCCCCTTCTGCCTGCTACCAAAATTATCTACATCCCATCTGTAACCAGGACATTGGGCATCCTTATCCTCAGTGATTGCACTATGTACATTTTTGGAGATAAATATGTGATCTTTGCAGGACTGAAGTTTTTTGGAATTGTTCTTCAAATCCCATAATAATCTTTAGTATCCACTTTCTATGCTAAGGTACCTGCAGTCAACAAATATTAGTAGTTTACTGTGGCTACAGGACTTTTTCTGAAAGTGTATGTTGTTCCACTGGAAAGGAACATGTAAGCTGTGAGACGGGAGGTTAGATATCAGCAAAAATGAATCCTCAGTTTCTGTCCTCTTCATTGTGTCTTTTCTGAAACACTGGTATTTCTAAGAAGTGCAAAGGTTTCCAAGGCCACAGTAGCATTCTAAAGATCATTTTTCAGGCAACAGCTTACTTTAGAAGTTTGTTTTCATTGGAGAAAATAAGTTGTTGTGACTTAGCTGATTTATTTAATAAATTCTTGGATGAAACTCCCATGGAACTGTTTCAGAACTCCAAGACCGCTGTTATTCATCGCTAAGTGTTGTATATTGTAAATAGCTCTTTGGAATCTTGAGTCAAAGAATCTGCTCGCCTTCTTCACTTATCAGCTCTTGAGACCATGTTACTTGCATGAGGGTTCTCAGTGGAACAAGCTTCTAGTACTCTGAGTTGCGAAAACAGAAGTGGAAATTATAATACTCTTCACATTCCTCTTGGGAATAATGCTTAAAATAATTCTCAGTCTTTAATGTTAAAATTAATTTTGACTTCAAGAAGAATAGGAATTTGTTCCAATTAAAGGGCAGAGTGGGGGAGGGGGGGAAGCAGGAAGCAGTAGACCCCCAGCTTAGACACAGTACTTCTGGGAAGTTCCCTGTGCCTGTATCCTCTTATTATCCACTGAAGCAGCAATGAAAGGGCTTTTCCAAACCCTTTAACAGGACTGTGGAAGAAACACTTTTTTTTTCAGGTAGGTTAAAATTAGCACTAAATTTCACTCAGTTATGAAGTGTTGTGTTCAAAATTAGAATAGTTCTTCAAAATCATTTCTTGCAACTGAGAGGAGCTGAGATGCTCTTTTGTCAGATTTAAATCAGAAGACCTGAATCTCCAGTTGTGGAATTGAGAAGTCTTAAACTTGGCCTTTTGATAATCAGTCATAATCGATTTGGAAAATCTATTAGTTTATCTGTAATAAACACAATTAAACCATTTTGTTTAAAATCATATTTTAAGCAACATGCAATACTGTCCTGGTGAGAATAAGCAGCAGCTGCTCAAGGACAGAAGTATAAATTTTGAAACACAGAGATATTGCTACATTGCATAGGATGCAAGAGGGAAATATAAGAATATTTCACAATGTAATAAATATCTCCGACAACTGGGTAGTCCTCAATTCATAGGTTCCAAAATCTACTTTTAACAAAACTAGTAAATATTTCTTTTTCTAAACTATTGACTTTCATTCTGATTAAAACACAACTGTAGTAACTTAGTCCAGAACTACTTTCTGGGGAACTGAGGGTGCAGCAATCTCTTAGATTAACACTTGCAAGTATCATCACTGCTCTTGTGCCACAGCTGTGATGTTGCACAGCTAACCCCAGCCTGCCAGCCTAAGGCAGCAGAGGACCTGATTTGAATGGTGAAATGTGGTGGTGGTGCTGAACTGATGGTTGGACTGGATCTCAAAGGTATTTTCCAATCTTAGCCATTCTCTGATTCTAAACCTGGAGCTGCTGTGATCCCATAACTTCACTGAGGTAAATAATTCAGCAAGGTGTTGTGTAGAGTCACCTTTCCCTGATTTATTTTCTCTATATTTTAAACTTAATCCTATTGCCACTGTAGTCACTTTTCCTTTCCTAGTCTCCTACTGCTCCTTACTAATATTTCATTATGCAGATTTTGATGTAATATGTTTTTACTGAGCCTTTGGATATTATTACTAGTATACAGTAGAGACAGAACCCATCCAACAGTCCATGATATATTGAACTTAAATAAGGCAATCTAATTACTTGATTAATTATCCATTAGCAGTAAGTCATTACTATGCAATCTGTTTCTGAAGATATCACACGGTATTAAGAAGTTATTATGCACTCTTTCTTTATGAGTCTGTTCCAGTGGTTTTTTTTTCACAGTAACTGAGTGCTGCATCACAGTTTACATACACAAATTAAAGCTGCCATATTAAACCTTTAATTCTTAATTACCATTAGAAGAATGGCCTGGCCAAACTTTCATTTCCCGTCCTTAGATCTGGGAAGTTCTAAAAACTTTTTCTCCCCTCTTAATCATCAAGCCCCAAACAGAAGATGTTGATTTTCACCTGAATCATATTCAGCTACTTCAAAGTCTTCACAGAATGCTCCAACAATACTCTCACTCAACAAAGTTTCCACTAGTTTCTGCTAGAAGTTTCCTGTAATAGTCTGGGCAGAACAAAGGCTGAGCAAAGATCTTTGAGGTTGTCTCAGAGGATTTAGAACCTCCTGTGTAACACACAAATTTTATTGTGCATGGCTTTGTATTTTTAAACTTGAATAATTCAACCTGTGTTAAATAATTAATTTGGAGGAATTAGCATTTCAGAGATCCCTTGTATATAAAAATGTAAAATCTAGTGCGCTGCTATGTTTAAGTTTTATCATGTACAATTGCTCACTTGATTTTATATCTATGTTTTTGTATTTTACAGTATCATTCTCAGACAGTATAAATAATAAAACTAGCCATGACCCTACACTTGTTATTTTGATATCTGATAAAATGCACTACGACTGGACTCCCTCCATAGTTTCTATAGGGCTCAATATGTATTGTTTCTATCATGTCAACACTTACACATTACTTTAGCTAAGGACTTTGAATTTTACATGAACCTCAGCTAATTAATGAAATTTTGAAGCAACTTTGAGAGACAAGAATGAATTATGGGTAAATGAAGACACAGGAGATTTTTATTTGCTCAATTTCGATACAGGTGAGAAGCAGAATGAAGAACAGAACTGCAGCCCATGGAGAAGGCCATGCCAGAGCAGGTTGATGTTCAAAGGAGGTTGTGACCCTTCCTGAAAATTGCATTGA
The DNA here is from genome assembly GCF_048771995.1 of Taeniopygia guttata. Classification (NCBI taxonomy): domain Eukaryota; kingdom Metazoa; phylum Chordata; class Aves; order Passeriformes; family Estrildidae; genus Taeniopygia; species Taeniopygia guttata. The sequence continues at coordinate 40,523,995 of NC_133024.1, forward strand.
ATTACCCCTTCAAAGCCATTCAGACTTTTACACACAAGCACTTTGCTGGTGCCATGCCGTCCAGTCCATATGTGTACATTTAAGTCCTTCTTTAAGCAAACAATTAAAATATCTGAATAAAACTGCTTGCTTAGAATTAAAACAGCTAAATTCAGGAGTCCTACTCTTGTTAGCAATTAATTTCTGTGTGTTTTCCAACTAAAATCAAATGCTCTTAAAACAAAACTAAATAATCAGGCCAAAGCCATTCAAACTTAACTCATTTACCAGTCAACTCATCAGCATCTCTTTCATATTCTTAGTGTTGAAGAATAGCACAAATTTGGCTTTGAGAAATGAGACTAAGCATATTAGACCCATATTTGTCAGAACTGATCTAACTAAAATGGTGAAATATTGAATCTGATTCTGTGGTTCATATTCCTCTTTATTTCCCTATCAGATCACTGTGCAGCAGGAATCCCCTATATGAATAAGGTCTGAAAGAAAGAAGGAATAACACGCCAACATTTTTATCTTTGCTTAATTTTGACATCTACATACACCTGTGGGCACACCCACGAATCCAGGGCTCTAGGTATTTTGAAGTTATTAATCTACGGAGAAGTTGGAGACGATTCCTCATTCTTGCTCAAAGAATCATAGCCAAAAAGCTCAGAAAAGTTGAGCTACTACTTTCCCTCCATCTTAGCCCAGAGATGGAGGGAAAACCCGTAGGAAATTAATCTCAACAAAACTGTATATTTGATTTGTTCCTCTTCTGTGTTCCTACCTAGGAATGAATAGCAGAAACACATGAAACTTAGATTAGCACACTTACAAAATTTTCTCACTGATAGGTATCAGTGTATACAGTAGCCAGCTTTTTTAAAACGGAAACAATGCTCATCTGATATTTTGCGTGTGATTTGCACTGACAAACATCTGATTTAGAGAAAAGATAACATTTCCAGTTGGGCTGTTTGATATTGCAAGGTGAATGGTTTATAAAATTCTCATAGCATTTCACAATATTACTGTGTAATTAGAATTCTAAAATCTTATCTTTCTAAAGGTTGCTTCTAAAGGCACATAGACGCGTTCAGATTTATCTTTGGGATTATGAAGTCTTGCTACTACTAACCCTCCACCCTGAGTGTAATATGTTAACAAAAATCATAGAATGGTTTAAGATCTCTATGGAGCTTTCTTCTCTCCAAGCTGAACAACTCCAGCTCCCTCAGCCTTTCCTCATAGCAGAGGTGTTCCACCCCTCTGATCATTTTTGTGGCCCTTATCTGTACTCAGTCCAGCAGGTCCCTGTCCTCCCTGTGCTGGCACCCCAGAGCTGATGCAGCCCTGCAGGTGGGGTCTGAGCAGAGCAGAGGGGCAGAATCCCTCCCTGGCCCTGCTGCCCATGCTGCTTTGTATGTATACCCTGCAAAGCCAGGGTACAGCTGGCTTTTCTGAAGCTAAATTATGTTTAAATGCAGCACAATGAGAAGCACTATTGGATGGTGTTTTGAGGGGGCTGGAATGGTTTTAAAAGTCCTAGGTCAGTCTCCTACAAGTAATAGGAGGTAATAGACTTTAAAGGTCCATATGTGCAGGGTGCTGCTGAGCATGCCTAAGACATTTGCTGTTCAGAACATAGATGTCACCAAAATTTTTGTGTGTACTGTTTCAGATGCCTGTACAGAGGTTGACTTGAAATTGATTCAAGTCTCCAATCTAGAAATTCTAATTTCTCCACAGTCCATCCCAAGCAGGATAGTAAGCAATTTCAATGTGGTCTAGATTCTCACATCAACTGAACTATTCTGATTCATGGCAACCATCTTTAAAATAAATAAATTAGCTAATCTAGCAGCAGTTAATGTCAATGTTTTGGATACAAAATAATCTTATTTGAGGTGTAACACTGCATGCACTACTTTTTTTTTTTTGTTTCACTCACATATGGTGGGGGGTGGTGCTGAAATACCTCACAGTGTATGTTCTGGTTGTTTTATTTCAAGTATTCATACTATAAATGGATAATACTAACAGTGTGTACTGGGTTTGGCTGTTAATGTGGACTTAATTTCTTTCCTATCAGCCTGAATGATGCTGTGTTTTGGATTTGTGATTAAAACACTGTTGATAGCACACCAGTGTTTTGGCTGTTGCTGAGCAGTGCTTGCACATCATCAAGACTTCCTTTTTTCCCCATTCTGCTGCAACAGCTAGTAGGCTGGAGGTGGGCAAGAAGCTGGAAAGGGAGACAGCTGGGACAATGGAGTGCAGCTGCCCAAAGGAATTTTCCAGGCTATGTAACATGTTCAGCAATAAACCTGAGGGAAGGGGACTTTGTGGGAGGTAGCCATTACTTGGAGACTCATGGGTCATTGCTCTGCTACTGGTCATCTTGATGCCTACATCACTCAGATTTTGTTTGTCTGCCTTTTCATCTTTCCATCACTCACTAAACTGTCATTGTCTTTACTCATGAGGTTTTTTTGCTTTTGCTCTTCGTACTCTCTCTCCTCTCCAGTTAAAGGTGAAGACTGAGCAGCTGGGTAGGGTTTAGCTGTGGCCAGAGTCCACCACACACTAGTACATTATCAGAATCTCACAATGATGCAGACAGAAGAAACAGATTTCTGAAGATAAAAGATAGGAAAGAAATAATAGAAATATAATTATCTGTCAAAATGACAACCCATCTTATCTATGTAATCAGAAGGTGTGAGTTTATGTGAACAGGGTTTGAAAAATATAAAACCAGGTATGAAGATTAAATAAGACCAGAGCAATATGGAAACTAATAACACATAGGTCATTATATCAGTCATAATAGAAGCAAAGATTGGTGCATTTTCTCAAGAAGTATTCCTTTACCTTCTGAAAGAAAAGCAAATATGACAATTGTCTTGTGTAAAGTGGGACAATTGACTTGTAGTCAGTAAACTAGGAAGCTACGGATTGCAAATATCCTGTATTCTTGAAGTAATGATGCATGGTCTGCACACATCCTTCTCCCTCATCCTGCTTTTTTGAGAAGACTGGAGGAGTCTCTACTAGAACAGATGAAGCAATGAACACTTTGCACAAAACAATGTGCTGTGGGACTTAATTGCAAAGTAAATATCTGTCCAAAATCTTAGCGTTAGAGCTTCTTCAATAAAATCTTCAGCAATATCCCTTTCAGGAGAGGTGGCCACCTTAGTCTGAATGACACATTTTTTATCTTTTGGTAGTCTTCAAAACAGCAGTAGATGTCATTAAAAAATAAATTCAAACTCAAGAGCAGAGATCTGATCTCGTTACAGTTTCTCAAGTCCATAATGCCTTTGCTCACTAGATGAGATGGTTTTCTTGAGAAAGACTCTCCTATTCCAAGCGCACATACAACATTGCCATCTCTAAAATACTTCTAGATCATTGCCTTTTTTAAGCAACAAGCATGTTGAGAAAGTTCTTCTGTACAGCAATGTCCTCCCCCCGTCACACAGAAAACATTTTGAATGCTGTGCTCTGGGTGCTCTGTACACTTAACAACACTGAAAACAGGTCTTCAAACACAAGATACTTCAGAGATTTCTCAGTTCTGAGTGTGAAAAGACTAAAGGGAGCCTCTGAGCTTTGTCCATGTGTTTATTTGATTGTCCATGCGCACAAGCACGTGGACATTTGCAGACTTAGCTAACCATTACCAGTTCCTTGGTGCTTAGTAGGACATTGTACATTTGTTTATGTTTTATTACAGGAATTTTACATGCTCATTTTGCTAATAAAGAACCCCCCAATAGTGCATATTAAAACTTCATTAAAGTGTTTATGCCTTCTCCTTTGGATGTTCTAGGAGCAGCAGTCAGTGGTTACGACTGCTCTGTTCCAGTCCTTTTTCATGGCTCTTTTCTTGATTTTGTTGTTGACACCTGGCAGCTTGCACAAATCAGATAGTTGAAGCTGGATGAAGTGAATCCTGACAAAAGATAGATAATAACAATCTTTCCCTGCCTGGATATCCACTGTTGGGTGTAAAACTACCTTTTAAAAAGGGAATTAAGGAAGGATTTATTTGTCTTCTAACGGTATAAATCTTACTGCTTCCTTACCATCTCTCCCACACCAGCCACTGGCAAGAAGGGTTGCACAGGGTCATTGCAGGAGCAGAATCAGAGAACTCCCTTACTTGGCTGAGGCAGCAGCTCTGCCCTGGTTTTTCAGCACACAGACTTGTGAAAGATGCACCAACACGACTCCATCAATTCAAGCACTGAGTGATAAGAACACATTTGTTGCCCCTGATTTTATGCAACAATTCAGCTTTCTGATGACAAGATTGTACAAAAGTCTGATTTACTAACTATTCGTTATCATTCCTCATTTGTCCAATTGATGAAGCATTCAGTGCCTCAGAACAATTTTCAGCTGATTTCTTGAAACTCTTTCATGCTCTGCAAGTTTTTGCAGATCTGCTACATTTCTAATGTTTATAGTTCTGTGACATGGGTGAGCATTTTTGATGTTCTGAAAATCTGTTATTGAGGAAAAAAAAGTCAGAGATTTACTCTTAATTGGTTACAAATTTTAATGTTTACACAAGCAAACCATCCTTCAATATAAGGTGAGGCTTGCAGATCATGATGTCAATTCAGAGATGTAAAATATACAATCTATGCAAATCTGATTTTGGCTTGTCTTTGGCATTTAGGGGAGAAAACATTTCAGGTAAGGTCGTAGAAAAACTTGTATGTACAACATTGCAGTTATTCCTATGAAAAAATAATAACATTTGAAAAATAATTTTTTTAAAGAAAAAATAATGTGAAAAATTCATCTGATTTGATCTGTGCTCTACTCAATATCCACTTTGAAGAAAGGATTACAAGAAAATATGAATAAATGTCAAATATTTAGGAGGTCCAGATTATCTACTGTCTATAACCAAGAATGCAGAAAAAGCAAAGTGCCATGACTTACCCATGATTAAGTAGGATTGTCTCTGGCAGACCTACTCCTCATCCTTCTGGTTGCATGGTGCCTTGGAGGAGTAACAGGCTATGCTAACATTTCAGTTAATCATGTGGCATTTTTGAAAATCTGAATGTGATATTTTTTTTTAATAAAAACCTCACCCAAATGAGAAGCTTCACAAACTGACAGAGGTTTAATTATGCTTGAATTTTATTTTCTAAACTTTTTAAAAGTTTTTTCATCTGAAAATTTAAAACACATCCCACAGATAGAATTGTGCAGGCCATAATACACCTGAAGTGAACAGAGACTTTAAACATAGTATTTGCCTGTAAAGGAAAGGGACAGAAACTGAGATATATAATCAAACTGTTGATCATGGAATTCTACAGTGAAAGATAAAACTAAAAAGAATAGAGAAATGTATGAGGTTGCTTCTACGCATTACCAGCCTCTGTTTGCTTGAAAACCTAGATAATAAACCATATTTTTTTAGAGTAAGATGAAAGGCTGTTGTGTTGGGCACTTTATGAGCCAAACTAATTAGGCATTTGCTGCAATTCAAATCATACCTTGCAGAGTACCATAAAATAAGGAAGATTTATAATGTAAAAAATATGGAGGACATTATTAAAAATTAGGTGTAAATCAATTGCTGTTTTATGTTTGTTTTTGGCTGATTTCCCAGAGCCATACCTTAGAAAAACAAATTTGATAAAGTGCACTTGGAGTTTTATCTGCATAAATTTCTGTAATTAGAGTTCCTACAGCAAAGTAACACAAATGACTCTGTGCTATGCCAATCCCGAGAAAAATAATGCAGAATCCAATTTGGGCTATTTCTGTGGCCCAGAGTGAGTGTCTTCATTTCCAGGGATTTCAGGAAATGCATCTGCAAACCCAGAAATATTTGTAATAATTTATTCTGGAAATTCAATACAGAAATTCTGTATTATTTTCCTTGACTGGATTTTATAAACAGAGTATGATATAATATTTAGAAAGGATTAGAGACAGAATTTTTTATCCTCAGTGTTGGTATGTGCACTGTAAAATGTACAAGTCACTTAAAATGTACAGCTGTATGAATAATGCCTCTTTAGTTCATGTTCAAATGAAGAGGAGAGAAACTGAAAAAACCCAATAGCTGAATTAAAGTTGGAATGAAGTTGGAATATTTTGACACTATTTTAAAACTCAGAGAAACTTAATTTCAGGTTAAACACAAATATTTCACTCTTGCGAGAACATGTGATTTGTATTCCATTTATTTGAAGAAGTTGCCCTGTTCTACAGAGTATGTCAAGCCCCATGTACCAGAGAGGGTGAGCTGAGCTGACAGAGCTGGGAATGCCCACCTTGTGCCTCTGGCAGGGACACTTCCTTCAAACATTCTGGCAAAGACCTAAGGAGACAGTTGCACAGAGAAAAAATTACTTCAGGCCTGAAACAGGATAATATGACAACAAGACTAGATGACTATTCAGAATTTAATAATTAATGCTTTCCTGATTGTTAGCAAAATCAAATTAAATGATTGTCATTTCTGCCTGCAATTTTTCAGAGCTGAGCCACAAGTCTGCTTTACAGGATCTGACAGGTCACTGGACACCACTGAACATTTACAGCAGTTTCGAAACATGTCTGGATTTTCTTGTTCAAGTGTAAACAACCAAAGGTATAAATCCAATTGTGAGCATGAGACAACTGTAATATTTTAAATTCAAATGAAACTGCAAGTCATGCAAATGCTTTGCCAAAGCAATTCTGGATATATTACAATGATAATCATTCTTCCTTGTGCATTCCTTAATTTAATGTCTTTTAATTCCATGTGAGAAAAAATATTACATGTTTTTTATCCATTTTAAAAAAAGATGAGAAGTGTTTCTTTTTTATTTCTTACCTATACACACTTTTCCTATACTGGTTGCACATTTGCTGTAGCCTTGCTCTCCTCAAAACAAGAATATCTACTAAAATTGCTGCTATAAACTAAAGAAGTGTTACAGTATCTCAGATTAGATATTCTGAACAAACCTCTGCATTTCCACAGCTCTATTTCAAAACATTGACTGAAGAACAACCAGAAATCTTGATGAGAGAACATAATCTATAGCACCTAGAAACTGCATAGCATAAGCATCCATAAATAAAAGATCTTTTAGGAGAAAAATATGAGTGAGGATCTCAAATCCCATTTGGACTTTCTATAGGAAAATCACCTACTCATCAGCTGAGCCAAGTTGAATTAGTTCTGGGTCTGAGGAGACCCTGCCAGGATGGGCACACAGCTTCCAGCTTCCCACTTAATGTTAGCTCAAGCTGCCTTAAGTTTCAAAAAGTTTCAAAAGCCTCATTCTAAAGCCTCAGTAAAGATCTACGTATTTTTGCATTCAGTTGCATTAAAATAAAACTGTGGTATTAAAAAGTGGTTTGTGTTCTCCTTTGTCCATAGACATTTCAAGTGAAGGTAGTTGAAATACTCCAACTCCTGAGTGAGTTACTGAGAGAAGTTAATAAACCTGTGACCATGAGTGGCATCAGCAGCCACACAACACTTCCTCAACACACCTTGTGTCTCAAAAAGCAGCTAAGCTGCTGCTGGAGTGATGAGTCCTGTGGCTGAGACACACATTGAGGAGCCAAAGGAAATTCTGGGTTGTGCTTTTCATGAAGGGGTTAATTTCCACCATCCAAATGGAGATTTGAAATATTTAACTTGAGGCTTTCCAAGTAGCTTTTCACTATTTGAGGAAGAATCCATTGCAAAATCCTAAAGATTTTGTTATCTCAGATATTTGTTCTCATCTATTCCTAACCTTTCTCACATCAAACAGTGGGAGGAATCTTATGGGATTAAATTCTCTGCTGTTACAGCATTTAAAGGTTGCTGGGGCATCAGCACATGATGATTTGGCCTTTTTGTCATTTCTAATGGGCTTAATGAAAATGGCAACATTCGTCCTCCTCGCTTCAGGCATTCAACTTTGTGCTAAGGTGGGAGCCCATGTGGGAGTGGAGGAGGCTCCCAGCACGGCTGTTCTCAATTACTCTCCAAAGCCTGCCTTCACTGCAAAGGAGCTCTGAGGTCCCAGCCCATGCACACAAGTCAGAGGTCTAAAATTATCTCCTGGCTCTGTTATAGCCAATTTTCCTGCACTTCACATGGCCAGGCTGTGTGGGACGCTGTGATTAGTACTGCACCACACAAAGGTGTTCAAAACTGTCACTCACAGAAAATTCTGCTTCCTTGGTAAAATATAATGACCTCTAATGGCGTATAATTCAGTTTGTGGAGGATTGTAATTAGCGATAAACCAAAGCTGAAAGATTGTGTAGGTGAATTGCAGTTTATAGAATTATAGGGCCTGCTCTTTGTGCCATTTAGGTCTGTAGGCTCTGAGCCATGGAGCAGTTGCAGCTCCACTCCTCACACCCTACTGAGCAGGGCAGAAACTGAAACTTACTCTGTCTCCCATTGGGAATTGCTGCTCAGCAAGTACAAAACCCAGAGAGGTGGAGAATATCATAACCTAAGAATAACTTCAAGCTAGGATGTTTCATGGGGAAAAAGAGGCCTGAATTCATTTGGGTGCAAGAGGAAATTAAATGTGAGGATGCCACATTCTGAGCAAGTGCTAAGATACTGCTCAAAAACAGCAGCATAAGACTAAAGATTCAGTTTTAAAATAAGAAACTGTTCCTGCTTCTGCTTTAGAAAGAAAGAAGAGGTGCTATCCCTGCTGTAGGATTCAGAGGTGAGAGTCTCAAGTGGAGAGAAACACTTATCTGCTACCCTGCATGAAGCATCTCAGCCCAAGAGAGAAATGGCCTTTATCATCTATCGTGTTTTCAGTGTTTCTCCACAGCCTGCCCTTGGCTGGCTTCCCAGCCAGTGCTCTGCTTTAGCTGCTCTCGTGTTTGGGCACTCCCTGCTTTGGGACATCACTCTTCCTTCCCAGGCACTTGGTGAAGACATCAAGCATAGAGGCAGGGACGGGGCATTTCAGTGCAGCAGTGAGGTACCTGAACATCTGATTGTACCAGCACCAGAAAAATTAAATGCCCTACTATCTCTCCATCTCATCAAGGAGAACACCTGTGAGAGACAGTGCATTAAACACTGAGATGCTCAGAAACCATAATGATTAGGGGCTATGGAAGAGCACCCAGGTATGCTCAGTGGCAGACCCTGTGATTTAGGAGCATCTGAACTGACCTCTGCCTGAAGTTACCGTAGAAGTGAGTTTCTGTGTCACTGATTAGCACCCTGGAATTCACATTAAAGTTAAATGAACAGAGAATACCATGGCAGTTTTATTCTCCTAGATGTTTAATGTTTTTCAATATATGTACGTGTTACTGAAAAAAATGTATGATTTTTTTTTTTTTTTAGTTCATCAGTTGTTTTTCACTAGGTCTTAGTTTCATTTACAGCCTTCCAAACATGGTTCTGTGTTATAGAAGTGTTGCAAAGTGAAAGCAAATGTTTCCCTGTTTGGGAAAAAATAGTGTTATGTAACTGACAATTACTTCTCAGGCATAAGGCACAGGGACCTATTAACTTTTTCACTGGAGTAAAAGTGTCCATCATTTTGGTCCATAATCAGAGATATATACTGGGGATCTATAGAGAACATGAATTTCTATTACTGAAACCCTGGCCTTTTCTCAAGCTGTGAAATGCTTTTGTGAAAGAACACTGCTATGATGAATATATGCACTTGAATTGTAAATTCTCAGTGTGTAATCTCAGACTTGGGTATGCAAATGTGAGATAGTGATACAAGAATACATACGACTTCATTGCTTGAATAAACTGATGTTAAAAGTAGTGATTTACTTTTCATGGTATTTTTGTCTCTTAGCAACCTCAATTGTTTTCATCATAGCACATTTATATTTGAGTTATTCATTAACTTACAGTACTTGAAAGTGGTTATTACTATAATCTTTTAGGTTATGAATGTTCTTTTAGGCTACAAGCTAATAACAAGAGAGGCAGCCACTTTATCTTTTAAAAGTTTTTAAATGTTATCAAATGAAATTATTCTCTTATTGGAATATTAACAGGGCTACCTGTATTAACAAGGTAACCTGAGAGACATCTTTTCCGGATAATTTAGTCTCTGACCTCAAGCATGTATAAATTAAAACATATTCAAAACTTTCACATATAGTTTATGCATTGTCTATGGATCTGAATTACATATTTTGAGAAAATGCATTTCTTGGTTCTATTTATTGGTAACAGCTACTGACTACTTCTCTGCTTTGGTTTTCTATTAAAGTTCTTTTCACTGGGAAATTTTTTATTAACTTACTTCAAGAAGATTAACCTTACATAGCCTAAAAGTTGTTATAGTTTTATAGGAAGCTCAGTTATTAAACTTCTTATGGTATGTTATAGTAATCATCTCAATCACAAAAATTGCAAGAGAAAGAAAAAGAAAGCACTTGCAAGGATTCAAGTTACATTGGTGTCCTTTTCAAAGGATGTTGGCTTAGATTATATCCATTGAAATGTACCAAAAATACAGGAACTGTTATATATGTTTCTCAATATTTCTTCTTTCCTTACTTTGAAAACACTATTTTTAATGTGTGTAAATTATTAAAATCATGCAGCACTAATATTTCAACATACATGTATAATAATTTCTTAATTATTTTCTTGGAACAAGTATTGCTCTATAGCATCCAAATTAATAAATGTGATCTTTACTGAAGCAGAGAAACTGAAATGAAACTTGACAATTAGGAGAGAGGTCTAATAGTCTAAATTAAATAAGGGTGGAAGGTGAGTCACTGGTCTTTATAATCATGACAGAAAAAATACAGTTCTGGACTGTAACAAAGTGTTTCCTCAGAGAAACAGAAGTACTGATAACTGAGATAAGTGAGTCACTTTGGGCAATAAACTGATGGACCTGAGACATCAGTATGAGGAAGATGTATTTGGTAACAAACCATGCCTGGTCTACAAATGGCAATGGGAAGCTCAATAAAACATCATCTCATATTGCATTTGTCACAGATGTTTGGGCCTCTGAAATGCTCCCTGGGATTTTTACCTGTTTAGGTGCATTGATCAGTAATGGAAAGGGAGAGAATAGAGCCCAAGAGAAGAACATGTTTCCCCCACTTGGCATTTAAGACACTGTGAAACTGTTTCTTTAGGTCAGCAACTTCACAGTAAGTCCCTTCTATTCCCATGCAACAAGAAATTGTACTTTCTTCAAAATAAACCTTTCCTCTAAAAGCAAAGAAAAAAATCATTTTTTGGCTGTACTTAAATGAAACTACAACTTTTCAGGGGCACTCCCCATGCTATTAGAAGTGAATGCATTTAAAACTCATGAATGCTGCTTTAATGTTTCCTTTAATAAATGGAAATATGCCAACATTAACTGATGTATGTCTGGTGCTTCATGAGCTGGTTATAGATGCACTGGAAGCTTACACAGAGTTTTGCAAGAGCATGGGAAAAAGAATACAAAATCTTCTAAGCTTTCCCACAAATTAATTTTACAGATGCTGGTAGTGTCCACCACACATACTCATACTCATCCAACACAAACTGACTGTTCACGTGCACACCCAAATGAAGACTGGTCTCATCAGGATAGCTGTTCTTCCCTTTATCAAGTCTTTTCACACAAAAAATATAAACATGATGAATTTACATGGTTATGCTTTGAATATAATTTATTGGAAGGAGGTTAAAAAAAATCACAGTATAGACTGTTCTACACTTAGATTGTGATGTTGGCATTCCAAATCACTCTTATTTGGGTGTCTTCTAGAGGAAGGCCAGCCTGTTTTGGCTATTTTAGGCCTTTGATGACACATCTTCCAAGGTCAGAAATACTTTTTGTTGCCAGAGAACCTCATGCTTGCTGTACATAAGGCCAGTGATGTGGAAGAAAAAGACAGGCAGTGCCCATATTCAGTGAACATATTGTTTCATGTATTTGAACCTTGGCTTTGGAACAGCTGCTACACTCCCTCCTGGTTTTCAAACCTACTAAAGCATCATCCTGCTAAAGGTCACCTGGCTACAGTTAGTAAATTTTTCATTCCAATATTTAAGTAATTCCTCTCCAGATTTTTCCTTTTGTTTTTCCAGAGATAGCCCAAATCTGCATATGACTCCTGTTGTTTCTGGAGAACACATTCTTCTCCCTAAGTATCACTTTATAATTTTGAGAATGTTGAAAATGGAAAATATGGTATACAATTTAAAAAGTCTGTAAAAGTATTGTTTGCAATATGAACCTAATGTCCCAAATTAACAATGAAATTTGGTCACCACATATTTTACAGAGCTAACACAAACATATAGTGCTTTAACTGAAGGACTTCCAGAAGAAGAGATGCACAGCCTGGTGAGAGGAAAAGCTTTACAATTCTCTCTACAAAGTTCACAGATCTTCATGACTTGGCTGTTGGCTTTTATTGATTTGAGTTGCCATAGCTTTTAACTTATTATTCGTGACCTCAGTTTTGTGGTCATATCTTACAGCAACAAGAATAAACGCTTGCTGTGGTGGAAATTTTATAAAAAGAAATCTAGAAGACTGTGAAAGGATGCTGAAATCGAGAAGGTGAACAGAAGGAAATCTGAGGACAGAGATGTCAAGATGGAATCTACTTATCTCTGCAGAAAATCCTCTAAATGTTTAAAGATCTGTTTGGTAACGCCCACATCTACTTCTGCCAGCTGATGTTACTGATTTATCTTCACTACAAACCCCCAATCAGACAAAATTCCAGTTTAAAAAAACCACAAAACAAAACAACACCCCCCCAAAAAAAACCAGCCACCCTCACCAAAACAAAACAGAAATAAACAAAGCCCACAAAAAAACAACAAAATTCCACCACCCTCTGATAGAAGGGGATGAATGGAGAAAGGATTCCCCAAACCTGAAAAAGTCTCCCTTGTGCAGTCATTTGTTTGAGGAAATATAGAAGTAATTGCATTTTAATTGGACATAATCTTATTGGAACAAGGAATAGTGACTTTAGCACATTAAATAAATAAAATCAAACTACTTTCTAATTACCTTCTTACAATCTCAGTAAGGAATTTGCAGTTAGATTAGGGTGTTTCAGTCAATTACATTAAAGACTCCCTAATTCAGAAAGGATTCCAGCTGGCACTTGAAAAGGAATATTGCCCTTGCAGTCCAAAATGCAACATTCTCCTGGTTTCCTTTAGTCTTTTTTTTTTTTTTTTTCCCTGTTATTTTGGTTTGGTGTTTTTGTGGGTTTTTTGTTTTGGTTTGGTTTTTGGGTTTTTTTTTTTTTTGTTTGTTTGTTTGGGTTTTTTGTAATTGTTGGGATCTGTTTTGTTTTGGTGTTTTTAAGAATAATGGAGTTTGGAAGGAAGTTAGATCCTAGAGCAGTACTTCCTAATGCATGTTTCAACCCACAGAACATGGCAGAAAAAGTAATTGAACACCACCAGCCATCACTATTGCTGCACATGCTCCGTGTCCTGAGAGAAGCTACAGACAGGCAGGATATGGTAAAATGCAAGTAATGTTTTCACATATTCATTTTTCATTCTAAAACAGCTTAAAATGGACAGAGTAGAGGGGGAGCATGCCTGATAAATGTCATCTTAATATACTTAGAGCTGGCTAAAGCAGCATCAGAGGAGTGCCTGCCCTATTTGAGAAGCTGTGGAGAATAGAGAAAGAAGGCAAACACGACACCTTTCCTTTAAAAAAAAGCCAAGCATTTACAAACTAATCCACTTAGTTTACCATAGAAATTCTGCTAAAAATAAATAACTAAGGTCTCAAATGAAGACATACTAAAACAAACTTGTTATGAACAAATACTCTCAATCCAGCACAGCTTTTTCCATGACTGCATGACAGGCAGAAAACCTTGTTTTGGCACAAGCCATTTGTGTGCTTGTCAAGTATTGCATAGAATTTGATAGTCAAAACAATGGATTAGGCTTCGCTTTTATAAAACATGATACAACTACTATATAATGCTATATACAGGCTGTATATAGCATTAGTTAGAAAACCTCATGCAGATAGTAATCTTTTGTTGATTATCAAAATGGAAGGTTGAACTATTCAGTAGGGATGTAGTGATAGCACAAGGGGTAATGGCTATAAACAAGGAGAGGGTAGCTTTAGGTAACAGGAAGGAATTCTTTCTTTTGAGAGGTGTGAGGCACTGGCACAGGTTGCCCAGAGAAGCTGTGGGTGCTCCATCCCCGAAAGTGTTCGAGGCCAGGTAAAGATGGAGCTTTGAGCAGCCTGATCTCATAGAAGGTGTCCCTGCCCATGGTAGGAGGGCTGGAGCTGGATGACCTTTAAGGCCCATTCCAGCCCAAATCATTCTGAGACTCTAAGGCATGCACTAGATTCAGTAGTCTTCAATTACCTCAACTACCACCTGGAAGACTGAACAGAAAGTATGCACTATTAAATTTGCAGGTAACAAGATGCTCAGAAAAAAAACAAAAAAAACCCAAAAACTGCCTTGGAAAGAGAATTGCAATACAAAATGAACTCTTGTGGAGGGCTCTGTAAAACAAGGACAAAATTCAACAGGAATAAGTATTATGTATTTGTCTTAGGATATTGAATTTTATAAGTGTCTAGGGAAATAATTCATTAGAAATATTTTACTAGAAACTCTAGGGACATCACAACTGGAAATCAGTTATGACAATCTTAATTGTTAAAAATGTGTGTATGTGTATTAGAATATAGCCTGCAAGACACAAGAAACACTCCTTACTCTCTGCGCCATACTGGTAAATGTTTTGCCCTAATACTGTGCTGAACTTTGGAAACTGCACTCTAAAGAAAACCACTTAAACATTAGGGATAGTTCAGAGAAGAAACTGATAAATTATTTATATAAAACAAAGGAAAATAAATTGCTTTTCATTTTCATGCCTATTGATTCCAGTAGCAGAAGGCTAGAAAAGTTCCTGCTAGGCTGGAAAGATTCATATTAGTAGGAAAGCTTTGCTAATTATATGGCTCTAGACCTCTACTCTGCCTGGGAAATTGGGTTGGAATAACTGATTATGATACGGAGCAGTGCCTCTTTACACATTTCCATTAAACATATTATATTGTCAATTTTGAAGCAAATAAAAATATTTATACTGTTTTAAATCAGGTGGCACTAATACCTGGAGAAATTTAGTTTTTAATATACTCACAATTGTAAATAAATTTATGATGATCTTACCAGTTGCTGTTCTATCATAATAAGCTTTTATGACAGCTCTTTTTAGACTTGTAAAGTTTATATTTTGATAACTATATTTCATAACTACCTAAATTCACTGAAACTGACAAATTCAATTAATTCCCATCTTGGTCATTACTAATAGCAAATTGTAACTAAGACTAATTTACAGACTGAATTACAGGAATTAGTTGAAAGCTGTTCATTTCAGCTGTCCGAAGAGCATTGAAAACGCCCAGATTTCCTACCAAAACCTCAAAGTGAGTGAAGTGACATGACAGATTCATGTGTAGCCCCAGTAAGTGCAAAAAAAACCATGTTATAATATAAAAGGGATGCTTTGACTGAATGAGTAGCAATAGTGCATCTTACAATAAATTCTGAAGTACCAGAGAGCAACATACAGATTTCACAAAAGGACAATTACTACCACTATGCCAGCTCCTATGGCAAAAAGTCTAATTAGCATTTCGAGACCAAAAAAAAAAAAAATTTAGATCTGAACTACAGTTTCCATACAGAAACAGAACCATAAAGAAAAATATGTTTAAAAAAGTGTAAAAATCATTCTTCCTCCAGTAAATCACTCGAATTTAACTTGTCCATAAGTACAAGTTTCTTACATGAAGATCTGAGTAATTTTCATTATTTAAAATGAAAGCACAGATGTTTTGCTTAGTTTTTGCTTATTTGTGAACTCACATCACTGGGTCTTGCTTTGGAAATTAGGAGAATCCTTTTTAAACCAACACAGGCAAGACTGAGGATACCCAGGTAGCTCAGCTGAAAATGAGGCTTCACAGATTGGAAATATTTATAATATTTTATACTCAGAGGTCAAGGTCTGTGAGATTATGTTACATCATCTCTATTCCCAGTGCTGTGCCTCCTGTGTAGTCACCTGCATCAGTGAGGTGTATGTCTGGGTTCAAAAATATTATCTAGATCAAGACAGTAACTACTTTTTCTTACTTATTATTTTTACAAACTTTCTCTTTTCTAGGACTTTTATTGATATTGTTTCATACTTGCTACATTAAAACAATGCCTAGTAGTTTACAATTTATAATTAAAATTGAATCTGTAGTCTGACAGACCAATATTAGCTCTTCAGTAGAAAGACTAGTTTAATTAAGAAGAAATGTCATTCTTTCAGTGTGCCAAATTCTCTAAGCTGGTAATTTTTAACACCTGGATTTTTCATTGAAATAACTGCAGGTATGCTATCTAAGCAATGCAAGATATTTTTATCACACATGAAATTATGTTCCTAATATGTTAAGCTCACTACTTAATCATCCTGATGAAACTGCTTTTATCAGCAGAGTAGCATTTAAGTACTGCCATGACTTCAGCAAGAGCACATCCATGATGCAGAAAAAATCCTTCAGCTGACATTTACAGGATTTATGTGCAGCATTACAGAATGTACAGCAGCGGCAGCACATTCCCTTTGCTGGGGGACAGAGCTCTGACATCAGTGGTGGACAGTTGTTCCCTCCATGCCAGCCAGAGTCCAGCTGGGCCTCAGGGGCAGCCAGGACCAACCTCTCACTGGAGATACCTCTGCAGGCTTTCCCCCTCAGCACTGACTCCCTTCTGCCTCCCTCTAACAGAAACTACGTGCTTATTTAGGGACTGGGGCAAAGAGAGATGCAGAGACAACATGAGGTGAAGAGAGATGGGTAACATGTTTTGCATGTTCCTTCACAGGCACCAGGAAGCATGAGTCTAGGTTAATCTTTTAAATTTTTTTTGGGAGAGAGCTATCATTCATACAAGTTTCCCCAGCCTCTTTTGCTCCAGTCATCCAGCTTCTGAGATATTAAAGGCTCTTGACTGCTTCTATGGCACAGTTGCTTATCTAAGGCAGGAACAAAAAGTGGGCTTTCTCCACAGAATTTTTTAAATCTGCACATGACATTTACATATTCTTTTAAAGATATTAGAGAAAAGTATTAAAGTTCTCTGTCCTGTAGCTCTTAAACAGAATACCAGAATACTGGCTGATATACCAAGATCAAATATTTTATTATGTCGTACTAAGTACCAGAATTTTTCTACAAGGTAGCTAGGGAAACCAGAGCTCCCATTTTGCCTCAAGTCCTTTCCCTAACACTGTGATCTGATACTAGAGGCAGAAGTAATTTCTCTCACCATGGATACCTAATACCATCTGAGGTGCTCTAGTGATATCAAATAAATTTCACAAAGGACTGGCACCCACTAGAAATCCATACTTCACTGGTACAGCCAAAGGAAGTTCAGCAAAATCAGCCATTGACCTACAATGGCATTAAACACTCACAAATAGGTAAGCATGTGCTGCCCAATCTATATCTCCTCTGGGCAGTGGAGACATTGGTGTGAAACGTGAAACTGGAGAGGGCTAAATCCTTATATAGCAGTAATCAAATTTTGAATCTCTGTGGGGTCTACTAGAAGTTTGGACAGCTGCTTAAGCAAATATTTACTAATGTCTTAAAAGCGTTATTTATTTGCATCCTGAATCCCATCCTCCATGGCTTGGATTGTTCTAGGGCCCTGGCAGCATTTCTAGAGTTTTGACCTGGGGTTATTGAGCTTTTCAGCTTTAGTCTGTACAGGTTTGTCTCATGGCTGCTGGACTGTCCTCAGACAGTTTATTGCCCTTCCAGTGGCTGCACTGTAAAGAAAACTGAGAGCTTCACCTTCATCTAACCCACCTTTTTCCTCAGCATTGTCACAGGACAGATTCTTTCCCAGCTGGTATTTACCTGGATAATCACATCCTCTATTGTATAATCACGTCCTCTATTGTAAGACCAGTATCACACAGCCCAGCTTTTAGCTGTTTTACTTCTTTGTTGTACTAATATAATTGTTTCTGGCACAGACTTTTTTTCTTCACCTTTCTTTATCCAAATCAAAATTTGAAAATATTATATGTGCTTTTGGGCTGCTTGTTTATTTTTTTGCTGCAGTGTCACCTTTTGTGTCTAGCCCTAATTCTTTTGAATTAAGGTCACTGCCTCAATCCTCCAGTCCTTGCTGTGCATGCTGCTGTCACTTGCAAAGCCCAGACAAATAAAATAATATGTTGCTAATATCACCCCCCGAAAAAACACTAGGTTAGTTCTGGAGTTTGATATGGCAAATATATGCTGGCTCTGAGCCATTTTTCTCCTTGGATCATTTTTCTTCTATTTCATGTTGTGCCTCTGTCATGGCTGCAGTATCAGAGCCCTCTCCATTCTTAATCAGCTTCAGCCTGAATGGAGATGTGGGGGTATCTTAATTTTCTTGGCAAACCCTAATGACTCTGAAGAGTTTCTATTTCCTAGTCTAAGTCTGCGTATCTACCTCTTATGTTGGCATCCAAAACAAATCTAATTATGTAACAAGTACAAGTGTCCTGATCGCTCAGTGCTGCTAAAAAAAAATCATAAAATCCACCACCAGAAGCATAGCTGCCCTCAGACTTCATGCTTTCATGATGCAACCCACCTGTTGCAGATTCAATGATGTGTGAGTAGATCTCCACATTTCATGAGTGTCAAAGCTAGCAGAGCTCTTATCATCACCAGTCTCTCTCTCAGGGTGATGTTTTCATCACCATATAACTGACTCCATATTATTTCTTATTGAGCAATTTCAGACAGGAATTTCACTGCAAGAGCATGATTCATTTCCATCTAAAATAATTTATACTGTACATATCTCACAATGTTTTGTTGCAAAAAAATTCCATGCTGTTGATTTCACAAAGTACAGACAGAATTGCTTAGAAGTTTTATCACGGATGGGGTGTCCACTCTGTGAAGTAAGGCACAAGTATCATCCTGACTATATTCCTTTCAAGCTGACATAGTAATTTCACCTATCAGGGACTACGTATCAGTTAATAGAAGATTTTAACCTATCTATCCACTTAAGAGCTGTCTTCTGATTACTTTCTGCAAAGCTGTTTGCCACTGTCCAATACACCAAAGGCCTAATTTTGATCCCCTGACGAGAGTGTGCTAGAGAGTGTCCTTCCCTCATGTCCCCCATTTAGAATGCAAGCTCTGGTGTGTTGCCCCCTCTTTGCAAAAAGCACCTCCACGGTGAGGCATCGTGTTGCCAATTTGTTCAATGAGTGCAGGAGGCAATAATTTGCCACAAGACAATCCACAGTGAAGTCTCATCAAAATATATTTCTCATATTTATTACATAATATAGCGACAAAGATTAAAAATCCCATTTGAAATGCCTTTGGGCATTTTAATTGGTCTAGGGCAGATGATGCAACTCTAAGGTAACTATATTAGGGTTTGAAAAGCAATTCACTATCATCAAATTCAATTCTTTTCATTCTTCCTCTGATATTTACAGAACAATTTACATTTTTGTAGACATTAATCCAGAGCAAACCAGGAAAAACAGTGGGTGTTTTTTTAAAATGTGTGTTGTAAAAATCATGTTTTAGGCACAGCTGCACTATTTTCCAATATTTTCTTAGCAAGAAATGAGGCTATGGTGAACATCCATTAACCAACTCTTAGCCCAACGTTTTTTCTTTTCTTCTTTACTGCAGAAATTCAGGTTTTGCTTGTCTATGGAATTGTGTTATTATATGTTCTATTATGTATAAGGTCATTCCATGTATCCCCTCGCCATCTGTAGTGACCCCCCGGGTTCTCCCATCTCCCCCCGCGGTTTGCCTTCCCGAGAAAGTGCCAAGTCACTGTGTTTACATCCCCCAGACCATCTGTCAGTCACATGGCGGGGTCGAGAGACGACCTGGCACCCTTCCATCTGTCCATCTCCCATTGGACCCCTGCACCCCACTGTCCCCAGTCCCCCCGTGGCGTTATCTCATTGGCCGCCCCAGGTTTCCCCTGTTCGGTATTTAACCCTCGGTCTGGGGACGCCGCGTGCTTTTTCTCCCGCCTGGTTCTTGCGTGCTGCCGCGGCTTTCTCTCCCGCCCGGCCCCTGACTGCCACAGCCGCCGACGCTCTGCAACCACCGCCGCTGCCCCAGGTGATCGCGGCCGCCCCGAACTGCCCCGCGATCACTGCCGCAGCCGATCCGCCGCCGCCGCCGCTGCCGCGGTCGCTGCGGCTCCCGCACGTGCCGGCCACAGCGCCGCGGCTCCGCACGCCGCCTCTCTTGGCTCGCGGCCAGCTTCGGAGCGCGCTGCCCCGCCCCCGAATCGGCAAGGCGGCACGGACAAACTCTAACTTAGCACGCAGCAGTCTTTTCGGTTTTTGCCTTCCCAACCAAGCCGCAATAAACCGAGATTTTGCCCGCGGAGGAAAAAGTCTCTCTCCTTTTATTCGCCTTGGGACTCGCCTCGCTCCCAGACCCATGCAGGGGTTGCCGACACCCACGAGGGTTCGCCGGAAAACACGGAAGTTTCCAGCGCCCCCCCCCCCCCCCCCCACGGAGCTAGCTGGGACAAAAGGGGAGACAAGAGAGCGCTAAGGCACTTGTCCATACATAAATTTCATTTCTAGCTGAGATACATGACATCGTAACAGCTTCCTTAGGGCTGATGTCCACTTGAAAGATTAAAAGGCTTCTGGTTCTTTTCTGGGGCATTCTAGAAGCCAGTTCTTAAGAAAAATTATTGTTTCCTATGTGAGAGCAGCATCTTTGTGCTTCAGACATCTGCAGGAAACCCTGCTTTGCTTCTATTGCACATGCTTTATGGACCATTCAAGGAATAATTTAGTCAAATATGAAAAAAAAATTACTACAGTCCTATTCAGCATTCAAGTTTGATTTTGGTCCAGAACAGCAGACTGAAACATGCCTCTCTGCCCTGAGATGAACCATATATACATTTAAATACACACATATACAAAGCCACTTCACAACTTTCCCGTGTACATGTGTATAGTTGATGACATCAGAGCATATGCATGAGCAGTTTTTTGCTCCATTCTTTGAAATATTTAGCACTAAACACTTTTAGTGATACAAGGACAAGGGCTGTTTCTAATTCATCTTCTTTTTTCCCCTCAAAACAAACTAAGAAGAATAAAAGTATCATATCTCTTCAAAACTGAAATATTTACTGCTAATTTGGAACAGCATATTTTCTTTGACAATTTTTAATCAACTGCTGCATAAATGATGGTACCGATGCTTCAAAAATTACATATTGCTTGCTGTCAATGAAAATTATGTATGAGACACTATGGAGTTGGTCTATAAATTTTTTCAGAGAATACCTTTACTTTAAATCATCTGAAGTAGATTTGAAGAAGACCTCCGAATCATTTAGGCTACAGAATGTGCTGTCATATAATCCCCATCATAAATTTATTATTGAATTTCACCTAAAAGTAAGTTCATATTTCACTCCTCTCCTCACTGCTCCAGACTACTTTTGTGGCCATGTTTAAAAAAAACCTTTATGATTTTTAGCCAAAATTTAATTTTTACTACTTTATTTTTATCTGGTTTTATATATCTGTTCACCTTACTCTCTCTCCTTGCAGCATGTCCCTTTAAGGTATTTGTAAACAGGGGACACTTTTTCCTGGAGGTTTCCTGTGTAAGGGACCATTTTTCCTTTAGTACTCACACAACACATAGACAAACATGTAATGATTTGCTATGGATTTTCCGACAAGTCTCAGAACTTTTGTATAAAAAAATCTCTAAGTATCAAATATTTAATTTTGTTACTTTTTTTCTTAAAGCTTGTGTGCTTTCTCCATAAACATGCTCTACTCCACCCTGTGACTGATAAAGCTGTAGGTCAATATGGCAATCTTAAAATGTTCTTAATATTCAGATCAATAGGTGAACATTTTCAAGAAAAAGTAAGCACAACAAAATATTCCCTTACAACAGAAGCCTTTTCTCTTCTCTTCTTGCTGGTTACAGAAACTCCTGAGTAGCTACATCTGGTTTTCAGTACAAACGTGTACTGGTTGACACTTTTTGGGATTGTTGGTGGACCTCACTATCATCTGCCTACTTATAGAGGGGCAGTTCAATAAGAAAGAGAGGAAAATTGGAGCAGGCTTGGAAGTCCATCAGTCCAGCTCTCCCAGGACCTGCACATCCAGAAGTCTGAAAGCTGGGACCTGAAGCAGTGGCAAGAACCCACTTCTCCCTCCCCTCCTCAGCAGTGAGCCCAGACGGCAGAGAAGCCCTTGGGAGAACTCCACTGTTACCTGATGGATCAAAGGGGAGAGAAGTAAAAGACATTAATGGACAGGCCTAAAACCCATGAATTTTGCACATGCTGAGCTTGTTAGGAAGGCAAACCCCTGGCCTGCAGAGCAGCTGCCCTTACAGCAGCATGAGAGCTAAACTGGAAGCTCCCTCGCTGGGCATTGCATTGGGGAAACAGCATCATTCACTGCAGGGCAGAGCAAAGAGGCCTTTCAGAAAAGAAATGGGAGTAGGAATTTGAACTTCTTGCAGTGGAGAGCTGTGTTTCGGTAGAACCTAATAGAAGCACAACTGTGTTGACCAGGGGTGGTTACAGGGGCAAGGAGGAAGAGGCAGTGTGGAGTAAGGGGGTGACAACAGGCAACAACCAGCGCAACAAGTGGTACAAGATCAGCTGTGAGATCAGAGTTACTTCATTTGTCCATGTCTTCAGACTTCTTCCCTCTAGTAAAAACTATTTGTTAAGCCAATTTTTAGGTCTTGTAAGTAAAGAAAGCTAGCTCATTTAGTATGAAAATGTTGTTTTAGTTTTCTTCTTTTCCTTTTACTGGGATACACAAATCAGCATGGTAGCACTGGCTCCTTTATATCTAAACTTGTCCCGTTTTGCTTCTAGTCAGATGCTGACAGAAGCATTGTACAGGGTATAATGAACCATGGCTTTTATGATTAAACACATTTATCTTCAAACAAACTCTTCAAGTCACATTGAACAACAACCCTCCCTGGAAACTCTCTAACTTCAAGCATACTGACTGATTGTTCAGTCAGCAGTGATTTTTCATTAAAAGTGTTACTGTGTGCTAGCCAGGTTTTCCTAATTTTATTCCAAACCATGTCAAGAAATAGTCTGGGACACAAAGTAGGGGCATAAATAAGTCTTTAGGAATATTAATACCACCCCTCATAGCAACGTCCAGAATGGATGCCTGTATATTGTCCAAAAGGAGGTTTGGTTGTTAACACTTGAAGCACCTCTTCAAAAAGCATGGCCACAGCACAACTGCACTAGAAATATTAGTCACTGCAATTAAGGCAAATTTCTAGGCAGAGATGTCAAGTAGGAACTGATTTTTTCCTACTTACTGCAGTGGTGGATGATTAATTCTCACCCAATTACTTCTTGTAACATATGGGTTTCTAAAGTTCCGGGAAAAAATCTGGTATTGCTTTCAACACTGTGGTTTCCTAGCCTTTACTGTTACTAGACATGCAATAAAGAAAGATAGATAAATTCTCTCATCCATACAAAAGCCCAATAATATTGGTCCACTTTTTTATTGACATGGTTTAATCCCTCCCATGGTTTAATCTCTCCCATTTCACCCTTGCCTCAGAGTTATCTGCAAGCACCATCTAGTCTGAAATTGTCTTGGAAAGCCTCACAGCCCTAAACAGCTTGCACCTGGACATTCTCTAATCTTTTTCCACCACTTCACCAGCAAGTGCATTTTGAATTGCAGCAGCTGGCAAAGAGAAGAGTCACCAGAAGCAAAAGATTAACAGCTCATACATTAAATAGTAGCTTAGCCAATATATGTAATGAGGATGTTACGGTGATTTACTCTCATTGAATAGAGCCTCTATTTTAGTCCATTTAAGCAGAGATTTAATGTGGATTCTCTGGAGGCCAATCCCTGGCTGCTCTGTGGTGTTAGGTTTAGCTGAACAGGTGCTTCTAGAATTCAGGTACTCTTTTAGCAGATGGAGTAAAATGGAAATGAAAGTTCTTTTCACCCCACAATTATACATTGGTTTTGTTTCCTACTGCCTCCCAGATTGTAGCTAGTATTTCCAGAAAGCCCACTGCTGCCTTGCTGCCCCAAGTATTTACAAAATTGTCTGAAATATCCCCAGTCTGCTTCAGAAAGCTAGAGAAATTTATTGTAGCATACTATGGTATAACAACATCTAGATCTTATTTATTTTCACTGAAATAAATATTATAATAATAGAATTATTATGAAATATGAAAATATTTCACAGAAATATGAAGTATTATCATTGATTCATAGAATAGTTTGAGTTGGGAGGGACCTTAAACATAACCCAGTTCAACTTCCCTGCCATGGGCAGAGACACCTTTCACTCGACTGCTGAAAGACCCATCCAACCTTGAACACTTCCAATATATATTAATTTTTAAAATTCTTTTCTTATATTCTTTATCAGATTTATCATGGAGAAACTTTTCCTTGTCTATTTCTATCCTGTAATTTACTGTGCTCATGCCTACTTCTAGCTGAGAAGCACAAGAAAGCCAGAGTCCAGCTTGAGTATCTAATTTTCTGACATTATTCCTTCTCTAGAAATGTCATTTATATTCTATGAGAAAGCATCAAGGAATTCCAGATGTTCAGACATTTGAAATCAAATCGTATAAGACACAACTGATTCTTTATTTGTTTACCTTTAATGCAAAGTAGTTTCAAATTACTGATTTTATCGTTATGCCTATTTACTGTTTACTATTAGTTATGATAATTTACTTTTCACTGATTAAAAGCTTAGTTTTTCAAGTGTTTGCTTGGAGTTTAATCAGCAAGCAACATTTCCAGAAATAGTTTGTGATTTTTCTGCCAATGCAAAACAAATTTCATTGCTGTTATGGCAGTGTATTTTTTCTGTATTCCTTTTTGCATCGTGCTAAACTTAGCTCTATTACTGAAGTACAGAAATTGCACATTACTTGAGATTTCAGGAATCTCTTTACAGCACCATGAGCAGATGTTAGAACACACACCTGAGTCACTGAAGTTTCCTCTGCAGGTGTGTGCTGTTACGTGCACAGCTGGGCTGAGGAAGGATTCAACCTCTTGTCCCAGGGACTGGGGTGTCCATCAGCTCTGCTAAATTGGCATCAGATGAGAGGCAGCACTTGAGCTTAGAACTGGTTTCTAAACAAGGTTATAGAGAAAGAATATGCTGTAAAATTATGGTTTATTATATCAAATTGTTGAGCAGAGGCTAACACTCAGTTTCCATCTCCTAAAAATGTAATTTCTTACCATGTCTCTTTCTATACCCTAATCTAATGGTGATTTTTTTTGTTTGTTTTTTTTGTTTGTTTAGTTTGTTGTTGAGATTGTTTCATTTTGTTGTTTTGGGGGGGTTTTTTGCAACTCCAAAAGAGAGCAGTATTCAGGGCTGCATGGACTATGGAATTCTCATATCGCTCTATCCAGTTTTTCTTTTGGGAAATTGCATACAGCATGCAAGCATACGAAATTCAGGCACTTGACATGAAACCTGACATCTCAAGGATCATCTGTCTAGCAGAGTTACTAACATAACTTTAATTTATGTGTAAGCTGCTGTATCTGTCAGCCAAATATTAGGAACTGGATACAGCCTCCCAAAATAGAGGCACCACTTAGAAGTCCTTCAATCTCTTTCACTAAAAAATAAACATGATAGTCATTGGAGTGACTAGTGGATATTTTAGCCAACACAAATCCATGGGTTTGCAGTTGTGTCACCAATGGCTCCAAGACCATTTTAAAGTTTTAAAACTCTCTGGCTGCTTAGAAGGTGCTACCACCGCAGTTCACATGCTTGATCCAGTCAGAAATTTGACTGAACGCTCTATTCTTTTTTTTTTTTCCTTTTAAATTTTTTTCATTCTGTTCTGTGGATTTTTTTGCTCACTGTTTTTAATGAACAGGAACAAATCTCAGGAGATCTAGATCTATTAATTTATGAAGCTCACAGTTCCAAGAAGTGAATCTAAAAAAGTGAATCTAAAAAGTGAATCTTTTCATATATTACTTACAACCAAAACCCAGGCTGAAGTAATGATAAGCAGCATCACTGCAGTGCACTCGGAACACTAATTCCAAGAAGTGATGAAATTAGCTTTTTGTGATAGTATTTGAAAGCAGCCCTCCTGGAGCCTGATTTTTGCAGTGCATTTGGATCTCAAATTTACAATTTACATGTAAATTTACACTGTAAATTTTAAATTCTCTAATTTACAACTTAGAACTTGTACCTTCTGCACCTATGTGCAAGCTCATCCTCAGTCCTCTGCCACACCACAGTTATGCTCTTTATCACACCAAGCACAAAAGGCTCAGCAGTCCAGCTGCTGCTGGATCTGCTTCCAAAACATTTTGAGTATGGTGACATAACTTTGGAATTTGGTCTTGCAGGAGACAGCAAACTGCAGGCGCCAGTGGCTACATGATGACCTTTAGCCCTCTCTGGCCAGGGTGTCCAGCCTAAATGTTGTCCTTGCTTTGACCTAATGGCATTGCTCCCAGCACACATCAAGGTTTAGCATGAACTGGATAGTAGGCCAAACCTAGCAGAAACTGAGCAGTCCCAGATAACTCATTTTCCCATTACAAGAACATTAGAGCCTTCGGTTGTTAAGTGACTTCCATTTAAATCCCAGGTGTGTAGGACGTTCTCTTCTCTTTCTCTTATACACTCTTGCATTGCCAAACTCTACCTGGAAGTGAGATATCTGATTGCAAATATGGCTTCACATATTTGTTATTGTCTGAGAAGGGATAGAGATGCTATTTTCACACAGAATGTTTTTCAGAATACATTAGCTCTCTTACTCATTGAGAGCTGCAGAACACCAAAAAGACTGTTTCCTTTCAAAAAGATCAGGGGAATTACAGAACTGCCACTGTGGCCTCTATTTATTCTATAATATCTTCTCTTGCTTCAGATACAGATAATGAATTTAAGAAATGGAGAAAAGCCTAAATATTTTCATCAAACTGATATAGCAGAATTGATACTAAACAGCTCATTAATTACAAATATTAGAAAGCCAACTTCACCCACAACAATAACAAAAAGAAATTTAGAGAAATCTATAACCTCTCCCTCAATGTTTTACAATGAAATGAAATTTAGTTCACTAGCTGCAAATGGACACAGCCTTTATAGTCAAGCACTACTGAGAACAGAAAGTGAAAACCTGCTCTGTCCCAGTTCTGTCTCCCACTGAACAGACACATGCCTTAGGCTTACATGCCTTGTATCTGCTTACATACACACTTGCTAGAGCTTGGCTTTCATCCTGTACACAAAATAATGCATCAGCCTCAGGTTTGTCCCTGTAGCTTTCTGTAAGCGCCCTTAACTCTTGTTCATGCTACCTTCTGCCCTGTTCCTGTGTCACTTTCCAAATTACATCTTCCTCGGAATTTGTTTTCTGTACATCTTTTTTATATTTTAAACACATTATTCAAAGTCATATATTGCCCTGTATAACATATTCTGACTTCTTACTACCAAAACTTCAGGAAAACAGGAGTTCAGTAAGAAGGGATGACAAATGGATGTCTCAATCATCACACATTATGAAAAGGGAGTGGTCTAACAGACACTATACTGGATTTGAAATTTTACAAATGGGTTGAGTAGCTATTACCAAAATGTAAAGCCTGCTTCTTCTTCATTTTCTTTCTCATCCCTTTCCAGTTCAGCTCTCCTGATTTCACATCCCAGCCCCTCCCTTGAAACCACCCTAGTCGCCATCAGGATGAACCAATTCCACTCACTTAATCATCGAAGAATGAATCCATCAGAAAGAAATGTGTCATTTTCTGCCAGTTTAAGGAGCTGAATCAGCTCATCACAAAACCTGATGTGTGCCAGTGCCGAGCAAGGGAAGTATGGTTGAGAGAGGAGAAAGTAGTGGGACTACATCATGTGGCAGATCCAGGTGGCAAAATCTCTTCAGTGCTAAAATTGCTTATTCAAAGTAGATCTGGATCAAAAGAGGTGTAATCTCGGTTTTGGTTCATTTATCATCTCTAGACCAGCTTTGCTATCAGCCATAATGTCAGCACTTAAAAAGTAAATAGAAGCACTACTTCAAATACAGCCACTCTCAGTTTTCAACCTTGCAGAAGTTCTACCAAAATTAGTGCTTATGAGCTATTCAGATTTCCCACTAAAGTTAGAGGGAAGCCTGTTTTTCTTTATATAGCTTGATCATACTGGGATGAGTTATAAGATTAAGGTTTATGGCTTAGATTTTCTGCTATCTTTGTCAGAAAGTAAATATCTCAACAGAGTGTCCACTAACTTCGTAGAAGTAAGATGAGCAATTACTAAAGCCAGAAAGTAGTTTTCTGTCACTTGAAGCATAAGCCTTCAAGTGCTTATAATAACTTAATAACTGAAATTACCTGCTTAATTTTTATTTTAAAGATAATTTTATCACACATTAATCACAGTTATATCCCTTATTAAAAACCTTTCAATGTTAACAATGGCTGACAAATATTAAGGTAGATTAAGCTAATCTCTAAATGAAGAGAAGAATCCACAACCCACCCTTTACTCTTCCAGGTGCCTGGCATCACTCTATGGGAGGCTTGCTGTGTGAGTGCTTTCTCCAGTCCTGACTTAGAAAAGCAAAAAGTCTTACATTTTTGCAATGATAAGACTGCGATGAAGATAGAAATAAACTTCAACCTGAAAAAAATAAGAGCCATTTTTATCATGAGACTGGGCAGCAGTGAGGCTGTCAAGGAGGTTGCATCTGTGTCCTGGTGCGACCCTCTACAGCTGTGCTCAAGGTGCAAATCACTGAGCCTCCCAGCCTTCTCTGCTGGAAACTGCACAGCTTTGTGCTGCTGATGTTTACCAAGCACGGGTGCAAGATGGCACATGGCAGAGGGAATGCAGGAGGAGGGGGAAGCTGGGAAATGAGAAATAAAACTTCTGACGCCCATTAGATTCCAGCCACTCACTGATTTATTGTGTGTCAGCACTCACAACAATTTATTAACAATCAGGGTTCTCCCTAAATAAATAGGAAATTATGTTGAAGTTTTTATATGAACAATTCATGTCGGAAATTGCAAAGTAATATTTATTGTAAAGCCCTTGAGATCAGGAAATGTGTATAGCATTGCCATATAATTTTATCAGACATCTTTAAACACCATTAAGAATCTTCTGAAATGTCACATGAAATAAAGATTTGGCTTTTAGACTCTTCTCAGGAAGTATTATAAAATTATGGTGTTCTTGCTCATGAAAGTTATTACAGTATAGCACAGTATAAAATCATAAGTGAAAGAAGTGATTATTTCCTATTGAAAATTGCTAACTTTTTTTACTGCTGAATAGTTAATAGTTTAATCCAATTGTTTTCATAGTTGCTAAATTACCTCAGTAACTTACAAAATTTAATTGCAACTGCTTTTTTAGAAAATTAATTTTGAATGAGAAAATTCTTGACAAACAGGCTTTTGGAGCTATTACAATTTCATCACATAAGTAGGCTAACATAGTAACTGTAGGTCTCAGTTATGCCAACTATGAAGATAACTGATGAGAAATATCTTTATTTTTGTTAAGAAAAAATTACACAGTTGTGTAATTCTGAAGGTTGTACCTTCATGTTTTGAAATTGAGTAAAAGGTTATGTAGATATTGACAGATAATTTTTTCACAATGAAAAAATAGAAAACCCAGAAAACATAAAATTCCAGACCTAAACTAAACCATAAAATTTATTTCTAGTTGAGTTCTATGTCTTAAAAGAAATTTTGAGAAAAATTTTCAAACTTGGCTGAATATTATATTATGTTACATAAATTTTAAGCTAAAGAGTGCTGGAGGAACTAGCATATTACTTCATCTGTTAGCTTGCAAAAATTGCATTTCAAAATTTTTTATTTTATTAGATGTGATGAAGGTGACAACTGTGCTCAAACAAAAATTAAATAACTATTAAATGACTAGAATTTGACCCATAATGATTACTGCCATCCCAGGTGATACAGCACTATTCTTACCATAAATTAGCACTCATCCCTAGTACCTGTGTCAATTATTCTTACGATTTTACTGAAAGTTTCATATGGGCAAAGAATCTTGGGCAGATCAATTAGCAGAAAAAAAGTTGAGTTTCTAGGTTTTTCTTCAACAGCAGCTACCTTGACAATCTGAGCTCAGCTCAGTTACCTACAAGTTCTGTGCTATTTGAGACACCACAATTTTCTGAGACAGCCTTATAGAGCAGGCTGGTATTACACAAGGCCTGTCAGAACAGAGTCCTTCACCAATAGTTTCTGGAGATCAAGTAGAAGGTCACCGCTGGCCAAGTGTTGCAGCCTACAGTGAGCTATGTGCTGCTGAGATCGTGCTAGAATATTTAAGGTTGGGTCAGACGTGTCTGCAGTAGAAGCAGTCCCTCAGAGGAAAAGGGGATCCACATAACCTGGAGAGAAATTACAGTATCTTAGGAGACCACTGCATTTCCTGAAATTTCACAACTAGAGAGGTTGTGCCCATGGAATTCTCACTTATGCAATACAAAAATGATAAACTGACTTTCCTGGCACAGAGAGTGACCAAAAATAGAACCAGTGATCCATCATCTCTTTTAGTCTTCCTCTAATACTTTGTCCTTTAAAGACATTATTTATTGAAACATGTTGTCCAAGGTTTGTTCTGAATCAATTTCAATAAGCTTTAATTAAAACTGAGTTGATTCTATAAAGGCTGTGGATATTATTAAAGATTGAAACACTGATTTAGTGAAGCTTATTGATTCCCTTTGGATTGCCTTTGAATCCATAGTTCATGGATTCAAGGAACTGAGGGCAATTCATAAAAATTAATAGAAGTGACCTTGCCTGTAGACAAGCGATTTGTTACAGAGCCTATAATAGTTTGAGCCCAATGGTAACTGCTAGAGAGGTTCTCACACCATCCTTGACATGCTCTTTGTTCTCCACGTTTTAAATGGATGACAGTGATTCATCTTATTTAGCCAGTTGTCTGAAAGCCTTGGAAATACATATTACTGCCTGTGGAGAGAGCCATATTTGACACTTCCAATTCTGGCATTGACAGTGCCTAGAGGGTTTAAGAAAGAGTGGATTTTTGTATTTGTTTCCCAAATTGAAAACAAGAAAAATATTTAGAGGCATCTCTGGCATCTCTGAGCAGTGCATTATTTCCCTGACAGGGGCTTGGACTCAGCTGTACAGCTTGCTGAGGAAAGTAAATCAACTCAAGGCATGCAGAAGGATTTAGCAGAATAACACCTTTAATGTTTTTTAAAAAGACCCTACATGCCCTGGTGAAGATGCATTGGGCAGCATTTTGAAACAGTCAATTCCTCCTTACATGAACCAAGACATGCTTTCTACTCACTACCATGAAATTGTCTACATGCAACACTAATTAAATTTTCCTATGTTCCTAAAGGACAAATCTTTGAAACTCTAAACCTCTGCCTTCAAATAATCAAGTATCCTTACAGTATCATCTCAAAGAGGTGAGCATTTGTCCCTCATTGCTGGCAAAGAAGTAGGGCCAGTGCAGGGAGGATGAACAGGAAGGTGTGTTCAAGTCACTCTGCCATTTTCAGCCAACACATTAAAGTTTACCCACATGGCTGGGAATATCAAGTATTAATAGATCACAGTCATAGCCCAATTTGCTTAAATTCTTCCACATTTTTTCTAAAAAGAGTGGAAAATTGCTAATTTTTGAACCAGTTTTTCTGGCAGCAAACTGTCATGCTGTGAGGAGCTTGTGAAATTGCACTTGGGCTTCTAGATATGTCAGTCCTGGGGCTTCCTGACAAACGAGGGCAATGGGCTTCCTAGGGCTGCCTAGAACTTTTATTGATATACAGTCTATATATGGGCATTTTATTTGATGATCAGGTGTTATGGAATCTGAGGAAAGACTTATCCATAAATTGTTAGTACCAACTCCAAAAATGTGTAGAATCAATAAAAGAAATTATAGCTTTCATTTAATCATTACTATTTAATTTTTTTGTTTATTTTTTATTGAATCAGCAAGTGATTTTAATTGAGCCCATGTTTGACAGAGCTGTAATGTGTTACATTTTAAAAATCTATTAGTCCAGAATAGAAATGTATTTTACCAATATCTGGATTTTTACTGAACCATCAATTCTGTGCTATTAAGCAAGTGACTAAGACTTTGAGAATCTGTTTGGTACCAGTCTTCATTGGGAGCATCAGTGAAAAGCTAGAAGATTCTTACAATATCTCTATGAGCCCTTTGATTCTTATTTAAGAATTAGCTCAAAAGGGTCTTAATTATGTCCAGTGGAGAATACAAACAATATTTTCTGAAAATAGACCTTTGTGATTTTCTTCAAATATTGAATTTAAATTAGTTTATTAATTCAAATAAAGTTTAATAGTAGTCAATTTGAATTACTAAGAATCGATTTTCAATAACCTTGAGTAAGCTTACTCAAAGAATTAATTCAACATGAGATTAAACAAAGGAAGCCATAAAATAATATAATGAAAGATGTATTTTTTTATTTTGTCATCTTCCACATTGCTGTCACCTTTGTTTGGTTTAGACTGAGGCTTTTTAATTGATTATGACCAACAGAAGGACAAATATGAAAAAAAATTAGGAGGGAAACTAAACTCTGTCTGCAAATGAAGGTCAAATTCATGACATCTGATCTTGAGAACACAAATTTCCCATTATCTCTAAAATGAAATACCACAAGCACTGTAATACTTGAAATCCATGAACTTATTTAGAAAATATTCAGGTTACTACTTTTGCTTATGAGAAGAAAATTAATGCCTGTGTAGTGATTAAGAAAAGCCCAGGTCTGATGCCAGGGTCCGCCCTGCCAAACCGAGGAACCCCAGGCTCCACATCTCCCCCACACCTCACTTAAATGCTCTTTAAACTGGTTTTTAGTTTCATTACCACTCAATAGCAATGACTGCTGAACAGTGTCAGTCACTTAATTTGAAGACAACTCAGCACTTAATAATGAAAATGAGTAACAGCCCATAAAGAACATTCGTGCCTGATCTTTTCTACAGAATCATGATTTCAGAAAGCCACTGCAATTAAGAGATAAAAAAACCCAAATTCTTTTCCACTCAGCAAAAAGCAAAGCAATTGTAACTACCAAATTTGACACAGAGGGAAAGCATCCAAATGAAGCATCATACTGAACTGCCCTAGCACCCAAGTGAGAATGCCCATCTTGTGTCATCATGAGTCACGTCAGAACCAGGTGTAACCAAGCTGTGTGGGATTTGCACCAGCAGCAATTGTTCAGAAGCAAGACATTCCCAATGACAATACTGAGAGAGGCCCCCAGTTTACTTTGTCAAAGATCTGTAAGGAAAATTAATCTTAAAAACAGATTTCAATAAATTTGGGTGGTGAGTATCTACAGGGTCTCATTTTTCAGTAATACCCCTATTTGGTCTGGATGTTCTCCCAGTGAAGATTATGTGGTTTCACAGCTGGTATTAACCTGATTTTGTACCTGTGACTACATCAGATTTCAGCATAGGCTACAATTGAGTTATTTTGTGAATCCCATTTATCTACAAACATTAAAGAGAAGGAAACAGTCTGGAACGACCTATAAAGACAGAAGCTAACTCAGATATTTTTTTTCTAGTGTTCAGATAGCAAATGTAGCAAAGGTCAATCCCTGACAACATTTTCAGCTCACTTTAGGGAGAGAAAGGTACCAGTCTTGCAGTTCACCCTGGGACATCTTCATCACTGTCAGATGTTCATGACTGCAGGGTTTGGGGCTGGGCATGCCTTTAATTCCAGAGGTATGAAATAATACCTTCTCTCAACTTGATGAGCATTATTCTTCCAGAGTTTTGTCTTCAAATCCACAAACCTCAGCAACAAGTACGACACAAATCTTTGATGTAAATTTGGGTAGCAGGTAGAGCTTGCTGCTTTTAATTCTCTTTAATCTTTGCTGAGCTGCTTTCCTTTAAATTGTGCTACAGGTACTAAATTTCTCTGCCCAGGATTACAAGTTTGTTGGGTTTTGTGTTTGGAGCCTATTTATTTAATTGTTTTTTCTTGCTTGAATAGTGGAAGATAATCGCTATCCTGTGGCTAGCTGGAACTGCCTCCCCAGAATGGGTCAGATCACAGCTCCTGAACAGGTCTCTTTTCTTTAAACTGTTTTGCTGTAATATTACAGAGAGCTGAAAGTCTTCCAAGCGAGCATTAATGTGCCATGGCTTGTGGACTGAGCAGAGGGCAGAATTAATAACTCAGCATGAACACAGCTGTAGATTGAAGTGTTTGGGATTCCTGGCTGCAGAGTATTGTCTTAGGCAGGTTTCAGGTACAGGTGAACAAAGAGAAGGTGATGAAGAAAAGACTGCAAAGCACTCTGGAAAAGCATTTACATCAGCCTGGGGATCCAAAGGCCATAAATGCCTTTGCTTAGTGCCTCAGTGATCCTGAAAGCACTGAAACTTGCTGTGTGCCCCTCACTTAATGTTTAGGGTCCTAATCTCTTGTTCTGCATCAGCACACTCTGAACCAAGCTTCTGGACTCTGAACTCCTGCCTGCTGTGGATCATTATCCAAAAACTAGGAGACATAATGTTGCCTCTTCTGGGGGGTCCTCAAAAAATCTAGTCATTGCTGTTTTAAAAATGCATCAAATGATTCATAACCTAACACAAGTCCTTTCAACAGAGAAAAAGGAACCTTGAATTTTAGGTCCTGTTTAGCCTAAAGATTTCCACAACTTCAGATCTATATTCTTGGAGAAGAGTACTAGTGTTGGCTACTACTGATGCTTTGAGAATTTCTTCCTTTTCTCCATTACTCAAAAATATTCTTTCTTCCCTTTCTGAAAGAAAAAAATCGTGTCATCTTGTGCTTTGCTCAACCAGTGAATTTTTATGGTTTTTCATTTTGATCTCTCTTTTTCTTTGCTTGTTTGGTTTTGTTCTTATGTGCCGATGCGCTCTTCTCCCCTCTGCCTTTCCCTTGCCCCAGCTAGCTCTGGGGAGAAGGGGCGCGGGCAGATTTCCAGCGCTTCCCGCTGAACCTCGCGGGGCTTTGGGCAGCACTGTCGGAGTTTGGAGAGCAGTCAGTGACCCCACGGCGATTTAATGAAGAGAGTCTTTCTCCGGGGGGCGAATTCCATTTATTGCAATCCAATGGGAATACAATAATTCAAAGGGAACCAGGCGGGCCGCGCCTGCGTTTGCCAGAGTGGTGCGAGCAGGGCGGAGCGCGCTGGAGCCCTCCAGGAGAAAGCCCGGAGCGCGCTGCGCGAACGAACTAAATACGGAAGGGGGGAAACCCGGAGCAGCCAATGAGGTAAAGCCACGGGGGGTTTGAGGGTAGTGGGATACGGGGGTACATCCAATGAAGGACAGACAGGGGAAGGGTCCCGGGTCCTCTGCCTATCGCCCGGCGTCCCGGGTGGAAGATTCTAGGTGGGGGGGGGAAGGGATACCGAGTGACAGACAGGCATCTGGGGTAAACAGGGTGAATGACTTGGCATTTTTGGGGCAACGGACCCGCGGGGAAAGACCGGAAAACCCGTGGAGAACCGTCACAGAACCGGGGGTACATGGAACAAACCTATACATAATACAAA
The DNA here is from genome assembly GCF_048771995.1 of Taeniopygia guttata. Classification (NCBI taxonomy): domain Eukaryota; kingdom Metazoa; phylum Chordata; class Aves; order Passeriformes; family Estrildidae; genus Taeniopygia; species Taeniopygia guttata. Next base: position 40,559,716 of record NC_133024.1, read on the forward strand.
TGTAATAAAACATAAAAAAGACAACTCCACATCTCCCTCTTTTTTGTTTAAAAAGAAAAGAATGGAAAATAACTTAAACGGGGGATTCGCAGTCCTGCTCCCCATCATCGAACCAGATGTCCTCTGAGTGTTCTTCTTGGTCCTTTTCTGGGGGTTCGGCGTCGAGTGGTGTCAGCTCTGATGGGGCGGCGAGGACGGCGTGGTTGATATGAATGGTGGAGTTGATGGCTTTTACATTTGAATTTTTAACAACACTAAAACTCATAATAAAAACAATGAGTGCTAACAGCAACATAAGTCCAGTTTCCAAAATGGATTGGATCCAACCCATGAGACCTCATCCTTCAAAAGCGACCTCAGCCAGTCACTTGTGAGAGGGATGAAGCTTATTGACGCTGACATTGTGGGTTGGGTCTTGGGCAAGGTGAATGTCTGAAAAGCAACTGAAACGTAAATTAGCACTCAAGGGAGGGGAGATCTAGATCAAAAGGGAACAGCGAGTCTAGGGAATTGGATGGGGAAAGGGAAGGCTCTGAGAGGGAAAGCGCTGAACTGGAAAGGAAAGGGGGAGACTTGCTCCATCTGCGGAGGGCTGCATGCCTCACCTGAGGATCTTCTTTCTTGTTGGTCTGGTGTTTAGGTACATATGGCCGGACAAATTTGGATGGGACCCATCTCAGGCCTGAGGGCGTGGACACGCAAGCGTATCCCCGTCCCCAGGTGACTAACTCATAGGGTCCTTCCAGCTGCCAGGTCTCGGAATCTTTAATGAGCATTGGCGGTTTCTCCCTGACCTTGCTCTCCTCATAGTTGCCAAAGTGCCTAGAGATTGGCGGGTTGAGGATTTCGAAAGAACAATTCAAGAAATTTAATGTGAAGAGGGCTCGCGCGAGTCAAACTTGCGGGGACTCAACCTTCATAGTTAGTGTTTGTTGTTTTAGCATACGCTTGAGACTCTGGTGAGTCCGCTCCACCACGGCTTGGCCTGTCGGGGAATATGGGATGCCGGTCTTATGCTCTATTCCCCATTGCTGCAGGAAGCTGGCGAACTCCTTGGATGTGTACCCAGGGGCATTGTCAGTTTTTATTAATTTTGGGACGCCCAGCATAGAGAAAGCCTGTATTAAATGCTTTTTGATGTCTTTGGCTTTCTCCCCTGTGTGGGCAGAAGCAAAGACTGCCCCAGAGAAAGTGTCCACGGAGACATGGACGTACTTCATCCTCCCAAAGGAATGGATGTGAGTAACGTCCATCTGCCACACTTCGCAGGACTTTAAACCCCTAGGGTTGGCCCCTGCGCTCACCGACGGTAAGGGGAGCGACTTACAGGACGGGCAGGTGGCCACAAGGGCTCTAGCCTTGTCACAGGTGAGGTGGAATTGCCGGACCAGACCGGGCGCATTCTGGTGGTAGAGTTGGTGGCTGATCTTAGCTTGCTGGAACTTGTCTGGGAGCGGCGCGATCTGCACCGGGGCAGCAGCGAGAGAGTCGGCGCGCCGATTGCCCTCAGCCAAGAACCCTGGCAGGTTGGTATGTGACGTGATATGCATCACATAAAAGGGTTGCTCTCGGTGGGAGACTAACTTAATCAGATTTGAGAGCAACTTGTGCAGGGCCTCGTTGGACACACCCTGCAGGACAGCATCCTGCGCTCTGGACACTACACCAGCTACGTATGCTGAATCGGTTACCAAATTGAAAGGTTCAGAGAACCGCTCAAAAGCTCTAACGACAGCGGCCAACTCAGCTATTTGAGGGGAGCCTTCCACCTCCACAATATCTGTCTCCTACTGCTGAGTCTGAGGATCTTTCCAAGTTACTACGGACTTGTGGGATTCTCTGGACGCGTCTGTAAAAACTGTTAAAGCCTGGAGTGGCTTTTTGCTCTGAATTTGTTTGATGGATAATGCAAATTGAATTTCTGATTTGAAAATTTTGTGGGCCGGTCTCAAAACTGAAATTTTGCCCGTGTAGCTTTCTAGAGAGAACTGAAGAGATTCATTTTCCTGTAAAAGATGTTCTAGCATGGCCTTGGTGAATTGGCCCGATTCCAATTTGATTGGGATGTGAATGCATTTGAAGTCACATCCAGCTAACTCTCGGATCCGCGCTCTTGCTTTGCGGATCAGTTCTGCTACTAACTCTTGTGGCCTTGTCATTCTCTTGGACCGATGGTGACTTAGGAAGACCCATTCTATGATGGAGAGTGGGTCCCTTCGGCCCTGGTCCTTGCCCTTCTTTAGGGTGTCCGTCCATTGAAATATAACACCATGGAGGTGTGGCAGTCTGCCCAATATGATGAATTTAAAGGGCAGGTCCAGATCATACCGGTGGGCCTGTCTGGCAGACATTGTCTCCTGGACCTTATTCAAAGCAGCCTGGGCCTCTGGGGTGAGTTCCCTGGGAGAACTCGGCTCTTCCCCCCCTTTCAATAAATCGAAAAGAGGGGCTAGGTCTTTGTTTGTAATACCTAACCATGGCCTCACCCAGTTCAAAGAACCACACAGCTGCTGGATGTCAGCTAGGGTCTGAATTTTATTTTTGATGGCCAATTTTTGCGGAACAATGATCCGCTTGTTAATTTCCAAACCCAGGTACTTCCAGGGTGGCATCTTTTGAATTTTGTCTTCACGCAGCTCAAACCCTGCAGCAATCAACGCATCGGTTGTCAGGTTGAGCGCATGTATAAGGAGATCGCCGTTGGGAGCACAAATTAAGATATCATCCATATAGTGCTGGATGATCACGCCCTCAGTGGCTGCACGGACGGGGGTCAGCAATGAAGCTATGTACAAAAGGGGGACACTTGCACCTGCCTCACTGGGAGCTCCCTGGGAAGCACTTTCCTTAAGAAACAAGCCCCTGTCCTCCAAATGCATTACCCCAAATGTGCAGCTTTTCTGCTCAACACCAACACACCCTTAAGAAACGCTGGCAAGGCTGAAGGACTTCATGTCCTTTCAGGACAGGCACTCCAGCTCCAGCTGGTATTCCCCCAAGTACCTTTCCAGGTGGAGGCTCAGATGTGCAGCCCCAGGCCCTCTACAAACACAAGCTGCTCACTGCCTCTTCACCTGCCTCAACTCCTGCCTGCGCTCCCGGCACCAAGACCAGGCTGTTCCCAGCCAGAGCCCTGCTCCCGCAGGACGCTCTTGCCAGCACCTTCCAGGCCTCTCTGCTGCCTCTGCCACCAGCACAGCCCAAACACAGGCGGAGGAAGAAGCAGCAGGGGCCGTTTTGTGGCCATGCCCAAGAGAGACTGGAAGGGTGCCCTCCCTCTGCTCTCACTTGCTTGGCTTTCTGACTGGCTCCGAGCCTGGGGTGACCATTCCTCACTTGTGGGCACCAGAACCACAGCCGGGATCCTGGCACTGCCTGACAGCGCTCCGGGCACTGGCAGGGTCGCGCGTCCCAGTCTCGGGCACCGTGCTGCTGCTTCCTTTGCCCTCAGGCACACCCAAAGCTCCCTGCTAAGCCCGGATGATTGCTGGTTCTGCCCTCTCCCTGATCCTGTGCAGGGATGGAGCACTGCTGAGCCTTCAGGAAGGTATTCCTGAAAACTTCCAGCATTCCAAGATCCTTTGCCCTCCGTGGAAGCTTGCCATGGAATCCCTCACAGCTGGCTTCAGAGCATACTCAGGTTGGCTCTTCCAAATTCCAGGGGCTCCTGGCTGCTCAGCAAGATCTGCAACTCCACAGAGTTGTGGAACTGCACCTTCAGCACAGGCACCTTTCCAGCCTGATCTGCCCTCGTTCCTCTGTGTGTGTGCACAGAACACGGCTTGGAAGAGAACAGCAGCAGGGGCCTGCGTGTCCCAGGGCCCGGGATTTGCGCCGCTTCAGCTCCACAGAGATGCAGGTAAGGGGGAAAAACCAAACTCTTTATTAATGGAAGGGAAAGGGAAGGGATGGGATGGGGGGAAAAAAAGGGGGATGGGCAGGGTCTGAGGGCTGGAGGGAAGGAGCTGTCAACAGGGAATGGGGAGGGAGCTGTCAACAGGGAATGGGGAGGGAGCTGTCAACAGGGAGGGGGAAGGCAGCAGCTATTGGAGCTTGCAGCAGGCACAGCTGTGGCCAGCATCCGGTGTGCCTGGAGCTCCAGTGACATTGAATCCTGGTGCTCTCTTCACTGTCTTCTGGTACTCTGCTTGGGACCCTGGTTCTCTGAATCCAGCAGATGACCTTAGTTCTGCACATCTTTGTCCAAAAATTGCCTGAATTTCCAGGTTAGTGGAGGATGGGTTGTCATCTTCACTCATGGCTTCAAGGACTGGAAGACAGATAAACTACCACAGTCAGAGCCCAGAGGGCCACCCAGCAATTCTGCTAAGGCCATCTCTCCCAGCTCCTGCCATGCCTAACAGAGATGAGGACCCAACGGGATCAGCCGCAAGGCGCTGGTCACGAATCCCCCCACTGGCATCCCTGAAATATCTCTGTGTCCTGCCCACACCAGCCCTCGTACACACAAGGAGCGAAGCTGACCGCAGCCGGAACAGGCATTGCAGCTCTCCCGGCCAGCCCCCGCTGACAGCCCGCTGCCCTCACTCACCCTGAGTGAGAACGTGAAGCTCGGCTGGCTGTCCCTTCAGGTAGTGCCCGGCCATCCCTGGGAACACAGAGCCTGTCAGGCCCAGCAGCACAGCTCCCTGCCAGCGGCGCTGGCAGCCCTGGGGCCACACGCCCTCCTGGCCCGGCAGGACTCAGCCCGGACCCTCGCCGCACGCTGCCGTCCCAGGGCACGGCTGCCAGAGGCGCCGGGCCCGGGTGGCGCTGCCAGGGCAGCAGGCGGGGCTGGGGCCGAGCTGCGGCGGGGCGGGGAAGGAGCCCGGGTTCGTGGCTCACCTATGAACCTGACGGCCGCCTCTCGCAGGGGCTCCTGTGGGCTCTGCAGGTAGGGCAGGGCCCGGCGCAGGTGCTCGGCCGCGCTGCTGCTGTCCTCTGCCAGCTGCAGAGAGCGGCAGGAAGGAAGGGTTGGCCCCACAGCCCCGCCGGGCCGCGGCTCCATCGGCACCCGGCTCGGGCCCGCAGGAGCCTTGGAGCAGAGCCGGCGCGGCCTCGGGCTGCAGCAGCGGGCAGGGGCACAGCTGCCAGCCCGCACACCGAGCACCGCGCTCAGGGGGCTTCTCCAGGCTGCGGCTGTGGCTTCCCGGCCCTCCTTACCAGGCACTCGGCAAACTTTGACAGCTGCTCCTTCTTCAGCTGCAGTTTGAGATCACTCCTCTTCAAAAACTCGGCCGCACCAAGCAGGGTTTCCCAAGAAGCCTGGAGAGCAGCAGAGACCCAGAGATGGCCCCAGAGCCCAGGGCACAAGACCTGTGTCCCTGTGCCAAGGCCTGGAGGAGGCTGCAGCCCGCCAGGCGCCAGGGCAGGAGGCAGCCCAGCCCCCTGCCAGCATCATACAAATGCTCACCTTTGCCACCTGCCAGTTCTCATCATGACAGTAGATAAAAAGTGCCAACAGGCTCTTGTTCACAGTTGTCTTCAGGGGCTTTTTTCCCTCATCCACTACCAATTCCATCACCTTACAGAAGAGTTGAATGGAGAGCAAGCGCACATGGCTGTTGTCCTAGAAGAAAGGAAAAGACCTACACCAGCTACTCCAGGCCCACCTGGGCAAAGACCTGAAAATCCGCAGGGCACAAAGTTTCTGGGAAGCAGCCAATGCCTGTGGCTCAGCATGCAGAACCTTACGTGGTCAAAGAGCAGCAGGAGTGTCTCAGTCAGCTTTGGGGCAGTGGTGCTGGATACCAGGATGTTTTGGTGCTGGAGCACATTCATGAACACACGGAGGCTCATGCTGACCACCTCTGTACCTGGAGCCCCCAGCAGCTCCAGAAGCCTTTGAGACAGCGGGTAAATTCTTCTGGCCTGTGCAGAACACAAGGCTGTGCCGGGAAGCCGTGGACGGCTGCACGGCCAACACTGCCCTGGCACTGCAAGCCCACCCTGCTGCTGCAGGGCCCACAGGCCGAAGGCCTGTCCCAAAGCACTGGGGCAGGTGAGGAAGGAGAGCTGGGAGCAGCTGCCTCAGCTCCTGAAGCCCTGCCAGCCCAAGGGGCTGCTTTTCCCAGTGCAGCTTCAACCACTGCCCCCTTCTCACCATCCAAGGATCCTTGGTGAGCACTGTGAGGCCTCGGAGCGCCAGGTGATGCCTAAGACAGCATTCACTCCAGAGGTACCTTGCCATGGTCTTCAGAGTGCTGCCACGACATTTACTCAAGTCCAGGCACTCGAGGGCCTGAAAGGCACATGGCAGTGACAGGGGACCCGGCTGGCAGGAGCCCAGAACCGCACAGGCCTGGGCCCAGGCAGCAGCACGGGGCGTGGGCACCGTCCCAGGCAGCTGCGGCTGTGAGAGGGCAGAGAGCTGGGAGGCAGCTGAGCCAGGCAGCGCTGGCCAACAGGCTTACCTCCACCAGGAATGCCAGGAAGGGCACATCCCAGCATGGCTCTTTCCTGCTGTGTGGCCAGAGCAGGCGTAATGCAATGCTGGAACAGAAGTGGTCCAAGACATGGCACAACTCCCTGGCAAGGGGGGAAAAAGGCCCTGAGGTGAAAAGGCCAAACCCCTCACAGGAGTGACTCACAGAAATCTGGTCTTTCCCCAGCATCGCTGGAGAGGATGTGGGTGCTTTGTGAGGCAGCCCCTTCTGGGCACTCTCCTCTCCAAGCCTTTTCCAGTTTCCTTGGCTGTCCCTTGGTGAAAGGCCCTCTGGCCCATGACCACAGGGACTGTGAGGGGCACCTGGGCACAGGGCACAAACTGGGGACCGTGGGGAGAAGGGGGTCTCACCTGGCCAGCAGACCCACAGCATAGTGCTGGGTGTCAGCACACAGCAGCATGTCCCAGCCACGCTTGCGCTCCATAGCCAGCACCACATGGTCCCACTGCAGTCGGCAGAGCAGAGCCTTCATGGCCTGCACTGCAAACCTGTGTGCAGAGCAAAGCCCAGGTCACACTGGGAGCGCTGGCACTGGCCACAAGGGCACAGGAAGGACAGGGGGACTGGGACCTGTTGGGCTTGCAGTGAAGGTGGTGTTCCTCCCAGCATGCTCTCCAGAATGTAGCAACTTCCACTGGTGTTATCTGCTGTGTGGTGATGACAAGATGGAAGAGCAGAGCCACAAACAGGCGGGAGGAATAAAGGTTCATTGCCTCCTGGCACTCAGGCACCTGGAGAATCACCCAGAGACCCAGAGTTGCCTGCAAGAGAACAGCCCAAGGCAGCGCTCAGTGCCAAGGTGTCCATGGGGCAGGGCCCAAGAGCCGACGCAGGGGGAGCAGTGGGCCAGGTGCCCCCTGAGCCTGGCCCTAGCCCAGGTTTCAGCCCAGCAACTGAGGGATGGAGAGGATGAAGAGCTTCTGGCAACCTGGGGGTGAGCAAAGGCCAGTTCTAGAAACTCACAGCCAGGGCAAAGGCATCCTTGTTGTCCCCATCAGAGGTGCACATGCTGTGCAGAGGCCAGTTCTCCATCACGCAGAGCAGCACTGGCAGCACCTTTTCCACTGTGGGACTCGACGAGCCTATGGTTCTCCATATCATTGCAGCGGCTCTGTGGGATCAGAGCTCTGTGTCAGGGGCAACTCAATCACAGCACCATGCCCTGTGCACCCGTGGGGGCCCAGGTGACAGAGCCTCAAAGGGCATGGGGGGAGTACTGGCAGCAGGCTCAGCAAACAGGCACCTGAGGCTCCTGGCCTCTCTGCCTGTCTGGCAGAGCCCATTGCACAGGCTGTGCAGGGCCATGGGCCCTAAAGGCTGCTGAGCCCTGAGCTCTCAAGGCTCGTGGGCCCCGTACCTGTCACACGTTGGGGCACAGCGCAGGAGGGTCAGCACCACGTCAGCAGGGTGTTCTTCAGCCAGCCTCAAAATGTCAGTCTGCAGCCAGAAATCCACAGTGACTTGGGACATGAGACGCTGGTGGATGTTCTTCACCTTGGCTGGCACCTGGAGGAAGCATGGGGGAGAGATGGAACGTTGTCCAAGGGAACAACTTGCCCAGCTATTTCAAAGAAGTGCTTCCCTTCTTCCACACTGTGCTGGCCTCAAAGGCTGAGGGGGCCCAGAGACCATGGCTTGAGGGGACACACGATGCTGGGAGGCCTCCAGGCCTGGCCCTAGGCTGCTTACCTGCGGTTGCTGAGAAGAAACACGAGGGTCCTTGAAATAGTCGAATATGAGTTCCTGACTCAGAGTGGGAGAGGGCATGGTGTCAGTATTTGCGATGCCCTGAGTGTCTCTGGTTTTGGCGTTTGTGATGTCCACATCCTCAGTCACTGCCATGTCAGCCTTTGCCCTCTGGTCATTCCTTGCAACTTCAGAGTCTTCTGAAGGTTCCGCTGGATCTGGGCTGTTGTTGGTATTTGTGATGCCCTGAGTCCCTTCATTGTTAGTGTTTGTGATTGCCACATCCTCAGTCATTGACGTGAGAAGAATCTTCGTCCGGGTTTCAGTCACTGAGGTGTCACAGTTCTCTGAGCGCTCAGGCGAATCTGGGCTGACATCAGGCTCAGCCTGGAGCTTGGTCAGCCCCGACTCAGGCTTGGCCGGGCCCTCAGCTGCTGCGCTGCCGGTCTTCCTGCGTCGAATGCGCGGGAACTTCCAGAACGTCTGTAGGAGAACAAAGGAAATGGAAGCCAAGGATGTTCCATGGAGTGCTCCAGGCATGGTGCTGGGCTGAGCAGTGACAGCAGGCCCAGCCCAAGTGGGGATGGCTGCAGGCACCTTCAGGGTTTTGCGGAAGCATCCATGGGCGGGTTCCTTCTCTTCTGTGTGGTCCAGGGCTGCATCTGGCAAAGAGCGAGTGTAGCCAGAGCTGAGGGGCTGCGGGAGAGGCCGGAGAACACAGCCCAGCCCTGCGCTCCCCAGGCAGGGACAGCCCCAGGATGCCCCAGGGGATGGAGCATGGCCACTGCAGGGTGTCTGTCCAGGCCCTCTTCCCTCCTGTCCATGGGCACATCCCCAGGGAATGGGATGGGATGGTGGGGCGGGGCTAAGCTGGCTGCAGGCATCAGCCCTGTGGCCCTGCTCTGCCACTCACCGTCCTCCGGTGGCTGGAACTGCTCCAGGTTTTCATGCTGTTGTGGTGAAGCAGCTTCAGGGCCTTTCTTTTTTTTCCCCCTGAACACTCTGAACAAGCCGAGAAGTCTGTCCACCATGCCAGAGTCTGGTATCAAGGGCACCTGAAAGAGAGATGGCTTGGGAAAGCTCCAAGTGAACAAGTCCTCAAGGGCACCTACAAAAGAGAAGCCTCGGGAAGGCCACGGGCTGCCAAGTCCTGTGGTCTTGCCACGAGGTCACCTGTAGGAGTAAAGCCTCAGAAAAGCTCCGGGTCAGGCACGAACGAGCGCGCTGTGCAGGGGCTCCTCACGGCACCGCTCTGTCCCGTCCTGTCCAGTCGCCTGCTCTGAGCAGAGTGGCATGCTCTGGTTAGTGCCAGCTCCTATGTCAGCACGTGTCACAAAGGCCATCCTGTCCCGTTCTATGCCATAGTGACCATGCTGCACCATGTCACAAAGGGGCCTTGCACACACTGCCACCTGCCCTGGGGCCACGCCCTGCCCAGCCAAAGTGGCCCAGGTTGGAAGGAATCTCTGGCCCCAAGTGTCTGAGACAGCCCAACAGGATCTTTATGAATGGCTCAGACCATCAGCAAACGCTGCCCTGCTCTGCAGGCTCCGGGCAGCAGAAGGAGCCCCTAGGGTTGCCGACGCAGCTGCGCTGGGAAGGGCACGAAACCTTCCATGGAAGCTGCCACGGCCTCCTTGGGACGCGTCCCGGCCCGTGGCCATCCTAAAACGTGGGTGTGGCACGCACAAGGAACTGTGGGCCAGGGTATGAATGCTGCTCTGAGCCCTGGGGCCCGGGGAACGCTGACACCAGCAGCTGTGGCAGAGTCCCTGCCCTAGCAGACCTGCCAGCCCCTGAGCCCTGGCAGGGCTGGTGCCCATCTCCTGCCCCAGAGACCTGTGCCCCTGGGAGCCTTCTGTGCCAGAAGGGTCCGCACCCACGTGCACTGGGGGCTGTGCTCCTTCCTGCAGGGGCTGTTGGCAGGAGCACCTGGAGCAACTGCTGCCAACAATGAGCAGAGGGCAAAATGGTTAACCCTGCCCCAGTATAGAGATCTAAGTGGCCAATAAAGTACAGCTCTCCCCTCTTGTTCCCTGCAGCACAATCAGGACCATGAACACAAACAGTCACAGATATTCTTTCTGAGACCCCATGAGCAAGGCTGTGCCAAACTACAGATGCTGCCTTCAATGGACTCAAATTCCAACCTAGACCTCTCCCTCCCAGACAACTCCTTCCCCAACCCATCTCCAACACCAACACCCTGCAAACACCGCACCAAAGCCCTCAACAGCCCGCCAGGACCCCAGCTGTCTCCATCCCTCCACTGAGCTTTCCCTCCCTCCAGCAGACTCCCTGGTTCCCTGCACGTGCTGTGGGATGGCACTCAGGAGGATCTGCTCCAAAGCCTTCCCCGGCAGCAAGCTCAGGCTGCCAGGCCTATGGATCCTGGATCATCCTTCCCACCGAGCCTTCCATTGGCACGGCTCTTCCATTGGTATGGCTCTTCCATTGGCACATCTGCGCTCAGCTGGGACTACTCCACTCACTCAGGGCTGCTGGGAAAGGATGGAGAGCAGCCTGGCAAGCTCTTTCTCCAGCTCCCTCTGTGATCTTGGGGAAGGTAGAACCTTCCACAGGAAAGCCACTGGTGCCATAAGGAGTGGGAGGCATCAGGCAGCTCTGGGAAAGCCCCTCAGGAATGCTGTATCCTGAGGGAACACTGTTGGCCTTGACCTGTGGGCACCTGCAAAAGCTTCAAATCAGCTGCCTCAGCTTCCAGGGCCTCTCTTGGCCAGCATCCTGACGTGGATGCAGGACAGCTGCCAGACACTGCTGGGACCCAGAGGGACAGGACCGGCTGTCTCGTGTCCACGCAGCAGCCCTGAAAAAGCCAGGGCCATCCCGAGAGCAGACAGACGCTCATGGGCCAGCAGAGAGGAGCAAAGAGCACTGCGCTCCTCTCAGCGTATCTCAGCTGCGCTCGCTCCACAACACACCCCCATTGGAAGGCCTGCTGATGTCCAGCTGCCAGAAATGCCTACCTTGTGCTCTCCAAGATGCACAGGGAGAGCCAAAGAGCAGGACACCTTGGCAGGCAAACCTTCCAAGCCTTTTCTGAGGCCAGGCACACACCAAGATCAGCCAAGGCTCTCCACCACGCTGCCTGGCCCACCCAGCCCAGCTCTGTGCTGGCCCTGGGCCACAGCAGCTCTCAGCAAGCAGGAGGCAAATGCATCTTGCCAAGAGATGCAACACAGCAGACAGGGAAGATGTTGAAAGTGAGTGTGTAAAGGCCTTTTAATTCACAGCTCCCACAGAGAGCTCTGGGGCTCACAGATGGACAGAGATGGTTCTGCTCACCCCTCTGTCCAAAGGGGAGGTAACACACGCTGCTGCAGGTGCTTGGGTTGGTCTCTGCAGGTCCAGGTGGATGCCAAACCTGCTCTTCACAGCCTTCTCCCTTCCCCTGTCCCTCTGCCAAGTGCAGTGGGCCTCAAGGACTGAAAGGAGCACAGAGAGCCAAAGGGGGACACTTGCACCTGCCTCACTGAGAGCTCCCTAGGAAGCACTTTCCTTGAGAAGCAAGCCCCTGTCCTCCAAAGGCATTACCTCAAATGTGCGGCTTTTCTGCTCAACATCAACACACCCTTAAGAAACACTGGCAAGGCTGAAGGCCTTCATGTCCTTTCAGGACAGGCACTCCAGCTCTAACTCAGTCCAGGTCCACGCTGGGTCTTCGCCAAGTCCTTGCCAATTCCTTGCCAAGTTCTTGCCGGGCCTCGTTCGGAACAGAACATAACGGTACAGCAGCTACACCTGCACTGTTGCCTTCTCCAAGCCGGAACTGCAGTGGGGGAAGGGAGTTCCTTCTCGTGGCAATCGGCAGGCAAATGAGTGAGGGTCTTCAGACGGCCTCTTACAGGCTGGCACACCTTGGCCCAGCTGGACAGCTGCCCCTCAAGCCCCCGGCGAGCAGGGGACGGCTCTGGGCAGGCTCCCTGGCCAGGAGCGGGCCCCAGAGCGCCTCTGCCTTTCAGGGGCAATCTCGTCCCCGCTCTTTCTCCTCCCCACCTTGCTGTGCCTCTGCCCTGTGCCCCTGGGGCTACTCGTGGCCAGGCAGCCTCAGTGGGACCCAGCACTGGCTGCAGCCCCAGCGGGCCCCCCAGGACAAGGCCCAGCAATGAAGAGGCCAAGGAAAGCACTGGGCAGCAGCAGAACCCTCAGCCGAGTTCTTTGGACAGCCATGGACGGGCCACAACTCCACTGCAGCCTGACTGGAAATGTTTCCCATCTACATTAGACTTTTAAAAGAAACTGTTTGAGGGAAAGATGATGAAAACACTCACCGTTTTCTCTTGCAGTAACACCAGATTCCAACACAGGTGAACATGAAGGAAAGCTCCAAAAAAGGCAGACCTGCAATTAACTGTAGCAAACAGTGTGTTTCCCAATAGCAACCACTTCTGAGGCTGTTCTGGGCATCAGGAACAGGTGTTGTGGGGCCGGCAGCATCTGTGGGAGCAATGGGGAGCATGAGCCCACGCTGTGCTGCACTGCTGAGGTGGCAGCATGGTGGATACGGCCAGGACGTTCTCTGTTTGCCCCAGAGCTGGGGCCTGCAGGCACATTGCCGCCCCTTGGCACAGGCTGTGCCACACAACAAAGCCCAGCAGGCTGGCAGGAGAGCCCAGGGCCAGCGCAGCTGCTTGGGCTGTCGCTGCTTGGAGGGACAGGGACCAAACCCATCCCTGAGCAGCCCCTGCCAGCCCTGGCCCTCCCTGCCCCGTGACAGCTCCCTCAGCCCCAGGGGACAGAGCCAGGCCCTGTCAGGACCCAGTGCAGCCCCTGCCCAGTCGAGAGCCAGGGCTGGCTCTGGCCCTGGGCTCAGAGCAGGGCTCCCGTTCGGGGCTGCTCCTGTGCCTGGGGCCTCTGGGCACTCAGGGCTGGCTGTGGGAGCAGCTGCAGCGGGAGGGACATAGTTGGTGCACGAGTCCTGATTCCCTGGGGTTGTGAACGAGCTCCAGAGGCCTGGAAGCCGAGGCACCTCCCGCTTTGGCTGCTGCTGGGCCGTGCAAGGGCAGGGCCTGGGGGAAGAGCTGCTGCCACACAGCCCCACTGAGGGCTGAGCCCGGCACAGCAATCACCTCCTGTGCCTGTGCCCGTGCCTGGCATCGCCTTCCTTCCTGCAGCAGAGGTTGGCACTGAGCCACTGCTTCCTCCGGGATGTGCCTCCTTCTGCAGAGATGTTTGGTCCATTTCTTGAGAAAGGAAAAGAGACAGCTGGATCAGATGGAACCATCTGCCATTGAGGGAGGTGGCATCTTCAGGAGGCAATGCTTTTCAAATCATGGTTAAGGATCAGAAAACCATCTGGGTTTTGGGACTGGGCCAGGGCCCTCCCTCCTTCAAGCACCTGCCAGGCCTGAGCAGAAATCATAAGGGGATGGCCCAGGGCGAGGGCACACTCGTGCATGGTTCTGTCCTGGCACCTGCAGTGATGCCCCTCTGGCCAAGCTTTGGGCTCTGAGCTGGCAGCTCTCCCAGGGGGAAAGGTCTTGACCCATCCTCAGCATCTCCCAGAGCCTCCATCCTGAACGTGGGTTGGGAAGCCAGATCACTTTCACCAGCAGGGTTATCTGCAAAGAAAGGCAGGACAGAACAGCTCCTGTGACACTGCAGAAGACCCTCAGGCTGCACCCAACGCTCAGCCCTGGGGCACAGCCCTGGGCTCGGCCCCTTCCCTCTCTGCTCTTCTCTGGGGCCGCACAGAGCACACGGAAGGACACTCTGGCATTGCACACAGGAAGAAAACTGACAGCTAAATGCTCCTTCCTCCCACTGACAGTGATCCTGTGGGATCACTCAGGGTTTGAGAAGGGGGTAGGGCAGGGTTTCCCAATCTCAACAGCCTTCAGACTCTTAAGGGAATGGCACATGATTGGGCTTTTGCAACATGGACATTGATTGTTCTTTCAGGAAGAGGGACATTGAGAACTTGCCTCCAAAATTCTCCAAGGATTTAAAACTGTCTTGTGCTAGGCCTCCCAGATAAGCCATGTCACGATCCCAATCTAGACAGAAGCACAGATCAGAAGCATTTCCATGCTGTTCTGGGATCTCCTTCTGCCTTTGGGAACTGGGCACTGCAAGGGGGTGAGGTAAGGCAGTGGGAGCCAGATGTGAATGTCCACAAAAGCTGCACAGAGGCCTGGAGAGCCCTAGAGTGGCTCCTGGTCACTCTCCACCCTCTTGGCAGGCCCTGTGCAACATTCCTGGAGGGATTGCTGAACCTGCCCGTGGCCCATGGTGGTTCTCTGACTCCGACAGAGGAAACCCTCACAAATTTCCTGAGGGAATGTGCAGCATGCAGTGCCACAACTATTCCTTCTTGCCTATCTCTGCTTGGTCAGCTCAGACCGGCCAAGGAACAGTCAGACCCTCTCACACAGGTCAGGCCCTTGGGGAAGAGCTTCTGCCACACAGCCTCACCAAGTGCTGAGGCCAGCACTCAATTACCTCCTGGGCCTGTGCCCATGCTTGGAATTGCCTCCCTTCCTTCAGGAAATGCTGCCGTCCATAGAGAGTCTCTGTCCATCCCTTGAGAAAGGAAGAGGCGCAGCTGGATCAGATGGAACCATTACACACCAGGGGGGTGGAAATTTCAGGAGGCAATACTTGTCAAAGACATGGATAAGGATCAGGAAAAGGCCCAGGCCAGGACAGGGCTCCCTCTTTTCCAAACCACCCCCTCTCCTGATCTTCTGGGGACTGGGAAATTGCAGGGGACATAAGGGTGTGTATGGCCCGTGGCACTGTTGGGGCTCCCTGTCAGCTGCTGCCAAATGCCTTCCTGCAGAGGCTGGGGAGAAGCTGCAGCCAGGCCAGGCTGGGAAACAGCCCTGCAGGCAGTGAGAGCAGCAGCGGGGCAGCGAGGCTGCCATGGATCCCTTCCTACTGTGCTGGGCACGGCCTGTCCAGATGTGCAGGGAAAGGCCCCGGCTGCTGAATCCCAGGGGAAGGCTGAGGAAATGCACCCACCTTGTCCTGCCTGCAGCATCTCCTTCAGCATTTGCCTCATGTTTTCGGATGGCTCACGGGGGTTTCTTGTGTCCTGTAGCTTTGTTCTTTCCTTTCGGAGGACCTTAGAGCAAAACAATGCCATTCCTCAGGAATGGATCCCACAAAACCCGTGCTCAGCCTGTGGGATCAGCAGGAACACACTACTCACCCCTGTGATGGGAGCTGGGCTTGCGAGCAATAACCAGCAAAGGAGCTGGAGAAGCCCTCCCTGCAGCCACAGCTGTAACTCAAGAGCCACAGAAGCTTCTGCCATCTCTGCAGATCTGCACGGGCAGCACTGAGCCACAGGAGCAGTGAGGGGATGGCCCAGGGCGAGGGCAAACACATGCATGGTTCTGTCCTGGCACCTGCAGCGATGCCCCCCTGGCCGAGCTTTGGGCTCTGAGCTGGCAGCTCTCGCAGGGGGAAAGGCCTTGACCTACCCTCAGCATCTCCCAGAGCCTCCATCCTGAACGTGGGTTGGGAAGCCAGATCACTTTCACCAGCAGGGTTATCTGCAAAGAAAGGCAGGACAGAACAGCTCCCGTGGCAATGTAGGAGATCCTCAGGCTGCACCCAAGGCTCAGCCCTGGGGCACAGCCCTGGGCTCGGCCCCTTCCCTCTCTGCTCTTCTCTGGGGCTGCACAGATCACACAGAAGGACACTCTGGCATTGCACACAGGAACAAAACTGACAGCTAAATGCTCCTTCCTCCCACTGACAGTGATTCTGTGGGATCACTCAGGGCTCCAGAAAGGGAGCAGGGCAAGGCTTCCAGATTCCTTCAACCCTGGGATGATGTTAAGGGAAGTGGAAGATGGGTGAGCTCTTGTCACACTGACTCTGATTTTTGTCTCAGGAAAGGCACATTCAAAACTTGCCTCCAACATCATCCAAGAACTTCAAGCCATTTTCCAGCACGGCTTCCAAATAATCGAGGTTGCCATTCAAATCTAGAAGTGAGCACAGGTCAGAACCATTTCCTTGGTGTGCTGTGGTCCCCTTCTGCCTTTAGGAACTGAGCACTTGCAAGGGGGTTGGGTAAGGCCTTGGGATCCAGCTGTGAATGGAAAAGGCCAAAGGAGCACAGGGCCTGGGGAGCTCAGGGCTTGCTCCTGGTCACTGTCCATCCTCTTTGCAGGCCCTGGCAACATCCATGGATGGGCAGCTGGAGGAGCCTGGGGCCCTGGGGGTTCTCTTCCTCCCACAGAGGAAACCCTCCCTAAAGCCCAGGGGAAAACTGCAGCAGGCAGCTCCACAGGTATCCCTCCCTCCCAATGTCCCTCCTGCCCTCTTACTGTTGGGACAAATCCCTCAGCCCAAGGGCACATAGCCAGGCCCTCTCAGGACACCCTGGAGCCTTGCTCTCCCCCTCTGCCCTTTCCCCACCACGGGCACCCCGTGCAGTCGCTCCCAGGTCTCAGGACGTGTCTCCCACAGAGGAAGCCCAGCAGGACTGCTCAGTACCCGAGTGCCCTGAGCATAATAATTCCTCTGGGCTGTGCCGGCCTTGTCCGGGCTGTGCCCGCACTGCCAAGCAGCAGAGAGGGCAGCTCAAGGCTCCGCAGTGCTCAGTCCCAGAGGCACAGCAATTTCCTCCTGGGACTGTGCCTGGCAGCGCCTCCCTTCCTGCAGCAGAGACTGGCACAGAATCACTGCTTCCTCTGGGAAATGCTTCCTTCTGCACAGGCTCTCCTTTCATTTCTGGAGAATAGAAAAGAGACAGCTGGATAAGATGGAAACATTCTGCATGGGGAATGGGGAAGGTAACATCTTGAGGAGGGAATATTTTTGAAAGGTATGGATAAGCATCAGAAAACACTCAGGATGTTGGGACTGCCCTATGCTGGTCCCTTCTCCAAACAGCCCCTCAATCTGATGCGCTCAGACACAGGGAAACTGCAGGGGATTTCAGGGTGTGCGTGGCCCATGGTGCAGTTTGGGCTCCCTGTCAGCTGCTGCCAAATGCCTTCCTGCAGAGGCTGGGGAGAAGCTGCAGCCAGGCTAGGCTGGGAAACAACCCTGCAGGGCATGAGAGCAGCAGCGGGGCAGCGAGGCTGCCATGGATCCCTTTCTACTGTGCTGGGCATGGCCTGTCCAGATGTGCAGGGAAAGGCCCCAGCTGCTGAGTCCCAGGGGAAGGCTGAGGGAAATGTGCCCACCTGGTCTGGCCTGCTCCATTTCCTTCAGCATTTGCCACATGACTTCAAATGGTTTCTGGGATTTCTTGTCTGCCATCTGTTTGGTGGTTTCCATTGGAGGATCTTAACAGAAAGCTGTTCCATTTCCCAGGAATGGATCCCACAAAACCATTGCTCAGCCTGTGCGTTCAGCAGGGACACACTACTCACCCCTGTGATGGGAGCTGGGTTGGTGCGCATCATCCAGCCCAGGAGCTGGAGAGATCCTCTCTGCAGACACGCCTGTAAGTGAACAGGCACAGAAGCTTCTGTCACCTGGTTCCTTCCAGATAGTCAATGATTATGAGACACTGAGAACATACCTGCAGGATGCCAGGAGGGCTTCAAAGCGTTATACCGCCAGGCTAATGGAGAAGCCTTTGGGGCATCCCCATCTAGAAGCAAACCAAGATGAGAAAGTTTCCATTGTGTGCCAAGGCTGACCCTTGCCCTGGGCTCACAGCAGGGCTCTTGCTTGGGGCTGCTCCTGTGCCTGGGGCCTCTGGGCACTCAGGGCCGGCTGCGGGAGCAGCTGCAGTGGGAAGGACATAGTTGGTGCACGAGTCCCAATTCCCCGGGGCTGTGAACGAGCTCCAGAGGCCTGGAAGCCGAGGCGCCTCCAGCTTTGGCTGCTGCTGGGCCGTGCAAGGGCAGGGCCTGGGGGAAGAGCTGCTGCCACACAGCCCCGCCGAGGGCTGAGCCCGGCTGAGCCCAGCACAGTAATTACCTCCTGTGCCCATGCCTGTGTCTGTGCTTGGCATCGCCTTCCTTCCTGCAGCAGAGGCTGGCACTGACCCACTGCCTCCTCCAGGAAGTGCCTCTTTCTGCACAGGCATTTGGTCAATTACTTGAAAAAGGAAGAGGAACAGCTGGATCAGATGGAAACATTCCTCATTGGACAGGTGGTATCTTCAGGAGGCAATGCTTGTGAAAGTCACAGGTAAAGATCAGGAGAATGCCCAGGCTGTTGGGGCTGGGCCAGAGCACTCCCTTGTGAAAACAGCTGTGCCTCCTGATCTGCTCAGAGACTGGGAAATTGCAGAGGATCTCAGACCCGTCCACAGCTGCTCTGGGCACCCTGTGCCAGGGCCTCCTCACGCTCACAGGGAACAATTCCTGCCCAATATCCCATGTGGCCCTGCCCTGCGTTGGGTTGAAACCACTCCTGCTGTCCTGTCACTCCAGGCCCTTGCCCAAAGTCCCTCTCCAACAAGCCTGTCAGTCCATTCAGTGTGAATGCAGATAAATGTCAAGTTGAGTATTTCCTGCTGAAAATCCAGTTATGAAGATTCATTTCACAACAGAAATTACAAAGTGAAGAAAATATGTAAGACGATGCCTCACCTGAATTATGGCCCCAATAATTAGGGTCACTTTCCTTGGCAGTAGTCTAAATGGGGGGAAGACCTAAAAACAGAAATATGAATACCTGTGTTCAGGATCCTTCAGTCAGATAAATGACACCACAAAACAGTACAAGTGTACAACTGAGTCTTTAGTTGCTTAATCACAGTAAACTGAGCATGCAGAAATTTAACTCATCTGAGTTAAACAACACTGAAATCTGACTGGCATTAGGTCAGCTTCCAGACAGAATGAATTTTATGGCAAATTGATTACTATACTGTAACCATAATGTATGTATTCCTGTTCCATTGTAGCACAGACTTTCTTTATGCATGTATCTTATCTGAAATTATTTACTTCAATCTGCTGTGGAGCAGAGTTGAGTCTCTGTCCTCTTCTGTCAGCCACAGTTGCCATCAGACTCGTCTGCCCAGTGCTCATCCCACGCACCAGGAAAGCAGCAGTGTGGTCACCCAGAGCCTCCCTCAGGGGGCTGCAAAGAAATCCATTAAAGAGATAATAAATTACTCTGTAAATTACAAATAGCAAAGCAAAGGACTCATTTAGTGACCAGCAGTTTTACCAAAAGGCTAAGTGACTGTCTGAAGCAAAGTTGAGGAAATTATCACATTTTTACACATGATTGCTCTTTGCAAACTGTGCTTTATTGAAACATTAAATACTTGAAGTGAAAATGAAACAAGCAACAGATACAGTGAGTTTGATAACATCAGATGTGCCCTCACACAGCACTCTTCACCTGACACTCTCTGCCAAGTCACTGCTTCCAAGATGCACAAAGCTTCATCAGTCATCACACTGGAGGAATGCAGTCTCGTTCATCAGCCAGCAACATTCAGGCTGTTAGTTCAGGCAATTTCCCTCACAAATAATATTTTACCTTTTAACAGCTAATTAAGGCTTCACAAAAAGAAAATAAATAGACTCTCAGCTGTTGTGTATTAGTATGCCTTTAACCTAATATCTTTATTCATTTTTTGCCAATTCTTATTCACAGATTAATTTCAAAAGTCCATTAACTTACACAAGTGAGACAAGCTGAGATGCTGCTTTGAGACTGAGATCCATGACAGGGAAATATTTTGCCAGAAAAGGTTTCTTTGAGTCATCCAGAACTCTGACATAAGCTTTAACTGTTTTTCCAATCTCCACCTGAAACAGATATATCCAGTCATTCTGCATTCACACCACTCTTATTTATTAGCATAAAAATTTTCACTTGATTTTGTATTATACTTGTAGGAGGCTAGTGGAGATAGAGCCCCAAAGTTAAACTAACACTGATTTTAAAGACTAATCCCTGCCAGCTGGAGTTAGTGTCAGATGAAATGAATGAACTCAGGTCCTTCAGCTGGCAAGGGCATAATTAAAACATCCAGAAATATCAATACTTCTTTTGTTTAAGGTGCACCCAAGCTGGCAAGAGCAATGAGCTGGACTTTTTTCTGTTCAGTTTTAAAGCCTGACATATGGAAAATGACCTTGGGGCAAAACCTACTCCTAAAAGAATTGCTCACATGCACTTTAAACAGGAGGAAATGTAAATGAGCATGTCCATATAAATTACGGATTAATATTACTGTGTAAATGCAAAAGCTGAGATTGCTGCCACACAGAACACGAACAGATACCTGATACTCTGAGACACTTATAACCTGAAGGGATAAATTTGGGAGGGAGAAACAGAGACACACAGAGGTTGCAGTTGTTTCTCTGTTGTAGCATCTTGTCCATATCTGATCTCTGTGCTCAGGACCAGCAGCACAGGGAGTCAGGGCAGGCTGGATCAGCTCCTAATGCTGCTTCCAAGGCACTGACCTTGCCAACAACTCGCACGTACAATTCCTGGATATCAGACACATGAATTTCAGCTTCAGCTGGGGCAGGGAAAGACACAGGTCATGAATCATTACAGTCACTGATCCTGGGAGCAGAGGCTGCACCTGCAATGCCAAAAGAAAACTGCCTTATAGCACTTCTTTTGTCTCTTGTTCACAGGATAAAATTTGTATTACTTTCAGGGCAGAAGCAGTTGGATGCAGAAATCTCCAAGCTTATACAAGGAGAATTTTTTCCCCAAAATAAAAATCAAGCTCTAAAATGTATGTAAAAAGTATTAAGCTACTGAGCTAGTGCAAACAGCCCCCAGGCACCAAGTGAATTAACAGCTCTTCATCTGGAACAGTCTGGCATCCTGTTACCCTCCCGCCATCAAGAGAAAAAACACACAAATCATTTAGAGCAACAAAATTTTCCTAGAGTGAAAACCAAAGTGATAAGGGGAAAAAAAAAAAAAAAAAAAGTGAGAACAAAAATTATGCCTGTAAAGCACTGGTATTGCTTCCTGTAAGGTTTGTACTCTACTGTCATTGCTTCTCATCTGAGCAGCCAAAACCTGGTGGTAGATCCTGGCAAGTAAGAGGACAAATGACAGGTGTTTCTTTAATAAAACTATTATCACATTTATTTTAAAGAAAGAGAATGTTACACTTAACAGACAAAGAGAATAAAACAATGAAGAGAGAGACCTCTGGTCCCAAACACAAGCCCTCAGAACTAAGCACCCATCCCAAAGTCCCCTCTGCCAAGGCCATGCAGCCACACCTTGCTCCTCACATCAGCTCTGCAGTTCTCCTGCAACTCCCTGACCTTGTCACAGACCTCAGGATAATCCCAGCTGTTCTCCTCCCTTTGGCCAGGGAGCAGTGAAGTCGGGTGTCCTGCTGTGTGCTCTGAACTCTGAACAAGGGGAGATGGACAGGCCTCCCAGTGCACCGGAGCTCAGTGAACTCTCAGCTCTGCCCAGCAGCACCACAGGAGCCAGCAGCAGAGCAGTGGGGAAAGCTGACATTTTGTTCTGTGAGGGCACTACTCCTGTTTCTGCCTCAAAATAGAAAGGGATGTGAAGTTTTAATAAAGGTCAGCTTCCAGAACAGCAGCAGTTCCCAGAGAGGGTGGCTAACACAGGGGCTGGGCAGCAGGGCAGGGGAAGTGGCATAGGAAGGGAGCTGGAATGGAGCTCAGCTGGGCTGGGAGACCAGAGAAAGCAAACAGGGAAAAGGGCAAGCAGGGCTACTGCAACTTTTAAAACTCTTCCTGTCTCAGCAAACTCTGCTGTTCTCCTCTCCCATTATGTGCCCAGTGGCTCCCAGTACCCAGGGATATTGCACTGATGACCACTCTTCACTCCTCCCCTGCTACCACCCACCCATGCCCAGAGAAACTGCTGTGTTAAAACCAGAGGGAGAGCTACAGAATTCCTCCTTGGCAGTCCCACTGAAAAGTCTGGGAATCACTGCTCCAGATAACTTGAATTTAGTTTCTCACAAGAGTTTACTGCCAACTCATCCTCTGTCAACTTGGCTGCACTGGTACCTGCCATGGCAGCAGCCTTACAGAGCCTGCTGATTTCCCAGGCCATTCTGCTGCTTCCATGGAAAAGCCCAGGGCTTGTACTGGGATGTAACTCAAGCACAGCACACAGGGCTAACAAACCTGTCAAATGTGTGTGGGGTTGCGTTTTTTAAAAGATGTGTTTAATGTGGACTTCTCTTTCCTTTCATCTGACAGGCAGTTAAATCTCTTACTACACTTGACAAAGCCTGTCTTGCTGTCACTGCTCTACTCCTGAATTCCAGACAAGAGCACTGAACCTATCTCATGGACATCAGTTAAACCCGTCAGGGAGACCTGATTAAAAAACTATTAAGAGTTTGAACAGTGTACTATGTACAAAAAAACTCCTCATCTCTTCTACTTTTTTCTCACTTCTGTGCCTAGTTGGAAAAAATATTCCCACCTCACACTTAAAATAGTTAGAGACAATTAAAATGTCCACCAATTATTTTGATATCCTAATTTCCACCTTAGTTATCATTATTTCACAACTTTATTAGCATTACTTTTTAAAAGACAAACCTGTAAATGATACATTTATAAAAACCACCCTTTAGCGCAACTTGTTTCGTTTCAAGTTCTTGCCTAATGAAAGCAGCAATGCAAACACAGAGTTTTATTGGTGTTCACTGCAGAATGCATTTCATATCCCAGGCCTGATGAAGTCAAGCACACTTGCACTTTATTGGCATCTTCTAGTGGAAAAGTGCATTAGAAACTTCATATGGAGATTACTGCTCTTCTGCACAAGCATCCTCAAATATATAAACTGTAACAGACCAAAGGGTTGTTCCCAGCCCAGAGATTGAGAAATGTACAACAACCAAGCAAAGAAACAGAGAGAATGAAAACATAGCCCTTTAAGATGTGTTTCAGTAACTGCCGCACACAAAAAACCTGAAAACTGCTACACAGATCCGTCTGGCACATGAGGAAGTATCATCCTAAACATACCTCAACTGCTGCTTCTTTTTCAGGTGGGTACCTCCTGCTCATTACTGATTAAGTTACCACTCTAGAGCTCAACAGAAAGGACAAGGAGTTGGCAACATTTGTTTACCATGAAGACTACCATGAGCTTTCTAAATTTGCCCATGCTGTGGGATTTGCCTTCAGCCTCTGTGCTCAACACTACCCAGTCCTCCCCCCTGTGCCAGGCAGGAAGGGGGCTCCCAGCCAGAAGTTCCTGGAGTACATCCCACGTGCTCAACACTGAGAAAACTGGGAAAGCTTTCACTTTTGAAACTTCACTTCACTGTTCCCAGGTGGAGTCTTAAGGGCGCTGTTACCTACGCTTGCAGCAGCACTGAGAGGCTCCCGACTTAGCTATGACTCCTTAATGTCCACAGCCTGAGCTCAGAGCTGTCAGGACCTTCATTAGTGAGAACAGCAAGAGAAGGGGTATTTCATTACTGAGCACAGCAAGAGAAGGGCTATTTCATTACTGAGCACAGCAAAAGAAGGGGTATTTCATTACTGAGCACAGCAAGAGAAGGGGTATTTCCACAGCAGCAGCACTTTGGGCGTTGAACCCCCACTGCAGACAACAAACAACCTTTCCCCTTCAGGATGCTCTCCATGCCTGCTCCCGCACTGCTGGGCCGCCCAAACCCGCCAGCAGCGAGGTGAGAGCGGTGGGAGAGGGCCCGGCTGCCTGGGAGCCGTCAGGCCCCGCCGCGGGCCGGGGAGCCGCCGCAGGAGCCGGCGGGGGAGAACGGACAAAGGGCGGCGGCACCTGCACTCACCAGTGGTAGCAACCCTCACTGGCCTCTAGCGTGAAGTTGACGCGGGTGCTGCGGGTGAAAGGGAGCAGCACCTTGGCGGTGTTGAGCTTGGAGGAGGCGGCGCCCCGGGCGCGAGGGGAGCCATGCTGCCACTGGCGGGGCTGTGCGGGGCACGAAAGAGCGGCGGGGCCGGGCAGGGCAGGGCTGGGCTGGGCTGGGCACGGCCTCCCCCGCCCTCCGCCCCCTGGGACCATGCCACCCTCCGACCCCCGGGGCCGCGCCGCACTCCGCCCCCCAGGGCCGCACTGCCCTCCCTCGGGGGAACTCACGCAGTGCCAACCGTGACAAAATGCCAATTGCTATCCTTGAGTAGCAGAGGTTCGGTCAGGGCCAACCTGTATGGAGAGAAGTTGGACTGGGTGTTAAGGATGGGCCTGGGATGGTCGGGATCCCAACCAAGCCATGCCTGTGAAATGAAATTCCCAACTCCCCCCACACGGGCTGGTTCGCCAGCTCTAGTTCTCCTAGTGTCCAATCCAGTAATGTCTTGTCTGGTAATAGAGTCCTTGTCCTCAGGTGGGTATGCTGATGCGTTGTCCCTCCTCTCTTCTGATGTTATGTTTCCCACCAAATTTGTGCCCTCACGCAGGGAGGAACTGCGCTGAGAAACTAGTTTTTTGATTGTTCCCCTGGGTTGGGGGCACCTCACCCTTGCTGTTGGTTTTGGTTTTTAAAATGTAAAAAGTCTTCTTTCAGGGGGCAATGGGATGCCCAGTGTCCTCTCTTCTTGCAGAGGTTACAGGGTCTTTCCGGGTGGTAACCTTTGCGGGGTGGCCCTGAGAGGCAGCGAGCAGGAGCTGGGGTCGTGGATGGCGTGAGGGCTTTGGCGAAGGAGACCCTCCTTGATGGCATTCGGGGAGTCCCCTGGAGGTCCTTCGATGGTAAGGTGACCTTCCGAGCGCACACGTCCAGCATGTCTTGGAGTGTCGGCTCCGGGTCGAGGGGAAGGCTCAGGATCGCCTGTTGGCAGGCTTCGTTGGTGTTCTGGAGCTCTATTTGCTTCACCATGCCTTGCCTCAACCCCTCTTCCAGAACCTGTGCTTCTGCTGCCCTACACAACCTATCCACGAAACTAACGAAAGATTCCTGTGGCTCCTGCTTAAGAGAGAAACAGTTAACAACAGGACCACTGGGTTTTAACTTAAAGAAGGCTTTTTCCACCACCTTTACGCTCACTGACAGTGCCTCCCTTGGGATCTTTTCGGCCTGCTTTGTTGCCGTGTCCCAATCCCCAACCCCGCACAGATGATCAATTGATAACATGCCCCCCTCCGTATCCGTGGAGGTCTCTGCATTAGCCCAGAGGCTGGGTAATAAATCCCGTGCTTCCTGCCTCCATGCAGACTCCCACACCAAAAACTCAGCCTGCAGTCCTTCCAGGATGTCTCGATGGCAAATTTATACCAAGTTCCGTTTTGGGACCAAGTAGGAAAGGAGATCCTCCGACAAGGGGACCCGTCCCTCTCAATTTTCACTTATCTGGCACTCCACATTAGAAATATTATCGAAAATAACAGCGAAGAGATGCCACAGCCACTCGAAGGCAAACCCAGCCCCAGTTTAAAAACCCCTAGCCGTCTTTCCTCTCCCTCTCTCCCTAGCCCAGGGATTCTCAGACGGGCATCCCGGCAACAGCCGCAGGCAGATTCTGGCCCCTCTGTAAATTCTCGGGTTCCCTCGCAGGGCAATGCTGGCATCGCTCTGCACTCTCCCCGTACCCCAATTCCCTGTCTTTGTACAGCCCTGCCCCATAGTGGAAAATCTGTAAGTTCTAAGACCCCGATCCCTCTCCACAACCTTCCCCGGACCTTTCCCAAAATGGTTCCCTTTCCTGCCTCAGGGCACAAGATGGAGGGGACCGCATGGCCCTCCCCGCCACTCGTGCTTCCCACAACTTGGACATATATTCTCTTCTGCGGCACTGACAGTTTAGCACCCATACTGTTGATCTTAAGCGTGCCGCCAAGCCTCACAACTGGAAAATAGCATCAGAAAAGAAGAGACCCCTCTCAGACACTAAGCAGACCTGTCCTTACAAGCTCCCACCCAAAGGGAGAAAAACCGCAAAATGTGGGATCTTTCCCCCCCGCGGGAGAAAGAAAAACCCACCCCAAAAAAGACAAGGTGTGCCCAGACCCAGGGGCCCCCTGTAACTTACAGAGGGTCCAGCGAAGTCCGAAGGGGAAACGAAAAATCCAGTTGCGAAGTGTTCACCGTGGGAGGACCGAACTTCGGCGGTGTGAACCAAAGCTGCCAGTCCTGTCCTCTCTGGAAGGCGCACTCGCTAAAACGGAGCCCGTCTTGCGGAGGGGTATCGTGACATCCACGAGGTTAAATCCACCGGTCTCTCAGGGCTCGGTGGTCCTCTGTCCGTGCTGCCTGATGCTCTCAAGCCTCACGGCTGGGCGCCACAACTGTCAATGCGCTCTTCTCCCCTCTGCCTTTCCCTTGCCCCGGCTAGCTCTGGGGAGAAGGGGCGCGGGCAGATTTCCAGCGCTTCCCGCTGAACCTCGTGGGGCTTTGGGCAGCGCTGTCGGAGTTCGGAGAGCAGTCAGTGACCCCACGGCGATTTAATGAAGAGAGTCTTTCTCCTGGGGGCGAATTCCGTTTTATTGTAATCCAACGGATTACAATAAATTAATTCAAAGGGAACCGGGCGGGCCGCGCCTGCGTTTGCCAGAGCGGCATGAGCAGGGCGGAGAGCGCTGGAGCCCTCCAGGAGAAAGCCCGGAGCGCGCTGCGCGAACGAACTAAATACGGAACGGGGGAAACCCAGAGCAGCCAATGGGGTAAAGCCACGGGGGGTTTGAGGGTAGTGGGATACGGGGGTACATCCAATGAAGGACAGACAGGGGAAGGGTCCCGGGTCCTCTGCCTATCGCCCGGCGTCCCGGGTGGAAGATTCTAGGTGGGGGGGAAGGGATACCGAGTGACAGACAGGCATCTGGGGTAAACAGGGTGAATGACTTGGCATTTTTGGGGACAACGGACCCGCGGGGAAAGGCGGGAAAACCCGTGGAGAGCCGTTACAGAACCGGGGGTACATGGAACAAACCTATACATAATACAAATGTAATAAAACATAAAAAACACAACTCCACACTTATGGAAGTGAGGGCAGGATTAAAAAATCTGGAAGAATATAACAGAATTTGCTACAAAAGGCAGGTAGTATCAGGAACTATGAGTTATGTAGGGACAGTGATTTCTAATTAATGCAAATCTCTACAGTACAGGAAAGAAAAGATAAAATATAAGAAAAAGAAAGGTATTTGGCAGTGGAGGTAATCTAATCTTATTTCTATAAATGCTATCCTACTGTAATACTTTTTACAGTATTAACTGTAACAGTGACAGAATTGCAAAAAGAAGATAAACTACGAGAAGAAATTGTCTAAGCACACCACTACACATAACATATAAACTTTGAATAGCATAGGTTTGTGTCCTGTTACATCTCACACAGTTCTGGCACCTCAACTATGGCAAAAATCATCATGGCTACACTAAGGCAAACCTTGGCCAATAAAAGCAGGGAATAAAATAAGTCAGTTCATCTTTAAAGAACTATCACAAGCATGTTTAAAAATAGAGCCTGAGCTCAATGATGAGTTTCAGCTGTTTAAAATGTCATTTCAATAGAATCAGATCTTGTCATTCTAACCCTTTAGACTGAGAGGCTGAATATGCAGGTGTTCTTCACAGGCCAATTCTAGTGCAACATCCATCCTGCTTCAAATCTGACACAGAATGGAGAAAGAAAATGTGGATTACTGAAAATAATGCCTTTGGGATCTAAGTCCTGACTCAGAATATTAGCCTCTCAGAAATGCCTAGAACCAGGCTGGAATCACACTCCCTGTGCCTGTTCTTCCCTTGGCCCCATGACTTGGATCCATGAGGAGCTGTAGGAAGCATTCCCAGTTCAACAGCAACAGTGCTTGTGAGGACATTTTTTTAGAGGTGGAAGAGTGAGTGGAAACTATAGACAGGGAGTAAGTTTAAGGTGGTAGTGAGAGCTTTATCCACTAAATGTTAAATGCAAAAACATATAAAACCTCTCCTTCCAGGAGTTGTACAGACTAGGTGGCTGTCTGCCTAAGCCTGGATTATGATGTAAGTATAGCCTGTTCAGCCTCCCAAGGAATGCTTGCTCCCCTTTGGAAAATGTCTGAGGAACCAATGCAGGATACCTGAAGGTCTTCATCCAGGCTAGGTAGGTCAGTGCTTATAGGACCAGAAAATATTTGAAAGCTGAAAGTCTATGTTGCTCTCTAGGTGAAATGCACACAGCTTTGATTTAGGTGCCAATGTCTCATATTAGATGAGATTTTGGCAGCCTCTCTTCTATCCAGAGCGAATTAAAAAATAATTTTGCTACTTGTTGATGTAAAAAATGATGAAACATGTTATCAATACAAAATTTCTGCAGTAGATTAACTAATTTATTTGTAAAGTATTTATAGCTAAGCCTAAGATGATAAACAGGAATAGACAGGTAAATGATAAGTTAATAAAACACAGACTCTGAATAATTCTTGGTCTTCCATGCCCAAAGGATTATAAACTCAGGAACAGTAACAGGTAAGAGTAAATGAGGAGCCAGCAGACTCACGATTGCATCACAAGACATGAATTTGTCCTGTCATGCCACATAGGTATAATTAACCTTGTAATTGCTTCTGAGAAATCTGTATGTGCTTACAGAATTATTCTAGATCTCTGTAACCTAAATTACACTTCTAAGACTTCCCAAAGCACCCCACAAATTGTTTCATATTTTAGAATCTAAATTGTACTTCTGGTTAAGTACAATGTGTTTATCCTTGAATAAAGGTACAGTAGCTCTAAAAACAGCAATTTATAATTAGAGGTAAATACATGGATATAATGAGCAGGGAAGGAAGAAGCAGCTATTAGAACTAAATCTGTCTTCTCTCCAGACATCTTCACAGGAAATATTAAAGCTATTATTTCCAGACTTGAAGATTTAGACTCCATTTGACATAAACTTGGAATTTTCATTAATGTTAATGAAACTTATGCAGATGCATCAAGTGAAAAATAGTCAGTGAGCAATGAAAGCTGTAATATAGCAAAAACAAATGACACCATACAGAGATGACTCAGCAAAGGCAATATTTAAATATTCCAAAAAGTTACAGTAACCTAATGAATTGTAGGGATTCTAGCAACACTATTTATGTAAAGATGCAACTGGATACAAATAGTTGGACAATTGTTTGGTTTGTCCTTTAACACCCATGTTTCCACCTGTCCCCCTAAAGAAAAAAATTTCCTTCTCTGAGTGTATACATTGCCCAGATTCCATAAGAAGAAACCATCTATAAGACACTATTTCCCCCTTTCCTAGTAAAAAAAAAAAATTCATTTCTCTGTCTGAGGATTATTTTTTTATAAATATCCAAAGATAAATATAAATTTTTTTGGTCTATGTCTCTTTGCCTACTTTACATATATATATATATATATATATATATATATATATATATACAGTGGATTTTTTTTCTGTTAAAACAAATGCAACAGTTTTAGGTATCTGAAAAGCTGGACTGGTGGACGCTTAACACAGGAAAGTTTTTTGGAGCTTTGTGTCTTAAGTACTAAATTGCCCCAGTTTTTGAGGCTGGATAGATTCTTTCTGAGTTATTAGTAATTCAACGGCCTCAAGATTCCTCTGTATATTTCACAGAGAAGCCAATGACGTATTAAAAAGGAATTATTCTGTGTTCTGGTTGTTCTTTGTAGCAGCTAAAGTATCTACATCTACCAACACAGTATTTTTATTTCTAAGTTAATTTTGCACATTCCTAAGTGGGAAAAATGAAACCAAAACCAATCCTATTTGTATGAAAAAGACATACTTATTTTCTTGCTTTCTGCTTCTTTTTTCAACTTTTCTGAAAAGCTGTGCTGTTCACTAGTGTTACCTCCTTAGGCTGCAAATTCACAACACTGAACTGAGTAGCCTGGAAGAAACGGATATTTCAGGAAAGTGAATAAGGAACTGGAAAAACTATGTCTTTGTGCCTGAGCTACATAAGACTTTAAACTCTAATCCAATTAGCAATTAAACTGGTAGAATCCTAAATCTGTGTCCTGGGTCTCCTAATGTCATGCTTCAAAACCTCCTTCTCCCAAAGGGCTGATAGTTTGTCTGTGTAGTTAAACAAGTGTGGGCTAGTTTAATTCAGGTAACTTCATTTTCCCTGATTTCTACATTAATCTTTGCAGATCTATTGAGTCCATGCTTGTTGGGAAGGATGGACACATGCTTAGGCTATGGATTGAGCCTAAAATATGCTTGATAGAGATGATGATATAACCCATAGCCCTCTTCCTCCTGTCTGCTGATTCCCACCTTGTGCCTGGGAAGGGCGTTAAGGAAAACCTCGAAATATATTAAACAAACAAACAAATAAACAAACCACCAAAATCAAATACTAGATTCATCCATGGTCTGACTGGCAGAGCAAGCATACCTTCTGGTTTTGACACCCCAGGAAGTGACAGCAAGTAGGGAAGGGCAGCAAAAGAGAGTCCAGTAAGGCCAGTTGTGATGAACCATTTGTTCTGTAAACAGGGAGGGACATGATTTCCATTTCCCAGATGCTCATCCAGCCTTTCATAAATTGGCAAGTGACTGCACAAACACTAAACAGAGGAATAGTATTTGTAGAGGTTTAAATGATCTTTTAGTAGGTAACAGGCAGATGGACTCTGCCTACCCATGGCAGTAAGTATGTTGGCAATTGCTGAAAACAGCTGGCTGGAAAGACACGTACTTGACTCCCTGCTCTACACCAGCACAGGCTGTTTAATCACCTCTACATTAACTCTGCAATTTGCAGAGGAACAGCAGCTGGCTACCATCAGGTTTGTTTGGAACACTAATAGTTTTATTGGGTAAATGATTAGTAGCATTCACCACAAACTGGAATTTCTTTTCTTTTTTGTTTTTTTTTCTGTGCAAATGCTGACTTGTGTAATACATGTCTGAATTGCCATATAACATTTATTCAGCCATAACCAAGTCAAGCAAACCTTTTCTGCATGAAGAAAGAAAGTTGACAGAGCAAACTTTTGTATTTTGAGCTATAGTTAGTTCCTCAACTTTTGGGAAGTTTTTGAGACATTTGCTACAATCTGCAGTGCAATAGCGTACAGAGCATAATGTAATCACAGATTATTCTTTAATTTACTCAGTTCTCAGTGCATATGAGGATGAGCAAGTGGAACATCTGGTTGTAGAGACATCTACCAATGAACTTAGAGATGTATTTTAACTCGTGCAGCTGTCCTAGCCAGCCAGATTAAACACTTTTGTTACTCTGAATGTCTGCAACACATGTGTAAGAGTCTGTGGGAAAAAACTAAGTCTCACATCATTTGCAAGTTCTTTTTGTGAAGAAAACTCTTCCTCTCATAAAATATGTATTCATTCAGACTAAAAATAGAGCTTTGTAAGTCATGTTCACATGACCTATGTACTAAGAATGTGCCTATAACATCAAAATAGTAAATGTACCAGAAGGACTGACAAAACAGTGACACCTGATTCTGGACTGACAAAAGATTTTCGTTCCCTTGTGAGTTTTTTCAGTATTTTTCCCAAGGAGTCAAAACATCACATACTTATTTCTATCCTTGAAAATGTAATGTATTTCAACTTGATCCAGGCTAAGTGCTTCCTGCTGCCCCTCTACAAGTCAATGACCCTGCACAGTGTGTATATCAGCAAATAATTTGGAGAACAAATATAGTATGATTTATGCACCTTGGACCTTTGCACTGGTTATGCACAGGAGGACAAGATGATGGAGCTTCTTCCCCAGGCAGTGGAGGAATGGGTAACACAGCCCTGACTACACTTACCTGAGGAAAATGAATCTTGCCTGCCACCATGATCTGGGACCTTTTGGTAGAACCAAATAGTACAGATGAGTTTTTTCCATTGCCTAATGCAATGATTTTTCCAGGGATGTGTGGCTAAACATCTAGGAAACTATTCCTGAGAGGCTAAAAAACTGCTCTAATTTTCTGTCTTTAAATTTTGTCTTTTTAAATTATGAACAAGGGACATGAACAAACCAATATTAGAAGTCTGGCATTCTAAATTTTCTTCACCATGCCAATATGGAATTTCTTCGAACTGCAGGATGTTTACTTGAGCCTGGCTGCAAATGAGACACTTTATTAGGACACAGACATTTGACTGGACTGTCCTTATTACATTATATTTATTAGTTATTGAAATTATTTCTGTTTATAAAGTCAGTAGCCTCCAGAAATTGTCTGCTGTCCTAAGCTACCTTATTACCAATATATTATTTGTGCTTCAGTATGCATCAGTGGCTCCATATCATTAGTTATAATCCTACAGTTGTAAGATTTATATGGAACCTTAAAGGCAAAAATGAGTTCTCAAGGTGGTATTCTAAATCTAAGAAAAATATTAGTAACATATGTAGTAACAGGGACTTCCAGACAAAAATGTATGATTGGTTGGATGTTTAAAAAATCTTAATAAAGAGCCAGCCAGACACCCTGTCATCATGCAGCCTCTTCACTTCTCCTAAGACATTCCTGCTTGGTTTGGGTTCTTGTTACTCAGACACTACACTGCTTTTCAGACAGGATGTAGTCTTCAGTACTCAAGCTTTACATTTAAAATTCAAAGAGACTTGAATTTTACTTGGGAGTGGGGTGGGACTGGGGTAGTAATTTGTAGGCTTTGTTTAGTAAATGCCTCTTTTTTGGTTTATGTCAGTGTAATTAAATATCAGGAAAATTGAAATTTCCTTTTGTGGGCTACCATTGCTGTGTTAAAGATCCTTCAAAATCACTATGACTTCTGCTCAGTACGTGCTGTTCTGGACTGCATCAGACTTGTTCCCTGGGAAATGGATTTTAATATCAACAAACAGGGAAGTTGTGACAAAGGCAAGACTCATGCAGCACATGGCCTTATTTCAGGAAAATTAGTAACATCTGAGAGTTGCTGTATATAGCTGCCTTGTTATTTGGGTACTAAACAGAGGACAGTGTTTTTAATTAAAAAACCAAATATTAATTTTCTATTTCCTATTTATTAATAAGCAAACTATTAATAGCCAAATGCAATTGACAAACACTCATATGATGCTGAAAAAAACAACTGGAAATCCACCAGGATGATTGATGCAAGCAATGCTGTACATTTTATTAGTACTTTTGAAGTGCCAGTCTGATCCATGGGCACTCTCCTGGAAGTGTTTGGTAACATGAACTCTGTGGGCACAGGGATGGTCATGCCAATCTCCAGGGCTGCACCCACTGCCAGAATGGAGGCAGTTCTCCTTGGGAGGCTGTATCACCTCTTAGAGGGACAACTAGCGTTGTACTCATAGCACAGCTGAGAGCAGGGTTCTAGGATACCATATTTGAAACATTAAATGACCTTTTACTACATTTCCTGCCAGTTTTGCTTCAAGGCACATTAGACACTGCTGTGAAATATGCTCCAAAACAGAAAGCAAGTTAAGTCGTTTGAGTCAAAGCTATTTATAACTAATTACGCTGATTCTCTGCTTTTTAGGTCTTTCTTGGATTTATGTTATTTGCCTGCTTACAAGCATAACAAATAAAGCCATATCTACAGAATCTGAAAGGTAGGAAGATACTAAGACATGAAATCATGGTAACAAGACTAAAAGTTTTTTTTAAACAGTAATTCTGTTCAGATTGATAGTGTCAGTTCTATCTTTTTTCTTGTTTGAAAGTCTCTTGTGTAGTAATAGTATCAGGGACATACTGAACAGGTTAAATGTAGGAATGAGGCAGTGGATATGAAATGAGAGAGAAACAGGGATGTGCGGGCAAACTCTTGGATATTGTAAGGTCCTTCAAGTGAAATCCAAGACGGAAAGTATTAAAAATCAAATTAGAAACTGTGGAAAAAGTGGGACTCATAATGAAACACCTTAAAATGGATGAGTGGATGAGAAGGAAGGACACACCAGCGGTCAGATTTGGGAATTACTCTGCTTTATAAATACAGTGATGCATGGAAGACTCTTCATAAACACAGCCCCATATTCTCCCCAGGCACAGGGGAACAGAGAATGTTTTCAGGAACATATGCTTCACAATGATAAAAATTGATGTCTTAAATTAGTCAATTTCTTAATTTTAGTTATGATGCATAATCAAATATTTTGGTGGAAGAGAATAATGACTGTAAGAGATAACCCAGTTAGGAATGTCTGAAACAGAACTGTAACCATTCCTCATGGAATAAACCAATGGAAAAAAACACTGTATAACTGTTCCTCCATAAAATCACATGTATATATGTCAGTGTGTATGTGTGTGATGAGGACAAGCAGAGTTTAAACATAACTTGGTATCAGCTGGTACAAAGAAGAAAAATGTCTGAAGACTAAAAAAGCTGCTTGAGAGCCTTCACTATATGCAAAGGCGTTATTCTTTTGGAGTAACATTATTTTAATTCTCTTCATTACTTGACATGATGACCATTGTTTTTAAGCACACTGAATACTTGAAGTAATACCTGCAGTCATAAACAGTGACTCCCTGGCATAAGTCAAACTTCTGATATTTCAGACATTTCTAGCTCTCTTACACTTACATTACTTTTGAGTAGAGTATTTATTGGCTCGCAAACAATGAACACATCTCTCAAAATGTATTATTAGTGATTGCAAGTTAAAAATGAGCTATATTTGTTGGATTAATTATTGTGGTGTCCTGGTTTAGGGCAAATTTTGGAGAAAACCTCCAAATTGGGATCCTTCTAGAAAGCAAATCCAATAATAAAGTCATGTGGTTACCAGCTGTAACAAGCATGCTTGTTCCTTTTTTCTGTAAAGCAAAGCTAAATACTCGGGCAATTTCTGATGGCTCTGGCTGTCAGGCAGATCAGGATCACTGTGAGAACAACTCCTCAAATTTCATTTTGACCATTCCCTTTCCTGTTTTTTCTAATAAACAAGAGGAACAGAGGTAAGCAGAGCAAGTCACAGGAAAGTACACAAGAGTTTATTCAAGACTTAAAAAAGTTTCTCAGTTTGATGTGAAAGTTCATGAGACTTACCAAAACATTTCAACCCTATTAATAGCCTTGGTTTAATATAGGCACAGAGTAAAACCACTGTGAAAACTTCCTGATACAAATCTATTAATGTACTTCAGGTTTAAGCTACAGAATTACTTTCCACTTCTAGAATCTCTTCCAAAGCCAGACCATATCAAGCCAAATTTAAAGTTTGGTTCAGGGCAGTGCTGGATAAGATAAGCAAGCAATGAGAAGATCTAAGATAGCAGCGAGTTCTCTACCAGGTTAGTGCTGTGGTGTTCACCAACTCACATGGGTGCAGTACTAGTGAGTTTTTTCACAACTTTGGGGGAAAGTGTCCATAGGGAGGTGTTTTTTCAAGCCCTGCCTTAGCCTTGGGAGCTGCAGATGGTGCTACTGAGCTATGAACTCTTCTGAAAATCGGGTTCTTAATGGAAGAATCAAATTACTTGAAAAAATTAATGGCCATAACCCATTGTGCAGCTGTTTCAGGACTGATGTCACTCTTAATCTCACTTTACCAGACACAGTCTCTTAAAGGTCATTTCACTGTCATACATTAAAGTGAAAGATGCTAGTCTTGGCAGCAGCAAAGAAGATGCTCAGTGTCTTTTAGCACTGGAATATTCCTGTGAGTTATCTTGAGCTTTTGGCATCCTCTTCTGAATGGTGATGAAATTTTTTGAAGTCTGCCAGAGATTTTAACTCCTATATTTTCAAATTAGTAATGCTTTACTCTGGAATTTTGTGTATCCGAAGTGCTTAATTTTGTGAAAAGATAAATTCATGCATTAGTTTTCAGATTCTATTAAAATACAGTGAGAGTCTAATTTATTTCAACTTTTTTTTTTTTTTTTCAAAGATAAGTGCAAATTTAGCTTTTGTTTCAGTGCCCTCTTACCAACTAAATTAAGATTTAAGTTTGCATTCAGAATGTGGACAGGTGATATTCCTGAGTAGGAGCCATGGCATCTATGGGACAGAGAAGGCAACCAGAGCAAAAAGGGTTCTCAGATACCCCCCAGGCAGTGGGTGGGGAGAAGAGAGACCCAAAAAGCAAAATTCAGGGATCAGCCACAAATAGAAAGGGCATAGGGTGGAACTGTGTAGTGAAAATTTTGCTTTGGGCATGAACTAAATCATAGGATGACCTGGTAATGACTTTTCCAGTAATTAAGTTTCTGGCTTAACTTTCTGACTACTGTTGGAAATGATAATGGAATAAATTTTTGCAGTGGTTACAGAGAAACAAATGATAATGCCAAAAATGAGGGATGTGTAAGAAACTTAACATCTGTGAGGCTCTCAGTGACAGATGCTCCAAATGTGTCTCCTGGGGAGATATGATTCCAGTGACCTTGACCCACAGTAGTTGTCTCTTAGAGATGTCCCTTAAAAAGTTGTTGTTATTCACAGAAAAAAGGCATGTGTGAAACAGAATGTCATGACATACAAATAAGTCTGTGTTACAAAGAGTCTCATAGTGGGGAAGGAACCCAGAGTTTGTTTTTATTCAGGGTAGGATCACATTTCAATGATCTCAATTGGAAAATAACTGAGTATGCAGCTAAGATGAAACAAGCCCCTTATTCCAGCACATGATGGACTTGTTAATGCTGAACTCAATCCTATGGGATAAATCATTCCCAGAAAATATTAAATCATACTGTATTTGAATTTTATGAGAAAGGCTCAGGTATGCTTTATTTTTATATTGCTCTAAGTATTTTTTTTCTACAAACAAAAATAAATTAATTTAATTTTTCCTAATAACTATTAATTTTCTGTAATAACTTATTTATTCCCCATAGAGACCTCTTTAGGGAAAAGAGATAGAAAGAAAAAAAAAAGATAGAAAGAAAATTCCCAATGCTAAAAGTTAGCTCCTTCCTACCTTCACACGGATTTTTTCCTGCAAGGTAGGAGGATGCATTTGAAATGACAGCTTTTTGAGGATGGGGCTGTTTATTTAAGGGCTGCACTTAAAAGCAATCATATGAGATGCTTGATAGAGGAAGAACCAAGGAGATGGAGCAACCTTCTATTTATAGTCTCCATATATTCTATGTCCACACCTACCTATTGGAATGAAACTTCCAAGAGGCAAAAATTAGGAGAAGATGAACACATTTCTGAGAAAGTTTTGTTTATTTGTCTAGTCCTTTGCCTCAGGATTTAGCTCCAGATAATAATTGTTATATTCCTCAAGAATAGTTTTACTTTCATGGGCCTGTCACACTAAAGCAGGAATAAATGCTACTCACAGTATGTTCAGGGGGTTTTTAATACTATAACCTTCAAATAGGAAAATAGCTTCAAATGAAAATTATATACCTTCCAAGAAAGAACCTTTTAAAGAAGATAGCTACTGAAAAAAAGATCAAAAATGATTTTGTGAGAAACAGAGTACCAAACTGAGCCCTCTGCCTGACTAATCAGTTCTGTCTATATTCTCTGGCTACCATCAATTTGTAGAATGTAATGCCACAGGTCTTTGGAACACAGTTCTGTTTGCTCCAAGTTTTTGATGGTTTCCTTGTCAACACCAACAGAAAATAAGTTCACTATGATAAACTATTCTCCAGAAAGGAGAAAACACTATGTTACACATAAAAGCATTTAAACTACTAGTTTCTCAATTAAAGCACCCATCCTCAAGAAATTCAGTCTTTGTAAGATACTGCAGGGAAAATCTGGAGCTTTATACAGTGCTGCTCAAACTCAACAAGCATGAAAGATGCTACCAGAAAATGCTAGATCTATGCAAGCAACTCTGCAAAAAGAGGTTTTGTTCCCACGTGAAACCCATTAGGGCACACACTGAAATTTACTTGCCCGGTACAGATTTTACTGCCAAAATGTAACTTGATAAGAGATACGAAATTAATAGGATAGGCAGAAGAGGAAAGAAACACCACAACCTTTATCTCAAATAATGTTACAGTGCCCAGATTCTGGAATTTCTGTGACTATTATTTCTTCAACATTTCCTTTTAACAGAAACTCAAATAAAATGTCCAAACTTCCCATAAGGTGAAATTTCTAGAAAAATTCACTTCAGAATTATTAACTGAATTTTCATTTCAATAAATCAAAAAGACTCTTCTCACTAAAGCTTTCCATGATAAATTTTACTATAAAAATCAACATGATAAAGGAGAATAAAGCACTTCAGCTTTATCATAGCATTCCATTAAGAATTTACTTGCAGCAACTATGAGAACTGATAGTTTCTGGAACTAAAGAACTTAATCTGATCTCTCCTTTCCAAAGAGAAAAGTGTTCAGAGGCCTTTAACACAATAATACTCATATATCAATATTCCAAAACTCATATTTAACACCATAATACTCATATATCAATATTCCCAAACATTCTCAGAAATTTCAAGGACTGATAAGACCTCTGAAAGTATTTTTAGAAGCGTATATTATTATCCACAGAAGAATAATTTGTCTTCCTCTGTTTGTGTTTAGCTTTCCTTGATGCACTTTTTTTTTTCATTTTTCCTAAAAACATTGCACAAGGGCAGTTGCTTCCCTCCAGTCCCACAGACCCCCACAGGACAGCACAGCTGGCAGACACCACAGTCCAGGCAGCGCTTCCTGGCTGTGCTTGGAGATCCCATCTGTCTTCTGGGAACTTCTCCTGAGACTGTCGGAGGACTCCTGGGAGCCCTTTGAGGAACACCAGGGTGCCTGCTGCTGCTGGGAAAGAGGATGTGGCCACTCGGGAACTCCCACAGCAGGAGGAGGCCAGGAGCGTGAAGAGGGACAGGGTGGCTGGGTCCTCTCTGATGCCGGAGCTCACCCTAGGTTGGGGGTGGCTCCGTGTGGTGGAAAAATCTTTCCTCCAACCTGTGCTTTCAAAGAAAGGCTCAGTAGTCTTCTGTTGTCCGGTCTCAAGGTAGTTTATTGCAAGTTATCTAAAAGATTTTCTTCTTGAGCTGCTGCGGTTTGCTCAGCAGCTCAGGCAAAGGCACACACACCCTGACATCCTCTCTGACTCCCGTCTTCTTCTTCTCCCCCCACCCCTGGCTAGTGCTATCTTTTATAGGATACATTACGCGTTAAATGTTTATAGGTTTTTCCCCAATGCCTATTACCTATATTAAATTATGCCCTTCTACTCTAAACCAATCTGTGAGTGCCAACATCACCAAGAACATGGAGGTAAGGAAGAAGAAAGCCCAAGTCCCTCCATCTTAAAACTTCTGACCCCCATGGTCTTGTACATGTATTGTACTTGTACATGGTCTTGTACTTGTAAAACCCCTCTGTGCAGCACTCAAAAATTCTTACCTCTACTTTGTGACTACTTCTACTCTAATATCTAAACTTTTGTGACCTCTAGTTCTTCCTGCAAGGTTGGTAAATCGTTCCATGGTTCAAATCCAAAATCACAGCTGTTTCCACTGCCTGCCAGGGTCTCAGATGCTTCTGACCTGGACCCGGAACATCCAAAAATGTCTGAGGACCATTTTGAGTTCCGACACTCTGAGACCTGCAGCCTCATGACCTTCAACCTCAGCTGCATTGAGGGAGGGATCAGCAGCATCTCTGCTCATGGGGTCGAGAAAGGGAGACTCACACAGTGGGAGCCTCCAGCCAAGGCCAGCTGGCTGGAAAGCAGCTTTGCCCTGCAGGCTGGTGGCTCCTGGCAGGGAACAAGTTGCTCATGAGCCAGAAAAGTGTCCCTGAGGTAGAGGGGCACCAGCCCCCTGGGCTGTATCAGGCAGAGCATAGCCAGCAGCTGGAGGGAGGTGATCCTTGACCTCCATTCACAGCTGGAGAGACACACTGGGAATGCTGTGTCCAGGGCTGGGCTCCCCCGTACAAGAGAGACGTGAACTTACTGGAGTGAGTGCAGTGAAGGGCCATGAAGGGTTTGAAGCATCTGTCGTACAAGGAGAGACAGAGATGGGTCTGCTCAGCCTGGACAGGCAAAGACTTTTGGGGAGCCTCATGCTGGGAGTAAAGAAAGCAGACCAGAGTCTTCCCCATGGTGATCAGGGACAGGACAAGAAGTAATGGACAAAAATTGAAATCAAACATAAAATACCATTAAAGATAGAAAAAAAGAAATTCACTGTGAGGGTGGTGAGATACTGAAATGGATTGCCTAGAGATTCTCTAGAGACTTCTTTCTTGGAGGTATTTAAAACCCAGTTTCAGGCACATGGCCCTGAGCAAGCTTCTCTAGCAGACCTTGCTCTGAGGGAGGTGACTGAACTAGGCAATCTCCTGAGGTGCCTCCAGCTTCAGCCTTTCTGCTTGACTGATAAAACTACTTTCAGGTTATAATCATGGCTTTGTCACAGCAATGTTATTGCTTTACAAGCAAGAAACCACATATATAGTGTCAAATCTTAGTTTTCTATCCCTCATCTCCATATGAGTGCTGTCTCATTCTCTTTGTTATCTCCACCCTATTCACTGACAGACAAAATATGTTTGATTTTTCTGAATTGCTGAATTTTAAATGAGCTCAGAATAGGATCCAATTTAAATAAAATAGATCATAGCTTCATAAGAAGATTTAAAGTGGTTTTGTAAATTTAGGATAACTACATATTTCCTTCCTTTCATAAAATTCATCTGATATCAACTTCTCTGGCCTGATTTTTATTCAGTTGGTATGTTCATGATTTTAAGAGAAGAAATCACTAATATTTGCTTGATTTTTGTATGGTTTTTCTCATTCTTTTTATTTTCTTGCAGATTATATACATTATGGGTAATTTATGTAAAAAAAAAATCTACATTTTAAGTATGGAATTAACACCTGTATTTTTATTCTAGAGACTATTGATCATCCTGCTGTATGCTGGAGGTGAGGAAGTAACACCAAGCTGCAACACAGCTGCCACAGCAGAAAAAAGTCTTTAAAACAGGGTAGGAAATGACAGAAGAGAAAAAGAATCTTCACTGTCAAGGAAGAAGGATGAAGTAGAGGGCTTGTGTGACTTTATTCTTCCTCAGCAGTGAGTGTACTCTGACTGCAAATTGCAGCTCATACTTAGATTTTTCAGTTTAGATCTCTGCTGCCACTTTTGCAGCAGGTATATATATAAATATATACCTTAAAATCATTTTAGGCATAAAAGATGGACTTACATCAGAACATGGGAATGGCTGCACTGAGTCAACAAAATGCCCATCTAGGCAAGGATCCACATTCTGTTTGCTAGTAATCTTTCACTGTGAGAAAAAGAACTGGATGTGTCACTCTAATACCCTCCTGGTTCAGTTCTTAACTAAATTTAGAGCAAAGATGTCAACATCTGAGAAAATCACTTTGGGAACCCCATCATATGGAACATGCATTTGGTAAAATTTGCCTGACCTACTTTAAGCATCAGTATCAGAATGAGATGAATCTCGCTTTTGTTACTTCAGCTTTAACTGTAGAGAGAATCAAGCAAGTCTAGTTCTGACATAAGTGGCTTTGTAAACAGAGACAGGGATTAGTTTCGTACAAAATACCTTTAGTCAAAGTTAGATTTGGGATTTTAAAATCACGTGGTTTGGGGTAGGGCTCAGACCTGTGCTGTGACCCACAGCTGATGCTGCTGTACCTCAAGGGAGAAGAAATCTTGCAGTGCTGAGATGTGCTTAAATAACTGGAAATAGCAGCAGCAAAACAGTGACAAGAAACAAAAACAGAAACAGTGTTCAGAAGCAGTAAAGGGAGCAGCCATGGGACAGCAGGCAAAACAAGGGGTTTTTAGTACCAGAGAGTGAGCTGAGCAGGAGCCAGGCTCTGAGCGCCAAGTGCAACATCAGCAGGAAAAAAGGGTTGTGACTTTAGCCACAGTGCATCTCAGCTGGAGAAGTTCACATTTGAGGAACTAGAATTGGAGCATGAGCTGCAGTTGCTTTAACTATTCAAAGTAAAAATCCTTAGAAATTGAACTTAAATTTTTTTTATTATTTAGACACTTATGACAGATGCATTGGGTCAGACTGAGACAGACTGGTTCTTCCAGCAAGGAAATAATACAAAAGAGCAGCTTCATTCTGTACAGCATCTTTCATGCAAATCAAAGCAGTAATACCTTCAAAAGCAAGCGAAAAGGATAGAATTATTTATCTTAGAGAATCTCAACAAAACAAAAATAAAAAGCAAAACTAAACAAGGATAAAAAGCTAAGAAAATTATTCTAAGACTCAAATTAAGAACAAGAAAAAATGAGACAACTTTGTTCATTAGTTTAAAACAAGCAGAAAGCAAAAGATTCATCCAGACAATCAGAGCACCAATGTTTCACTTGAAAATGGGACCATAGTGTCCAGAACATTTTTCTCTGTTAATATTTGAAATTTGAGTGGTTTTATGGCAAAATAGATTGGATAAGAGTAAACTACTAAGGATTAAACACATCTAGGTTGTCTCAAGAAATTGTAGTGTTGCTAGCTTCCTGAGACACATAAAACCTGTTCCTATTTAAGTATGTTAAACATAAACTTCTGAATGAGAACATGTAGAAAAATATGTAAGTTTAAAGCCTTTCTCACAAGTAAGGTCCTGTCTTTTGAATGTTCAGTGTCTGAGACTGGAAATATTGGTAGTCACAAGTCACGAAGAGGCTGTAGATCAAGTTTTTATCTGTTATCTGTGTCTTTTCTAATCACTCTTCCCTCTGTTCAACTTTCCAGACCTAGATCTTTCTTCCTGCTGGGTTTAGGGGAAAAAAACACTTCTACATGTTAAATGCTTTGCTATTTGCCAAAACAATAACTTTCAGACCATCCGGTGTCAAACTTCTTTACTCTTCAATGACTTTTGAGGTTACATTTCACTCCAGAAGGAAGAAAATTCAAGAGATTTGTTTCCCAACTTTCGTTTTCTGCAACCCATTACTATCTTGTCTCTACTGATTCTCTGGGCGGTGGTCCATCAGTGGTCCTGCCACCAAAGGACCACCTAGTGCTTTGCTATGATATTGCTTCTACTAAGCCTGACTGTAATGTTTTTTCGGGTTTAATGCGCCAGATTTAAGCTCCTGATCTTGTTTGCCTTTCAGAATTTAGTTCCCATGTGAAAAGTCACACTAAAAGTGCTAGGAAAGTGCATCCTACTGCAGTACTTCTGGAGCAATGAAACTCAGGTGGGAAAAAAATAAGGATTTGTACATATTTTTTGTGCCATAAGTATACAAGTGTCTCAATTTTGGAAAATAAAATATTGCACATAGGATCTATTGCCATGTTTAGAATCAAAACAACTTCAAAGAACGTCAAGTTCATCTTCAATGATAATATTTATTGTGAGTTTTCCAGGGAGGCCATGAACAAGTGCTCTGAACTTTAAAAGCAGCCATGACAAATTATTTAAAGCAGAGATGTCAAGTGCTTTGACATCCAGACCACATGGCGTTTACAAATACAGACTATGAGCCAGAGTGGAATTGCTCCCTTGGGTTGTGTGGTCTTTGTTTCCACGACCTCCTGTGATCTGCTTGTTCGAGTGCACTGTACATTTCCTTTCTGTGTGAAACACTACTATTTCCAGTTTATAGAATGATTTAAAAGGTCACTATCAAAGCACATTCTAAAATTCACAGGCTTAGTCAGCTCCTCTTGGAATTTTCTGCTGGCATAAGGTTAATGATCCTGAAATGGAGGCATTTGAAGAATATCTTTCAAAGAACATGCTCTCCACCTGCTCCAAAAGCAGGTCAGTTTAAGTTGAACAAGTTCTCCTGACTTTTTTGCTTCTACATGGAGTTTGAAAAATGGCTCCTGTCAACAGTACTGTGTGTCTTTCAGAGAACAAAATACAGGAAAACTGTTAACCAGAATCCAAAATTTTCTTAACAGAGGCCACAGTTTAATTTGGAAGAATTGTACCAAATAGGCCTGATATTTGTCTAGTTTCAAACCCAGAATTCCCTCCAGGGGAATATTTGTACATTTTGCAGTCTCTTCACCTCCCTTGGATATTTTAACTCACGCACTTAAGAGGCCACTTCACTGAAGAGCAGTCTGCTCTAAAGCCATCTACATTATCATTTTAGCATGTCAAATAAAAGCCAGTACTCAAATAAAGCAAATCCCCTACCCCAGGCTGCACACAGATTTCTACCCTTTTATCCTAAATATGCAAGGAGGGGAAGGAGCACTGGTAAAATGCCTCATCTTGAAGGACTCTCACCAGCAGCTATCTCTTATTTAAAATATGGGGCACAGGCATGACTTCAGTTTCATAAGCTGCTGTTGATCCATTGAGTCAGACATGGATCATGTTTGTATTCTCAGGTTTTGGA
This sequence comes from Taeniopygia guttata, assembly GCF_048771995.1. Lineage (NCBI taxonomy): Eukaryota > Metazoa > Chordata > Aves > Passeriformes > Estrildidae > Taeniopygia > Taeniopygia guttata. The sequence continues at coordinate 40,603,947 of NC_133024.1, forward strand.
AAACAAAATGGTACATAGTGATGGAGGAGGTTGCAGCTATTCCACCTCATCTCACATTGACAAGTAGGTTATGAGCATGCAGGCAGTCAGACATTGCCGCTGCATGATTCACAGTGATGTGTTAAATCACAAAACCCATGCAGCATAGCTAAGGCAAACTTCTCCCCCTATTTTCTACAGCCCCCTAGGGAATTTCAATGCAGCCACACTACACACACATTATTCCAAATGATCGCAGTGGCTCCACAACTCAAGTGCTTTGGCAAGTATCTGAACTCTCTACTATTAAAACCATAAAGATGATTAATAAAGTTTAATGGCATACCTTTTGTCTACTTTCAGATAACTTGTAAATATTTAACTCTCAAAAAATTACCTAAGAGGCTTCTGAAAGGGGAAACCTCTAATTATCCACGTTATAAAGATCAGTGGACCAATTTTCTGCCAAAATTTAATTTTTCTGTGTGACTTTTTGTTTCTGTTTTTACTCCAGTTATTTTATGTATGAAACATTAAATGATCATTCTGTGATCAAATGAGAGGTAGTTCTTCCGATAAAATGTTACAAAGCAGAACTGAGTTGTCCTAGGGTGACTGTTATGGTGTTTGTATCTCCAATCGTGTGTTCTGTTTACGTTTGATATTATGTTCTGTGCTTTCAGAACTGACTCTGAAAGTGAAGGTTTGTTTTGCCGTGTTATCATCTGGTTCACCTCCCCCCATGGTCTGCTGTCTAGAAAAGGCTAGGGCTGGCTGGCTGGCTTTTGCTTTGCTTGCTTGCTTGCTTGGCTTGCTTGCTTTGCCTGCTTTCTTGCTTTGCTTCCTAGTTAGGTTAAGCAGTCCAATTCTTTCCCTGGACTGTTGCTTTTTTTCCTTTCCTCTTTCTGAATATCATCCAACCTGCTCTGGACTGGGATCTGGGAAACACCAAGGAACACCAGGAGCCTGCATTTGGTGATCTGCAGCAGCCATCCCCAGTGCTGGAGAGCAATCCCCAGCGTCCAGACCCGGGCGACCACTCCCAGGAAAGACCTTCTGGATTTGTTCATCTCTTCAGAGGGGTGAAAGAGTTTTGTTGTCATCTAGTGTTGTTAATTGTTTTGGTGCTGGGGAGTGCTTTGTTCGTTGAATAAACAGGTTCTTTTCCACTTCCCTCTCAGAGGAAATTTTTCCCTGAACCAGGTGGGTGGGGAGGGGCCGTGGGGGTTTATTTCCTGGGGGCTCCTTTCAGAGGGTTTTCCCCAAATTTGCCCTAAACTAGGACAAATATTTTGGCGCCCAACGTGGGGCTCGAGAGAGTGGAAAAAACCCTGTTGTAATCATATTTTTGTGCCAATTATTTTGTCTGGGTATGGAGCGGTTACTGGTTATGTTGTTTGAATTAATATTGTCTCTTGGGGTGAAGGCCTGCATGTGTCTCTGGTCCCTAGGGGTTTTTGAGATCGTAATCCCCCTATGGTCCCTAGGTTTATTTTTTTATCCAGGAATAGCTCCAGTATTGTCCCTAATACATAGGTTTTGCAGTAGAAGGGCACTGACCAGAATATCCATCGGGCTGTGCTTGGCTGTAATAGCTTCCAGAGGGTTTATAAAGGTGCTGAGGTCTGTTCCTGGAATGTATGGTTCATGGTTATGGTTGTACAGCCAGTTTGTTAGAGGGGAAGTAGGGGATGAGGCTTTTCAGCCTTTGCTTTCCTTCTTCTCCTCTGAATTTGTTACCTCCCTATTAGAGAATGTTCAGTTTCCCCTGACTGTTAAGGAGACCATCTTCCTGGTCTTTAATCTGGTAAGCTTTCTCTATACAGTCTGCAGTCTCTCTAGAATGAGGGCTGAGATTTCTAGAGGGGCTGATGAGACCTCTGACCCAGGAGTAGACCCAGGTGTGAGAAATCCTGAGTGGTGTGGGAAATGGGAGGATATGGGCCAAATCTTAAAGGAATTTTCTGACCCTATAGCCTGGGACTTTCCTAGTGAACAAATTCAGAATCCGGCTGAGGTGGCAAAGTACTTGAAAGAGAAGTGCCATGATAACTCTAAGGAGAAAAAGATCATTGCAGTGAGCTGGGCCCTGGCATATGCTTATCGCACCCTGCTAGATACTGTAGAGCAGCAGAGAGAGGAAGGGGGGCAGGGAGATAAATCAGCAGCTATCCCAGTCACTCAGGCTGCAGCAAACACCCCCGGCTCAAAGCCAGCAGCTAAACCAGACAGTGAGCCTAGGCCTTCTACTGCAAAACCTATGTATTAGGGACAATACTGGAGCTATTCCTGGATAAAAAAATAAACCTAGGGACCATAGGGGGATTAAGATCTCAAAAACCCCTAGGGACCAGAGACACATGCAGACCTTCACCCCAAGAGACAATATTAATTCAAACAACATAACCAGTAACCGCTCCATACCCAGACAAAATAATTGGCACAAAAATATGATTACAACAGGGTTTTTCCCACTCTCTCGAGCCCCACGTTGGGCGCCAAAATATTTGTCCTAGTTTAGGGCAAATTTGGGGAAAACCCTCTGAAAGGAGCCCCCAGGAAATAAACCCCCACGGCCCCTCCCCACCCACCTGGTTCAGGGAAAAATTTCCTCTGAGAGGGAAGTGGAAAAGAACCTGTTTATTCAACGAACAAAGCACTCCCCAGCACCAAAACAATTAACAACACTAGATGACAACAAAACTCTTTCACCCCTCTGAAGAGATGAACAAATCCAGAAGGTCTTTCCTGGGAGTGGTCGCCCGGGTCTGGATGCTGGGGATTGCTCTCCAGCACTGGGGATGGCTGCTGCAGATCACCAAATGCAGGCTCCTGGTGTTCCTTGGTGTTTCCCAGATCCCAGTCCAGAGCAGGTTGGATGATATTCAGAAAGAGGAAAGGAAAAAAAGCAACAGTCCAGGGAAAGAATTGGACTGCTTAACCTAACTAGGAAGCAAAGCAAGAAAGCAGGCAAAGCAAGCAAGCCAAGCAAGCAAGCAAGCAAAGCAAAAGCCAGCCAGCCAGCCCTAGCCTTTTCTAGACAGCAGACCATGGGGGGAGGTGAACCAGATGATAACACGGCAAAACAAACCTTCACTTTCAGAGTCAGTTCTGAAAGCACAGAACATAATATCAAATGTAAACAGAACACACGATTGGAGATACAAACACCATAACAGTCACCCTAGGAAATGAGTTTAATTACAGGGATGTGATAAGGCCTCTCAATAGTGCCTAAATCCCAGTCACACTGAAATATTTCCCAGAAAAAAATTAGGAATTTCATGAGGCCAAGATTTTACCTTTTGAGTTGTCTCTCTCTATTTGCTATTTATGGAGCATCCAAGATGAATAGCTAAGACAGTACACTGCCTAATTGGAAATGACCACTTAACAAATTAAATAAAAATGATTAAAACAAAAGAGGTGACACTGAAGAGTCTCCAAAAAAATATCTGGTCTATATTTCACTTGCTCATGTTGCAGTTTGTAAAGACAAGACTTACACTGAACAGAAGGCCTTCTCTGGCCTTTTCCCAAACCAGCAATGTTTTCACAGAGAGGCACTAGCAGCTATTTTCTGTTACATGGGAATCCATGATATCATACCACAGACTATTATCCTTCTTCATTGAATCTGGACTGAAATCAGAGGACCAGAAATATCATCCACTTAAAGGGGACTTGACAGATAAAATCCTGACTTCGATAAAAATCAACATGTATGAAGTGGTAGGAATACCACATCGCTCCTCAGCTTCACATTTAGCTGCAGACTGTGAGCAGTGAGAGATCTGCTGATTCAGCCAGAACTGACATGCAAAATGAGTCAGAGAGGAGTAGGTCAAAGGAAATGCCATGTATACAAGATGTTCTTATGGCCCTTACATTAACACAAAGAAATGCTTATGTACAAGATGTTCTTATGGCCCCTTCCATTACCACAAAGAAGACATTTCATGTTGCCAAGCAACTTGACCCCCAAGACCAAAGACATTTTGTTTAGAGGTATGGGCATAGTATTAATTTTTACCAGACTACATCTTTGTCACAGGATTACTATTGACAACAGGGGTCTGAGGAGATAATCTGAAAATTATGAAAATATGAAAAATGTGGCTACTTCAATCTTTATACTCTTCCTCACAAATTTTTCATATGTTGAAAACACTATGGTCTCTGTACATATATATAAATAACACAGCCATTCTAAGAACTACAAGACTTCTGTAGGCTTTTTTCTTTTTTCACTGAGCAACAGTTAAAGATTTCCATGTGCACAAAGAGTGGTTTTAATACTAGTGCACAAGTCTTACTCAACAGATATGCAGTGATTGCTCAACAACTTATGCTGGGTGATTCTGAAGTGACACCTGGACTCAAGGTTGGTAAAATTGTACTAAATTAAAGAGGCAAAAATTGGCTATCTCAAACCATCTCAAAATATCAAAAAATTAGAACTTGCACAAAGCCTGTCTGAGTTCAAGTGTTTAGATGATGCTCTCAGGTGCATGGTATGATTTTTTGTCCTGTGAAGGGCCAGGAGTTGGACTTTGATGATTTTTATGTGTACTTTTCAACTCAGGATATTCTAGGATTATGTAAATTTAAAAAAAAAAAAAAAACACATACAGCATCCTTGTCCATTGCTCCCGATCTCTGGTAACAGAAGACAAAATTATTCCAGCAAGTTATCCTTTATCTCCCCCAACAGCATTGCCTCTGCAGGAAGAAGATAGAGGTCAAACAAGACTTCAAACAATGTAAGTCATACAAGTTCATATTTCAGAAGGGTAGAATCAACAAAATAAAAACACAGAATGTGAAACTAGATTCTGGAAAATAACTAGATTTGTTCTTCACACTGGCTCACTGGATTAATGGTAGCCTAAAAGTGGAATGTATGTCCCAAATTAATAATGAAATTTTCAAAGCCTGCTTTTTGACAAAAAAATGACCACTTAATTTTAACCATTAGCCATTAGCCATTCTGTCACCTAGTATTTTAAAAATTTTTACAGTGACTTGTTTTCCATATCATGAATTCTGCTTTTAAGTCATATAATTTTCATTGCAAAATCTAATATATTCTAAGCTTAAAAAGTTAATGTTTCAAAAGAAGTGTTATATTCAAAGAAAAAGTTTCTATTGTCCAAAACAGAGTACATTTTTAAACCTGTCATGAAAACATTGAGAATTCTAAGGATCATTTCAGACAGATTGCAATTTTTTTCAAAATTTGCTGTAAGAAAAGTGATTTCTTCCCCATATTCTTCCCCAGTATGTAATCTGAATTACATTATTCATGCTGCATTTCTGTAATTACTCTACTAACAGCAGGACCTTGATTTTCTTTTCATACTGTTTTGTGTAACAGATAATTTGCAAGTGATTTGCTTTCATTTCCATTTCTGTAAATGTGACCATCAGTTTCTGGGGGAATATTTAATTCACTACTACAAGTAAGGCCAAACTCTGACATTCTTCCAAGTCATGCTGTAACAAGTTACATCAAATGGTTTTATCAAATATTTTCTAAATCACAGTAAATAGTTTAAAGGTGCTTTAACAATATTATGGCATTTGAAATTAGAATAGATGGCTGTAGTCTACATCAGCTTAATCAAAAGTTCTGCATTTTAGGTCTGTTAAGGTTCTTATGAACAAGCATCTTGTTTTAATTTACATTATCTGAAGTTTCACATTTTAATTTAAGTTCAAGTTAACTCAAAGCTTTATCAGTGTTAGACTGACCAGTAGGGAATGAGTTGAAACTAGTTTAAAACAAATTTGGTACAAAACCTTAAAATGAGTCTATTTAAACTTTGTATAAATCACACTGGAATAAATCACATTTTTGGTTTGGGCAACCTTTACTTCTGCTTCTACATATGAACTGTAAAAGTCATTGAATACAGTTATCATATCACTGTTTTGTTTTTGGTTTTTTTTCCTGCATAATTAAATTGCTGATTAAATTTATATGAGAAACTCAACTCTGGCTTTGAATTCTGTCATAGAACATATTGGGGGATGGAGTTTTGCTATTTTTCAGACAAAAAGAGGAAAGAATTATGTTCTATCCACTTTCGAGCTAGAGAAATATTTGTAAATCTGTTGTCTGCAATTGTCTGATTTACATGTTCAGTGTCTGAGAAGAAAAGTGGATCATAAAAATATTGAGGAGGTCGTAGCACACAGGCTTGTTGCTTTCTTAAGATTTTAAAGCTTGCACAATGGTTTCTTCTTGCCTTGAAACTGTAAACAGCCCATCTAGTCAAATCCTTCAGAAATTTTTAAAAAAACTGTAAATTGGTTACTGTAGAATAATCAGCTCTCAGAAACAATTTATATTGTTATAATGATCACACTTCTATTCAAACGATATTCTTAGTCTTTTGCCAAAATAAAGAGTCCCTAAGTACATATTCAAGAAAGCACATTGCAAAGTCCTAAGTTAGTAATAAGTGTACAGAATGATTTTGTATAATAATTGAACATGTAGCATTATTAATTATAATATGTTTATTATTGTCTGGTATTTCTACTGCATGATACAGCAGAGAAAAAAAAAAAAAACAAAACATGTGATACAGGTACATTGGAAAGTGAGCGTTCTGTCCATGGAGTTTGAACAAAAGTACACACAAGACACCTGACTTTGAAATACAAAACAGAAATCTTCCAATTCTCACCTTAAAAACCTTCTGAAAGACCAGCATATTTTCTAACCTATCTGCTGAAGAAAAAGAGCATTAGCAAAGTTCACCCAGTTTTTGTTTTGCTTTCTCTTATAAAGACTGACCCTTTCTCTAGTTTTCAAAGAAACATATGTGGGCACTTATTTCCAGAGGACGTCTTGTCCTGCTGTTCTCAAGCATCAGATGCTCTAGGGCTGAGCACAGCTGAATGCTGCTCCTGCCCTCCCTGCTGTTCTGCTTGGAGTCATCTCCCTGGAGGGCATGGGGACTGGGGCTGCTGCAGGCACTGGATCCTGAAAAGCAGTGCAATGGGAGTGGGTTGGATCCAAGGACTCAATGTGCACAGTAGATGCACAGTGGGAGGGTTAACTTTAGACTGGAGCTAGTCTGTCCCTGGGAATTTAATACCCCTTGGAAGGCAGAGGGTATTGGAGGGGATGTTGAAGCATATCTACCAGATTCAGTTTCTTCAGAAAGTATTGAGTCTGTGTGCTGTGAGGCAATATGACCCAACATACAGTTAAGTCTGCTGAGACTGGGATTCACTTCTAAAGTGTACTGCTAAACTAAATTAAGGTGCTAACATGGGTGCAGTCAAAGGTCCCTCACTCTCCTGCACTGGAGAGAGCCTTGGTACTGAGTTTTAAATGAATGCAAAGACAGAGTCCAGCAGCACAGAATTAGCTGCACGTGGGGATCAGAAGGCAGGTAACAATCAGCTCACAGAAGTTTACCAAAACCAAGTTGCTTTTGTCTTTTAGACTTGCACTTGTCAAAGTGACCCAGTATATTTTATCAGTTTGCCACATCAGTGAGCCATAGCAATTACTTGACCTCATATGCTGAGAAACAGGGATGGAGTCCTTATAGGCCAGGTACAGTTCATTTGGCAGAAGCATGATGACATCAACAAAAAAAAAGTCAGCTCAGTGGTTCTCAAACTCTTTTAGTGTTCTACATCACCATGCAGTTAATGAGCAGCTGAAACAATATGCTGTGCCTTATTTTTTTTCTCTTTCCTGTATCACCTTTACTTTGAAAGCCAGTTTCCAAGAAGTAATCACCAGTAAAGTACATCACCTGTTATTAGCATTTGGAAATTAAATCCTTCTCTGGTGACTCAGTCCACTGAAAAATCAGCTTTTACTTTCCTACTGCACCATCAAATGAACTAAATTAACTTACAGAAAGGATACAGGACTCACTCTTCTGCATTTTTCAGCTGTTGGCTGTCAACTGGGACTAGAAAGTGCTCAGTTCATTAGATAATTTTTGTTTCTTAGAAACCTTAAAATAAAAATCTTTTTTAAAACTGTACAGTAGCTCCTCTCTAAAAAGAAACACAGAGAGCTGAACACTCCAGCTACAAAGTCAAAACACAGAGGGTGAAGGAGAAGGACAGGAGGACTGATCAGCCAAGAAAGATCCAGCTATAGGTTTGCTGTTCTCAGGGAGCACTTACTATATAGCAGAGGAAAGGTGAAGTTCACTTTTGCCACAGACTCTTTTCAATGAATATCTGACACTGAGCAATAACGGCAGAAATAGTTTGGTTGATGTTTTCAGAGGACATGACAGCTCATCAGGCTTGTCTAATCTTGAACGGTTTAAGATTATCATAAGGAATTTTTAGCACTTCCAACAAAAAGTACAGAGACAACAATTTTTTACCAAAATGCATCTTCATTATTTTTTATACTGAATAAATGTATATACCTACAAATTAGAGATTGCTGGGATGGGAGACTGATAAATCAAACTTTGAAACAAAATACAAATTGGAACTCAAGCCACCATAGACTGTGCTGGTGGCTATGGCCCTAAATGGTCTTTTTTTACCCAGTGTGAGCAATCAATGAGAGCTCTTTGACAAGAGAAGCTGGACCTGTCACAGGTCTTTTCTTTCTCCCCTGCCATCATCTGCAAATATGAGATCTTTCATATGTATTTTCAGTCTCTGGATGGTTCTGAGCTCTTTACCTGGGTTCCTGAATTACAGGTGGGTGATGCTCAGGTGAGGTTATTTTCCAGGCTGTAGCAAGTATCGTAATACATCATGTGTCCATTTTCCTTTCTTGCCTGGCTACATCTTCTTGTTTCAGAGCAGCACCAGCTCCTGGCAAATAGGTGACCATCAGCAAGTTGGTCACAGTTCTCAGATCTCAATTTTCAACCTGCACCCATACATTCAAGGTTTTCAGTGCTATCTCATACTTCAGCTTCGCATCCTAACAGGGAATAACTGGCACTAAGCTCCAGCTCACACAGTAGGCTGGTACAAGCCCTGACTGCAGCTTGTGTTTTATGCATAAGGCACTTTTAGCATAAGGTACATCATGAGGCACATGTCCTGCTACTGGCAACAACAATATTATTTGTACTGGAACACTGTGTACAAAAATCTTCATAGATTTGTTCCAGTTATGCTATATTAGTGTGTTTACTTCTGAGTTCAAAGTAAGCTAATACTAATTAAATCCTCCTTAGCCTGTTGCTACCTTAATGTACCAAAGATCTGTGCTTGGGCTTCTTCACTGTCAAGGCTGAAGCATGGATGACCAGCAGGTCCTATCCTGCAGCTTTCTGTGGTCTCAGTGGGTGATTCTTCAGAAAAACACCTCATTATAGGTTCAAAATTAAACACTTCTGCCCATTAGCTGGAGAAGAAAAGGAGATGTTTGTGAAGTACAATCTCTCAGCAGCCTTGCTGACAGTATCCAAAGTAATAAGAAAATGGGTTTTAGGCAGCAGACGACTCCAGCAGACCCATGGTCCATGAAGGGGGGTGGGATGTCATGTTAGATACAATGTGAAACAGTCACTGTTTGTTCTGCCACAATTTTCTTTAGGCACAAATCCAATTTTTTTTTAAACACATTTACCTCTTGTTGTTAGCAAATAAAAACAAATTGCTTCAAAGCACTAGGATTTACTGGAGAAGAAAAAATTAAAGCAATTTTATAGTCTTCACAGATTTTTAAATCCCTGATTAGTGATGACAGTGGATGCTACTGTGCTTGCTCATTTGTTTGCTAGCTTAAGCAACCATGAGTGCAACCATGAGTTTAAAATTTTTCCACTAGGACTTAATCCCTATTCCAGGGAAATGGAACTAGTACATATCTCACTGATTAAAGATGGAGTGATAAATTATTCTCACCCTTTCTCACCCCAGTGAGCCAGGCAAGTTACAAGAGTAATTCCGGTGCTTTTTCTTGATGTAATGTATTGGGGAGAGCAGGCCGAAGAATGCAGGAGGAAGCTTTTCCATATACTTCACTTGCAGGAAGGTGCACACTAAATTAAACACTGTGTTTGCACTTTTGGACTTCCTCTTTGGATCTGAAATAGTATTTAAGGCTTTCTGTGTAATGTTGAAAATGTACAAAACTAATTAAAGTGACAAGAAGCAACACCAAATTAAGTTACTGAATCGCTACTTAGGCAAGCAATTCCACCAGTGATGTGAAGTGTGTAAAGCATCACTTATGTAGTTAGGAGTTACTCTTTTAAAATAAAGATACTGGATAATGAGGTAAAATGTAGCATTTTAACCTCTTTTTGTTCACTTCCATATCTTTGGTCATTCTTTCCCTCAAAAGCATGTTCTCAAGTCTGGATACACTTGATGTCAGAGTGATAAGATTAGGCAGATACCTAATCAACGAGTCAAACAGTCAAACTCAAAATTGCATTTGTATGTTAGGAACAGGAAGAAAAAAATATTGAAGACTTAAGAATCAAAAAAATAGCAAGTGGAAATGGAAAGTGTATATATATTTTTTAATGGCTGTTTTTGAAAGGAGCTTATGGTTGAAGAAGCCAAGGAGTACAGGGATAAAGACAGAGAGAAAAGGGAAAAGGGTTTCCTGAAGAATGACAATAAATAATCTCAGCTTGTTCCCACAATAACTGTTTTACCTGAACGTAGAGTTACAAAGTTGAGCTTGAAGACAAAGCCAGGTTACTTAGGGAGAATGAGAAAAAAATCAAAATTTCTGCATCTGAGGTTGAAACAAATTTCAGCATTTGCTTGATAGATTTTTAACTGTATAAACAGGGTCATCTTTATCCCAGCATGCTGAAGGAGCATGAAACTACAAGTCTGACAGCAAGGACTGAGCAGAGATAGTAACAAATTTATTTCTTATCCTTGAGAAAACTGCTGGGAGGATGTTCAAGCAACGGGACAACCACAGGCCTCATGAGAGATGTCCAACCTGCACCACTGTGCTGGGTGCTGTGGAAAAGGGCTTCAGAGGAGCAGTGCTGGCCACAAAACATGATCTAACAGCCACCAGCACCTTTGTGCTGGGACTTGATGTAGTTTGGGTCACCCCAACAGGGTGTATAAAGTTCTAGACCTTTGGCCTTGAAGGTGATGCTGAAGTCTTTCTCCCTACCTCTTAACCAGCGGTGTCAGCAGCATAGTGGCTCCCTGCACTTTCGTGGATCCTGTTAGCAAGGGCAACATCCTCAGCTTGAGCTGGAACGTGGCAATTACTCCACCACAGCTAAAGTAGCCTTTCTGCACCAAAAAGAAGAGTAATTCAGAACTGAATCTACCCAAGGAAGAGTGATAAGGAACAGAATCTGCTGGGCTCTGATCACTTGCTCAGAGGGTCTGCTGCTGGTGACTCGTCTGAAGAGATTTGTCTCCCAGATCTTCCCTCCCCCAGCCATAGCTTGCAGCCCCATTAGCTGAGTTGAGAGAGCTGTTTGGCAGAGCAGTTCTGCAAAAGGAATCACTGAAACAAGCTGACTCACTGTGCTGCTGAGGGCCGTGCAAAAATCCTGGACACTGAAAACAGCCACAGAATAGGCACCAAATGCAGAACTCTATGGGGATGAAAACTCCCTAGGATCGATCCCTTCTCCTAAATCTATTGAGACATTTTCCTTGGCGAGTCAGCACTAAGAGAAAAGATGAAAACCAGGACCCCACCTGTCTCTGGGGAGTTCCTATCTGCCAGACCTGGCAGCTAAGCTTCCTCTTCTTTTTCATGTCAGACTCTGATCCCTTGATTCTTTCCCTCCTCTCTGAACAGCAGTCCAGCCATTTCAGACCCCAACATTTTGTCAAAGGATTGAAGGGTAAGCATCAGAAAGGCCAGATGCTCCTTGGGATAACTCAGAATATTGTCCTACACAACGACCTTATGAGGAATGTGAATAAATCATAGCAGGAGTTAGCAAATATCCACATGAGCTTCAGTGTGATCTTTGTTATCTGAACAGAACTAGATTTGTATCATTGGTGCTCATATGCACTGAGGGTTTATTTCTAGTTCTAATTGCCTGCAGTGGACTTTTACATTATGTCAGTATTGTTCAAACATTTACACAAGAATCTTTTCCCACAACATGCAACATTTCCTGTTTAAATTCCAGTGGCCTTAAATGCTGAGAAGCTCCTTAAATAGCTTGTAGTGGATGACATAAGCTCATAGTTTTATTTCAATGAGAAAAGATGCATATCTAGTAAGGACCATCTACTCATGCACTATGAAATCCTGGGGCAAAAAGTTCCAACTTCGTATTAATACAAAATGCAATGTTTAGAAATTGCAATTAAAAATGTTTTTTGTTGTGATGCAAAATGTATAGTTTCATACTGTTATTGCAATATGCCAGAATCTAAGATCAGATTTATATATCCACTCTCTGTTATCTATTAGAGATCAAGATCTGTGGGTAGTACACAACAAGGTTTTCTTTCCTTTTCTTTTTTATTCCAATTGAAAATTTATTCATATTTTTAAAGATTTCTTTCCTCTATGCATAAAATTAATAATTGCTTCTGTGTTAGTGTCTGCCTATAGCATTACCAATCAAATGGAAAGCAGGATCCCAACGTGCCAGTCAATCACACCAACCTTACATCAATGTCTTCTTTGAAATCAATTATGTGACACCACTGTAAAATCAGAATCAGCTTCTCTCAGTCTATATGCTGAAAGTAATGACAAAAAGAGAAAATTACAGAAGTGATCAACCACTTTCCTATCTCTAGGTCTGTGCTGTAAAGACAAATGGTGCCACCAGCACCTGTCAAAAGTGATTAACTTCTATGAAATTGTCTTCTCAGTAGTGAGTTCAGCACTGTGATCTCTGCCCTGATTCGCCATTGCTCAGACTATATTGAAATCACAAAAGTAGAGGTTGTTTTAATAAAGATAGCATTGGCCAGGCAAACCAACCCCCCCATGCATGCATTGGTATCAGACACTGGGCAAAAGTTTGAGTAGAGCTGAAGAGTGGTGGGAAAATATGACAGACGTGTTCAGCAATGCTGCAGTTTGCCTGAAGAGGACCATTGTCCCTGCAAGAGCAAGTAGAAAGTGAGTCCTTCTCTTAAACGTGAAATGATTAAATAATTGTCCTAAGTTCAGCTGCAGTTAAGGTACACTGATGTGTCAGCAAGGGACAGGTGCTGTCACCAGAAAAAAATGTGTTGTGTGTAGTGAAAACATACAAAAACCTGCAAGGCATTCAGATGTTACCTTAGTGGGGAGGGACATATAATACAAAATTCATATTCACACTAACTTATATTCACTGTTTTGTTCTTCTGCATTAAAATATCCCATCCTTCCCCATGAAAGGAAAAAAGCACAATTCTTAAAAAATAATATTAGTAACCAAGTTCTAATATGTTTGTTGTCATAACATCAGTATTTTTCTGGTTTTGATGGAAAACTTGCTATCAGCTTATAGAGTCATAGTTTCACTCTGGTTGGAAGAGACCTCCAAGATCATCAAGTCTAACCTTCAACTGAACACCACTCTGTCCACTAAACTATATTGTGAAGTTCTATGTCTACCAGTCACCAGGGATGGTGACTCTATCACTTCACTTGGCAGCTGGTAACAATGCTTAATCACTCTTTCAGTGAATAAATTTTTTATAATATCAACCTTGATACTATAGTAAAACTTGAAGCCATTTTCCCCTAGTTATACCATATCTGTATAGTATAGCTCTCTGTATTTGCATATATATATATATATATATATATACACATATAAAAATAGTATTTCTGTTTTCAAGAGCTGAAAAGTTACAGAACAGTTTATTCAGTTTGAACTCACTGGTAATACAGTGACAGGGAATAAAATATGTGGACATAAATAAAATAAAGGCTTCCTTCTGGAGCAAAATTTTCCTAAAAACTGAACAACCATCCAGCAACTACTCAGGAGGATTCCAAGACATCTGTTTAGAACAACTATTTTTGTGTTGCTTCCAGCCTTATGTGTGCTAGTGTTCTGAAGAGGAAACAAGAGAAATCATAAATAAACCATAAAGTAATTAATTGCAAATAAGAGTAGACATTATTTTACAGAGTTAGAAATTACCTAGTTTACTGATAATAAGTCTTCATAAAATTGCACTACTGCTGCTCTTGTAAGGAAGGGAAAACAAAGAATAATGCTCTGTAATACTAATTCAGTATATTCAGGAACTACTTAGCAAAAAATAGGGCCTCATTAAGGCACTGACCAAATTTGTAAGTGCAGCTTTTTTCATCATTATGATGAAATAGGATAGTGGTCAATCCAACATTGTTGATAGATTAAACAAAATTTATAGAAGTGTGAGATCACCAGAATTACTCAAGAGAAGTACTTAGCACATGAATCTGATGAAGATGAACTTGCAAAAGTAAAAAGCAAGAAAACATTTGAGCAAACACAATGGATATTGATGAAGAGAAAATTCAGTGTTATTAGAGGACAAAAAAGTTCTGAAGACATTACTAGTAATCAAATCCTACAACTTTAGGAGGTCCAGTAAATCTTTGGTAAGTTTTTGGCAACTTAGCCAGTAGCATTAAAAGAACACCAGGACTTGTTCCTTCCTCTCCATTTTCTTAAGATTTAAAAGCACCACTTATTTAACCTCCTTTCATGGGTAAGGCTAGGATCCCATAAATATTATTGATTCTTTTTTATTATTCACTGTATAGGAAAACTGTGACAATAAAACTAATAATTATGGACTTAAATGGCTGTAAATGCAATAAAGTTCAGAATCATGCCCTGTGGATTTGCCCATGCTACATTTTACCAGACCATTACAGTAGGAGATCTATCCAGTGTAGTATATCCTCAGATGTTACCTCCACTTGGTTCACAGTACAGCTTTAGGCAGGGAAAAAGCTGGATACGTAACATTTATTTTACAAAAAGCCATCTCATTGAACATCTTATTGGTCTAAATGTGATACTACTATATTTCCTGGGAAGCTGGTACTCTGTTTGTACAAACCCTAGCTTAGATTCTCACATAAGGAATTGGTATTTCATTTTCAGCTGGGCCAATTCAGCTGACAAAGCAGCAAATTCATGTCCACATGTATCTTTATCACTACTCTTCCTATAAGAAAACTTTCAAGGCTGAGTGAAATAAGTCAGAAGGGATGCAACCAGGAGTTAAATATTGTTTTTCCTCATGGAGCATCACCTGGATTGCCCTATTCTGCTACAATAGAAAAGTAATCAAATCACATAGCAACTTGCTCACAAAACTACTGGAATGTCAAGGTCCCCACAGAGTTAATCATCATGGATCTGATAACTGTCTGTGCTCCTGTTGTAGGTAGTAATGATGTGAGGCCCTAAGTAACTTGCAACCATAAGAACCTGGAGATCTACTGTCTCTGGATGTGTCCCACAGTGTTCTGAGTGGTCTCGTGGATGTTCAGTGATGCTTTTTAGTGACTACAGAAACTTGAGTTGATCTGATGATAGAATAAAGGGCCTAAACTGAGATTAGAAGGGGTAAACATTTGCATCTCTGTATCAATTTACAACTATGAGTGACCTGCACAGGTGGATCCTTTTGCAGGTTCCAGACACAATGAGCTGGACTTTCTTGAGCATTATTAAAGCAACAAGTCATTAGCATCATTCCTTGATTGAATACATGTGTATTTGCAGTCCATCTGTGTTACACATTGTTATAATGAGGCTGGAGCAGATTACATCATATTCCTTACCTACGTCCCTGTTGACTGCTGTATGATTTGCTGAGATTCTCTCTCTCCTTATAAGGAACAGCTTATATTGGTGAAATTTTAAAGGAAGCCTCTTTCCTCTACAGCTACCATGAGCTACCAGCTCATTTTAAGACTGTACTCATCACTGGTGCTTGCTTGGGAGCTGTAACACTGCCCAAGCCACATTGCAAAACATGGCTTAGAGGACTTTGTGCTCCTCTCATCTTCTGCAGAAACCCCCTTGACATTCATTTTTGTGGTAAATGCTGTCTTCAATGAAGCAGGGTCCAGTATGAATAAATAAATAATCGGTCAGAAAACTGTTTGGGATATTTACTATAATCTTTCTTATTTTTCTTCATTTTACTTTGTTCATTTCTTCCAGAACTCTGAACTTTGTTTATTTCACCCTACTAATCTCTTCTTACTTGTCTAGTCTAGTCTGTATTGTCTGATGCACTATACTTCTGGATTTACTGTGTGGGCATAGTGATCACCTGCTTTTCCAGGCACAGAAACCCACAGCAGCCTCATGTGGAGAATCACAATCGTTACCATTATACCTGCCATACATAACAGATATTCAAAACAGGGCAATCTCTTGGGTGACAAAGTTCAAGCTGAAACAGAGACTCTAATGAAATATGAAATGTTGCCTTTGGGTACATCATCAAATTTAATCATGCACTTAGTGGAAATTGTGCATTTGGTCTATCTCAGGCTGGAGCAGCTTTAATGGAGCTAAAAGTCATCCCCTAAAAAGCAGTTCACAACACAAAGTATGAACTACTCATTTACAGTTCAAAGCACAATTAAAGTACCCAAATCAGGGGTGGGTTTCCAAGCTGTGACTGTCAGTCGGTCTCACACAAGAGCATGTGAAATACTCAAGTCCTCCCTCTTTTCCCCTTGAGGTTCAACAGCCCTTCCTCTTGGCTTGTCTATATATACACTAGAGAGGAGACTCCTCTCTAAAAGCACAGGAGGGAGGACTGGGCCAGGAATGCACGGAAGGAGCCCCTCCCATCACTAAGAGCTTGACTCAGGCAGCGTAGATGCAGAGCAAGGAAAAGTAAAGATCATACATCAGCTCAGTGATTGCCCTTGATTTATTCCTGTACTTGCCTCTGAATGACAATCTGATTATTCATAACGAACATTAAGATTTTAATGATTTATAACTAAACTTTCTGGTTTTTATTTCTGGGATACCTGATAAACTGCCCCTTTTAGGCTCTTTTTTTCTGAAGCACCAAGCGTTTCCATCTGTGTTATATTAAAAAAAACTATTTTGAAAAGGCTTAGTCTTTAGTAGACATCTTTGTGTGTGTCTCAGTCCCCAAGATGTGAAATGAGGATAAAACCAGTGCTTCTAACATTATTTTTGTGAAACTAAATTAGTATGTTAGAAAGTCTTATAGTTCACACAATGATTGCAATGGAAAGCCCAAGGGAGTTATGAGCTTTATTTCAAAGAGGAGTACAGTAAATAAATGACAAAGCCATAGCTTGATCAATTAATATAAGAGAAAACAGTGATCTGTGCAACACTGTCAGAACATCTGGTCCACTGTATGAGGCAGTGTATGTCTGCAAAGAAAATATGCTGTCATAAAATATTTACTCACGCACACATATTTTCAAGTGACTTGCTCTACATCTTTCCCACTCTGATCATTTGATAAAAATATCTATGTAAACACTTATGCAGAACCATATAGAGAATTGTGTAGCTATATACATCCATAGTCATATATACATATATAGGAACACTTCATAAAATCTTTGCATTTTTATTTTTAGCATTTTTATTTTTAGCATTAGTGTTATTTTTTAGCACTATAACATTGGCACTAGTATATCAAAATCTTCCTCTGGAGCTCCTGAATATGAAGTTGCATTTCTTGTCTTTTTCTTTTTTTTTTTTTTTTAATCAAACCTGCTTCTTTTCAGGGCAATTCTACAAGGATTTCTATTTTTTTTTTTTTTTTTTCCTTTACCATTATAATAGGCAAACTATTGTGAGGTGAAAAATTAACCTCACAATTTTCCTGTTTAATGATACAAGCTGTATTGAGGTGATATTTTATTATATATAAACAAAAATTAATTAAATGTATTTTTGTATTAATTTTATTTTAAATGCAATAAGAATTAAATTTCACTTTTTAACTTCTTTTCTTCAGGGATCTGCTGTCTTAAATTTCATTAATTATTCCATTGATGGTGCTTTTTTGTTTTAGAAATGACTCACATAAGGAGCAAGTATCTTCAAACTGTCACTGGTATTTTGACAAATCAGTGTTCCCAGTATTAACAAGATTCTCTGTTCACATGGTCCTTCAGTCCGGAGGATCTGGTATTTGATTACAGATTTTGTTCAACTAAATGAATAAACATACAAAACTGTTGTTCACAGTAGGTATAAAACTGGTGGACAGGGGAGGATAAACCCTCAGGAGAAAATTACAGCAGTGGGAAACTCTCCCATTTATGCACAGACAAATGAGACCTTATGAGGAATATTTTCCCAGAGTCAATAATTTTCAAAGAAAAGCATTTAACTCTGAGTGTCATGTATGTATGTATATAACTGACGCTGCCGTATGGCTTAGCCAAGCTGATTCTCTCTTTTCTGAAGATCTGAGAAAATTTTGGTTTAGAAATCAAAACACCCTTCATCTCTCTAATCAGAGCTACAGAAGATTACATCTCCTGCCTTTTTCCATGCATCCACTGGCATCCTTTCCATTTATGCAACAGATTCAAACTTCTTTTACCTCACCTTTGTAATTCTTCAAAAACAGTGCTGCCTGTAGTCTATTCTTCAGTTCTGCTTCATCCATCACCTCTCTGCACTACCTTTGGCTCAGTCCTCTCCTTGATACCTCTGCACCTTCTTTTGTCCTTTTTACCTGTCCTCAGTTAACCCATGGAACAGATTCCTAGCCCCTCTCCATTAGCTAATTTTCTGCGTCTCCATACCAGCACCTTAAAATTTCACTGTCTTGCCTCCATCACTCACCTTGGACTCCCAGGTTTATAATAACCCCCTTATGCTATTATGGCTTCTATTTGCTCAAACGAGCTCATCATCAGCTCAGAACAGGGATTTCTCCATCATCATGTTAATCCTAAGGTGGACATCATAGAGAATTAGCCAATTCCTGTACTAGTATCTCTGAGAGAATACAAAAGAGTACCTGAGTACTGAGCAGGACAATAATCTTGAAAGGAAAATATTACTGGCATAAAAGTACATGTTTCACCTGTGCCTTGTTTCTCCAGACAGCATTTCCATCCTCTCCCTTTCACAGGAACCAGATTTGATGGACAGGCTGAGACTAGAAACAAACTAGAAAGACTTACAAAATAGCAAAGGCAAGAACCAGAGCTAAACAAAAGGAGCAGATGATTTTCCTGGTGTGGATCAGAGGGTTTCAACATGTGTCAGAACACTGAGGAGGCAGAGAGATGAAGAGAGATCTCATCTGCGCTGCCAGACCTCAGGTTACACTGAGCTTCTGAGAAGAGCAACTGAAGAACGCAGATGAAAAATCAGCAAATTAAAAGAAAACAATATAGCAAATAAGCTTCCAGAAGCTTCTAAACCCAGTATTTTTCAATAGAAAAACAGTTGGACAGAAAACTTTCTGAAACTTTGTCAGTTCCACTAAGGTTATTTATTTATGCTCTACCAGTAATAAAAGAAATTTTTTAATATTATAAGAATCATGTACAGAGGGCCATTTAAGAAGCAAACACCTTAAAATGCTTTCAGTATTCCTGAAGAAAATCCTTGCATAGGTATGCAAATTCAGAAACAAGGATTCCTCAAGAATTTAATCAACTCACTATACTCACATCTGTAAAGGACTCAAATGATCACTATTTCATAGAGGTACCATCAAAAACCTTGTAATATTTTGGTGTTTACTTAATAGTTAAGGAACTTCACATTTTCTAAAGATTGGCCTCTTCAAAAAAGCCTTATGCAATTTACAAATGGACCAAATGCATCAGCTGAGATCTGCCTATCCAGCAACAAGAATAATCACATATTTATGTGAGCAGCAAACCTGATTCCATAATAAACATAAACTACAGAAGAACATACTTTACTTCCATTTAAAATGGGTTTTGAAAGTATGATCTCAAAAAAACACCCATTTCTTAACCTAAGATTACATGCTTCAGTGCATTGCAAGGCTCTCTACCATGAAGCAGGCCTAAAGCAGACTATTATGTCCTTCCTTCATTTCCTTGACTTAGAAAATTCCATGCAGGCAGAGTCCCTATCCTAAAGAGTCTTTTCCTTTAACTATAATCAGGGAAGGCATATTTGGCTCAATGATGCATAAATGTAAGTTTTCTTTGCTCCTGGGTGGCTTCTAAAAATGTTGAATCTGAGCTTGAGCATTTTGTTCTGATGTAATTTGAGAAAGCAAGTTTGTAAATAATTGGACTGTACCTGCTGTTGATGATATTAACTGCATCTGTTAGTGAATCCATACATACAATTACTGTCTTCAGTAACTCTGTAAGTAGCGATGTAGAAAAATACAGAGGTTTTTCAATGAACAGCATCAGCTATTCAATGAAATTATGTTTGATTTTGTCCAAACCAACTGTGGAATTTTCCTATAGTTTTAAATCTTGTTTCATTACAGCCCAGAAAATAAATTAAGTCACCCTTCATAAAATTATCGACCAACTCACCAAATAAAAGTTTGTCGTGTACATTTTTCAAAGTGAATAGAAAGATACAGCCTTTTAGGTTAAAATTATTTTACAGCTGCTTCTGTGAAGCAGATTAATCACAGTTTATTCAATTCAATAGAGAAATTTATAACATAGCTGGAGCACACTCTATAAATACAAGTCAAAGGAACACCTTGCCCTAATATGTTCCATACTAAATTGAAATAAATATTTCAGTGAAAAATTTTTGCTTTGATTTACTAATTGTGGGTCCTAAACTGAGACTTCAGCTTCCAGAAAAATACCTCCTTTGGGCATTCACCTACTCCAGTGTGGGGTCTCCCACAGGCTACAGGTCTCATGCACCTCCAGGCACTGCAAGGCACAGCTGCCTCACCATGGGCTGCACCAGGAGCTGCAGGGGAATCTCTGCTCTGGTGCCTGGAGCACCTCCTGCCCC
This sequence comes from Taeniopygia guttata, assembly GCF_048771995.1. Classification (NCBI taxonomy): domain Eukaryota; kingdom Metazoa; phylum Chordata; class Aves; order Passeriformes; family Estrildidae; genus Taeniopygia; species Taeniopygia guttata. The sequence goes on from NC_133024.1 coordinate 40,624,790, forward strand.
TCCTTCTGCCCTGAACTTGGTGGCTGCAGGGTGGTTCCTCTCACATATTCTCACTTCTCTCTCTGGCTGCAGGTTGTCTGACAGAATTTGATGACAGCTTGCCTGATGTTAATCCCAAGGAAAAAAAAAAAAGAGTGCAAGCTCTACAAGTGATCTGATTAATATACAACAAGAATTGCAGGGGTTTTTGCCCCTCTCAAATACATTATCCCAGAGGTGCTACCACTGCCTTTGGTGGGCTGGGCTGTGGCCAGCAGTGGGTCCATCTTGGAGCCAGATGCCATTGCCTCCATTGGACATGGGAAAAGCTCCCAGCAGCTTCTCACAGAAGCCACTCCTGTAGTGCCCATGCAGACCTCCCTCTACAAAAATCTGGACACACAAACAGAATGCAGTTTTAGGATGATAAACACTAATCATTCATTCACGTCCATTAGAATGCAGGAGTTACTTCTGCTTATGTCTTGTAATTATTATTTTAAAAGGACAGGAAGAAAGTTTAGAAAAATAGTTGGAGCATCTGAAAAGGTATTAGGAAAAGAATATAAAGCAAAATCTGAAAAGTTACATAGCTGAAGTCCTTCAAATATTTCACTAGAAAATAGAGTGTTCTTCTTCTTCCGATTACAATTTCTGGATAAGAAAGATGCTATTAAAATTGTAATAGCTAAAAAGCTTTGTACAAAATATTCTTTTATATTGTGAGGACCTTCTCAACTTTTGAACTCTAGCCTGCTGACTTCTATTTATTACTCAGCATTTTAAAGGACTGTCAATGTGATTTGATCAGAATTCAATCAGAATGCTAGAAAAGTTTGAAAAATTTTTAACCTTGCAACAAAGAGGACCTTATTGAATATTATGAGGCTGAAACAGCTGGAAATAGAAAAATGAATCTGTTGTCATAGGCAGGAGACATAAAATATGAAACCTTATTTTTTAAATACTCAGTTTTGTACTTGTTTGCCTGTGTCGAGTTCTGTTTCATAACTTGCGTACTTAGTTTTGCAATCAAAAAAAAAAAAAAAAAGAAGAAGAAAAAAAAATTTCTATTTTGTATGTGTTCATTGTAGAAAATTAATTGGATTTTGACATTTTTTTGTCTGCAGCTAAATACCACAAAACAGCTGAGACTGGAAAAATTGACTTAATTTTCCTCTATATTTCATAGTTTCTGCAGCCCTGTTTCAGCTGAGGGACACAAACCTATGTTTTGTACATGGTCCAGGAAAAGAGGCACGAGGAGGGAGAGGGTGACATCTTCTCCCTCTGCCCTTAGTGTGGGTACATGGTGAACTCACAAGTCCTGATCTGAAGAGTGTTCTGACCAGCACCCGGTCAAACTGTCCTCTAATGCCTGCCTAAGAAATGCCATGCATTACTTCTTCATGAAAAGTCAGGTGCATCAGAGGAATGAGGGTCTGGCAGGCACCCAGGCACAGGAGGAGTTAAGCACAGTGACATTAAACCACAGCCAAAGCTTATCCATCCCACCTTAACTAGGAAGTGCTTCCTACATCCATCTCTATAAATGCAGCTTCTGAGCACTTACAGAAGATTACCCATCCCACATATTCCAACTGCACAATCTTCATCCATACATCCATACAAGCAAGCCTCACACCTGATGGCAGCCTAGAGCAGATACCTGTGGAAGCTATCAAGGCAAAACAAGATTTAGTCTACAGAAACCTTTGGTGAAGGGTGACAATGTCTGTGAACATAATAGTGCCAGGTGAGGTTTAGGTTGGATATTAGGAACATTTTCTTCACTGAAAGGGTGGTCAAGCATTGAAACAAATTGGTGGAATCACCATGCCTGAAGGAGTTAAAAAATGTGTAGATGTGGTGCTTAGGGACATGGTTTAGTGGTGGATCTGACAGTGTCAGGTTAAGTGGGGGGACGAGATGATCAGGAGGGGAGGGGAAAGGGGAAAGGGGAAAGGGGAAAGGGGAAAGGGGAAAGGGGAAAGGGGAAAGGGGAAAGGGGAAAGGGGAAAGGGGAAAGGGGAAAGGGGAAAGGGGAAAGGGGAAAGGGGAAAGGGGAAAGGGGAAAGGGGAAAGGGGAAAGGGGAAAGGGGAAAGGGGAAAGGGGAAAGGGGAAAGGGGAAAGGGGAAAGGGGAAAGGGGAAAGGGGAAAGGGGAAAGGGGAAAGGGGAAAGGGGAAAGGGGAAAGGGAAAAGAAAAGAAAAGAAAAGAAAAGAAAAGAAAAGAAAAGAAAAGAAAAGAAAAGAAAAGAAAAGAAAAGAAAAGAAAAGAAAAGAAAAGAAAAGAAAAGAAAAGAAAAGAAAAGAAAAGAAAAGAAAAGAAAAGAAAAGAAAAGAAAAGAAAAGAAAAGAAAAGAAAAGAAAAGAAAAGAAAAGAAAAGAAAAGAAAAGAAAAGAAAAGAAAAGAAAAGAAAAGAAAAGAAAAGAAAAGAAAAGAAAAGAAAAGAAAGGAGCCGAGGGCGGCGCGCCCGGCGCTTTGGCGCCCCCTGGCGCTGCCCCGCGAGCGCCGCCGCGTTTGGAAGCTCGTGTGAGACAGCCTCGGCTGTGAGCCCCCTGCCACAAGCACAAAGCCCAGAACTGTCAGATCAGATGAGGCTGGATAAAAGCTGAATCAATGGAGGCTAACACATGGAAAACATGATTGTGAGCGCCTTTGATACGAGTATCAGCAGCCTTCTGTCTCACTGAGAATTACACTGGAAATACATACCCATATTTGTCTGCTCATGTGTGATTTCTACACACACAGAGCTAAAAATTGAAATGATGGAGCAAAAAAGCTTCCTGTAATTAAAGGACCATTCCCTTCTATATTTGTATTATATCTTTGTACAATTCTGAATAGTACAGTATCATTTGCTCTGTTCTGTAAAAGAAATATTCATTAGAACATGTTGTAAAGTAACAACCTAGCTTCTGGTTGATAAATATAGAACATGTCAGCAAAATCTGTGTCCATTGAAAGCCATAGATGCTTTTCTTTCCTCAATTTTAACTCATTTTACAATGAGCAGCTAAATGATGTGCATCCTCTGTTTATAGATCAGAACAACTGGCAGATCAATACCCAGCCTGTAACTGGCTGTGCAGGTCTCCAGTACCCCTTCTGTAAATAACTTAATTTCTCTATACAGCCATACTGACAGAAATCCCACAAGGCAATTCTTCCGTGCCAAGGTATTGTCTCTGCAGACTTCTAGTTTGCCAATGGGACAATACAGGGCATACTTCAGAGGGAGACATGCAAAACAAAATTAAAGTCACCAGAAAGGTTTCTTGTGACCAGAATGGTCAAATAACTAAACAATTTGAGTTCACCAAACTGAGATTTACAAACTGAAGGCATACTATTGGAAAAAGAAAACAAAAGAAGTGCAGTTTTGTAGTGTCAGAGATTATGTGTCTTTTAATGGCAACTGCTCATAGTTTAAAGTATCATTCCTGGAGAAGATATTAAGTGCAGTTAAACCAAGGTACTCTTTATTTGAAACACTCAATTGGTTCCTCTTAATATGCTACACCCTACATGTTCCCTTATATTATAGTTGAAAGAAGACTGTTTGGGAAATAAACAACTGATTACCAGTCCTAAAAATGGCCACACAAATCTTATGCTATCTTATGACAGTTGGGAACCATCAGCTGCAAATATGAAACAGAGGTCCCTGCAAGCAGTTTAATGTCCTTGAAAATTCTCTGTGTTTAACTAAAGAAATTATTTGTTTTCCTTCTTTTGTTTTTGTTTGGGTTTTTTGGGGTTTTGTTTTGTTTTGTTTTGTTTTGTTTTGTTTTGTTTTTTACTAGGAAGGAAATTGAATGAACCTTTGAAGAAAATAGCCATCAATCACATGGAAAATGGTCTCTTTTCATTGTTGTATTTAAGATATGCAAGAAGCTGCCAACTAATCTCTAGCACTCTGATTTTCTAGGCATACTCTACATTTTAGAACAATGTATATTTGCAAGAATGATTCTTTAATTATCTTTTCAGGTCCATCTCCTTTAAGATTTGTTGCTGCCAGCTAATCTAGCCAATGCTGACAAAGGAGAGATTAAACCTCATAATTAAATGTGGTAATATCTGCCAGCACAATTCTGCAATCTTCATTTACTACCTTCATTTTTAAGCAGTAATTCTAATTAAGCCAAAAGCAGCCTCGGGGTGTCAGTAGAATATAGCTATATACATCCAAAGTACCTACTTAGACTCCTGCCCACAGGCTCAGATCTGGTTATCAGAACAGAGGCCACACCATCAAAGTTTCATTAAAGCCATTATATTTCCATGAAATTTACCCACTGACAGACTTGTAGCCAGAATTAATACCCTTTCTAAGCTCCAGTGCTTGTTAATCTTAGTGCAGAAGCTCTTTCATTTAAGCATCTACCTTTATAAGTCTGCTGGGTCCAGGCTGCTGTTCAGAGCAGCTGCATTCCTAATAAGGCTGGTGTGAGGGCAGGCTGAAGAAGGTGTACTAGACAATCTCTTCACCTTTAATTTCAAAGACTTCAGTGTCTGACAAAAACAAACCCCCACTGTGCTCAGAGAATTCAGTCTCCCCCAAGAGCAGGACCTATACCCTTTCTTACCATGCCTCTACTGAGACAAAGTTAACAAAGCAAAAATCCATTTAAATTTAGGTGAAATGTGCCACTTTAAGCTTACTAAATATGCTGTTTAGTCTAATAACTGCAGCCCTAGCAAAACTACCCCAGCTAAATTAAAAAAAATGCAAATTTCCACACTAAAAAAAAAAAGAAATAAGAAAGACTCCTCAGACCTTAAAACAGACAGGGCAAAGTCACCCAAGAATTCTTTCTGTACTTTCTAACAAAAACTGAGTACAAGTGTAACTAGCTGTAAATATAATATAAAATCAGCAAAATAAATATGCATTAACCTATGGTAAAATTCTATGCATATAAAAATTAGTAAAAGTAATAAAAAAGGATCAAGAGTTCTTAGAGGTACTCATGTCCATTAAAGGGCAATGAGTCCTGACATGCGTCCACAATGCTGTAAATAAACATAACCATTCCCTGCAAATCTTTATTAGAATTGTAGAATTTAATTTTTCATCCACATTTCACTACAAGGCCTGTGGTATTTTTCCTCAAGCTACGTCCTACCGTGCTTCTCCTATTAGCCTCCCCATAAGGACACTCTTTAATTTCTCTCTAACAGGGAGGAAACCTTCTGCTTTTAGCAACTTTTACTTCCAACTGTTAAAGACTAGTCAAATAGACAAGAAAGGAAGAATCTTTTCTCCCCCTTAACCTTGTAACATACCTGATGAAAAGCTCCCTTTCTTCCTATGGCTACATAAATCTTTGGGAATAAGTCCTAAATTGTGGTGGTTCTGATTTGATGATGGTCTTTGCTCAGTGTATTTATGGTTGGTTAAAATGAAAAACAGCAAAGAGGAAATTAATGGAATTTTAAACTATTTTCATTCCACATGATATTACAGAGCTGGTCTGCTGAAACTGAAGCAAAGATGAGAAATATCATGCCTAGCTGCTACAGATTTGATGCTAAGTTCAAGAAACACTGTACTGACAATATTCACATTTTTATTGATATTTTTCTATTTTTACTGACAGAAATTCAAAGAATTCACAATCCTCATTTTTAAAACTTAGTTTTAAGTTGGTTTTATTCATTACCACATGATCATTCATGAAGTGACAGCCATTAAGAATGAAAAACATAAGATCAGGCCCATATATCCAAAAATTAAAACTGCACAGGTTATATTAAAAGCTATACATTTTCTTTGGAAAAAAGTTTGAATTTTTAGTCAATTCTGAAATAGGCAATGGTAGAGTCAAAATTGGATTATGAAATACATTGACTATGAAAATTAAATATAAAATTGGTCTTAGTTCTTGAATGTCACTATCAAAAATACTTGTATAAAAATCGGGCCATTATGATATACAAAACCTTATTTATACATTGAAACAATTGTTATCTTGCCTGATAAGGAATATAGAAACAAAAGCTGATGCCGGAAATCTAACTTAAGATGTAGTAGTTTTCCAAAATATTACAATGAAAATGGCAGGTACATATTTTTTTTTAAATAAAATTTGCTAAAACTTCCTGCCAATTTAGATATGTAGAGAGCATAGAAAGAGCACATTCAAAAGTCAGCATTACACTTCTTTTTATAATTTTTTCTGCTGGTTCTGAGAATTTTTAAGAAGCAGTTGAATAAAAGCTGACAGACCCTCAGCTTAATCCTTTTCCTGAAAACCCAGTTCTTAGGCTCTTCTTCCTCAAGCTGGAACACTATAAATGCTGACATTTCATAATAAAATTTAGTAACTGTATTATAGAAATGTCTAATAAAGTTTTAAGACTGAACTGTTCGAGTGAAGATGAAAACTATTTATGATTGTAGTGATACATTATTTCACTGAATTGCAAAGAGAGATATATTTCTACTTTCATATATTAATGGAAATATGGATAATTGGTTCTCCGAATTTTCATTGATACTGATTTAATTTTGACTGGTTTTTTGTTCATTGTCCATGTATCCCAGTGAATGCCAGTTGCAAGGAATCTACCTGTGTAGCGATGAACACCATTAAGATTTGCAAGGCCACACTTGTTGAACCACCATCCGGTGTTATCACTGAAGTTACTACAGCTCTTTACTGGCTGTCCTTTAATACTGCACATTGGCCTGCATCCATCATTATCAACATCAAAAGTGCTGAAAGGCATGGAATTTTGGTTATCTTCTCTTCTATATCCTCTAAATGCATCACCTAAGTACAAGAGATAAAACAGAACGATAAAAATGTTATTTACAGAGAAATGTTTCTTACTTGATGTACACTGTGCAAACTTTTCCTCTGAATTTACTAGAAAAATAGAATTCTTCAAAAGCGCTTCAAGAGCACCAGCTAATGAAATGTAAAAGTGCAGAAGATGCAGGAAAGAAAAGAATAAAATGCTGAGAAATATGGAAGAAGTTGAAATTCAATTAAATTCCTGTATTTTTGTTGCTTTTAGCAATGCATGCTGGCTATGAAGGTAAAGGCTTCTGTTCTGAAAGACAGACAAAGAAAAAAGTAAACAAAAAGGGTTGAAACTTCAGATTTTCCACTAACATGCCCAAAGTCACAAAGTGAGTCATGAAACAAGATGGAATTGTTAAAACACAAAAAGGTCAGTTATTACTGTCTCTGTTGTCTTACTAAAGAACTTACTGAAGAAATTGTATTTTTCAAAAATACAGAGTAGAGCACCAACACTTTTAGAAAGTAACTATTTAATTGATAATAAGGACCATTCTTGCAAAACATGGAAAAAAGCAGTAAGACATGATGCAATGCTTAATGCAAATTTTTGCACGTTTAATATATTTATTCTATTAAGGGGGTCTGGAATTAATTTGTATCTATGTATCACCCAGCAACTATTATACACTGTAGGCCAGCTTTGTTCCACTCAGTTGCTTCCTCTATCTTTTGTACATGACTATCTGGGCACTTCTGAATTATCCAAAGCATCATCAAGAAGACTGCCAATAACATCTGTTATGAGATAATAGGCATCTAAATAATTGTACATTAGGTAAATAAACACTAACACCCACAAAATCCGTTATTTATTTTTTATATAACCCATTCCATTTTTTTTTATTACAGGCATAGCAGTAATAATATCTATAATTAATTAAATTAATTGTGCATATAATTAAAAAATTATCTGCATAAATGTTTATTATATACCAGAGAAAAACCCATTAGAAATAAATATTTCTAGAAATAAAATTTTTGAAGTTAATTATTATTATTTTGGATGCAATTTTTTCATATTAAGAAAGGGAACAACTACCTTTAAACACTTCAAAGCAGGAAGTTCTTACCAGCATTTCCTGAATAATGCCCCAAATGGATCTTAAAATAACATGCTTCATCCTCTATCCAAAATCCATCATATGATGCATAGGCATGCTTGTCATTTTCTGATTCCAAATCCACATAAAGACTGAAATGAGTGGCCTTTTGATTTACAATGTCAAAAATCTTCCTCAGTCCAAGCCAAAATTCTCCTTGAAGAGAAATATAATATATAGTCTAGAAATGGAAACTGTAAAAGAGAAAGTGATTGTTCCTGTTTTTTTACTTTCATTCCTGAACCAAATGTAAATAAAGTTGCATGATATGCTTATATTCCTTTGAAAGACTAATGAAGGAACAGAGTAATCTTCTTATTTCCTTAGGAAATCCCTAAGAAAACCCGCGTGTGCATCATCCTTTTTTATTCCGTGACATTTTTTAGAAAATTGCCCAGATGATTGATTTCAAATATTTGTCTGCAATATATCTTAGAAGACTGTTTCAGTGAGCTCATGGGCATTCTGTTTCCCCTTCCCCGGGACCCTGTGACTCTGATCAAGATAACCCCTGGATCCTCCTTCCTGCCCCAACGGGGTTGGCGGAGAGCCAGGAAAGCCCACCCTGTGCAAAACCTATATAGACCCCTGACATTTCCTGTTCGCTCTCTTTTGCCCCACTCTTCACATGGACACCACAGAATAAAGAGAGCTGTACCAACCTCCTGGGGTAAGAGCCTCTTTTGAATATCTTTACCCTTCTCCTGATATTCCTCCCCTCACAGCCCCTTATCTCTGAGCTAGTTGGATTATTCGGGGGGCTGCGTGAGGGGGGGAACGACAGAAGACCACAAAAACTGAATGTGCTAAAGATCCACTTGCATGAACAGAACTCAGTAGCACTCCTAAGGGCAATACTGAGAAATGATAAATGTTAGCACTCTATGAAATGCAAAAAACATGCAAACCCTATTCTCAAAATTTAAACCCTGTTGTCAAGATTTGCTGCCTCCATAAATCACACTTGTAGCCTCACATGAGCTGCACTTCTTTGTACAGAAAAGCTGCATGCTTCCATTGCAATTTCAGATAAACATCTGAAAAAGCAAATGGGTTTAGATTTATTTATGGGTGGCAATAAAAAATTAATATCTCAGGTGTGTTGGTATATGCTACTAAAATATTTCCATTGTTAATAGCTTTGCATGCCCTATGGTGAAATATTATTGATTTTTCTCTGCTCTAAGGAAATATTTTGCAAAAGTGATTCAAACCAACAAAGGCACTTTTTCTTTAAATCTGAAAAGAGAGGAAATACAATCTATTATTTCAAGCAGAAAATATAGTATTTTAAACACTCTTAAACGAGACTGCAATATCTAAAGACTATAGTGGGATAATAGTCATTATTGAGAAGATCACACAACAGATCTGATGAAAAAATCCTTAAGTAAAAATAAGACTTTTAAGAAACAAGAACTTCATTCTGCTAAAACTACCATGCAATTTAGTGGAATACAGCTCACATAAAATCACTTTAGAGTATTAAAATTAATACCAGTAAGGTCACCAAATCCATCCAGATATTCAGACCATGTTCTCTGAAACTGAACAATTCCATCAGTTCTTTTCTGAACCACAGTCCATCCTCCTCCTCGAAAATCCATGTCGCATAAAACCTAAAATAAATATAGATATGATTAAGCATTCTTGAAGCAGCTTTTATGAAAAACACATTCTAATTAAATAAAGGTGGACTATTCAGAGTTTTGCTAAGTAACATACTTTTCAAATATCCTTTAAAAAAGCTCTAAGGAAAAAAAATGAAGCTGCAGTACTTTCTTATATGTTCTTGTTGAATGTTTGATTTGGATATTTCTTCAACCAGTAGAAACTGCTGTAAGAGTCTGCTCATAACAGATATAATAAATAAGCTTTGATAAATGTCACTGTAACATTTATAGCATGAAAGGGAAGCAACTTGCAATGTCATGTCAACTTGCAACATATCATCCATACAGGTAGCAACACTGAAAAAACTTTTATTTCAGCAAAGCAAAATAGACACAACTGCTTATATGTTCTCTGTCACCACCATGCCTTCTTCCAGAGAATACTGTGTTTGTGGTGCCTGGGAAATTTAGAGCCTTTAATAAGGATGAGGAAATGGAAAACAGTAACAGCAATAACCCAGCATATAACAATAATTTGCAGCAGCAAAAAACTCTACATAAGAAGTGGCCCAAATCCAGGGAAGTCCCAATGTGAACATATAACTGCCTGAAACCACTGAATGCATAAGATCAACTCTCAAATTTATGAGTCTTTATGAGTCTTTGCTAAAATTTGTGCCCAGCAGTATGTCAAATGGCAGTGGTCCACCTGCCATCTGCTCTGCTTTGGAATATCACATTGTGTGGCATGTTTTCTCCTCAGCCCATCTAACTTAAGATTTGCAATTGACTTTCCTAAGTATATCCACGGTGCCAAATCTTGATCAGTTCTAACTGGGATTATAAAGTCTGGGAATCTAATTTAGAAAGATCATCTTGCACAGTTATACGCTGTACTACATAAGATATTCAATGTAGTTCTAAGGAATAGTATCCATAATTAGTGTTTGAAAATGTACTCATTTTTGTCTCCAAAGGTGACTAATATCAGGAGAATTAACCTGGAAACTGCCTATGGCTAGTGAGCCAGTAAGCTTCTTGCGGTAACAAAAGTAAATTCAGAACATAATGTTGGCTGCGATAACACTAAGCCGATGCACAAGTGATGGAGTAAAGTAAGAAATTGTTCTGACATTACAGGAAATGTACAAAATGAAACATGTTTCAGAGAAGAGAGATTTGCAGTCTCAGCCAGCTGATTAAAGTGGAAACTAGATATAAGTCAGTTTAACCCTCAACAAAAAATTGTGACAGACTGAGCATTATATGTTGCACCTCCATGGCCTGTAGTAGCCAGATATTTTTCAGGAAACCAGACTTGCTCCTTAGCAGGAAAACATTGACATCGTAGGCAGAGCCTCTGTGATTTAACAATATCTTCTGAATGAATGACAAGAAAGCAACGGGACAGAGCTGCAATTTGATCTAATACAGCCTGAGGGATCCTGGATTTTAAAGTAAGATACTTCAGGCAATTCTTGCAAAACAAATACTCAATGAATCATACTAAGATTCTCGTGCATAAAAAAAAAAAAAAATCTGACCTTTATTCCCTGGAGAAGCACATGTTTATCTCAGTTACCCAAGGAGGATAGGAATGGAATAAAAAGAAATACAGAATATTCCAAAATGAATATTTAGATGAAAATACCTAAACCTCAATAAAAATAATCCTATTGCCTCATCCACTGTCTTGAGAAGATGATTGCATGCTTGGCTACCCCTCTGACTATGACTCAGAAATACTATGAGGAGGAGCCCACTTGGTCACAACCTTCAGCCCAACATAAATCAGTGCGAATGTTGATAATTCACAGAAGGAGCAGATATGTTTCTACATGAAAGATCATCAGATACTTAGATACAGCCCCAATACATACACAAGCTAAATGAAAATATTAGATTGATACAGAAAAATACACTTATAGCTGTGTAGTTTTCTTAAAGCTTTATGAAAATGTTGGAATTGTAAAGCCTTATAATAGTTCATCTGCTTTACAGTTTGCTCTATCTCATATCATGACAGGTATGAAGGGCATGATTGTGCCAGGTACAACCTAAATTAAATGAGAAGGAGGACACTTCTACTAAATATTTCTTCCCTTTCCACCTGCAGTGTGTATGAGAGGTATATTCTAAACAACTGTTTAGTGTGTCTGATTCACCTGAGAAATATCGTTGATCTAAATTTATTGATTGAAAAATGTATCAGAAATTGGTCATGGTTCATCTTTCCAAAAGTAAAATTGGTTTTAATCACCTCATGAATAAATGCTCAGGAGAAAGCCTATTTGAGAGTAACTTTCAGAGGTGACAGAAACCTGCCACTATCACTAAAGATAGGTATTCTTATTGCTCCTGGCATTTGGAGTTCAATTAGCCCAAGTTAAGCATCAAAATCTATACTCACTTTTGGAAACATGATGTATCAAATATGACAAATAAGAATGGGATCACATTTTCTAAATAGTTTTCATTTCACTGATATCTTTATGCATATTATTCTAAACATATTTTCATTTAGGTTCCATTGCATAAAAAGGCATCTTATTGCTGCAAAGGTCCTCATTGAAATAAATTGTTTCATGTTGGGTTTTTGTTTCCTGTTTTCTAGTTTCTTACTATGGTTTTCTGCCTCTGTATTTTTTCTTGTTTTGCTGGTCTGCAGGACATTTAGAACTCAGCTATTAGCCTCCAAAGGATGCTTTATAATTTCTTGTTCATATTCTAATGTCGTGATATTTTTGTCTATCTATCATTTCTATTGTACTCCTTTTATGCTTCAACACATGAAAGAATTCACATTAAATAGTTTTCCTTAAAATAACATTCTTTATGGAAGACATATTTTAGAAATTTTTTCTCTGAGAGCTTTTCGGCACTGTCTTTCAAGTTCCGTGCAACATTTACCAGACAAGAAATGAGACACTCATGATTGCAAACATTCTTCTCCTTATTTATTGTTACCTTGTTCTTTTAATCAAATTGCTATGATTTTTCTTTTGTATTTCTGGAATCACGCTAAATCCAGAAGAAATTCTGAAATAGATGCATTTTTTTCCTATGGTAGCCTTTGTTCATACTAAAAATATGGTTGTTCTGTGAACACTGCAATGTCTTTGCCTTTCTTTCACATGGAAGGGACTTAACGATGAATTACAGATCATTTTCCTGAGCTCACTGCATTGTATGGAGAGAATGACAGGTTTTTATATCAAAGGTTGTAGAATCAAGTTCATTTTTTTCTTTCGGGATGCCAGCATAATTCTGAAACCTTTTCTTAACCAGTTTAAGCTCCTTTTTATAGCCTTTTGAAGGGCTCCACTTGGCCAGAAATAAAGAGATTCATCCTTCCTTTGTTACACATAAAGGAACACATAAAGTTACACATAAAGTTAGATATTAAACTTTGCTAGTTATTATTTGGCTTAAATTCCTTGTTTTTTCTTCAAAAAATAATGACTTCAACCTGTATGGCAAAGTTGAAGGTTTGAAAATGCCGTATCTGCATTTCGACTATGCATAAGGCCTTCTCTAAATAGAACAACATGAAATGGAAATAAACGCATTAAAAAAATATTCCTTGTGTTTGCAAGGATCTTAATATTCTGAGTCTGAGGAAATTAACCCAAAATTCCCTACTTCTATATGAGCACTATTAATCTGAGCAATTACATAAAGCATAGGCAGTGATAAGAAGCATGATTGTTGCAGTTTGTTTTAGGGATATATATCCTTGGTTTAGGAATATAAATCCTGCAAACTGGATAGGACAACCACAATTTTAGATGCCTCTGTGCCTCAAGACTGATTGTAATGATACTCAGACAAGGTTTCTACTCCTCAAACCAAGGCACATCTGCACCTACACCTGGATGAATCTGCATCAGCAGAGTCCCATCACAAGACAAGGCAATGTTACACAGCAGAATCACTCAAAATCTAAAAGTCCCATCTTAAAAGACAAATGGATCAGTCACTCGCTCTTCAGTTTTCCATATCTAAAAGAGAAAAGAACAGCTTGTCTCCATATCCAGGAGGTGCTGGAAAACACCTTGGGTTTTCTTCTGGTATTTTTCACTGCATATGAAAACAATGACAATGGGTTCTTATGACAGAGAGTAAATTTCTTTGTAGAAAATACTAAACTTGTCAAAATTATAGTAAAAGCAGACATGTGCAGATGATTTAATACATTTTTTATTCATCTGTTGAGGATGAATGGAAAACATTTTACGTCTATTAAATATATACTAAATGTATATTCTCAATCAAATTATGACTATAATAATAAATGCATTACCTCAAAAGGATAATTTGATCCTTCTGGATGGATAATGTACAGACCACTTGGAGTTTTTGAAACGGAACCAACAGTATCTTTAATATGAGTGCAGTCCAAACCTACAGAGAAAAGGTACTCAAGGAAGTTCATGAGCAAAATATTTTTAAAAAAACAGATTAATATAGGAAAATTACTTTTTGTGGTGGCGTGAATTACTTAAAATATAATTTTCTTCTCATGAAAACATTAAAATCATGCTTTGTCATGAATTTATCTTGCAAATTAAAATTCTCCAAACACCATTCCACTTCTAAGTTATTACAAATGACACTGTATTGACGCAGTTCTTTCTAATCTTAATAGATATGATACATACCTATATGAAAATAAAGATTATGTATCTGGGTAAATTTACAGATTTTTTTCATTTTATTTATAACACCTGTACTGTGAAAAAGACATATTATCTGAGAAAATAAGTCTTTTTCCTACAGATATTTATACTTGTAAAGGCCTTTCCATCTTAAAGTACACATGAAAAATATTCCATTTGAAGAAGGATACTGCAGATGCATTGCACACCTTATTTCATTGCAAAAGAATGTACTATTCAGCAGCCTCAGATCACTTACTAGCTAAAAATCATACTTAGTGTTTTACATGAAAATCAGCATGCTAAATGGGATGCCTGGAGTTCTCAATTGCAAATTATTTAAAGCAGTATTTATGATAAAACTTTCAAACAGTTTATTAAGTTTACAGAGTTTATATATTACTAACACAGGATAAATGTCAATGTACAATTGATTACCTTTGCTTTAATTAACTCCTTTTCAAGATACAAAGATGAAAAGGGAAGGTGTCAAGACTACATCTGAAAAATACTTACCATGAGATTGAACTGCTTTATAAGGAAGTGGATCCAGATGTTTTCTCAGAATTACAGTGTTCAAAAGAAGAAGTTTGTTCATAAGTTCATTTACCTGCAAATTCAAATAAAAGATCTTTAATTAGGTTGCAATGAGAAATTTTACATTTTAAAGATTTTTTTCCTGACTCCTAGTAAACATAATGTGAAGTTAAGTTTTGTGATGCGTAGCAATTTGTACCAATGTGAAGGATGGTCCTCCACTTTCCCTACTGCAATGTATGACACTAAGCTGTGAAATGGGGTGCTTACCACTCCTCACAGGAATTGAAGTCACACTCTACCACAGGTACAAGGACTGGTGATAAGACACTCTAATCCTGGTGAATTAATGACAATTTAATGGTTTAATGACCCCTATTTTTCCTCAGAACGATAACACCTGATGTAAGAAATAAAAAATACAAATCTTTATAATAAAGGAAAAAAGTACCTGATTAGAAAGGTAATCTAGCGAAGATTGTTGATCATCCATCATGTCTCTTACCAGTTTTTTTGTACTTCTGGCATATTCAGCAAGTGAGTTCTGCAAATTTCCTTCAAAAGAAATATGTTCATCCACTTTGTTTTCATAAGTCTAGAAATATTCTTGACTAAATTACAGCATATTTATTTATGACATCTAAGTGAATACTGAAGGTGTTTTACCTTACAGCACCTAAAAGTGAAATGAAAGTAATACAGAATCCACAGATTAAAGCCAAAGGTGCTAAAAACTTCAGACTTTCTGATTGCAGTACAGACATCTTAAGAAGTGATGGTTCTTCTCATGTTTTGGAGAAGAAATTAATCTTCTCCTTGGGAAAACTTGACAACTCATTAATGAATATCATAGAAATATAAATGCATATGATAAAAGGCAGATATATATAAGGTTTCTTGTCACCTTACATTTGCTCATTCATTGTCCTACTCCTGGTTTTTGCCCTGATGCTAAAAATCATAATGATCATCATAATGGCATATAATTAATAATATATATTTTCAAATCATATGTGAAAAACAAGAATTTGCACAATTATTTTCAGAGGCTGATTGTATAATTTGCTGTATAGTTTATCAAGCCAGTGCATAGAGAATATCCTTTGTGAGCCTCCATAAAAGTAAGGTGAAGTACACATTTACTCCCATGTAACTAACTAATTAATTAACATCCCACTTACACCCCCACATCCAGCTATGACGTTTAAATGAGGAACAGACATCCTCCTCTTCCTCTCTGCTTGAGAGAAATGCTGACATTCAGAGGGCAACAGCTGTAGGTGGGTTGTGTGGCTGCTTGGATTTGCCTGTCTTCACCAATGATTATACTTTGTGACACCAGCTGCATCCCTAAGAAAGGGTACCTCAGATTTTATGGACAACACACAGTTTGAGCAGCAGGGTCACAAGGCTGTCACATGTGCTCAAGATTAAAAAACAAATTTGCACAGCATAGCATAGCAGAGGAGAGGATTGCATAGCATAGCACTGCACAGCTCATCACTAAAAGTATTCTTTATGAATACATACTGCACATGTAATGTTTGTCCCCTCGTAAAATTTTAGCTTGAGCATCACATGGTACAAGGCATTGTTCTTTTTGTTTTGAAATATCTGCAGATCTATTTTTCTCTTCTGCCTGGAGTGGTTCCTCCACAGGTCCAACATTCCTTGTGTCCTGTTGTACCAAATAACGGAGGGGGAAATAAATTGAACATAAAGCACGCATAAAATAGCTCAGTCTGTCAAAATGGAGTATATTGCTTCACAGAACTTCCTTCAAAACATGTTTTTTAAAATCTTAATCAAGCAATAATTGACAGAGCTGAGAAGAAAACCAATTAGATATTCTCTGCTTAGCCATACCTCTCAAAAAAAAAAGTAGTGTCAGAGGTAAAGAAAAACCTCTATAAATTAAAAAACCACCACCACCATTTTGGTGAGGTACTCTATTTGTAAGCACTGTAAGTGGGAGGTAAGAACTTGCAAATTCTGCATTTTAGGAATTACCACACCCAATGGACAACTCAAATGCTAATGAACTTGTTTTCACTGGAAAGGAGAAAGCTTTTGGATTTACCACATACTAGCAAAGTACTTTTACTCTTGAAAGTCCTTAAATTTATTATTTAGACATTGATCAAGGAAGTAATTGCATAACTTTTTAACTTATGCACACGAGCAGTCATGAGAAGATGTGCAGAACAATTCAGCAGTAAAACAATATTTTAAATGTTCTTATAGGGGAAATAATAAAGGGACAGTATTCATGGGACTTAGCATTAGTAAAAGTAGTTCCACCTATTACTGTTATTTTAAAATTTTATTTCCATATTTAATAATTTTTCTTCCATGGTGCCATATGACATAAAATAAGGGAATGCCTCTGAATCATCACTTAAATATATTATTAAAAGTAATTCCCAAAATATGTGTCATTGTCAAAAGACTAAGCAACATATTTTCGTAAGAGTCTTTGATGATTTCATCATCTCAGCAAATCATTTGTAGTATGTTTATACATTGTGTTTTCAAATGTAAATAGGATGCTTTAGAAATGTCAAGATTTTAATGAAAAACAAAAGTTATTTAGACTTGAATACATCTTCATCATGGTTGTTCTTTTCTGCTCCAGTTTTCTCTTTCTGCAATTGGTACTACACCAGCAAGCACTGAACAAGGTTTTTTCCCCTGATTTTTGCTCTTAAAAAATGAAAGTAAAAATTACATAAAACTGTTATACAAAGAAATTTTACAAGAAAAGGTTTATGAATTACTAATACATTTGCATTTTGTGCCAGGAGAATGACAGAGAAGTAAAAGAATAAGTTTCTTTAATTTTGAAATAAGCACAAAATAAAGAAAGAAAAATTATGCAAGGGTTATAAACAGATCTCTAGAAACTTATAAATAGAACACTTGAAAGTATGGCTAGTTTCAGGGCTATCACAGCTACTCACCAGATGTTCAATTAAACACTGTTAAGCAAACATTTTTAATCAATATTTATCTTTAACAAAAGCCAACATGAAACAAGCAATTAAATCTGATCTTGGCAATTCAAGCAAAAACTAACTCTGCCAAAACCAATAGTTACTCTGCATTTAAAGTCATGCAGATGAGATAAAAAATATGACATAACAACTGAGCTGTGATACAGGACTCAAAAATGTTCTAATATTCTGAATTCCTGCAATTTCAATGTAGTTTCTTTTCTCTATCTGAAAATACCTGATACTTTTGTATTTCCATATCAATCTTGAATAAGGCAATCCATATTTTTAAAACATCTGCCACTTTTCTGATAAATCATTCAGTTACATTCATTACCTTATCTGAACAAAGTAATAGAAAATCTTACCTTAGGTGAACAAGGTTCGCCATTATTTATTACAGTCTCTCCTAAACTGAACAAAAAAATATTAAGACAAATAAATGAAGTTACCCTAAAGTGGTGGTTCATCTTTTACTTGAAGAAATGCAAATGTTTTGATGGGTTTCAAATTTCTGTGGAAAGAATTGTACACTATGAAGGCCTGATCTAACTATTTGGGAATGTCTACAGCACAAAGGGCAGCCAACACATCACTCCTTTACTGCCTGGATTTAATAAACCACATTTGAACTGCACAGTAGATTTTATATATTACTACTTGAATCCTGAAGGAAAATTACAGCTTATCACCTCTACATGACACATCAAACACTATATTTTCATTGTCATAAACTCTGACAGATTTTCTTCTATGCTATTCTTGAGCATTTTTGTATATTTGGCATGAGTGTTCTGGGTTGCTTGAAAGAAAGACTAGTATCACTTGATGTTTTCGAATTTTTACCAAGTTTTTTTATCATTAAAATGAAAGAGTCTGTACTGCTGTGGTGGTAGTGCACTAGAACAGGCTGTGGAGGCAGTTTTGGAATATGTCATCAAAGTAATTTCAAAATAGAGAACTGAATAGACATTATTTTAAATTAGTACTTTGTATTACATAAAAAATCTTTTACCAGGAGAATAATAGCAGTATGCTGGTTTCACTGGTAGCCCACCCATTGTAACAGAGGTACTGAGACTGTCATTAAGTAAAATGATTTTTATCCCTGAAAAAAGTCAAAGTACAAGAGAATGGCATGAAAAAGAAGAAAATTAAATGTAGTCCACAGAAGCTTAATTAAAACTATGAGGCATTTACAGATTTCATTCAATTCCACTACTTTTGTATCTTAAAACTGGATCTGACAGTCTAAGCAAAAAAAAAAAAAAAAAAAAAAAAAAAAAAAAAAAAAAGTTCAGAAAGGTCAAATTTAGACACATTATATAATTTAAATTGTTTGTGATCTGGCTGAATAAATGAAATCTCTGCTTGCAATGTACCACTGGGAAATACACTGTCTAAAGGATCTTTAAAATACAGTGTTAACCTGCATGTTACACTGGAAGAAAATGTTCCAAATTTGGCTTGATAATGTGATTAATCTCCACCTCTATCTAAAGATGGAATACACTAGAAATAACTTTTCCTACTAAGATTTGTTGGGAGCAACCAATATTTGTTGGGAGTGGGGATTAATAAACTTTTTAATCCAATGTTTTCTTTAAAAATTAATAGCTTAGTGGCACTAAGAACCTGTAACTGAGAGGAGTATATTGAATTGCCTGTGAAATTCTGAGCAACTTTGGCTCTTCTGTATTTCTCAAAATTATTTTTTTTTCCTAAAGTACCACATGGTACATAATAGTTTTCCAATGTGAGAATTACTAGGGTTTAATTAGTGCATCAGTTGATGCTCTCTCAAGAAGATGCAGGTTGTGATCATTAGTTCAGTCTCAGGAAAAATGTGAAAAGATTTCCATAGCTCTCTATATACTACATTAAGGGCAAGCTAACAGTTTTTCTTCCTCTTTCTATGTACATCAATAGACAGAGTGACAAATTTCAGGCAGGAATGGTTAAAATAGTCAGAACATTATTTTCTCCCATGCAGTTGCCTACACAGCTTGAAGAAAAACTATAGAGCATCAGCAGATTAATCCTCCACTGGAACAAGAAGGAAAGAAAAATGCGTTCCTGCAGCAGCACAGCTATGCTCCAGCCTTCAAATAAGACTTGTAATAAATTCAGAATACATCCCTCAAAGTTTTAAAAGCTGATCTTATCCTTCACTGGAATATCAGTGTCCAGCCCAAAGCAAAATTTATGAAACTTCTTTCAAACTAGCTGCCAGAGCAGGACCTTCCATTCTGTAACTACTTCAGATCAGGTTTCTTGCTGCCCCAGAATAATCATACACTTCTGAATTACATGGCACTCAGCTTGTCACCTTCTTGTCCCACAGTCTGAAAGATGTGAGGTTACTCATGAGGAGAAATTATCCAATAACCATAAAGGAGGACTATGAAGACTTAATAAAAAAGTAAACAAGAGAAAGATAGAAATATATATAAACACTGAGGAAGTTCTGAACCTCAGTAGATATCTTAAGGTGAAGTTGCAAGTTGTGCTGTACTACATGAAAATTTTCAGCAAATCTAAGGAAGCTCAAAATCTGTCAGTGGCATGAGTTGACCATGACCTTCAATCTTGTAGGTTGAAGTGATGTGACATGGGCCCAAATTCTGCCATTTCCCAGCTCTGTCTCAGTTCTGATTGGGTGACTCGGTTCTCCATCCTGATAAAGCCTTCTACTGCAACCTAAAAGAAACAGTGCATTTTATCAGGCAAAGTGGGATTTTAAGTGTATGTGTGGGTTGAAAAGCCTACAGTGGTAAATTGGCAACCACTTTTCCCCATTCTGCAACAAAACAGAACAGATGGGGCAAAGAAATAGTGAATTTCGGGTTGATTTTCTGAAGCAGAGTTGAAAGACTTCCATTTTAGGGTGATCTTCTAAATGGCAGTAACTGGGATACTATAAATATTAAACACATTTGGCAACCTGCCGACCACTGGTCTTGACCATAAAATGGTAACAGCAACACCCACTTCCCAAACTGTGCTACAAATATGAGGGAGGGGTCTGTGGAGAAAAGTATTTTACAAATGCGGAGTACTATTTTTTTTACCTTCCTAGTCAAAGACATAGAACAGCTGCACACTGAAAAAAAAAAAAAAAAAAAGAAAAAAAAAAAGGAAGAATTGGTTTAAGCTCAAATACATCAGCCAAGAAATGTCTCGCCAGGAAATCACCAAGGCATTTAGCCTGTTGCTGACAGCTCATCCAAGGCAGGGCAATATCCCAAGACAACACACCCTGCTTTGCTTAAAAAAGAAAATAAAATAAAAGGAAAAAAAAAAAAGGTTTTGTAGTCATAAGAACAAACTGAATTTTTTCTTTTTTTGTTGTTGTTGGTGGTGGGTTTTTTTTTTTTTTTGTTCTTTGTGTAGCTATATTCATGGACTTGTAAATATTTTTTCTTAACAGTCATCATTTTGTGCATCAACTGATGCACAAAACATCTTTGGTGGTGGCTGTTGCTGTTATTTCTGCATCCTGCGTTTAAAAAGAAAAAAAAAAAAGTTTATGGTGTTATCTCCAAGTCTTCAACAAGCACCCGCACCGCCGAGCTCTGCAAAGCCCGCACACGGAGCCGGGGCGGGGTTTGCCCACGAGAACGCGTTCGCTCGGCCCCCGTGTGTTTGGGGCTTTTAGAGGTCATCCCGCGGTTTACCGCGCTGCAGAGGATGGAAAGCGCAGCGGGAGCCAAGCACCGTCCCTGCAGGGTGTCCGGCACCGCTCTCCCGCCGGGACGGGACAGTAAGGAGCGACTCGCACCCGTGGCTCCCACCCTGGCACCGTGTCACGGCTTGCCATGAAAGTGAGTTCGGTCCGATAAGGACTGCCGGGCGAGGCGGCTCCCGGCCCGCCCTGCCCCTGCGCCAGCCTCGAAGGCAGCGAATGCGGAGCAGCCGAGGCCTCTCCGCCACGCCGCTCCCTCCCGCCGCGGCCCCGCCCCGTTGCGAGGGAAGCGGCGCCGCCGGTTGCTACGCGGCGCGGCGGAGGCGCGGAGCGGCGCGGCGGGGCAGGCCCGGCGCTGCGGGCCCGGCGCTGCATGGAGCTCGGCGGGAAGGCCGGCGGGGCGGCGCGGGGGCAGCTCCTGCCCGGGGCCCCGCAGCACCGCGCGGGAGGGCGGCAGAGCGTCCTTGTGTATCCTTGCTGGGGCGTTTCTCGGGCCGGCCGAGCCTGCGGAGGGGGCCGGGGCCGCGCGGCCGCGGGGGGCCCGTGCGGGGCGGTGGCGGGGCCGGGCGGCGATGTCGCAGCCTCCGCCCTGCTCCGCGGTCAGGGACCGCCCCAGGGGTGTCTTCAAATTAGAACTTGCACGTTGCGGGTTTTAAACTGCCGTGGGAAAGTTGACTGCTCCAGCCACTTCGGAGTTTCCTTGTTTTCCCTTTTTTGGGAGATTATGCCACTAAGTATAGTGTTTTCCATCCTAACTTGTGGGTTCTTGTTTTTTGAATTTTAGTAGTAAGAACTACTGACACAAACTCTTAAGATCTGCCTGCACAGTACTACGTAAATAATTACTGGCATGATGCAGGACTGATCTGGCTCTCTGGAGAGCTTTTATGTAGTGATGTTAATTAATCAATTTCAGTGTAAACAACTAATCCTTTAGGGTGTGGGAGTGTGTGTGTGAGGGGGTGTTTACTATTTAACATTTTCCTTCTCATATCTGCATCCTTACATTACAGGTTTAAGTAACTACACAAAATGTCCCTTCAAATGAACATGATAAAGGTGGGATTTTTCAGCTGGTGGTATCATGAAAGATGAAAGTAAAGCTTCTCCTAAAATGCTTTTTAAAAGTAAAGTGCAATTACTTTTTTTTCTAGATGAGCATAAAGTTAGTTATGACTGTAACATACAATTATGGGACCTACTCTGTATAAGGTCAATCACACAGGCTATTATATCTTTTAATGAGCCGTTCCATCCAGTTTCTGTTGTCCTTAACACAGTCTTAGGGGTGGAGATTTGATATTTAATTTTGAACAGGATTTACAAGAAGAACGTCGGGCATTGAAAGAGGATCAAAAAATGCATCGGAGCAAGGCAATGAAATATTTGATGGAGACAAACAGAAGAAGAAGGCAAGTAACTAGGGTTCCTTTAATGGAGGATTGTAAAAAAAAGAGAAAACCAAAGCAAAAGGAGTCATAACCTTGAGACAGATCAATATATCTCTACTACTTTCATGTTCACTTTGATAAATAGCTCACTGCTTTGGCCTAGAGGAATCTAAGCTGAAAAGTTTCACCAATCCAGTTTCTTGCTATAGGACAAATAAAATAAAAAGAGCAATATTCTGATTTGCTCACCAATTTTTGGAAACTCACTGTAGTCACATCTCATATAAACTAAAGGTAAGTAGTACTTTCATCTTGTGGCTCTGATCTGCATTTCTAGTGTTCCGGGTTTTATTAGCTTCAATGTATGAATGAAAAATGCACTCAGCTGTACCGGGTGGGCCAGCAGAAGGCAATTGTTGCCTTCTGAAGTGTGTGCTTTTCTGTCTGCATGGCGTAACAGCTGTTCAGCCTCCCCTTCATGCCGAGGCTTTGTGCTCCCACTTCCCAATAAACACAAAGCAACATTTTTCTTATACAAGATAATACTTATAATAAACTTATTTTTTACTGACATTTTAAACAGAGCTTTGAGTAATCTGTCTTCTGCATACATGAGAATGCAAAACCATGAAATATTCTGTGGCAAATGGATTGAGTAAGTTATGCACTGAAATGTCTCAGTGAAGTGCTGTGAGTAGTTTAATGGACATAGAGGTTTTTCCCCTGGGACTGAGGTGGTGCTCACACATACAAGGGGCTCAGCTGTGTGTACTGGAGAGGCACATGGGTTCCTCCTTGCAAGCCCCCAGCCTCAGACCAGCTTCCTCTGCCTCTTGTTAACTCACTAATGCTTGTGCCCCGCAGTTCCCTTATCTGATGACTTCTGTTGTACAATGTTCACTTATTGCATATGTTCATAACTCATAAGAGAGGAGGTATTTATTGTTTATATTGCCATTTTAGCCTGACAGTATGTGCTATCAGCTTACCCTTTGAAATAAAAAGAAAAATGGAAGAGGAGATATAATCAACTGTGAGTAATTAAAGACAGAGTGCGACCCACAACCTTTGCAGATAATAAACTGTGTCTCAGTTGAAAAATTAAATACCTAATTTCTTTTTCTGGAACAGAACCACTGCAATGCTACACATCTCAGATGAACACTGTTTATTGTATTACTGGTCTTGAAATATTATACTCTAATGTAAAAGCAAGTACCAGACAGCCTGCATATTTTTGACAGACTGGTGTAGTTAAAGTAATACTCATGGATACATAAATACATTTCCATATGGATTTCATTGCAGCCTTAAGAAACACAGTATAAATCCAAGTTACTCAGGTGAGTCACTTAGAAATTTGGGTATGGTATTCATAAAACAAAGTTGTTTCAAGTTGTGATAATTGAGAATGGCATAATTATTAGCACAATAAGCAGTTCAAATGGAAGTGTGTGGTAACAAGTGTTCTCCTAATAACTGAAAAGGAGTGAGTTAGTTAATGTTAAAAAGGTAGAAAATGCATACAATGTTATAAGCTCTGACATAGATAATTAAAAATGAAGGGTCGCTGCATGTGTGCAGGAAAGTAATTTGAAAATAAAGTTCTTTGAATCTACGTATTTTTCCTGGCACTTATGCAGGTGGGAATTGATTGATCAACCCTCAGGTTGTGTCTCAAGTCTATATGATCCAAGTTCCATTAGCTTTCTTACACATGTTAGATAAGATGATGGTTTCTCGAGAGTAGCATGACGTTCTTAAACTCCACATTCTCATCTGGCAGCGCACAAAATTCTCCCTGCCAGGGCTTACAGGTGTGTATCAGGAGTGTTCTTGGCACTGCTAGTGTATGATTTCAAAAGAAAATTTGTATCTTTTGCATATTTTATATGGAGACTAGGAATGAGTGCACTGTGAGGTGTGACAGTCCGTTTTCTACCTCTAACCTTCACATAGAATGGTTGAGTTAGGAAGGGACCTCTTGATCACCTCCACTCAGGAAGGACAATCCTCCACAACCTCTCAGGGCAAACTGTGTCAGTGCTGTCATCCTTACAAAAAAAAAAGCGTTTCCTGATCTCTAAAGGAAACTTCTGTGTTTCAGTTTGGTCCTGTCAGCAGGCATCACTGAAGACAGCCTGGCTGTCTCCTCTTTGCACCTTCCTTCCAGGTATTTATAGACATTAAGAAGGTTCCTTTGAGCCTTCTCTTCTCCAGATTGAACAGTCCCAGATCTTTCAGCCTTTCCTCCTAGAGAGATTCTCCAGTCCCTTCATCATCTCTGTGGCCCTTCATTGAACTGTCTCCAGTCTGTCCAGGTGTGTCTTGTACTGAGGAGCCCAGAGCTGGACACATTCCTTCAGCTGTGGCCTGCCTAGTGCTGAGCAGAGGGAAAGGATCCCTTTCCTCTGTGTGCTTGCTAGGCTTTGCGTAGTGCAGTTCAGGAGACCACTGACCTTCTTTGCAACAAGGTTGGTCCTTTCTCTCAAGTAACAAGTTTTATAGCATGAGAGGAAATGGCCTCAAACTGCATGAGGGGAAGTTAAGATTGGGTACTATGAAAATTTTCTTCATGAAGATGGTTGTCAAGCATTGGAAAAAGCTGCCAATTAGAGTGGTTCAAGATGTGGTTTGGTGGTGGACTTGGCCGTGCTGGGCTTGTTGTTGGAGTTGATGATCCCAGAGATCTTTTCTAACCCAAATGATTCTACTTTTCTATGTTTAATGAAGTTGTTAAAGAGAATTTGGCCCAGTACTGACTTCTAGGGTTCACCACTATGTACTGGCCTCCATTAGGACTTTGTGTCACTAATCACCACCCTCTGGGCCTGACCATTCAGAACGTTTACATTCCACCTCACTCACAGCTTATTCAGCCTCTCAGCAGCGTCTCGTTTATGAGGATCATAGGGGACACTGTACCAGCAGCCTTAGTAAAGTCCAGATAGAAAATATCTACTGCTCTCCTCTCATCTACAGAACTGTCATTTCTTTGTAGAATTTTATGAAGTTGATCAAGCTTAACCAAATTTAGTGTCAACCTTAAGTTTATAAATTTTCTACTAAAAAAGTAAAAGCAGTTAATTCCCTTTAGGATGAAGCACTCGTGAAGATATAGAAGAGTTTCTGCTCTCTCTTTAATCTTGTGTTATTTAGGTTCATTCTCTTATGTTGCTTTGTGGAGGAAAATTTTTCTGTGATTTTTTTCAGGAACCACTAGCAGGCCTCCTTTAAACAAGGCTGTACTAAAAGATTCTAGCAGATTGAGGTCTTCTATTTTCAACCTTTTCTATATATACTTGTAGTGAGATTTTCCCTGACACTCTACTGTTGGTTTATTGTGAATACTTCTATAATGCAGCACCTTCAGCATCAAAAATAGTCAACTTCTACAAGCTGTACACAGTTAATTGGTTTAGTAGTAAAAACCAAAATCATCATTTGCTCAAAAAGAGAAAGGATAGGTTTGGAAATAAAAGTCTCAGTAATTTAAATTTCAGATCCTTTTCAATCCCCCTGATGTCAACTGTTTCTTTGCATCTCTTGTACTGACCAAGCTCCTTAGTTCTGTGTTAACAACAGTACTTCAACACAGCAAAATACCCTAGCCTGCAGTTTTTACAAGTTGCCTGAGTATCAAGAAAGTAGTTTCTTTATTGTCTCACTGATACATGAAGTTGCAATTTCAAGATCAGATTAAGGATCAAATATTCTCTGGGGCACTAGCTGGCAGATACTTTATTTAAATAACAGCATTCTGGAAATAAGAGCTACTGACTAAGCACATACTTAATGCAAATTAATAGGATATCATATTTTATGTTTCTATAACATGCTGCTTTCTAAATACCAGCTGTCACGTTTGCTGGGGACTATAGAATTTGTGCTGTTACTGCTCAGTGCAAAATGTGTTTCCCATTTTACTGTGATGTTACTGTCTGCACTATGTGCGTTGTAAAATAAACCTTAGAGTTGGTTGTCTTGGTTCAGCATTTTGAATTACCTTGAAATAGCTAATCTGTCTGTTGAAACTGGGGAAGGACATCTATATCTGTTTCCAATCTATTCCCAATCTATTGTTCTTTCTGTAATACTTTATTTTCAACATATGCACAAGCTGTGTGCTCCACCTACTGGCTGATTAACATTGATTATTTAATTATTTAATGCTCTTTAAATTATTCACCAGTTTTGTTGATCAAGAATGAAAAGCAGTCTGTGGCCAGAAATACAAGAACAATGTCAGCACTTGGTAAACAGAGAAGGCAGAGTATTAATTTTGTATTTCTTTCTACATCAGAATGGAACTGTGAGAAGTAGGCGATCACTGTAACCACTATGATGTGGACTTGAAATGCAGTATTGCCATTTTTGATAGTGAGCCACAGGATTGTGCTGAATTAGCAAGGCCTTGGAATAGATGCTTGCCAAACTTGCTCTCTTTGAACTTTTCTTGACCTGACAGCAGCTTTGTTTTGCTTGGTTTAGCTGTAACAGCAATTTCTCTAAAAGACCAGGTGTCTGTGGCTAATTTTGCCTTTATCTTTTTATTGTATGACCATAGTTTTATCTAGATAGCAGTAACAAGCAGTTATTCTATGCAGAGGATGAAATATTTATGACTCTAAAATCATGAAGTAGTATAGAGAAATGCAGGCCTGGTATGGTAACAGAGGCTTTAAAAACTGGAGGTGTAGGATGTGGCATGGAGGAATACAGGCAGGGAATGGTGAGAGATGGCACACAGGCTTGGCACTGGAGACCCCATGGCTATACTCACCAATAGTCAGCTAAAAAAGTGCAGAACTACATCTGACAAACCTGGCTTTTAGAGGTAACAAAGAGAAGAAAAGAACAGTATATCACATACATAGAAGGCACCATGTATGGAATATTTGGAGGTACTGTGGAGCTACAAACTGATGATGATAGAGCAGAGGTGTAAATGTGTATTAGCAAATACAGAAATTACTCCAAATGGATCCTAAAGTGAGGGAGAAAAAGCATTTACATGAAGATCCTGTTGGTCCTGCTGAAGGGACTCCTGATGCTGCCTGTTCACCTTAACACTCCAGCACAAACAGAAGCCTTGGGATGCAAAAGAGCAATGCAAGAATGAGCATCAGGAAAAGGGATAGAAACTCAATATATGAATAACTGTTCAAATTGTATATCACTATTATTGAGCCTTTTTCTGTTTAGAAGTATTCTAACAATATTATTATTTTTCAGTAACAATTCTGGAGTCATAATAATTGGACTCTTAAGATTTGAATTATACTAACAAAAAAAAAATGCTTGACTTAATAAGGTGTGCTTGGGTTTTGCCTATGAACGAGACTTGGCATGTGACAACTGGTATATAGTGCAGGCAGCCCACCTGTGGACCTTTGGGGCATATTTGCAGGACAGCCCTCTGTGAGTCCATACAGCATTGTAGGGGTTGGTCCTTCTGAAGCTCTCGCATTTCAGGCTGTCTTTTTAGATTCGGCATACAATAATCAAAGATAAAGGAATAGATTTAATCTGTGTTCCTGATCTTGGGAAATGTCTTAGATAAAAAAGTTGATTTCTGGGCAATGTCCACAGATCTTTTTAAGGATGTAAGATTGCTTCCTGTTTGCCCATGAAGGAAATTTTGAGTGTGACACTGCATTTTAGCCTTTTCTTCATCATTGACCATACAAATATCTCCCTGCCTCAATTTTAAAATTACTGTGCACTGTTTTGCAACATGATGCGGCAATGGAAGAATAATAAAAACTTTCATTTCATAGCACTCCATACACACTGTATGTATTCATTTTTTAATTATCATTTTCATCCAATGCAGTAGTAAGCATTTAGTCCACCTGAAAATGTAGCATCTATCACTTCACTGTGAAGAGAATGTAATAAAATTAACCAGGAAATAGTTCTACCATCTAGTCATACTTACTGTTTTTAACATAAAAATGCCTTCCACATAATGTCTGTATATGTGAGACAGCTAAGTATTTTAAGTTTTGTGTTCCAAATTCTCTATAAATATTTTGGCAGCCATTTCAAAAATTGCTGCACCACTGGGTTGTTTATAGTAGACAGAAAAATTGGGTTAAAAAACCACCAGTCAGGAAATTCTTCTGCTAACTATCCATCTTAAAGCCATACTCTTTTGCCAATGGTACATCTGTGATATGAACCTAAGCTGGTGACTTAAGGAGAGCACATGAACAAATGTTTGCTTTAACTGTTTTTCTGTAAGATGTAAATGTGCATTTTTGCATAATGAACCTGAGTGTTACAATTTACATTCTGTGAGGTCAGGAAGTTAATAAGGCTTCACTGAATAACTTTAATGCATTTCCTTACATTAAAGTAAGATCCTTTTTTCTCCTTCTTATCTTAATCCAAACCAAATATTGATCATGATGAGCTGTGCTGAAAAAGACCTCTTGCATCAGGATTTGGACTTGCTCATTCCCAGCTATATGAAGAACAGTCCTTTTTTAATGCTCATTATTAGGAATGTGGAAGAGAGCAGCTAAGCCATATTCAAAATAATCAGAAAAAAATACTCTGTCAGAATTGATTTTTTTCCATTTTGGAGTTATATGCTGGAATTACTCCAGGTGTAAAGTTGTAGAATTTCCCACATGTCTGAATTTAACAACTATAGTTCAACTAAAGGCCTTCTTGATCAGCTTCTAGAGGTATCAAAGGGCATCAAGAAGAAGTGTTTAAAATAATTAGGAGGATAAGCAAGTCTGTTTCCTCTCCTGTGAATTTCATTTAGTCAAGATAAAATTGCACATTTCTGTATTAGGTTTTACAGTGAGTAAAATTCAGGAATATTGAAAGTGGACAATGAACTCTACTTCTACTCTTTAGTTCTAACATGTTTTGACAGGTATGTATATATGAGTTTTGAAAAGAGTGAAAATTCTTTGTTTCTCTCTCTCTGCTACGCTTTGGCTTCCAAGTGCATTAAAGTGGATATTCCTGTATAAGTGTGTACTTAGGAATTAGTTGGCAGTTTTTCTATTTTTTTACTATTGTGCCTTTAAGCTTTCTAAAATAAAAAGTACCTATTTCAAATTATTTTTGTGTTTGTTTTCACAGGTCATCACTTTGAAGGGATACTAGGTCAAGTTGATTTTTTCAGTTTGAACTTTTTCCCTGAAAAGCAAAGGGAAGAATAATTTTAAAAGCTTGAATTAAGGAGGAGCTCTGTGAAGTAGCAGCTTTGCTCCATTAAGCAAGAAGAACTATGAAGTAACTGCTAGTGATTAGAGTTATGGGAAGGTATCTTACTGTGATGGGAGAAACAAAGAACATTTGGCTAAACTTTCCACTAATGCTGGCTAAAGGGGGACCCTTCTTAGTGTACTAGTGACCTGTTAAATCACATTTCTAATACGCAGATGGGAAGCTCCCAGCTGTAGTGATCTTTGCATGGCAGGATTTGGAAGTTTCACATGAAGACCATTACTTTTATAGTATTACTGCTTTTAGAATAGAATGTTTCCAGGGATGGGGCACCTACAACCTCTCTGGGCGACCTGCTCCAGTGTTTCACCAACCTCACTGTAAAAAATTTCTTCCTTATATTGAGTCTGATTCTACCCTCTTTTAGTTTAAAACCTTTAAATATGACTTGCCTACATAGGCACTGTGCCAGTAAATATTCTGGGTATATTTCACTCTGGGAGCTAGTTTGTCAGTAAAAGTTGATGATTCTGTCAGCGGGAGAAAAGATTCCACATAGCTTCATGAAGCTTACACCTACTGAAGGAAACTTTTGTGATGATGGTTGTCTTTGACTAGAGCCTGCTTTTCTTTCCAACCAGTGAGAGGACACATTTAATGTATTTTTTAATAATAACAGATTCTGTCAATTATAATTTCGTGTTACTGTTTTATCCCATTTTGTGCTGCTAAACTGATTGTCTTTCAGGAAGCTTCTTAATAACTACAACAAAATACTTTTGCATATTTATAAATAATAGCTGTAGTTCCTTTGTGTTATTTCTAAATAACAACTTCTAAACTGTTATTACTTCCCCAACAGCTTGTGAAAAGTACACACAGAGCATTTGCTATTAACCTTCCTACTGATCTGCTCACTGTGACTCACTTATGTGGTACTGTAAAGGCTGTTGTAAAAGACACATTGGTGACAAGAACTGGTCAGGTTTGCATGTTAATTCACATATAAAAAATAATAAAATCCCTGGTTGAGGCTAAGAAATTAAAATATGTTGTGATTCTTCTTCATCACCCACTGTCCCATTTACGTTCCGACAAACTCTAAAAATCCAGCTGTGCTGAAGTTAATAGCAT
This sequence comes from Taeniopygia guttata, assembly GCF_048771995.1. Classification (NCBI taxonomy): domain Eukaryota; kingdom Metazoa; phylum Chordata; class Aves; order Passeriformes; family Estrildidae; genus Taeniopygia; species Taeniopygia guttata. Next base: position 40,655,895 of record NC_133024.1, read on the forward strand.
TTAATTTATGGACAAGCAAGCTTGTGTACTAAAATAGCAAGTTGGTAAGCAAGTTACTAGTATTTCACTAAATGTAATTCATAAACATAGGAATTATCTACTTTGGCTTCTTAAATACAGAGCCTTTGAAAAAAGACAGAAGGAAGAAGAAGCAAAAGAAAAAAGATTTAGAGAACAAGTTCTGCAGCAGAGGAGAATTAAATTTCAGGAGGCAACTGCTAAGTTCCAACATGCTCATCAATCCTTTTCTCAGCAGAAACAAAAAGGTTTGTGAATTAACTGTTATTCACAATGCAAGTATTTTTATATTCACAGAATCAAAGAATAGTTAAGGTTGGAAGGGGCCTCTGGAGGTCATTAGTCTTTTCTATTAGCAAACAGAACAATTGACTTCACTCAAAATAATTGAATTCACAAAAGCAAAACAACTGACAAGAAGCTCAGATCTAATAGATATGCCAATTGGGTAGGGGAAATAAAAACAGATTTTTTTTTTCCTAAAAACTGTATTGTGAGATATTTCACTATATTCCAGTCACAGTAAGTACATGACCTCCTTGAGGTATTGTGGATTCCTGGGTTTTCCCCACTTTTTTGACTGCAGTGTGCCTATTGGTCGCAGTACTGTGCTTTCACAGCTGGGTGAGGGGTGTTACAAAGCCACTGACAGTTACTAGGATAGTGCAATGATCCCCTCTTTGAACTTTTGAATATAAAATGGTCCAAAATTTGCATTTGGTTTGTCATTAAGTAAATGCAGTCCTAGCATATATTAATATAGTACATAAGTTTGTTTGTTTTTTCTTCTGAATTAGTCCACTTTCTAAGCTGTTCTCTTGCTGGGAAGCAATAATCACTTCAGCTCAGTTCCCGCTTTCTTGGAATCAGTGCAGATTGGCAGGAGTTTGTAACAGCATTGGCCAAGTCTGATTTCCCGTCAACTTTCCAGTGTTCAAATACTTAAGATATGGTCTATTACTTAGGTATTCTTTAACAGATTTACTCTCCCAACTGCAGTTGTGCCAGCTGTGAGGTAATGTCTCTGACTTCAAGATCAAATGTCAGATTAAAATAACAAAATAGAACAGTACTGGTTTAGGGCTTCTTCGTAGTCGTACTGGCAGCCCAGACTGTGTTGCAATAGAAGAAATCAGTTTTTTCTCTTGGTTTTCCTTTATAGAAATTTGCCTCTGCTACTTTCTGTCCTACTTATACTCACTTGAAAATGGCAGTACATTGTGCCTGTCTGGACTTCTTCTTTCCCCACTGGTTCAATTATTAAGTTACAACTTGGCCTCTGTAAAAGATATGCAAGCCATAACTTTGGTTTAGCGCATGAGTGGAATAGTCATAATGTAAAAACAAAGTTAGATTTTTTTTTAACTCGTATTTTTTCAACAGTGCAGTTTAAAAGCAAATAGCAAAACTGTTGAATACATGTGTGACTGTAAACACTTAAATAGACTGGGATTTTGTTTCAGAGGAACTCAAGGTGCTCTTGCATGTCTAATAATGCTAAATTACTGTGTTTATTGTAACTGTCTGGATTTAGGCTTCCAAACTTCAGCAACTTAACCAAACCATTTATGGTAAAATATTCAAATTTTAAATAACTCTTTCCCCATTGTGTGTTTTTATCTCTGATCCCTCCAGTTCAGACAAAACCAGCTTTTCAGTTAGAAGAAGCTCTTGAACAAATTAAAGGATCAGTTTTAACACCAGGACTGTGCTTGCAAAACATAAACAAAATCAACTTCAGGTAAGCATTCCTGTTCATTCTGATGATCAAAGGAAGTAAATTTCTAAACCTAAGTTTCATTTATAGCAAAAAATGTAGATGATTCTGAAACCTATCTCAGGTTTTCTGATCATTTTTCTCATTTTACTCATAGGCTTCATTAAGGACAGCATCTCACTGCCTTGAAAATTTTTTTCCTTATTTTTCAACTTTTTTCAAACTGCTTCTTGTGCAACACATTGGTATCTCAGGACTTGTACAAACCACTTACCATTTCTTACAATGCTGTCACTCCATTTTTATTTGTATAATGTAAAAAATTTACTATCCTTTAATAATGATAGTGTGTTCTTTTTCTGGTTTTCATCTTCTTAACCTGTTTTCCTAAGGAAATTATATTTACATGTTCATACTATTTACAGTTTGTTTTCCCCTCATAACCAAATTTGAGAGAAAGCTAAGAATCTTGAAATTAATATGTTTCTGTAAGTTTGAACTTAGAAATTACTCAATGGAAAAAAAGGAAAATAAGTGACTCCAGCATCAGAAAGGCTTCAAAGTTGAGTCCACTATGACCTGTTGGGAGGTCATAAGACAGCTAGTACAGATATAACAGAAGAGCATTTTGAGAAGGTTCTGAACAGTGGAAGTTCTTAAGAAGTCACTAGTTTTGAGATGTAAAGCTTTAAACATTTCTTATAATCCCTTTAATTGGAAATTTTTGGAAGGGTAATATCTAACTCATATGAAGTAGTAGATACCTATTCTGTTTCTTACAATTTTATAAATGCTGAAGCCAAAAATCTTGTGTCATCTTTAGAATTTGCCCTTCCTCAGAAAGAGAATGCCTAGAATTGACAATCCCCTCTTAAAGAAAGAAATGAGTACTTTAATAAGTACGCAATATAAACATAGCTCCAGACCCAAGTGAATATCTGTGAATTTTAAAATATTCTAGGATTCATAATGTCTGTCCTTTAAAAGGTGTTAAACAATAAGCAATGGTGACATATTAACTTCTCTTGGAGAAAGCAAAAGTCCTGAAACACCTAATAAGTGTATTCCATGCTGCTGTAGTTCCATTTTGCTTCTAGTAGGGTTTAGTTATTGAATGCTAAAGCAAAGATTTTGGAGAACTCATTAGCTAACAGACACAGGGATGTTTGTACGTTAGGTGTGTAAATGGCATACTGCTCTTTTTACAAGATATATTTCCCTATTGGTGTTTAAAATTATAATGTTAGATAAAGGTGAGTCTTGGGATATAAACTTCAATATGACAAATCAAAAATTGTCTATGGAAAAGTTAGACCACTGAAACTTTTATAAATATAAATGGTCTAAGCATGTAGAAATGTTTATAGATATGAATGATCTAAATACTCAAATAAATATAAAGAAAGTTGTTTGTATCCAAAAAGCCAACAATCCAGATTTTTGAGTGCCAGGTGTCGGTCAGTCTGGTCCACAAAAACAAAAAAGTTTTGGGATAGCCATTCAAAAGAAAACAGCATTCAGTTTTCTATGTTCAATAAATAAATATGTGAATTTGTTCTCCCTATTTGCTGTCAGCCATCCCATCAGAAATAATAAATTCCATTTTACACTCTCCTTAGGTCACTGCAATTAAGCCAATGTTTTATGTAGTCTTGTATAAAATCTCCTGAAAAATAACAATAATCTTAAGGGTTTGAAAGTTTCCGTTTTCCATTGACCTAAAATTTTAAGTGTCATGATAAATACAGGGGAAAAAAAAAAATAAACTCTTACTAGATTATTTACCCGCATCCACTAAAAAGAAAAGGGAGAATTTTAGGTGCAAGAAGAGAAGGCTCAGAAGAAGAACCTTAAGCTGACAAAATGTACAGAAATTAAGGAAAATAGGTTCTTGAATTTCTGTACATATATGAAACATGTATCACCAGCTAAGAGCTAGTCACAGGTTCCAACTACACTAGCTACTCTAAAGATTTTTTTTTTTTGTCAGGCAGCAAATTCTTTAACATACCACAATACTGACATTACATATCATTGGTAGATTTGGGCTCTCTGGATACAAGAAAACCTTCTTGCTCTTTGAAGTAAGGGAATACCTGACATCATCAATATAGTTACACTCTGCATAAGCCAACTTTAGGGAAAAATAAAGCCCATTTTCCTGTTTGTTTTCTTCTTTTTCTTAAAAAAAGCCCTCCGTGTTCTGTTTCTGAAATTACCAAACTGTTGGCTGACGTTTTCCATACCAATGCAGCCAGAGGCAGTCACCCAATAACCCAATCAGAAAATTTTATTTATAAATAGACAGAAGAGAAGTTTTAAAATGGAAAGTGTTGGACACGTTCAGATAGTAGTAACAGCATTTTTCAGGCTTTTCATCATTTATTGATGTTGTATACTTTTGGTAAGAAATATATTTAAAATATACAGTTGATGCATAAAAGTAAGACAAAGTAATAATTTTCTTGTTTGTATCAAGAACCACAGATGACATTTCATCCTCATCAGCATGTAGAAGTGATTCTTTCCATCAGAAGAATAATTTAGCAATGTTTGGCTGTGATGAAACAATACAGGAGAGCAGTAGAACAGACATGGATAGTCACCAACTTCTCTTCCAGAAAAATCTGAAAGAAATGCAACAGCTCCTTGAAAAACAGCATCTCAATAGCTTAGAGGTATGATATTTTCATTTTCATGTGATTCATTGCAAGATGCTTTTAACTGTGACAGGAAGTTTCTTTAATGTAATAAAAATGGAAGTCCTGTTCAGCTAAATTTGTCAATTAGACAAGTCAGGAGAGCACACTGTACTGTGCCTTATCAATAGATTATTTTTAGTAAAATTATACATATATTCCTGTAAGAAGTCAGAGATCTTTAAAAATATTTATAAGAATGTTTTCACAAATTCATTCAAGATACCTGTTATTTTGTCCTTTTTCCTCTGTTAATGTGAGATTTCTATGTCAGACTTCTTGTCTCTGACATTGGTAGCCATTAGTTGATCACAGTAGTCTTGTGCTACCTCTGAACTTAGATTGATGGTTTTCAGTGCACACCAAGATTCTGCTGTGCTGATTGTGACAACACAATATGCTATAGCAGTATTATGATGGCATGTGAAATCTTGGGGAACTTTTTTGGTTGGTTGGTTGGGGTTTTTTTTCCTGGTATGTGGTGATATGTTAGAGATTGACTTCAAGTCTCTTGAGAACCATTTTTATCATCTTTGGAATAGCTGCGGGTGTTCCAGTAATGAGCTTTTTCTGCCTAAACTAATTTTTAGATTGAAAATCCGTTTTAAAAGTCACCTTAGAAATAGTGAAAATCAAGAACTGAGCTCTAAGATGATTTTTAGTTGTGCCCCTTTAAGTGTAATTTTGGAAACACTGTCTTCAACATTACATTTTCTGGGAAAAAAGAGCCCATACTTTGGGGGTCATTCTTTTATTTCTAGAGTATCTATTGGTATCCAGAGTCACGGTATCTGAAATGACCTGGACTCCATGAAGCCAGTCCCTCTATTTTGGTCATGGCTGGAGGCAAGGAATCATGGTGGCCATAGAGCAAGGGTTTCTCCTTTTATTGCAAGTGTATGGATAACTTGTGAAATACTTTAGAGTTCAGATATGGTTTGGCATTGATGTTTCTTGGAGCATTAATCTCTGCCTTTGTATCTACTTTGTTCTGATGGTTATGCATTAAAATCTTGAGCTGATGGCTAAGACAGACAATCTCACTCAGCTGGAGTGAGGTTCAAAAAAGTTGAATGGAGAGAAAGTATAATTTGTACTGGCAGTGTTCTTTCTTATTTCTAAGCATAAAAGAAGGAAGAGAAAGTGACAATTTATAGAAGAGAGCTGATAAAACTGATTCTAGATAACCACTTTACAAAAATACAGAGAAGTCTAAGCTTTTTTTTAACAATATAACATTTGCATTTCACTGATTGAGAGTTTGCAAATCCCTCCCTAAATGATGGTGCTGAATTTGGCAGTAGCTGCATTAGAACATCTTGGAATTAGAAAACAAAACACATTCTCTTTGAGAAAAATATATAAAAATATTCTTTTAAATGTATTTTAAGACTTCTGTATTGGAGTGTTTTATCAAACAGAATTATCACTTCCTAATTGAATTCTAGGGGAAAACAGCTATAAGTCATGCATAATTTTTTGCTTTTAGTTTTTTCTAAATGTTATCATAAGCTTTGGGAACTGCATATAATATAGGAGTCTGTGTTTACAAATTAATGTATTTTGAAAATACCTGTAAAAATTTTTGGTTTTTTTCCAGAAGGTATTTTTCTGCTACCACTAGGGGTTGCTCAGCTTCTTTCCTCTCATGAATAGTTTAAAATGTAAATATTTATACTTCAGACATTTGGACTTGCTTTCTTGGAATTGCATGCTTTGGACTCTGATTAGAAAAGTAGTGAAGAAAGCTATTGACCTTGTTCTAAGGCCTGAGTTTTGAAAGTTTAATACTTGGATTGTGCTGATGGCTGGTGTGCATGTGCATTGTGACTTCCTGTATTGTGAAATAGTATTTATAATACTCTTATTAATAAAATTTATAACTTATAATGATTTAGATTGATTTCTTACTGGAATCAATATACTTCAGTGGTCTAGTTATTACCTGTTGTCCAAAGTAATTTCTGAAATTAAAGTATTTCACTGTGCACATGCTTTGCAACCTAGCCATCCATTGAGATCCTTTGACCTCTCTTTGTTTCTGTTTTTACAGGCCCAACAGGATTATAAAGATTCCTAAAATTCTTTACTTTCCTACAGGGCAATAAAGTTTTATGTGAACCTTTACCAGTAGATTTGTTGTGTTACCTGCTTTACATCTCTAAATATTTGTACAGATTCATCGGTAAGCTAGGGTATTAGTGGCTTCTACTGTTTTCCAAAATTATTTTGTGTAAAGTATTGAGAGCAATATATTTTATTTTGTGCAACAGTTGCATCCAAGCCGCTACATCAAGTTACTGTTTTATGTTCAGGAATATGTTCCATTTTTCAGAATTTAATATTGCTAACTTCATTCACAAATAAAGGTTTTGTCTCTCCATCCTTTCCTGGCTTTATTGCATGCATAAATAAAATCTTTAAGGTGGAGCTAGCAGCATGGTCTTTAGCTAAAGCTGCATGCGGCTTTTAACCAAATGACATTAGTCCCAAGTTGCTTAACAATTTTACAAACTGTTAACTCCTTATGTTGAAATTTTCCATTTCTGGTACCTGCCTTGGACTGAACAGTTTAGAAAATTTCCACTAAATGGCTCAAATGTGACAAGGAAGAGTATTTTTCAGGTATTTTTTTGTCTTTTCTTTTTTTCACCTCTTCAATTTCATGGCCATGCAACATTATTTTGGTCAGTACAATACTTCTAGGCTCTACCAGAAAAAAATTTGCTTTATGCCTGAATTGAACTGATATCATAACATTTTTTGTCTTTAGTTTCATTTTTTAAACAAAATACTTAGAAGTAAGAGCTAATTCGAGACAAAATATGTTGGAATCTGTGGGTATTGGTGATTCTGAGATTGTAGAAAGTCTCTGTCTGTCAGCCCCGCTGCCAAAGAAGAAGCCATAATTCGTCTGTGCTGGTTTCAAGGTTGTTTATTCTTGCTTATCTATAACATGTTCTGCTGCCCTGCCGCAGGTCTGTCCTGCAGGGCAGCGTGCGGGGCTCTGCCCCCAGTGGGATGGTACAAACATTATATACCAGAAACTACCTGTGCTATATTTACAATAACATGCTAATATCTATCACCTACGTTGAACAGTGTGTCCCCAGCCTAAACCAACAGAAAAATGCCAACACTACAGTGAAACATGGAGGGCATGAAGAAGGAGGAAAAGGACAAGACACACCCAATTTCCTCCATCTTGTCCTCTCTGAACCCCTAATCTAGAAACCTAAAATTTTGCTTTTGCACCCGTACCACACTTAATTATTACTCATATCAAACATTCCGAGCTTGTAATTTATCCTGTAAGATTGAAAACACTTTTCCATGGACAGAGATCAGAGACAGTGTCTCTCGGGGCTCTGTACAGGGGGGTTCCCGACCCCCTGCGAGGGTCCCAGGCCCTCCAGGGCAGCCAGAGGGAAGCCCTGGATTCCCACAAAAATAGGTGTATATTATCACATGGAGATGGTATTTTCCTCTTCACTTCTTAATATGACCATAATTAGGCTACTCAAGTGGTATCTGTGAAATCCAAATTTAAATCCCTTTCTGAATGATTTGAAGCAGGATTTTTACCTTGGTTCACTGTTTTTTTCTGAGAATATTGTGCAGCCATTGAGGTACTCAATACCATTCTTTCTATGGATACCATTCCCCTTGGAAGAAAATATTTCAATATTTATTGAAATAGGAATGGAACATTGATATAATATATTCAATATAGTCTCAGAAATTGCAACCCAAATTATATTATGTATAATACAGGAAAAATTTGTATCTTACTAGACTGTGTGTGCTTATACATGTTACATGGAAAATCCCGTAAGTCTCTGAGAAACAGTGAAGGATATTTTCTAAGTGATGTTCCACTGAATGGTCTGGACATCACCCGCTTTTCAGGAGTTCACTTGTAAGGCTGTTAGCTATTGGTGTTACTTTGCTTTTGAGTTTCACAGTGTCTATGAAATGGAGATGTTTCAGGTAACTCATGGAAAAATTGTAGTAAGACTGGAATGAGTTAACCAAAACTTCCCTCTGCAAGGGGTGTTGCCAGTCAAATTCTTCAGAGCCATAGGCAAGACCAGCATGGAAAAAAGAAGTGCTGTGTACAGAGTCTCTCCCAAGCATCAGAAACTTTGAGAGTCCTCAAGGTTAGTTAGTGGGAAAACAGACTCTGACAAGGAGGCCTAGGATAAAATGGCATAGAAGCAGAAGTCAAACTCGATTTTGTAGACACCATTCAACAACTTGAAATAGGTTTCTACGGTCACCTTAAATCTAGAAATGTTGGCCGTTTTTTTACTTGTAAATGTGAGTGTTAACATTTTTATGTTGATCATTTAAATTGTATGACAGGCCTGAGTGATTTCCTTACTTACTTTCCTCTTGGCAAGAGGAGGGGTGTTCAGTTTTCATTGGCTTTCAACCAATATTGTGACTAACAGCTATCTTCCACATTATTTCAGTAATCCAAAATTCACATGTGCTATAAAGACAAATTGAAATATATCTCCAGACGAAATTATTTTACCCAAATACTCCAACTTGTTTTGGTTGTGTATTCCTCAAGAATAGATTTTGAGGTTTTGGAGGTTTTTCATAAAATAACTTATTCTAAGCTTGTTCTGTATAAAATAACATGACAGTCTTCATCTCTGACTGTCTGGAGTTCATTCAACATTGTCTTTCCTCAATTCAAAGGCCTTTCTTGAGCAGGTAATAAGGTAGGATTGAAGCTGAAACAGATTTTCAGTACAAAACAGATTGTTTCACAGTTAGACTTATACATGGATAAGCCTTTGCTTGTGGATAAGTTATGATCGTTATACATACAGCATAGCTCACAAACCACAGCATCAAGGAAATTGATCCTGTCCTTTAATAGATACCTGTTCCTTTTTTACAAGCACATAGTTTTTTTCGTAAGAATTGCCATACATATTAGCATGACTCCATTTTTGGGTTTACATGCATATACGTGTGTGTGTGTGTGTGTGTGTGTGTGTGTGTGTGTAAAATATTTATGTACAGCTATGCATTATTTTTACCATACTTCATGACTGGTTTTGGAGAGATTTGTTTTACTACAACACGGTAAGATGCTCCTAAATGTAGCTGAAAGAAAGGAACAGGGTAAAAAATAGCAGTACACTGCAGTTACAGTAAGATGTTTGCTGGTAGGAAGGGACTGGAAGATATAAAGTTCATGTGCATGTGGGCCTACCAGGATACTGCATTATACTAATGTGGTATTATCAGTGATAGTATATTCTGGTATCTCAAAGGGATGCTGGAAAATCTATTGATTTCTCATAAAGTATCAGTCTCCAAAGTAATTTTGCCCCTTTGAAGACAGCAGAGCTGTGTCTTAGGGTTTTTTTTTTTTAAAAAGATAAGACTTTTGTGAATTTTAAAGCAACACAGAATTCAGGTTCTTTTTTGTATTCTAGTACTCTATTTATATCCTGATATTCTAATGGTCATCTGGGTACTCAGGAGCCTAATCAATTATTTCATTTTTTCTAATGAAAATTAGTCTAATTATTATAATTATTAATTATTATAAATCTGCAGCAGCACTTCTGTGGTATTTAGTAGCTTGAGCGTTGCTGGGCAGTTCATGCCCAATACTTGCATATCTCCATAAGGAAGTATGGTTCACCATAAATAAAGTACAAAATAAAGCATCAAACAAACACCCAAAATTCAGAAGACAAGGATAAGTAGGGGGTAACTGGGACCTCTTTCAGAAGACTGAAAGTTCTTGTAATAAACAAATAATTGCACTATTTCAAACAGTGGCATGATTTTTAAAAATTAACCTTTAAATCTGGTAGGGTGTTTAGGGGAAGGTAGATACTGAAATCTTGTACAAGTTCTTAAAAATCAAATCTGTTAAGTTCTTAGGAAGAATGTATATCTTGAAACATATCTGATTGAAAAAAGTTGATTTTGTAAAAAAGGTAATATTTTAAGTCACGGAATTTTTTTTCAAGATAAGTGAGTATATTAATGAACCATGCAGTGAATGTTGGAAATTACATGAAAGTGCCTTATTAGGTAAATGTATTTCTAGAAAGGTGTAAATATATATACTAGGAAATGCTCTTAGATATATTGTTTAGCCTTCAGGTTGCCATGTATGGAGTCAGCTTTGTACTCAGTGATCCTTATGGGTCCCTTTCAACTTGGAATGTTCCATGATTCTGGAAGTATTTCTGTATCTGACCTTTGGGATTTCCTTACATAAATTCACCTTCCTCCCTGGCTGCTGCTGTGCAGTGCACAACAGTGAGACCATGTTAAAAACTCTTCCATCTTTACAAAGTATACTGCTAAAAGAAAAAGCAATCCTTTTTAATTGACTAAAAATATGTATACTGTTTTTTTAGAAAAAAAAGAGCTTGGGTAGGGTTCCTCAGCTGAACAAGAGATTATTTTTTAAATTGTATTCACACACTAATTCATTCAGGAACTGAATAGTACTGGTCAGATAGTATTAATTTGTTCTTTTTTACTGATGTTATGGCTCCAGTTCATTCAAATCTGTTAACTGTAATCACTAAAATGATTATTAGTTAAACACTAAAGAATTTCTAGAATTCATTGTTCATATCCATGCCCAGTATTTCTGTATGACTGTCTGTGTTATGTCCCGTGCTATTTTTGTATGACAAATTTGTGGGGCAGATGATGCCTGTTCAAACTGAATTTATTAATGGGTTAGGAACAAAAAAAAAAAAAAAGGGAACAATGCATTACTGTGCACACTGCCTCACCATTTAACACTTTTAATAGTGTTTTTACCTAGCATTATAAATTGCAGTCCTAGAACTGAATGACCGGATTAGTGTGTGATAGCTAGACACCTGGGACGGAGTACCTGAGAAGCAGCACTCTGAGTACTGAGATGCTAAAGCAACAGAGAGACAAGTTCAGCTGAAAATCTATTTCCTACACAATTATATACATTTACCTCAGGGCTTATTAAGACTGAAAATCAGAATGAAACATTGGTGTTGAATGTTTCTTTTAAAATCTTCTGATAGTATGGCTTACTGATATTGCCTGCGTGCCTATAAAATTAGAAACAAGTTTTTTTTTTATACTGAGAAGCTTGAACCTGCATTTCTAGCATCCTGTGATGGTATTTCAAATTTCATAGATTCATAGATGGGTAGTTTCCATATTCTTAGCCTGGGAGGAGATCAGGTACCTAGGCATCAGACTGGGAAAGACAGCGGTGTTGATAGTAAGCTTGTCTCTGGTCATCCTATACCTTCATAGCTTCTTTGACTGTGGATTTGGCACAGTAAAATGGAACTCTTGTGTAAGGAAAGCACCAAAATCCTTTCACAGTGTCACTTGCTCTCTTGAGTCTGCCCAGATCTTCTGAGAAATAAGAATTGTGTATTGCTATGTATGTGATGTTTTTCAAGCTCATATGGAAATTAGATTAATAATTTTGAATGGACTTTCACATTCCATAGTTGGTAAATTTGAAATTAGTTGTTTAGGTACCTCATTGGCTTTGAAAGTTAGTTTTGCATCTAAATAAGTTCAATGGTGTGTTTTACTTCACAGTCAATGCCAAGTGTAACATGATAAATATACACATATGAAAAGCAAATAATTTCTCTAAAGAAACCAGTTGAAATTATCAAAAGTAGCAAGTAGTGTGAGAGGTGTGAGGGGCTTTGGTTTTTAGAATAGGTAGCATTTTTTCAGGATTTTATCTTCCAGAAGAGTGTTCCTATTCACATCTTGGAATTATGAACAGCCAGCACTTCTTTTGCAGAAAATGTCAAATACACATGTAGCAGCTCTTTAGTGTAATAGCATTCTAACAAAATCTTTTGGCAGAAAATTCACTTATCAGGTTCACTTAAAATCTTACTTGTTGTTCTTTCACTGGCCTTCTGAGAGATCTCATAGGCTCATGTTTGCTCTTTGTTTTAGTGCTTTACTAAAATGAAATTGCTTGACACAGCTGTTCTAAATCCTAAAACATACAAGTGACCTCTTTTAACTCCTTGGAAGTATTCCTTTACTAGGAATGTGGATATGTGTGGGTGTTGGATTTCATGCATTATAACATAAGATAATGCAGGCTATACAATAAATTGTACTTCTATAACATGAAAAATGTAAATTCAGTAAATACCAATATAGTACTCTATGAATATTTTGTTTTCTTATAATCCTATAATATTCTCACAGATTAAATAAAATTAAGTCACTGGGATTCCTAGGTTTATTTCCCTGCACTTATTGATCACTAAAAAAGGATAATTGTTGAATGCTTTTTTTATTTCTGCAGAAGTACTTCTAATTACACATTTCTACAAGGAAATGGGACATTCATTTGCATTATATAGTACTATAAAATGAGAAATATGTAAATATTTTAATGAGAATGTTAAGCATCTTTAATGTGTGAAAGGATGAAATTGTATGATGCAACAAAATAAATGTAAGTGAACTAAATTTGCATTAAGTAGGAGTGAGTGTGTGTTTAAATGAGAACTCCTTCTGTGTTCTTTAGTTCCTAACATTTCTGAATGTTACCTCAACTGAGATTTTGTTTTCCATGGGGTTTTGCTTTATAAGGAGCATACTTATTTATATAATGTAGGAACCTCTGGACCTATTTTCAACCTCTGGACCACAACTGCTTAGAATATTTTTTTTTTTAATTTTTGAAAGTTGGAAATTTTCTTGTACCCTCCAGATTTATCTGCTTAAGCTAACCTGCTCTCAAGAGAAGTTTGGTTTTTTTTAAATCTATATTTACAAAATTTTTCTTCTGTCTAACTGCCATTTGAGAAACACATGTTTTGCTATACAGGTGCAGTTTCCAAATTAGAGAAGAAGTAAGCCTGACAGCTGTAATTTCTTTTCACTGTTTTTTTCCCCTTATGAAAATTTCAAAATTAGTTGTTAAATTTGGTCTGATACAGAAAACTCTTGAGTATATGCCTTTTGCTTGTTTGAGGAAGTTCAAGCAGAGGTTAACAATATAATTTAGCCAAAAATAATGGTTAATAAATAACTAACAAAGTGCTACTTGTTCTTTTTTATTGGAAGGACACCAGTTTGTATAGGTTTAATTTGAAAATGTTCCCTAAAGGGAACATTTTATCTTTCCCTACACTTCCTTCTTTGACCTTCTATTTAGTATCTTTATCTCAGATCATAACTATAACGGAAGACTGCACCAACCTCTAAGCATTTAGTGCAAGATAATATTTAATTCAATAATAAAAAGTCTTTCAGGACTTACTAAGCTTTTTCTTCTGCAGTTTAATATATTTGTACAGCTATAAAATATGCGCAATATTTAGATAAACAATTTTATTGAAATAAAAAATGTTTACTACAAAAATGTGTTATTATTCACTAAAGAATTCTGTGTTTGGTGAGTTTTCAAAATGTTAATTCAATGTCATTGCTAGGGTACATATAGTCACTCACCTAGGTTAACAGATTTTGCTAGTTGAAACATTTTCCATTTGAAGTCACTAATGAAAAAAAAATCTTTATTGCATAAGATTGCATATCTAATTCAGCTTCTCGCTTCTCTTAATTTTTTGCACCAATTTTGTCCAACATAAGGTTTAAAATTACTTTGCTGCTGAGCTGCGTAAAAGGGAGCTTGAAGGCAAGAGTGCATGAGACTGCAAATTGTCAACATGCTTGTTTTCCTTTACGTTCATGTGTACTTTGAAGTCTTGTACTTAACAAAGTATGTATTTTCAATCATGTCAGCATCTCAGTGCTTGGATAGAGGAGTAATAGTGAAGAAAACATTTGTATAATGCATGCACACAGCTGTCCCACTGGTGTTTCAGATGGTGCCAATTGCTCTTACTCCTCACTCCATTAAAATTCAATTAAAAGGTTGAAGAACTGGATGAGAGTCCCTTATGCCCTGGGACTTGATTTGTCCTCATAGAACAGGAAATATTTTCTTCTTTCTGAAAGACTTGAAGAGTTTCACTGGGGGAATTGTTAATCACTGTGGGTGTGAAAACCAAGAGACTTTCTGTGTTTGCCATGACAAGGCTTAACTCCTCATTGCTTGTGGCACTTCCTATGAAAAGAAACATACTCAGTCTAATATTATGGAAAAGTTGCAGTTTGGGGTAGATCCCCTATCAAACCTTCATTTTCATTGATTCCCTTTCAATTTATAACTCAAGTACCCTTACAGAGGATGAAAACCACCCAGTCTCATAGGGAAATTCAGAAACAGTACTGTTGTTCAGATAAATTTAGTTCCTTTTTAAATACTGCAGAATTTATATATAATTTAAGATTAATTTTGTTGAACTATGCTGCTCTCTTCTCTGGATTTCTTCCCAAACTATGTTATTGTCTTTTGCAATTTAAGAAAGGTATATTTTGACTCGATGGAAACACTCATGGAGATATGACCCCAAGTCATAAAAACACTAGGCTCAATATTTTTTGGTCTAATCTCTCATTAATGAAAAATTATTAGCAAAACCACATTTCTGAAAAATCTGAGAGTTCGGTTTTCTGCCTGTATTTCAGAATTTTCATCACGAAGTCAAAGAAAGAGATGATTCAGAAAGCCTGATGAGCCTTGACAGTCTTGAGGCTGGAGAACAAAATGGAAATTGCACAACACAGAGTGAATCATCTTTTACCACACAGTGTGACTGTGCCCTGTATGATCCAGAAAAATGCCAGACTAGGAATAATGGTTTACTTCACACAGATCAAAGTACTTCTAAAAATGCACATCTAAATAATTGTCTGAGAAACATAGATTTGCTACGCTACCACAACATACCTACTCATGATCTTTTAGCTAAACATAATGTTCTAACTCCTGCTGAACATGTAAACACTTCAGAAGAGGAATCATCTGCTTCTCACAGATCTGGAAAACAACCTGCAGAATTCTCTGCCTCTGGTAAGCAAAAGAGCTCTGTAAGTAATGCATTTAGTTTCCTGCAAAACATAAAAGACAGAAGCAAGCCATCTTCTGGAGCAGCTAGCACATTTGCCACTGGTCATCCTGTTTTCACTCGTAGCAGAGCCTGGGACAGCCCTGATTCTCTTCCAGAAGAAAAAATTCAGGATCTGATGCAAGATCAGAGTTTTAAAATGACCCCACAGGAGAGAACTAAATCTATGCAAGCATCCAGTCAACCTATTGCAACATCTGTAATCTTATTTCCTAATCAGGGATGTTCCACTGCCATTCCCAGCACAGTTGATGTGTTACCAAAGGACAAAAACATCAATACAGGCTTTTTAAAAAATACCTTAGCAAAAATGACTGAAACAAAAGAAGGCAATATTAAATGTATGAATGACATTATTTCAGAAACATCTTTATTTCAGGACATACCAAATGCCTCAGTTCTGTTGGAAGTTAAACAAAAGAATAATAAAGAAGGAAAGGGAAATATAATTGAAAATATGTCACTGTTACCTGATACAGAGTTCACTTCTGACACTCCTAGACAGGACACAAGCCTGAAAAATAATATTCTTGAAAGAAAAAGAGCCAAGCTATTCACAAGTATCTTAAAGAAGAATTCTAAATGTGAACCCAATCATTTCAAAGCTGTGGTTACAGACCATGGGATCAGCTTTGGAACTCAACTCATGTCATCTATCAGAGACAGTTTAGAACTGGCAAAAATAAAAAAGAAAAGTGCAGAAAATGAAAAATGCAATAGGAAGCTAAAATGGTGTGATGAAATTGACCAGATAATAATAGAAAATAACAAAAAATGCTATGAAAAAAGCATCAGTGAAATATCTTCTTCAAAACTACAGTGTGTTCAAACTGCAAATAACACTCCTAAGAATAATTTAAGTATTGTTGCTCAGCCTTCAAACCCCATGTTTATAAAAAATCATCAGGAAAATTCTCATATGTCAAAACCAAACATTAATACTGAAAAATCAAATAAGGAATATCCATCTCAGAATATACTTACGTCTACAGGATCCTTTTCTGCTAAGGAAGCTTGGATGGTATCAAAAGATAAAGCAAGTAAACCCCCAGTATGTAGGAATAAGGCTAAAATTAATGAAGGTGGACAACTCAAGAATAAGACAAAAATAACCAGAAGAGTAACATCTGTAAAATTCCAGTCACATTTTATGCCCAAGAAGAGAACAGGCACTATGATCCAACTGCAGTCAGCCACTGAAGTCAACAAAACTCAAAAATCTCCAGGGAAATGCCTTGCACCTCACCCACCTTCCACACCTCTGCCAGGAAACAGTGTTGAGAGCCCAGCCAGCCCTGGGTGTCAGTCACTGCCACCTGCCAGCCTGCAAGCTACTGGTGCTAGCAGCAGTGATTTCAATGACAGGCATGTTGCGCTAGCAAGTCAGGTTTTAAATAGGAACAGCGCAGGAAACAGTGAGAATACTGCTGGTTGTGCTGATGTGGCCACTGCCATCTCTACACCTGACTGCAGCAGGGCCAAATACAAACCTTGGGCAAAAAATACTTGTTCTGTAAATAATGTTAAGGCAAGTGACTGTCAAGATAATTCAGTAACTTGCTCTGAGAAAAGACCTGTTAACACAGAAAATAGATTACATCTCCATCGTATCCCAGCAGCTGGAAAAACAAGCACCTTCTGGCACGGAGCACATTCTACCCAAGCTCCAAAAGACTCTGCTACTGGTAAGAGTTATGTTTCTGGGTCTGGGGTGGTGGAATGTTTAGACAAAAGTCTTCTTCAAATACATCACAGATTTATTTTCAATTAAAACACCCAACCTTTTCACACAACACAGCCAGTTTTAACAAGCTTTCACCATTTGTCATTCTCATTTCTATTCTAGTGGTGCCCAGAGGCCTCTCAAACGTCAATCCTCATTTCTAATAGTTCTCTGCAATATTAAATGAAAAGGAAGTATTTTCCCTGAGATTATATCCATGACTAATGAGCAGATGTGACAGGTGGTCTAAATAATTATATAGGAGGAAGTGAGTAAGTTTGTACAAGTGAGTTTTACAAGGTAACTTAAGAGTGAAAGCTTGTTGTCCAACAGTCACTGCCACATGAGACTGAAAGAAGTTTAGTTCTACCGTGTTTTTAAAATGCTGACACTCTAAATGCCTACAATTACTGAGACTTAGTCCCAATTATACTATTAAAAGCTGAGCAAAAATTAAAGATTAGTTAAAATTAAAGAGCTTCTGCCAGGCAAACTTTGCTCTGCTGCAAGGTATATCTGATTTATAAAGAATTTTAAGAAATTTGAGGAACAATTCTGCATTTCATTAAAAATTAACCTTGGAAACAATATGAGGCACAGATTGGTTGAAAAATTACAGGAAGGATGGATAAGAAAAATTTGGGAGAATAACTTTAATCTCCTAGGGTTTATTCTCCTACATTCCAATTTACATTTTATGTTTTTTGATTTGCCTTGTTTGTCCCATGCAGCCTAGCTACATGCTGTGCCTTGGGCACTGATGACATCCTTGTACTTGTAATTTCTGTGTAGTATGCTGGTTTGCTTCCTACTGAGAGCTGCAGCTGAAGCTCCTGAAGCTGTAGTTCCTGCTTCAGGTACAGGCAGTACTCCAAACTGGTTCACATACTGGGACCACCCCAAGGATTGGCCATGGAACTCAAAGATACTTTTTAACAAAATGATGAATACCCTTAACTTTAAACCCCCCCACATCTTAGTTTTATCTACAGTAATATAGTTTTAACAGATTTTACAATTTAAATGGAGTGATTCAGAACAGCTCTGTTGTGTAAGAGCAGATGCAGGCAGGTGAATATTCTTGGCCTAAAGCAGGAGTGGGAACAGAAAATATTATCTGCTTGTCCGTTCCAGTTCAAAGTCAAACAGATGAGTTTACGATCTGTGTGACTTAACCTATTTGATTTCACATTGGAAATGAATGAAGACTTGCATTACCACGCCTTGCCTCCAACCGAGATTTTTGTCTCTTGATATCCTTATCTGCACATCAGATCAATGAATCAGGAAATGTCCTGGGTCCAAGCTGTGCACGACTGACAGTGTCTTCACTGCAACTTTAAATGCTACATCCTCAATGTCACATACCTCCAGCTCCTTTAGAGAAGGGCTGAGTAACTGCCTTTTAAAATTCATGTGGGTTGCCCTCTCTCAGTATCTGCTTATACTTTGTATTTTGAAAGTCTTCTTTATTTTAAATACTCTAGATAACTATTACTGATTTGCTGTTATTTGTTCAATTGCCTGCAAATGCACATAGACACTGTAGTCTTGTCCTAAAGTGCTTGCAGTGAGACTGAATACTGCACTGCTCTCTAGTAAAATGCCTGCAGAGTTCCATGAGGTCTGTGAAGACCCTGTAGAAAATGTGATCTGTTGCAATGCTTTGCCAAATGTACAGAAAGTGAGAACCAGATGAATACAACTGTTGTCCATGAGGATCTTAATTTAGTTTGGCTTCAAGGCTTCAAGTTGTATATCTTCTGCCCAACACATATGGTAGAATTTCTAACATCTTTCTTGTTTAGTCAGTAAAGGTTTTAAAAATGTGTTTAACCTTTAGCCTGTGACAAATATGGGGCTAATTAAAATGCTTAAAGTTAAATAGCAGTAGACTGCTCAATATATCATTCCCTAAAGATACTATTAATTACTATTTTGTCTTATATATCTCAAAGGAATGTTCTTTGCATTTATCTAATCTTGTAAATTAACTAAATTAAGTATAGATATATGTATAGATATAGAGCAACTTTTGAATTCTATTTTTTCAGAAAAGCATTATGTGATTACTAATGTAACAAGGGGATTCTTCTTCTTTCTTTTTCTTTTTATTTTAAATTTTCTCTTGTATTCAATATAACATGATCACGTTTCCTTTCCTTTTCAGATTTTACTCAGCACCATGTATTGTGATACAATAATTTGCAAATAACTAAATGGCAGCATTTCAAAGCTAATGTGTCCCATGTTACTATTGATGGCAGCAGTCAGATGACTACTTCTAGGATCAGTTCTTTTCTTTTTCTTTGTGTGATAAGAATTCTGCTTTAGTGTCACTTCAATAACCAGAAAATAAATGAAATTGTGTTAGAATCATGAATGCAACTCTTGGTCAAATTATGAACTGGACATTAAACTGCACATGTAAATATTTATTGTGTAAATAAATAGGTAATTTGTCTTTCCAAGTTTAAATCAAGTAACTCCATTTACAAATCTAGTAACTTTGCTTACAAATAAGAATATAGTCTCTCCTTGGTATGTAGATTCCTGAGTTGCACATGAAAATACTAATTTGCATCTCCAATTTGTATGCATTAAAGTTTAATTAAGAACATAATTTTAATTTTGAAATGTAAGGCTTTCATTTTGAAAATGTATTGCTACACCAGACAAAACTGAGATAAATTTGAGGTACAGTGTCTAGATTAGACCTCTCTGGCTGAGAGAAAATGCTGCCTAGCAGTACTGCCTTTTAAAAATTAGCACAAAGATGTATGAATTAATAAGATTAACTATGAAATGCCAAGCTATAGAAATAAGTTTTAAATGCATGACTTTTAAACCTCACAACACCTATGAGGCCACACCTGGAATACTGTGTTCAGTTCTGGGCTCCTCAGTGCAAGAGAGACATGGACATGCTGGAGAGAGTCTAGAGTGGAGCCACAAAGATGGTAAAGGGATGGGAGCGCCTCTCCTATGAGGAAAGGCTGAGGGCTTGCAGTATTCAGCCTGGAGAAGAGAAGGCTTTGGGGAGTCTTACCAATGTCTGTAAATACCTGAGAGGAAGCTGCAAAGAGGACTTTTAGAGAGAGACTTATTAAACTTATGGCGCTCACTGAAAGTACCTGAGCATTGGGTACAAACTGAAACACAGGAATTTCCCTCTGAACGTCAGGAAACCCTTTTATAATTGTGTGAGTGACTGAGCACTGGCATAAATTGCCCAGAGAATTTCTTGAGTCTCCATCCTTGGAGTCACTCAAAAGCCATTTGGGCATGGTCCTTGGCAATGAGCTCTATTTAGCCCTACTAGAGTGGGGACACTGGACCAGAAGGCCTCAGAAGGTCCCTTCCCATGTCTGCCATTCTGTGATTTTGTGAATCAGATGAAGTTTTTGAACTACTACATGTTTTCTGCACACTAATATGGAATCCTAGTGAAAGTTGAATCAATTAACATATAAATATAACAATTTATCAACAGGGATTTATTGTGTTGGACGGTTAGACTTTAAGATTATTCTTTAAATTCAATTTATTTTCTAAACATTACTTATTTGATATTTTTTATATTACATCTCACCTTTCATTCTCCTTTTTACTTGGTAAGACCACCTTATTATTGGTGCTCTTGTATCTCTGTACAGACCATCTTTATTATCTGGGACTCAACACAGGGCTTCATTTAAGCTGCGTACCTCCACATCTAAGACAATTTAAGGAGAACAGATGTAGATATCTAAATGTGGACAGAGACATTTACTCACCATTGTTAGTTCTGCTATTACTAGATTTTATCATGTTGTTTACACATTTTTGGCTTGCTTTTTTCTCCATGTCATTTAAGGTGGTGTTCCTGTTACAAGACAAAATCAGGGCTTTGGCAGCTATGAAAATAAACACCAAGGTTTTTCAGAATGCAGAAGACAAAGTGTTGTCTCTAAAATATGGAAGCCTGCTCATCATGCACAGGTTAATATAAAATACTGTAAAAAACCAAACATGTTATTTATCTTAAAAATTGAAAATGTTTCAGGAATATCAAAGATTTGTTCATTGTCCCGTGATTTTGAATCAATGTGCATAGACAGCTTGCTGTCACTGCTAATAAAAAGAATAAAACCAACTAGAATACATCTCTATATTTGTGTGCTATTTTTTCACTTGAAAACATTTAGTAATACAATATTAAATATTAATTTTTTAAAAATTAAAACATGTTCAGAAGATAGTATAGTTACTTTAAATTACACTTAAAATACTCTTACAATATTTTTGATAGAATTCATTATGTGCTGTCCAGCTGAGTCCCATTCAATCTGCATTTGATCCAGTACAAAAGATGAAAAACATCTCTAAATCTGAGGAAGGTATAGTAACACAATTCACTTCAGTTCTTTATTATACATAAAGTAGAATGACAGAATATACCCACTGTGTAACATGGCTTGTGTCTTTTGGCATCAGTGATAATAAGTAAGAAAGGGTAATTCTGTACAGCAATTTTTTTCCTGTAAATATAAGATATAGCATCATATAGCATGATATTAATGGTTTTATAAACGCATTACAACATATATTCAATTTTCATTCAATTCCTGTTTTTTTTTTTTTTAATTGTATGTGTCACATATAACTGTACGATGTGGACAGGTATTGCTTGCTATCATGACATATTTCCAAACCCATTAGTACCTACTCTGGTGCCATTTGTAAGATGTATTAGTGTCCTTAATAATTTCATTTTTTAACATATCATGTTTATTGATTTTCCCATCTTTTTCTTCTTTTAATGTCAATTTTTTGTGTTTCAAAGAACTATGGTTATGAAAATGAGCAATTTATTTAAATGTTTATTCAAATGCACCCTTCTCATTTGAAAATCCCCCTGTAATCTCTTCAGTTTCAGAAAGCACTGCTCAATTTCTAGTGGCAGAAAAACTAGCAAATACACCAATTGCAGAGAGTGAAATCCTGGCAGCCATGGACTGTGTGAAGCCAGACAGAATGCTCTCACTGCTTAAAAGGGCTCTGTGTCCAGGCAGGAGTACCCTTTCCATAGAAGAACAGAAGATTTTCCAGTCTCTGGATTGTTTGAATCAAAAGCTCCAAAGTAAGCTGGATAATAAATAGAGTGCTACATCAATTGATTAAATAACTTTATATTTTGTTGCTGTAGATTTTCGGGATTAAAAACAGTAATCTTGTAATAGAAATACTTTCTGTTGTTGTTGTTATTGTTGTTGTTTACTAAATGTAACAGTGTATCAAAATCAGGAAACCCTTTTTTGAGTCAATGAATTTAATTTTAAATAATGATGACTTTGTCTTGGCAAAAAATAATTCTAAATGTGATGGGAGGACATCTTCAGAAACTGGCTCAGCCTAACTGTACAAGTTGTTTGTAACAGGTATTTGTCAAAATTGTCCATTCAAGGTGCACCAGGTGCATCAGCCTCACTTGGAAATCTGTTCCAAAGCTTATCCATCTTAATTTTTTTGCAATTCTTTTTGCAAATTATTGCCCTCTATGTCATATAGTTTTGCAAATGTAGCCCTTTATATTGAATGGTTTTTCATTTTCTTACTTCCAATATTTTAGAATGTTCCTCTTCTCCATGAATTCTGAAAGGCTAGAAATAATGAGATCTGATGTTGCTGCAGATAAATCTAAATGTTTAAGTGAATATTACTTGTGCAACCATTTAAAAAATGTCAGACTTACCTAAGCATTCTCTAACTTGTTCTTCCTTTATGCCATGTGGATTTCTTACCGGATTTATACTGGTGCTCTTTATATGAACTTCCCAATCACAGCTTCCATTTTGCCAAAGAATGTGGGGGAAAAGTCTGTACTTGTTTGTGTGCTACCACACTTGTTCTTAATAATTTTTTCCTCAGTGATTAATTAGCTAACACTTTCATTAGTCATCCTATGATATTACACTTGAAGAACAAACTTACTTCTTGAAGTCTCTTGCTACTTTGGGATTTGCTTTGACTGATGTGATCATACAGGTCTTCCATTAAAAATTCACATTAGTTTGGCATAGTTTCGGTATTTTTTTGTGCTCCATCCTGTATTTGAAATCAGTGGGGACCTTATTACTTAGTCTCTTCTGCTTGGCTGCTTGGCTTTTTATATGATTGGAACAACTGCTTGCCATTTGTGCTCTGCATGGAATTGCCAGCTCTCCTGAATTTTATATTTTCCTTGCACTTTTTTCATATAAAATTTTACATGCCAATTATTTGAGTTTATTAGAATGTGCTTTCTTAAAGTCCATTGGTTTCGCTTTACTATTCCACTACTGTTCCTTCTGGACTGCGCCATTTATGGTCAGGTTACCCAAGTTTACCCCCTTATTGACTGGAATCAAACTAAACCAGGGCTTATTAAACTTCTGCACACTCTCCATATATTTCTACATTACATGGTAAATAGTATGACTTTGAGGAAAAAGGCTTCAGTTTCCTATAGACTGCAACAGAAGAATAAAAGATCTTTGCAATTGTTTAGAAACATTGTGCAACTGTAGCTTACAATTCTTGCTCTGTCAAACAGTGGTTCAGAATTTCATTGTATAAATTGTATAACCTGTGGTTAGTGCTTTCAGGCAAATGGAAATTTAAGAATCCGTTTTTTACCAGAAAAGTGTTTCAGTATGATGTGCTCAGGTCAAGAAAGTAGATATGAAAAGAGAAATATGAGCATATCAAGCTAAATTTCTGTGTAAGTAACAGAGAAACTACAAAGAAGGGAAAGACGAATTCAGCAAAAGAACTGGGAGCAAGAACACTGAAACTTTTGAAGTGTGAAAAGGAAAACTGTAAGAAAAGTACATAGCAATATGGAAGAAACAGTGAAAGAATCATAGGAGTTAACAGATTGCAAATGAAGTAACTGTGAAAGTTAGTGTAATACATACATGTACATATGTATCTCAGAAATTTAATTAGCGTGCCTAATTATTTGGGGATTAAAATTGGTAATAGGAAGCTAGGAAATTTTACAGGTAGACTTACATGTAAGTACTTGTAAGTAAGTAAGGTAAGGTAAGGTAAAGTTGTAGGTATTTACACATCATACAAGTACATTGCTTTTCTAAACTGTTATCTTTCTGCACTCCTTCCTTTGGCTTTGTTTTCAAATGTTACCAAATTAAAAAAACATGTAGCTTTGTATTGGTCTTTTTATTGAATAGCAGTCAATCACTAGCCAATCTACATTCGGAATATTTGTTGCTGGAGAGTAGATGGCATTCTTTTCTCTAGATTTAGATGTCTTTATTGGTACTAAATTTTTTTTAAACTAGAGGTATGGCCTATACTTCAGCAGCTGTTGGTAGGGGAAATAAAACCAGTGCTATTAAATTACATTTCCACAATCTTCAGAAAGTTTTAAGTTGAATATTTGACTGTGAATCTTATTTTTATGTAAGTATTTTGTTTATTTGATACTCATTGTATATTTTCATGCTTTTTCAGATGTTCAAAAAGCCATTACCAGAAACCCATTTGCTTCACATGTTTTGCAGATAAACAACTCTTAGTAAGTATTTAATTTAAATGTGTTCAGCTTTAATTTCTACAAACTATCCTTATGGCTATTTTATTGTAAAAATATAATTGAAAATACTGATATCAGTGTCTTCAGCTGGCTTACCCTATTTTCTGTTTATGTAAAAAGAGCCCAAACAAACATGAACTTTATATTACTGTAAACAGGCTTTAACAATTTATATCAGACTGCCTCATCCTCTAGCTTTATTTTCATTTTGGTATTTGAAGACATTTGCTAAGTTCAGGAAGTCCCAAGAACTTTTAAGGAACAGTAATTTAGCAGGGTCCATTAGAAATATATATAACTCATAAATAATTTGTATTTCTAAACAACATGGAGAGAAAAGGGACCATTATGCATGGTAGTTCATAAAATAATTGTTAATGCAATGAATTCCTACTTTGACCTGAAGATATACAATTTTCTACAAATGATAGGTACTACCTTTCTTCAATAGGGATTTGCATTTTGTTTCATATATTGTAGATCTTGTCAGCTGAAAACAAAATATCGTACCTGGAATGTAAAGAAATAAATAGGCATAGGAGTGTCTGAAGTGCAAAATTTACTTTTCAAAAGTTTGGTGTATGATGCAGGAGTTTGTATTTATAATTGTATCATCAGTCTTCTCCTATAATCTAAATTTACACTGAAGAAAAATTATAGATATGACCATAGACTTAGAAACACAGAATCATACAATTGCTTTGGTTGAAAAAGTTCTCTCAGATCATCAAATCCAACCATTAACCCAGCAATGCCCAGTCCATCCCTAGCCCACCTCTTTAAGTGCCTCATCTACACATATTTTAAATACCTCCAGGGATGTGTACACCACCACTACCCTGGAGCATGTTTCAATGACTGACAACCTTTTCCATGATAAAAACCACCCTAATATCCAATCTAAACCTCCCCTGACACAACTGGAGGCTGTTTCCTCTTCTCTTGTCACTTGTTACCTGGGAGAAGAGGCCAACTCCCACCTGGCCACACCCTCCTTTCGGGCAGATGTAGAGAGCAGTAAGGTCTCCCCTGAGCCTCCTTTTCTCCAGGCTGAACACCCCTTACTTGCTCTTCATAGGATTCATGTACTGGCCCCTTCCCCAGCCCCGCTGCCCCTCTCAGGACACGCTCCAGCCCCTCAATGTCTTTCTTGCAGTGAGGGGCCCAGAACTGAGCACAGGATTGGAGCTGTGGCCTCAGCAGTGCTGAGTACAGGGGGACGGTCACTGCCCTGCTCCTGCTGGCCACAGCAGTGCTGATCCAGGCCAGGGTGCCATCGGCCTTCTTGGCCACCTGGGCACACACTGGATCATGTTCAGCTGCTGACCAGCACAGCCAGATCCTTTTCCATCTGGCAGCTTTCCAGCCACTGCCCCCAGCCTGTAGCACTGCCTGGGGTTGCAGTGACCCAGGTGCAGGACCCAGCACTTGGCCTTGTGGAACCTCATGCAGTTGGCCTTGACCAGCTGTTACCACAGGTCCAGCCTGTCCAGATTGCCCTGCAGAGCCACCAGCAGATCAACACTCCCATCCAACTTGCTGCAAAGTGACTGAGAGTGTATTCATCCGCTAATCCAGTGATAAAGATAAGTGATATAGAAATGGCCCCAGCACTGAGCCCTTGGGAAACATATTTGCGATTGGATGCCAACTCAATGTAACTCCAGGCACCATCACTTTCTGGCCTCAGCCAACTAGACAGTTTTTTTACTCTTTGAGGAGTGCATCCATTCACACCATAAGCAGCCAGCTTTCCAGAAGACTGCTGTGGGAAACTATGCCAAAGACTTTACTGAAATCCAGATAAAGAATATGCACAGCCTTTCCTGCATCCACTAAGTGGGTCACTGGGTCATAGAAGGAGATCAGGTTGGTCAAAGAGGACCTGCCTTTCCTAAACCGACGCTGGCTGGGCCTGATACCCTGGTGGTCCTGTACAGGCTGTGTGATCACACTCAAGATAATCTGCTTTGCATACTTCATATACTTTACTGGATAAGCTGTTACCAAAAATGATAAAGAAAATATTCTTTATTCATAAGGCTTTTGCAACTCTCTGAATTTGAGACTGAAACACCCCAGGAAGCATCCCAGCTCCTAAATTCAAAATGATTGCCCAGTTTTGAAGTGAGACTCTGAAAAGACCATCTGTGCCTTTCTTCTTGTGAATCTCAGTAATAGGTGTCACTTGGAATCTCAGCTTCCTTTCTTCTGCCTCCTATCTTATAAATTTAGTTGTTTATGGCTAAACAACTTGTAAATTTTGTTTTTTTCTGCACAGTTACCTGTATTGGATCTAAGTGTGTTTTAATAATGCATTTTTCTTCTGGTCTTTCATGGTCAATCCCACACAAAAAAAAAAAAAAAAAACCAAACCAAAACAAAACAAAACAAAACAAAAAGGAAACAAAGCTGCTGTCCTCACCAGTGCATTTCCCTGTCTTTCACTAGACAGAATTCTTTCTTGGCTGACTGGTCTGTGACACAGCTTTCTCCCACTAATTCATCAACAAGATTTTTATTTCATGAATAAGAAACAAACAATAGATATTGCTCAGATTGTCCAGTCTCTGGAACTTTAAGTTCTCTGATGGACATTTAAGACCCTTCTTTCACTACAAGTATATACTTACACATTGAAACATGTGTCCAGCTACAGATATACATTCAAATCTCAGCCACTGGTTTGGAATTCTTCTTGATGATAAGAATGAACTGTCATACAAGTACCCAGCTGCAGAAAAAGTACAGATGAATGAGATCATCAAATCTGCTGGGAGAAATAATGGGATTTAAAATTTTTACTTCACCAAGAGAACAACCTGTTTCAGCTCTCCTTGTTTCAGAGCACCCAGATAAAACATGGATATTTACTCAGTAATTTCTGTGAAGGACCTTGTACTCTGTAATACCAACCTCTAAGTCCAGATGAAGGTATGTAGTTGTTTATAGAATGGAAAACACATCACATTATACCATCAAATAATGTTTCTTGAATGTTCTACATAATCACATTTCTGTTTATATACATGCTTATCTCATCATATTCTGTTTTATTATAGAGTGTTCAGCAATGCATGTCCTCCCGTTGGGTGAGCCCTGCAATAGCCTCACAGCAGTACCAGAGTACCTCCAGCTGGCAACCCACTGCAATTGTACAGCAGATATTGATATTATCTGCTACAGGATCTTGTGGCTTTATGTACTTTATATGTGGTGTGTACAATGTTTGACAATACAAAATTAGCAACCAAATTAAGAAGAAGGCAGAAACTCAAATAATGAATGTCAATTGACTGGTAAGCATTTTTAGGATAACTAAGTCTATTTTATTCTACACTTTATTGTAAAATCAACTATTAAACCCAACTGAATTGTTATGCCACTTCTGGATTAAAGGCCTTTTGTTAACCAGCACAATACGTAAATCTGTGAAGTTAGTTAATTGCTAAGAAATGGTGAGTTTTTAACTTCTTCTTTTTCACTTCCTCGGCTGTTTCAATAAAAAGTAGACAAGCATTCATAGAATCGTAACATCACAGGATCATTCAGTTGGAAGATCATTAAGTTCAACCTGACATCGCCATGTTTGCCACTAAACCAAGTACCCAGGTGCCACATCCACATCTCTTTTTTTTTTTTTTTTTCTAAATGAGCAGAATCCATCCACAAATTTAGACTTTAATTAACTGCAAGAAGCAATAAAAATCATTTACAAAATCTCTCAATTTATAACTCCGTATTAGATGCCTGATTTTATGATACCTACACAGTAACAATTGTAGGGTTTGTCTCCAGGATTAAGCACTCCTGTACTTCCACCAGAGCTGTGCCTCAGCCCCACAGTGTTACTGCTAGTCTTTGAAACAAAGTGTATGGAAGCTTGGGAGAGCCTTGTTTCAGGAGTGGACTCAGTGCCATAAGAGTGCAACCACAGGAACATATCCCCCCATTTAGAGACTGGTATTCTATAAATGGAATGCGTCTTCCCTAAAGAAACTCTTAAATTATCATTTGGAAAAAGTATTTTAAAAACTTGGTTGTTCCCCATCATACCAAGATCATCATATCATTGTCTTTAAAAAGAGCTGCCATTGCTTAGGAAGGAACCAGCCTGTAAGAAAAAGAGACGAGGAAAACATGTGCTGTCCATCATAACAGTGGACAATTTCTCAGGGTTTAGAGCTACCTGCTGGTGCATTGTGTCAGCCAAGACTAAGATGAACTACACGTAGCAAATAGTAGCTTAAATTTTACCAAGACGGTTTACTGAAAGATTGTTTTCAAGAAAATATTTTGAATAATGGAATAATAAATAAGCTTTCTCCTCGAGCTAGGCATTAAAACACCTTTGGAGGAAAAATCTAGCTTAAAGAGACTAACTTTAGTCTGGAGACTGTTAAGATAAACTCTATTTAAACATCAAAATTACTGAACCTTGGTTTCTTATGACCATCGTTCCCATCTGTTCTGACAGTTCTGCCAGAAAAGGGAAACTATGGTTGAAGTCTACATGCCTAAAGGATTTTTATAGATATCAGTACTTACTTGTTCTTTGGTGCTCAAATAAAAGTAGAATTCCCAGCAAAATGCATGAAACAAACTAACAAGGAGCATTTTAACTTGGAACTCAAAATTGGTTTGCCCTGAAATACTGAGCCCTTACATCTCTGTTTGTCATCAGTCCCCTGTGACATTCCAGTATGATGAGGATTTCATATTTAAATAGCGGGGGAAGGTTTCCCAACAGAGATTAAGAGAGAGGAAAGCAAATAATCCAAATACCAGAGGCCATGGTAGTGGCTATTCAGCAAGCCAGAGCAGCAGCTTAACCAGATTTCTACTCCTGGGTGGCAGTTTAGGTGGCAAAAGTAAAGCCCATGAGTCAACTTCCTCAATTACCTAAAGACATTCTTTCAAAAGCAGGTGCCTGCATTTACATTTCCAGGAAAATAATTTCAAATTAGTTTTTGGATTTAGTGTTACAGGCTTCAACCCAAAGGTAATAACCTTGTTTCTAAGGTCACTTTGGCTCTTATGGCAACAGTGAAATATAATTTTTATTTAGGTGTTTAAACAGGTTAACCCTTGGGCATCAGGAATGTGCACCATGAGAGCGGGCTCAGGGGCAGCAGTTGGATTCTGAGCACTTGTGAAAAGCCAGAGCAGAGCCTCATGAGGGTGTCATGGACAAACAGCCTCTCAAGCGCAGACATGGCCAGGAGAAGGCCGGGGTTGGAAGAAATGGGCTGAAGTTGACACAACCTTTATGCCTCATCAGGGCTTAACAGGGTGTGAAAGCACCCTTACCCTACTAAGGTCTGACTTTTCCTCCATCACCTGTGTAGCAGCCTCCAGTGATGCCAGGAAGAAAATTATCTACCTCTGTATCTGGGAGGGCACCACAGCAAACAGCCACCATCCACTCCAGCACCTGCTGGAGTCCAGTGAGACAGGGGCTGGCTGAGCTGCAGCTGGAGCTGCCACAGTGGCCTGGGAGCTCTGAACCAGGCTCTGGTTCTCATTTCTCCTCTGGAACTTCCTTCCAGCCAGGGTCATTAGACAGCAGGGTCCTTGCCTATGCTCATTGATAAGGTCTTGGTGGTGGCAAGAGCTGCAGTGATAATGGGTGAAAAGAGGGGGACTGGGAGAAGTCAGTGACCCTTCTACTTCAGCCACTTCTCCCAGTCAATTTGCTCTCTTGGGGAAAAAAGTGTTTTCTTTAGCCACCAGATTCACAGGCTAAAAGAACTGCAGCCCTGTGAAGGGGGAAGGCCTTTTCAGACTAATACACCTGTAAATGATGCGTCAAGAACTTTGAATGTACCGTTTTGCAGCCAAAATAGGCACAAGTGTTTGAGGGCAGCCAATGTGTGTGTAAAATTGCAGCAGTGAACACTACTGTCCCATACAGGCTGTTAGGAGAGTGCATCAGAACATTTGAACCAAAGGGCTACCTCAAAATACGCATTTGCCTGTGTTAGG
Organism: Taeniopygia guttata; assembly: GCF_048771995.1. Lineage (NCBI taxonomy): Eukaryota > Metazoa > Chordata > Aves > Passeriformes > Estrildidae > Taeniopygia > Taeniopygia guttata. The sequence goes on from NC_133024.1 coordinate 40,686,622, forward strand.
CCACTGTAGAGTACACAAGTCTTGCGTTGTGTGGCAGTATCTTTGGTAAAGCCCCTGCTAGGAGGAGAACCTGATTAATAGTGTCAAATTCTGCAGACACATCAGGAATGATAATGCACAGCACAAAAGAAACCAGAAATACTTGTGCATCTAAAACATGGCCAGCGGTGTGTGGGAATGACCAGACTTACTTCTCACCAAATACACTAAAACACATCTGCTCCATCGAGTAGACAGGAGGTGTCATATACGCTTTTCATCCTCATCATAATATTCAAAATCATCTGGTTCATAATGATTCCTTCTCTAATACCATTGCTTTTATAAGAGAAAATTCACCCAAATTGAATTTGACCCCCTAAAACTAGAGATGACTCCACAATATTTTTGGAATTGTATTTCAAATCATAGCTACACGATTCCTTCAATATTGAATACAAATCCCAAACCAGCAACAATGGTGGCAGTGATCCAGGGTGACTGAAGTCTCTGTGGGTGACACAAATCTACATACAAAGTTTCTATGATTGTATATATAAATTTTATTCTTTTTTTTGAGAAGGGAGCAATTGTTTAACATTTTTATTTAGTCTGTATCCAGTAGTTTGTGCTCTTTCAGAGAAAGAAAAACAAAAAAGAAAAATTGGATGAAAGAAAAATGGAAAGGAGAAAAAAATAAGAAAGGGGAGGGGAGGGGAGGGAAGGGAAGGGAAGGGAAGGGAAGGGAAGGGAAGGGAAGGGAAGGGAAGGGAAGGGAAGGGAAGGGAAGGGAAGGGAAGGGAAGGGAAGGGAAGGGAAGGGAAGGGAAGGGAAGGGAAGGGAAGGGAAGGGAAGGGAAGGGAAGGGAAGGGAAGGGAAGGGAAGGGAAGGGAAGGGAAGGGAAGGGAAGGGAAGGGAAGGGAAGGGAAGGGAAGGGAAGGGAAGGGAAGGGAAGGGAAGGGAAGGGAAGGGAAGGGAAGGGAAGGGAAGGGAAGGGGTCAGTTTCCTATATTTTTTATTGAATTTTTAGCAGTTTTTATTTGAACTTCTTACTTGTGCTCTGATAAGACTCTGAAAGATGCTGAATCTCTTGAAGATTGTGCTATCCTGCAGTTAGGTAAAAATGCCAATAGAATGGACCACTGTCTGTTACTGAATGATCACTGAAGTGTTGTGCCATTAAGTAAACTGAAAAAGTCAAAACATATATTTCTAAGGAAATGCTGCTGAAATTAATATTAAGAGTTTTCATCAAGGAAAAAAACCCATTAAAGTTCAAATATTTCTGTTTATATTTAAAAGTTTGACTTTTCATTTCAAAAAAAGGTTTTGAGACTAGCTTAATAAGATTAGTCAAAAGCTATGTGAAGTGTTTTGTTTCAGGTCCACTTAAATATTTGGTCATTTCTTGCCTGTGGAAATTTTTTCCCTTTCTGATTTTTCAGTTTGGCCATCTAATAAAAAGCCAAACTTACACAATCTAGTCAAGAGGTCTGAACTCTGTTCTCAGCTGTAGGCAAAGGGTTTGGCACTGGGGAACATGGCCTTTAGAGATCATTTAGTCAGAGTGCTGGTGTTATTCTCTCGTGGTTATTCACATTGATTTCTGTGTTGTCCAGTCAGCCCATGCACATGGTCTCCCTTTGGAGAACAGAGCTATGTGGGGTGTGGGGGGCAGGATGATATTTACACAGACCTTTCATGATATCGCTCTTAACAGCAGGCAGAACTAGGTAGACAGAACACAGGGTGCTAAAGTGAATGTCTTTCCCTTCCTGTAGAATGAGTCCTACCAAAGACAACAGGTGACTTGACTGGCAGCTTGTACATTTAGGTTAATTGTTTAACAACCTATATTTGATGGAGCTAAGGAGTAAGATTGGGATTTCCTAGACAGCTTCTAAGCCAGTAAAAAATTATTAAGTCTTTCCCCATTTTCTTGGATTGTTAGAAAGCTGGATGAAAATGTGAAAGCAATTATGTCCTTCAGAGCTCTTCAAATGACTGTACCATCCACACCCTGTGACTAAGTCCTTCTCTCAGTCTGTCTGAGATTGTCAGAGGGGATCGTTCTTTTTTTCTGAAGCAGAATTTGCTGTAAGGTCTCCTGGGATGGCAGAGGCTTTGTGCACACAATGTGCCTTTGCAGACAGAACTAAACCTTCCAACTCAATGATTTTATTACACATATGTGTGTTTGTTTTATAGAGGCATACAGATATATAGGGTATGCATAAACAAATTAGTTTTCTTAGTAATGAACACTGCTTCTGACAGTGCTTTTTTCTTTTGTTTTTAGATTCCAGGATGTGGCACACTATAATGCATGCTTCTGTGCTGTTGCTGCCAAAATACCCTGCTGCAGGCAGGGGTATTTGTCTTCTTTCGAGGCGGGGGTTGTAGACCAAATATGGCCCAGGCCTGCTTGATAGTTCTCTCGTAAATGAAATGATGACAATCCTCTTATGACTAGGAAACATTCCAGAGCCAGAGTGTAGGGTTACACAATGGTACAGTGTCTTGCCCCTGATTTATAATTTGAGAAGCAGATTGTGTTCAGACAGAATGTGAGTTGAACAATGAGGTTTCTAGTCCTGATCTCATTAACAGAGATTTATACCAAGAGGCTATTGTATCTTGTTCTTTTGCTTTGCCATGCCAGCAAACATTCATAAGGTTATTTAAAAAAGAAAGCTTCTGTCACACACTTAGGTCAGAAAGTTCTCAGGAAAATAGCTAGTCACATATAGAGTGGTCTAAATCTTCATTTAGCTAAGGCTTATGTTTCTGGCCTTAATAAATCTCAGAATGATTACTTGAAACATCATACTCAAGCTTATTACATGTAAAGATTTCTGGAGACATGGCTTAAAATGCCTTCTCACATATTTGTTTATTCATGGTTGAGTCACTCTAAAATAGCTTAATATTTGCAAATCATCCATAATCAACAAAACAGAATTCTTCCAGGCAAAAGAACCAACAGAAGGTGAAATAACAATAATACCTTGAGAGCTACTTTCCCTCCTGCTGCCCCAGAGCCTCTGTGCTGGGAGCCTGCTCTTTATCAGTGACAGCCGAGCAGTCATTGTGTATCCAGAAGATGTACAGCACATTAATTAATACATCAGTAATGCTGCCAGGCAATTTGGCCTGATCAGCAGTAGAAAGAAAATGGAGATTTTTTTCCCCACTCACCATGCTAGAAAATAGACTGACCTGTCTGTATGTGTTCACAACACAGCTCTGAAGCCTGCAGACCAATTCTGCTCAGAGAACCTCAGCAGGAGGCTGTCTCGGAGTGTCACAGCAAGACATGAAGTCATGCAGAGCACAGCAAAATCCAGCATGGCTCTTAGGAGATTAAAGGGCACTGTATCTGGAATACAGGAGGCATCTGGCTTCAAAGTGCCACACAGCTGTCATCACCACTTTCTCATACTCACGTGAAACATGGACAGCTAATCATTATCACGGCATGTGACTTCCCAATTTCACCTGCACTAACTACTGTGCTGTTGCTGGTATAAATAAGCACACAGCACTATTAGCCTGCTATTCAAGGTCCTGTCAAATATCAAGTGCTGTAGTAATACTCTCATGAGCTGTGTTCTCCCAGACAGCTGATGCACATGTCAGATGAGAGGCCCCTCAACCCCAAATATGATGGCCAATTTCCACATATTAAGCACCCGAGAGTAGGTGAGGAGACAGGGCAGCAGAAGCATGTCAGGCAAACCTTCAGATGGTAGCCAGCTCCACATCACAGGAAACTGCTTCTAAATAGTATCTCCTGTTGTAAAGAACATGGATTGGCCAGACTGCACATAGAGAAACACTCTGCAGTACAGGGGCACAGAGGACAGTGGATGTTATACAGATTGACAGCACACCTTCGGTATGTTCAGTTTGTGCTGTGACAATAGGACTCAGTAAAGGCACAAGAGCTGAGTCTTTGCATGTTGAATAAACAGCAACAGTCATCCTTAAATCCTGTGATAGATGTGTAGCTAGACCTTCCATTTGATCTCCTCTGCCTGAACTGCCAGTAGAATTTAAAATAAGTAATACAACATCCTCTCATCAACTCCTGGCCTCAGCGTTACAGAAAAGTTGCACAGAATTTCTCACCTTAATTTTTCCAACACATTTTGAAATGGATTCAGGTGATCTTTGCTTCCTATCCTGTACCTTTGCTCTCTGGTAAGTCTGGGGAAATAGGAACATGTTGCTCACTTTTTTCTGTGCCTTTCAATGTTTTGCATGTTTTTCCAGAAGAGTTCAGACTGTACTGCAATAGCAGCTTGTCTGTCTTGCTAATGACTTGTCACTGAATGCCAGACAGGCCAAATTTGAAGTAATTAGGATAAGAATGAATGACATTTTCTAGGCAATATGTGAATGATAATCTTTAACCAATTTTTGCAGTCTTCTGCTTAATCCATACCTTTTTTCCTTTGGCTGAATGCTTGGTGTTAAGTGATAGAAAAAGGTGAACTTTTCCTTCTTTTTTTTTTCCTCCAAATGTTTTAACTATTCTTTATCTTCCACAAAAGCCACCCTTCCCATAAATCTTACTTTCTAGAAAGAAAGTTCTCCTTTACAAGTTTCCTATCCAAGTGCAATTGATTTCTAGCATTTATGCTTGCTTTATTATGAAGAGCTGGAGAGACAATCCTGACAGTTTGTTTTATTCCAGTTATTAAAGCCCTGTCAAAGGGCAATGATCTGACAAGGCAGTGCTTAAAGCAATGAATCCTATGTTAAATCTTCACAATAAAAAAAAAAAAAAAATTGCAATTGCCTTCTGTGTTTACCTTGTTAGTCTCATTGCCATTCACACCCAATGCAGTACTTACAGCAGGATCACGCAGCCTCCCCTCATTGCCCTTTCCATGTTTCTGGGGACCTGGCACCAGAGTAAGAAAAGCAAGGCTGAGCTCAAGCAGGAGAGCTCCAGGAGAAAGCTTCTGTCCCCAGCTTTGGAAACAAGCTCCACAGTGAGTCTTCTTAAATCATATTTTGTATTCGCACACTCGGTCAATATGAAAAGACGCACATTATTAGATCCCCATGCTTTGATTTTGAAAAAAGGTAAACTTGACAGAAAGGGTCCTACTGGAAAGAGCAAACTATTATGGCAAACTCACTGTCTGAGGATTAGACCCCTACACAATAAGCTACCAGGGCCAGCTCCTCCACCCCTTACCTTGGTCTGAAATGTGTGTTCCACATTAGCTGCATTTGTTACATATACTCTATGGGTACCTCATTTTGCAGAGCACTCAAGGACAAGTAGATTTGGAGTCTCAAATGCCTTGAACCAATGACTGATGCCCAGGTAGTCTGTTAACTCAAGGTAGTAGCATTTCTGTTCATGGGTGAGAACCAAAATTTGGATATGCATTAGATACTGGACCTGTGTCCTTACTTTATGTTCTCTTAAGGTACCTGCATGTCATTCTGAATCTTCCAGAGGCTAATACTCTTTGGAGAACTAAATCATTAGCCCTGGGTTCTAGTCACTCTAAGATAGATGGATAGATAACCAATAGTCATAACAGTTGTGCTGTCTCGTTATCTCAATGAATTAGGACAGAGAAGTGGAATATAAAATACTTCTCCAACCCTGTTGAGGTTACATTCTACTATAAATGAATATCTGTGTCCTGAGTCTCTCCTGCTTTTGCAATGGTCCAAACACATGGTCCGATCTCAGTGCCATTGAACCTTATTAGGTCCCTTGCTCACAAGCTGTGATAGCTCATGTTAAAATCACAGGGTTATTTAGGTTAAAAAAACCCCTTAAGATTCCTGAGTCAAACCACTGAGTAACTTAAGGAGTCACAGACCCAATCTGTCCATCCTCCCCTTCCCTAGAGATTTGCATCTCCATGGCTCAGCTGTACTTCACAGCCCCAAAACATGTTAACAAACATGAAGGGCTAGGACCTGAGACACCTCAGGGCTCTGACTCATGAGCCTTGTCATGGACAGCTCTGGAAGTAAAACAAGTGTTTTCCAGGCTATCCTCAAGGGCTGTTACATAGGGGACATTCATAGAAGAAATAATTGGTTAGAAAATACGTACTTGTAAAAGAGAGACCCTTTGTATGCTCTCAGTACTCACTCACCTTTCCTGTTTTCAGGGATCTGGTAGATGTGGCCATGAGTGCATGACAGGAAAGGAGAGGAAATGGCAGTATAACAATAAACACTACACAGGGACCATTTCCAACAAGGAAATGCTCCTGGCACCGCACAGTTGCTACACAGATACATAAATGTTAGCTACATAGATTAATACCTCTGGGATTTATGATTGCATCTAAAATACTAAAATATTCCTGTTTTCTTCTCAGTTTAGGCCTATTTTCTTTTCTCTGTCTGTGTCATTAAATCCACCATCATATCAATACCTAAGGAAAATGGTTGCAGGGCCAGAAGCTTCTGGATCCAAGCTTTGGCAGGCTGCAAAGGAGAAAAGGAAAGGGAAAGGAGTTTCAAACTCAGCTAACTATGGCATTACCACTCCCAGTAGACTCTGCAGCAAGGTGCAAAGCTTGCCAAAAGCCATTTGGGTACACATGGTAATTTGAACAGCAAGATCTCCTGAACTGTCTCCAGCACAGCTGTGGTCTAAATGTATTACTTGATTGACTGTATAGGTCCAATGCAACTGTCCTTTGTGCATATGAGTTGGAGAGAGCATATTGCCCCTAGTTTTGTTTTACTTTTTATCAGCACTTGTAGCAGACTCACTCTCATCTCTTCTTTCACCTAGGAATGCTGTGGGGTACATGTCATTTGAGAGATTCTGTACAAATATCAGAGAATCAAAGAATCATGGAATAGTTTGGATTGAAAGGAGCCTTAAAGACCACCTAGCTCCAAACCTCCTGCCATGGGCAAGAAGCCTTCCACTAGACCAGGTTACTCAGAGCCCTATCCCAAGTGGCATTTGACTCTTCCAGGGATGGGGAGTCCACAACCTGTGCAAGTGCCTCACGACTATTACAGTAGAGAATATTTTTCCTAATATTTAATCTAAGCATTGCACTCCTTCAGCTTAAGGCTGAAGTTCCTCTCCAGACAGCTTGTAAGTCTCCATAGTTTTGCATTATAACAATCCAAATTAAAAGAACACAATCAGGATAATCTTTGCCTGAATATCATACAGAAAATTGTGCTGAAATTGTTTTGGGAGTGGCTCATTTCCATTCCTCATCCAATATAAAAAAATGTTGAGACCAGTTCTAAGTTGTTCTGACTCTGCTATTAACGGAGGAACAGAGACCCCACAGAAAAGAAAAACGTCCTTTCAACCCAACATTAGCACAGCATGAAGAAAGTCAGTAGCATCTTCCTGCAGAACACCTAATGGCTCTATTTTCTGAGGTCCTGTCATCTGGACCCAGTTTTTCCAAGAGAGGTAAATACTATAATTCTTCCATCTATCTTTTCAAGTGGCCTTTGTTGGCTAGTAGGATTTGCACAAACAGGCAGCTCCACCAAAACATATTTCAAGTTTCCTATTGGTCACACCAAAGTTTGGTAAATTAAACTATATGCAAGACAAAATCTCTTGATTTAAAGTTTTGATGAAGGAGATTATCATGAGACACTATATCCAATTTGTGTTAGTATGATTATATTCTAAAACAGTCAAATAAAATAGATCAGACCACATTTGGAGAGTCAGATGTCCCTACTAATTCAGCATGCTGATAGCTCCGAATCTATTACTCAATGGGTTTTTTAAACACTGGGGATGTGTACCACATGGAGGGGAGCATTATGAAAGCTACTTTTCAATATTCTTATATTGTTATATCAAGATATGTAATAAATATTATAGTGTATATATGCTGAATTGTATATAAATATTATTATATGTTGCTAAAAATAGCATTTCACACTTATATGGGGTCTCCTGCAAAATGGGAAGCCAAGAAAAAGCTTGAGTTTTGTGACTTACTGCATGGAGCTAGGAATATAGAAAACATGGGAAGAGACTACTTTTCTTTTGAATGTAGAAGCAAGATGATTCTGAAAAGGGGAACTATTCTCTGCAAAATACTTAATTTGGATTTTGTGCTATTGATAAAAATCCAAATTCAAAACAAATATATTGCAATTAAATCCTTATCAGAAGTGCTTATTTTATTCTATTTTTCTTCTTAATTTTGAAAGGAGAGAAGATGAAATAAAGTATTCAATATATTGAGATGAATAATTATTCATACAACTTTATAATAGTCCAAGTTAGGGACAGAGTCTAAAGTTCCCACTCATTTTAATGGAAATTATGTGTCCACATTTTTTGGAAAGATTTTAAAATCTCAGGTATGATTTATTAACCAAGCACAAAAGTATTTAAATGGCACCCTAAAAGAGCAATAAATGCACAGAGCACATCACACCAAATTGAGGTGAATCCAATAATCCAATGACAATGCTTTTGTTCCGTTTCTGAATACCAGAGTATAAATCCTTTCTAGAAATTTTGCAGAAAACACTTGAAAAGACAATATAACTCTAAAAATCATACAGATTTTCTCAGTCAAAACTCTTGTTCAGTGATACATAGCTGTCAGCTACATTACCCTTCTCCTGAGAGCTGACAACAAACACACAGCTTTGTGGCAACCCTGAACAGTACTATCAATTTAGCCTGCATACAACATCTGGCCCATAATTAATACAGCATTTTAAAATCCTTCTGGTACTACAAAATGCAAGATATATTAAATCAAATTAGTCTAAAAGTTGCTGGGTTGGTTTTTTTGTGTATGTTTTGTTTTGTTTTGTTTTTTTTCTTTTGTTGTTGTTTCTTCTGGAGAAGAAAAAAAAATAAAGGGTTAGAGAAGACGGAGTTATTGACATAAAAAAGCCAGACTACTAAATTTGACATATCTGCCAATCCCTCAGATCTCTTTTGTCCTTAATAAGACAGTGCTCACACATTCGCCTGTGGGGTATCAGATGGCCCTTTTATGCTTATTCATCTCCTATAAAGAACGTGACTCCTGTGGCCACTCATGTTTCCTTTGGCAGCTGAGAAGCTGGAGATTTACCACTCTGTAAATCTGCAGCTGTAGCAGAGCCTAGGTCTCACCAGATCCATGGCCACTGTGTTTGCTGTGTGCTGAGGAGGGCCCCCAAAATGCCCCCCTTCCCTGGGCCACCACATGTCACCTACACCCCCGTGAGGTCTGCACTCCTACCCTTCACTGCCTGACCACCATGGTGGGACTGCACTTGAGCAAAAGCCATGCCTCGATACATCTAGATGCCTACTTCTGCTGTGTATGGATTTATTCAGAAAGGGTGAAGAAAATCTAACAAATAATTGTATGGCACCATTGTAGACTGAGGAATTAGAAGCTCTGTATATCTCCTGTAAATGTGAAGAAATTATGTATGAGAATATTGCCAAGTGCTTCCTTTATAACAACTGGAGAGAAACAAGCAATTTTAAGGTATGATCCACCTGTTCCTATATTTCTGAAATAGGTCAGATGAATCATTCCCTAAAAATATTTATTTGTTTCTAATGACTTGAAAGAGAGGTTACAGATGAGCTCAGCCATAAGCACTGTGTAGAAGTTAGGTGACACGCGTGCTATTGGAGGCAGACTCAGAAGTGGTCTACTGACTTCTTCAGTTTCTCTCTTGGCACATTGGGCTGTTTTTGAAAAAGCTAGATATCAAGCTGAGACGACCAAATTTGGCTATAAAAGGACATATAACATGCAAACATGATGGTCACCAGTGCATATGCACCTGTGGCATATCTTGGGCCAAACTGAACACCTTCCTATAGACAAAACTTTGTTCACTTGTAGCCAATTCTCCTTCATCCAAGTAACTTTCCACAAGTAAATTGTCAAACCTAAAATGAGAAAATTTGAGATGTCTGCATCCTAATTCCTGATGTGTCCAATGCAACTGGGACATTGGGTGTTCAGAATTTAGCTGGCTCTGCATGGATCAGTTTTGATGTATTTGCCAGTAAATAAAATGTATCAGAGACAATTCTCTGGCCCCAAAAACAAGTGACACACTACAGCTTGCAACCACAATGCTAAACTCTCCTTTCACCTAAATCAGGTGGCTTTAATGTTGCATTGGGGAAGAGTCACAGACTGTGCCACCAGTTAAAGGGTACCTACATCAGTAGGTCACTATCTAAACACATTCACTTTAATCCCACATGTTTCCAGTGAAGCTATAAGAGGTAGTTTAAGAGTCTAATAAAATACACAGGCTCAGACATTCTGCCCAGTGAATGTGGATTACAGATTCCATCAATCAGCCAGATGATAAGTCTGGGTGCCTAGGATATGGTTTAACCTCCACAAAGATAATCTGGCCATCAGTAAGGGACAATTGGCTGTATTTTCAAGGGAGTATATCAAGGAAAATCAATATATTGCAGTAGCATGTTCAATATTTACTATTGATGGAGTTTTAATATTACACCTTCCTTGTCTCTAAACTCAAGCTTTCAAGGCAGAGTTTTCAATATTACTCAAATAATTTTTCCAACTAGCCAACCTCACTACAAAAGTTTGAGTTACTCTAGATGGAAGATTAAACACAAAGGAAAAATGTTATTTCAAATTTAGTAAACACAAAATACGTCTATACTACCTTGTTGGTATCTGTTGGATTTTTGTGCCTGTTATCCCCTGATTGTTCATGCTATTTGAGTGTTAGTTCACCCCAAGCTTAAATCTGGAGAAAGGTTAGTTGTTTATGGGCTGGGAAGACCTAGGCAGAGAGGAAGAGATAGTGTGTGCCAGTGTCCCATCCCCACACTGCATGAAGATACAGTGTGAGTGTGACTCACGTCGGGTTTGGTTTCTCCCAGACTAACCAGTATTTCAGACAGCCTCACATCCTAAGCCACCCTTGGTGTTACACAACAAAAAGACATATCTGGCAGCCTGAAAACAGCTTCCCAATAGCAGCCCAGGGCAACATCTTAAAAGGACCACAGCAAATCAATGTCTCCATTGTTGGAAGATTTCTTAGCGGCATTTTAATATTACACTGAGTGTCATAGCACAGTCTGGTTTTATACAAACAAGACTAGTGCTACTTTCATTTCACAGATCTATCTGTATGTCCATGTATATGCATATGAATTTTGTGTCCCAGCAGTGTGTGTACATACATGCAGAAGGGGTAACCAACCCTTGGGTGCAGGCAGGCGCAGCTGCCCAGGATACATGGGATCCTTGTAAGCCCAGCTTTCAACAGAATTCTTTGTGATTCCTGATTGCTGTGACCATGGTATTGAGAAGCAGGTCTCTGCTTTGCTTGTCCAGACATGAATATCCCTGAAAGTCTCCAGGAGGAGCCTTCTTTCTAGGCTGTGACATGTACTCCTATAGACTCACTGGAAGAGGAAAGTGGTCAGCTTCCCAGGAAAGTGGTCACAGCACCAAGCCTGATAGAGCTCAAGAAGCATTTGGACACTGCTCTCAGGCACATGGTGCGATTCCTGGGAATGGTCCTGTGCAGGATAAAGAATTGGTCAGATGAATACATTATCACTGGTGCTCCAGTCTCTTGCTTATGTTTTCACAGCAACTGGATATTTTTTCTGTAGGGAATATCTATACTGCAAAACCAAAGGGGACCAGGTAATGAGCTCAGGCATTCACATTTACTGCTACATGGCTTAATTCTTAATGCTCCCCTTGACTGTTTTGGAGCCCTTCAGCTGTCACTGAGGCAAGCCAGTTTACAGGGAGCTAACCCTCTGGAGTGTGGACACAAGCCAGTCAGTGCTATTCAGCTTCAAGGCTTGAATCAACTCAGCAGTATAAACACAGCCAAACAGTCTGTATGTTCAATGAGATGAAAAGGAGCAAACAATTCTGATTCCATTTAATGCCAATTTACAGCTCTTAACATTGCCTTTCCCACAAATCAAGCAGTTGTATTGTCTAGCTGAGGGCTTTTGTCCAATGACAGGATGAGAGTCTGAGAAATCTGTCTGTTCTGATAATGTTGCAGAGAGTGTTCACATTTACTATCAAGGCTTCACTAGGACATAGTCAACATGTTGATTTTGCTAAAATAAATGTCTGGAATAAATGAAGACACTAAAAATAAACACGATCCTAGGAAGGGCATTCACTTTATTTTTGCCCAGAGAGGAAGAGGTGTAGCTTGCCAGCCTTTTTATTTGGTTGCTAACCAAATAATGAACGGGAATAAACTAATTCTGACTATGTTTTCAATTACCTTAGGGAGCTTGATGCCAATGAGTTTGACATTTCTCTACTAACGTCTGAATACTTCTATGCAGGGACCACTTTACATATATATGATGACCTTCACTGCTCCAATATAATCAAATTTCTTTTACAGATTCATAGAATAGTTTGGGTTGCACATGACCTCTAAAGGTCATTGTGCTGTTTTTGGCTGAGATAGCGTGATTTTTTTTTTTTCATAGTGGTTTGAATTGGGCTGTGCTTTGGATTTATGCTGAAAAGTCTGTTGATAATACAGAGATGTTTTCATCATAGCTGAGAAGGGCTTATGGAGTCAAGGCCTTTCCTCCTCCTCACCCCATTCCACCAATGAGGATGCTCAGGGTGCACAAGAGATTGAGAGGACGAAATGAGAACAGCTGATTCCAACTGTCCCAAAGGATATTCCAGACCAAATGGCATCATGCTCAGTATGTAAAGTGGGGGGAAGAAAGAAAGAAGTGGTGGAATGTCAGAGTGAGGTTTGTCTTTGCAAGTAACTGTTACACACAATGGGGCACCGCTTTTCTGGAGATGACTGCTTTTCTGGACCTGCCTGTCCATGGCAAACAGTGAATTAATGCCTTGTTTTGCTTTGCTTGTATGTGTGGCTTTTGCTTCTCATATTAAACTGCCTTTGTCTCAACCCATGAGTTTTCTGTCACCATGCTGTGGTCACAGAATTCTTCTGTGAATTCTTTGCATTTGCATTCTTCTGATTCTCTCCCAGTCCCACCAGGATGGGATGTGCTAGTGGCTTTGTGTTTCTCTGATTGCTTTTGTGACCATTTTGTTTTGGTGACCTACTCCAACAGGTCCACACCTTTCCTGTGCTGAGGACCACTAAGTTGGCAGCAGCACTGCAGGAGGAGTTTCACAAGAGCAGAGCAGAGGGGCAGAATCACCTCCCTCACCCTGCTGGCCACACGGCTTTGGATGCAGCCCAGAATATGACTGACTTTTTTGGCTGCAAATGCACATTGCTGGGCCACTGCATGTGGCCTTGTTGATCTTTGTGAGGTTCATATGGGCCCACGTCTTGAGCTTGTCAGAGTCTCTCTGGACAGAGTCCCATCCCTTAGGCATGTCAACAATGCCACTCAGTTTGGTACCATCTGCAAACTTACTGGGGGTGTACTTGATCCTGCTGTCTATATTATTGTCCCCCAGCAAGACAAGAGCCTGTGTGATGACTCCTGTAGCTGGAACAAGAAGGCTTCACCAATGGGCTTTCCTTGATGAGGCAAGCTGTAGGAGAGACCAGCCATAAGGTTCCCTCTGTTGTCTCAGTATCTTGATTCTTACCGATAAGCTTTCAATCTGTTCATGGTTATTCTTCAGAGAGATCTCTTCCTGCTCTATCACACACACCCCTCTTTGGTGTAGAGGGCAATCTCTTTGATCTTATTTCCTTGCCTGTCTGTCCTAGACAGCCTGCAGCCATCAACAGCCACACTCCAGTCAGTGGATTTGACCCACCAAGTTTCAATAATGGCAACAGCAAATGGCATCTTAGAGCCTGATGATTTGCTAGAATTACAGTTCTCAGGATATCTGACATCAGAGATCTAATTGTCTGATGACAAATAAAAAGATATATCAGTATGAAAAATTGCTTCCTGAAGTCCCTTGTTCATTCCTTGAACGCTTGGATAGTCTCTTAATAACTCTCAATGTGTTCTACATCTAACTTTAAAAAGTATGTTCTGTAAAATTTTGTATTAAGATTGTAAACGTAAGTATCCACAAAAAGTGATCATTTTGCATTTCAAGGTATTAATGCATTAAGTTATCTTACAAGCCGTTTGTAAAAATCATTGTATTTCTTTGTGCTTATAAAATGAGGAAATGCTTACAAGCTCTCTAGAAAATTATGTAGCACTTTCTGAAATGTATGGAGATCTCTAAATAGAATTGTGAAGTGTCAGATTGTATACTATTCTGAGAGCATTTAATAGATTAAGCTCTGAAGGAAGTTATGGTTTTATTAAGAGCATGTTAACCTTTCCCTACTTGCTGTGTCTTGCATACAGCTTGAAAACCCTTTACACCTCTCCTCCAGATTACAAACTCTTTTATTGTATGCACATGTCTGGCACAATTAGTCTATATTTTGGCAAGGACCTCTAGTCTATTATTATGTAAATAATTTCTTTAAATGTTAGTTCTCTAAATGTTCTCTAAATGTCTCTTATGCATTTTTTTCCTAAGAGGGTCTTAATACCCAAACATTTACCACTCTAGTCTAAATATTCCTCAGCTGAACTACAACATGAATAGGAAGAGAATTGCAGCTTTAGAGAAAATGGCAGTGATCCCATTGTTCCCGCTGTGAGCCAGATTGTGCACTATAAATCATGCATCCCTCAGAAGAAAAAACTCACATCCTTCTGCCAGACTTCTGATTATAAAGTTTGTATTTGAAAACTTTAGAATCACTTCTTAGCTTGAGCTCTAGCAAGGGGAATTTTAATTTCAATAGACATTGAAACACAGAAAGTATTAATATCAAAAGCAAAATGTTGCCATTTCTCTTTCAAACTCATTGCTAAGGAATTAAAGCAGACTGTTAATTCTTCATCATGTCATTTAAACAGAAAAGACAATTCAGTATCTTTTGCAGGGGATGGAATGTATAGTTTGTGTCTCAATTTGGTTTCTTGCTATTCCAAGTAAATGTATATCTTCTTGGAAACATTTTAAGAAAGCATTGACATAATATTTTATTCAAAGCAAACAGTGCAGCATAAAACACAAGTGAGACTCTTCACTGGCTCATATCTTAGAGTGACTTTGTCATTTCCCCATGGGGACAGTATTGTTTTAGTAACTGAGACGTACACACTCATTTAGAGAGCTAAGAGGATGCTCTTCTCATTCATACAGATCCTTTCAGAATGGAGTCAAAAAGAAGCCAAGATTGATGCTGGTGTTGCAACTACACAGAATGATTTATAAGACTCAAGGACTGAAAAGAGATGCAAACACCTTATGGGGAAGACAATATAAGGACAGATTCTAGAAGAATCTTCTATGCTTGCAAGAATACTATCCTGCTCTAGTTGCTGTGAATCGGCAGCAGCCTTTTTGTTCAATTTGCAGATGCAAATTCATTCTCATCAGATAAATTACAGAAGCAAACTAGTCTACATATCCTTTTATCTTCTGGCATGTGTAGACAAAGTGATGAGCTCTCTGATTTGGTTTCCTACCGGAGGACATACACAAGATTTAGGCCACACACTTCATGCCCATAAACAAGAGCTCTGCCTCTCCTTTCGGTCTTGAACCTGCATCTGGGAGAGGAATTGACTCCTTCAATGTGGATTCTAAAGCTCAATGCTGTCAGAAGATTAATATTTAACACTATAAAGCAACCACACAGAAGCTTAGAATAGAAAGTAGGGAAGAAAAACACCAGCTGATCCAGGAGGAGGAGTCTGCAAAGATAACATAGCAATCATATTCACTGATATGTTACTTTACTCTGTTGTGTAACTGTAAGTTCAGGAGAAGTAGGCTTGCGTTATGTAATCTCAATTTATATGAATCAAAACCAAAACTACGAATTCTCAATAAAACCCTCCTAGTTTCCTATCACCAAATAAACACCGCTTGGTAGAATAATAAGGACTTGGGTCTTCCCCATTCTGTGAATTCAAGATAGCGCTATTGTGTAAATAGATATAAAATAGATATAGATTCCTAAAATCTATATTGTTGTTCTCAGAGCCTAAAATTTCTAGCACTAATGATAACTTCAGCCTTGCACTAAGGGAGAAGCCTGGACATAAGGCTTTTTTTGTGCATCTATCATAAGCTATGGTACCCAAGTTTTAGATTTTCAACTCTGCCCTGGGAGACTACATTGGGTTTTCCTGTCTCCTGGAAACCCTGTAGTCTTTTGCACACTGAAGAAAATTCCCAGAGCCACCAACAGATTTGAATTAACCACAGAATTCCTGGAACTTAAACAAAAAGTTTATGTGCTTCCTGTTTCTTCCATAGAAAATATAGAAATATCAAGTGACATTTTTGTTTTGACAACACACATTTTCCAAAATGACCCTATGTTTGACTTCAGGCTGTGCTGCCTTAGTACTTTCAAAATAGATATCCTTGAAAGGCTACCCTCACTCTTCAATTAGTCCTGATTGCTACAGCCTGTCTCTTAGGTTAAGTAGAATAACAAGAACCTTTTGCTTCAGACATTTACATGGGTGCATTCTGTTCCCCTGTACTTATTATGCCTAGGTCCCTAGACATGTTTGTCTGTCCTAGAGTTGAATTTGTGGAGGTGAACTAGGACAGTCACAGCACCTGATGCTTAGCAAGGAACCCATTATTGCCAGGTCTCTGGAAGACTCTTTATCTCATATTGATCAAAATTGAATCAAATTGCATGAAACATCTCTGCCTTTTCCATGGCAGGAGGTACTGGCATCACCTTGAGAAAAAAATGTCTGGGCTGATAATCTATTGGCTGCTATAGAAATCATAATTGTGGAGGGAAACAGCAAGATAATTGGCTGGAAAATTTAAAAGGGAGAAAAATTTCCCCCAAAAAAAACCTTTTCTTGGTATTTTCTTTATTTTTATGGTCAAGTCTAAAACAATCATAAACTTGACTTCACAGAACATCTGTCCTGGACCTATCAGGATTCAAACTGTAGACTTTCCCCTTTGATGTGACTTCCCAAGCTCAATTCAGTAAGCATTCCCTGATGTGTCCTGGTAGAGAGAATCCTCCATAAAACAAGAGAGACAGTGACTGTGTCACCCTTCTCCTTTCATCTGTGTGGATTTTACCCATAGGGGAAATGTGCATTCATGTATTGCCTTTTAAAACCTCCAGATCAGAGGGCAGTATAGGACAGATGTCCATCAGCCTCACTGTTGAAAGTGTCTGTTTGGATAGAAGTGCCATACTTGTTCAGCTGAAGAGTATAAAAAGGACCACAGAATTAGCAGCCAGAGTTTTTATTTGAAATCAGGGACACTTCAATACAAGGGCATGCCTCAGTTCTCATTGTTCATATGGAAGTTGTCCTTTTGTAAGATATTGTTTCCTCTTGGATAGTTTAGGTATCTTTCTGCTTAGAGTGGAACTTTCCAAAGTGGCAGCTCAGACATATAACTAAGCATCTGGATCTTGGTCACCTCAGCCCAACAGCATTACCTTCTCTGCTCTTTGTGGTCTAGTGATAAATCACTCATTTAGATTGCAGTAGAAGCTTCTGGTCACATTGGCAACTGACTTCAGTTCTGCAAAGCCCAAAAGGAGCAAATTCACAAGTGGAGCCCACCTTTTGCTCCCCTGTCTAGGAAGAATAGGATATACTAGGCTTCTCTATATAGTTGAAAACAACGGCAAGAAAAAAATCTGCATAGGAATTTAGACCAGTTTAATGGTTTAAAATAAGTTCAGAAGCAAATAAGGCATTTTATAAAGGTCAAAGAACAAGTACTGCAGTTCAGCAAAAACCTTGTAAATTTAGTAGGCAAATCCAAAACCAGAGCAGTTTCTCCACCCTTCCAGACTGGATCAGGGTTTAGATTGCCAGTCTCTCAGATGGCCTAGGTTAAAGATCTATGATTATGCAATGAAGGATGCTTGTCAGACAGAATGGAAGATGACATTTGGGTACCTTATTTTATAACACTTAATAAACTTTGTTTAAACAGTATAAACAGCATAAACAGCAGACAAAGGAAAAAACTGATTTTGCAATAAAAGCTATTTTTATGAAAGAAAAAGTCACATGATCTCTTACTTTTTAAGAGAGCAACAGAACTTGCTTTGCCTGTCAGCCCTGAAAAAAAGACTGAATTTAATGCCAAAACCAGAGGTCCTGATAGGCAACAGTGCTAAATTCTAAATCTCACATTTTATTAGCTTCCCTCCTTGCCTTAGCCTCAGTCTCTGGATAAGCAAAACCCCCACACAGTAAGGCTAAACCCTTCATAACTCCTGACTTTTACAGCAGCTGTAGACACCCTGATTTTTCATTAGGCAAAATTTTCAAAGTGAAATGTATTGATGGGTACCTCACATACATGACACATATTCATATACACGTAGGAGGGAAATCAAGGTCTCTGTGGGTCCTAAATATCCTAACTTCAAACTGTTTATGTCAAACTACATTTAGATTTGTCATGATCATCCCTCTCAGTGTAAAATCAATATTGCAGGCAAGCCTTTGCTTGTTCATTGCTAATTTTAACACATGCACCTCCAAAGTCACCTCAACAATATTATTGGTAAATACATTCTGCTGGATAATCACACACAATGTCCTTCTGAAATTGAGCTTTCCTTTTCCCTCCTTGAAACCTTTAATAAACTCCTCAAATGCAGCATTACACCCTGTAAAACCCTCAGTTACTGACTGAATTTTGTATCTGATGCCCCCAAAAATGGAAACCCTCTAAAGTCCCATTCAGTAAGAAGAGCCAAGAAATATCAAGGTGAATAATTAATAGAATAAGCACTCAGGGAGTATACATTAGTGAACTGCTTAAAACCCATCTGTACTTCAGCAGTCTGATATAAAATATGCAAAAAGAACATGTTTAAATATAGGACTAATATTATGTCCCCTTTTCAGAGAAGAAAAAGTGGTGAAGAGATAGTGGTGATATTTCTGCCTCTGTCTTTGGAGGAAAATCAACAACTCCCTGGCTTTGGTACACAAAGTGAAGGTCGTATGAGCGAGACCTGAAAGCCATGGCATGGAGAGCTGCAGAGGATGCAAAGAAACCTGAGGATCAGTTTGGATAAAAGGAACCAAGTAACCCAAGGCTGGGTACAATGCTCATGGGGGAGAGGGACTTAACTGGGATGTACAAAATACAGGTGGGAAGGAAATAGTCTTAGATGCTTTATTAAAAGTATAGGTGGAAAATAAGGTATACAGAGCCAAGAGGGATAATAAGTAATTTTATAATAGAAGAGACAGTTGTGCTTTCAATTTTGTTGTTCAGTTATGAAGTTTAAGATGTTTTGCGGTCACCTTATGGAGATTTATTAATCTCATCAACTGAATAAATCTGTTCACAAGCACAGTACTGACTTGGAAGTCAGTTCAGGCGCTTGCACACGGTCACCTAGCTCGACCTGAGACAAAGAAGGGTATAGCCTTTCTGCAGCTGACAGATACACCACTACTTAAGTGTAGACTCAGCCTCTAGCTGCCATTCCAGAAAACCAGAAAAGAGGTATCTGGGGCAATCTGAAAACTACCTTGGGCATCTGAAATGCCTCTCTCTGCAATTAAATTGAGATCTTGATTGCCCCTGATGATAATGGAAGCTTATCTGATCTATAAAGACCTACAGGTAGGCACCTAAAATTATGTCTCTGAACCTGAAACATACCCCCAGGTGTCAGCTCTCACCTCTAATTCTACTGCCATTTAAAATTTCCAGCTGGCCTCCAGCCACCAGTCTGGAGAAGTACAGGCCTCCTCTAGGTGTTGTGTCATATCTGACACATGAAGATGTTCCAGCCTCCTTGAGTGGCAGATAAAAAGCTCAAGCAACTGAATCAAACTTCCAGCACCCAGACCTTCAGTCACTCCTACAAACACCCAGATCACTGTCCAGATCAAAACAGCACATGCAGTAGCCTGGTTCAGCTGTGCTTAGGCACATACAGGGAGATAAAGTGTTATACTTTAAAGGAATTTTTAACAAAACACCTTGAAGTATGGCAACACAAATAATAAGGGAAAACATTAGCCAGAATAAGTAAAAAACATTTAAAAATAGAATTTCTGAAGAATTTGAAGTCCTAAATCCAACTAATAAAGAGTCTTTTGGAACTCAAACAGGCCCCAGAGTTGTCCCCTCCTTCATAAAGTCCTTAACAAAGAAATTATAGATACAAATTCATGTTTATGTTTTCCAACTACCACAGTAAAATATTTTCTACTCAGCAAAGCAGTTTCTGAGACACAACTACCCAGACATCTTGTAAGCTTTTGTATGTAAACTTTGCAGGTAAACTGTGTACACAAGTATATGTTTGGCTTGTGGGCCTAGAAGAAATGGGGTATACTACTGAACTCTCAAAACATAAGGTGAATTTGAAACTGGGCATTTCAGTTGTTGTGTATATTATAAACTCATGTATTGCTTGAAAAGAGGATTAGCAGCTCAGAAACCTCTGCTTGTTTAAAAAGTAACAGCAACCCATATCTGATTTATAGAAAGTGTTTAGACACCAACCTTCAAAGAAGGCAATGAATCTCCAGGAGAGTATATACACTGCAATTGAGAGATGAGACTCAAGTGTGTGAATACTCTTCCTTTCCCTCTTGGAGAAGGAGAATAGACCTGGATGGTTTCACATACTGTGTTGAGTTTCCTGGGCCTTGCTCTAATTCTAACTGTGCATCTTCAGCATCTCACGTCTCTTTCTTGAGGACCAAAGAAAATCTAGATGTTGCAATGCTTGTTGCTTTGATACCTAAACTCACATTATTATATTTTACCATTATACCTATTACTGTATGTATTAAACCTCACATTTTTTATTTACTACTTATTTATAAATACTTTTTAAGATGCTAATTGTAAATTATCCATATTTTAGATATATACATTACATGTTAGATATATACATTACTTTTTGAATTAAGCCTCATTAGGCTTTATTCAAATAGGCTGTAGTGCATGTATATAGCAATGTACCACACAGCCTTTGGAAGCAGAGGTTGTTAATGGAGCAGTCACTCAGGTATATGAAGCTGATTAAACTAAGACAGACAAGATGGACAAATCTGCCATAAATATAACAACCTTTTAACCACACACTGAATGTCAGGCAGCTGTAAGAGGGAGTTGCTCTGTAAAATCAGCTGAGCTGGCAGCCAAGAGTGACAGTGAAGTTGGTAGGGCAGTGCCCTCCCTGACACAGCCCCATCCCACAGCACCCTAACCAGCAAAGCAGGTCTGGTGACAGTGACCATGTTCAAACACAAGTCCAGATCATCAGACCAGTCCAAAGGGATGACACAAGTTGAATCTGAGGTCAGGCCCGGGACTGGTGGGTTTATGGCCAGGCACAAGCATGCTGTCCATGCAGCTCCAACAAGAAGCTGGGGCAACAGCTGGGGCTGAAATGCAGCTCCCAAGCTAAGAGGATTAGGGTCCCATTGAGGTGCCTTACACTTCTGTCCCACCCAGCTGTATGATCCAAGGTCACAGCAGAGTTAGCTGTGCAGCAGGCCTACCACTAGGAAAAAGTGGCTGCTGAGTCTCTGTAGGGTCCTGACACTGATTCAGCAATACACTTGCTAGGACAGCAGCAGGCTAACTCAGGATGTGACAACAGCCCTAGTAGTCAAGGCACTTGAGATATAAAAGCTTTGAGCTTGGACTTCCTCAAGATGGTAAAATCCTGATCTTCATCTTCCTGTATAAGGTCTCCAGTAGGTTGTGTTTTAAAAGAAAAAAGCAGAGCAAGTAGAGATGTTAATTCCTGCCCTCATCTGGGATCTAGATTCTGACTCTGAAGCAGACAATGACTCCTGCCCTGCAAGCTTGAATTACTGAAGAGTAACCCTTGGGGTGGTGGTGGAGAAAGGGGGAAATTCATATATACCACAGACTTCTATTCACTGTTTTAGATACATTTTTATTTGGCTTTATTTGGCTTTTTATTTGACTTGAACCTGGAATCTCTTATCAGTGCAAGTGCCTAGAATTGGACATTGATACCCCATAAAGCTTCTGCAGGAACTGAACTTCACTGCCATGTACAGTGCCTTCTATGCTGGGTGGTTCTAGTCCTCATTACAGACTGGATGCAGGATCTGAACTTTAATTCGCTCTCCATCAGACTTACTGCACAGTATTTTAACACTGGAAAGATTAATTTATGTCACAAATTAATATATAGACTGATAATTACCCCCTTCCTCCTCCATTTGGCTAATTTGCATGGCTTAACTATCCCTCAGTGATGCTGAAGACTTCTGCAGGGGGGGGGAGGTGCTGCCATTCAGGTTCTTCACTACTAGTCCAACTCGAACAGGCTGCTCCTCTGTCACCAGCTGACCTTTGCCTTAAAGACTGATGCACTTTGCAGAGGTACAACAGGGCTGGTCCTCTGTAATTTGATTTTTGTTTGCCATGGAAAGGCTGGTTTGTTTGCTTTGCACTTAAGGCCCACAGTTTATTCAGCACTGTAAAACTCTTCAAAATCACACATAAGAAAATAAGTGAAAAGCAAACAATGATGAAAATTCGTCTGCTTAAAAGGGAGTGACTACTATTGCTTAACAGTATATACTTATCAGACTTCATTTCACAGAAGATGCATCTTCCACCCTCCAAATGTATTCTGTGAGATGATAAAATCCTCAACATTTAAAAAAACCAAGTTCAATGTCTGTGTTTAAAAGAGTACTGTGCCTGACTTTCTTCAACAGCCATAAACATGGCTGTTGTTCATGACATCAGAGGATACTGAGGTCAGTGTTTAAACTGAAAGTCCCAATTTAACTTTTATTATTGTGCACTGCTTAAACTGGAACTACTGAATCATAATCTATGATAGGTAAATGGCACAACATTAAAGAAATTAATTCCATAGTTCAGAGTTTCCTGTTCTGATCCCTCTGGGTCAGTCCTGAAGTCCTTGCTCATTTCCTTACTCCTGATTCATCAGAGTGTTTAAACACTCAAGATTTCTGTGGGGTTTTGAGCACATGCTAGTTGATTCAACACTTTAATCAGATAAAATCCTTACTGTCAGTGGAATTATTTTTCCATAAAGACCTAAAGTTTCAGTCTTTTGTTTGTTTGGTTTTTAAATCCTGCATTTGAGTCCACACAACTTGAAATTAAAAATTTATGTGTTTGGTAGTTGTTGCCACACATCACTCCCTGCCCAAACCAGTTCTTTCACTTTGGCTATTTAATCACTGGCTAATAATATTAGTGGCAAGAGGAATTTAACAGATGGGATAGTGCTAGAGTAGGTGGGAACTTGTTGAGAAGAAGTTTATAATAATTTGTATCACATGCTACCACTTTACATTGCATTTAAACACTGAGAAGAAAGGCACACTTTTTCTTTATCCCCTCTTGAGCTACCATTAAAAAAATCTTTAGCCATTTAACATCTTGAAGTATACCGTAGCTTTATTTTCCCTCAGTGCTTGGGTGTGAGCAAAATTTATTGGGGGAAAAAAACATGGAAGTGTGTTGCAAAACACTTGGAGAAAACAGAATGGAGAAAATATAGGGGAATGGCTCCTTAAATCTCACATACATAGCTGCTATACAGCAACTTGGGCTGCTGAACTGCAGCCCACTGCACTGTTAGAAAATCTAGTGAGTATGTAGTAAGCAATTAATTCTACTGAAACTGTGTTAATATAGGGCTTCTTAACAGGCTTATTATATCAATTTATTCTGAATTCCTTTGGTACAAGCCTGTTTGATGATGTCTCAGAAGTCAAATCTTTGGAAGCCTTTTAGAGGCCAATGAGACTAGGTGATGTGTGCCGGCAGTTTTGACTTCTAATCAAAGATGTGGGCCAGCTTAATTTAAAATTTTTTTAATTATTATTTTTTTTTTATAATTAGAAATCAACAGAAGCACTGCCAAACTTACTAGACGTGGGAATGCTGCTAAGCCTGAGCAATAGATTAATGGGAAAATTACAGTTTTGGAAATTTGTGGCTAAGCAAGGACAGGCTTTGGACAGGGTAGGCTGCTGAAGGAAATAGCATGAAATGCACAGCAGCCTTAAATTCTCACTGCTTTGCCTGCAAGGGGCAGGAAATCCCCCAACTTGTGCAAGGTGTCCCTTGCTTTACTAGACTTGAGGAAATAATTTCCTGAAGTAACAATGGTCTTTCCTTTAATTTCGACTGGGAAGAGTTTGAAAGCACGGCTTTGATGTTCCCAAACGGCTTTGCCCCTTGGGAAGCAAACAGCAGCCCTGGTTCGCTAGAAGCTTAGAATTCATAACTTTGGCCTTTTCCTAGCTAGTTTTGGTGTTACGGCACTGGGGAGGCCTCGGCAAGGGCAGCAATGGCAGCCCCTGCCTCGGCCTGCGGGGCAAGCCTGAGTTTTCCTGGCGCAGAGACAGGAAGAGAGGGGAGAGGGGAGAAGGTTGGTGTTGAATGAAGGGATTTTGTAGGCAAACAACGAAGAGGAAAGCGTGCAGCCGAGTCGGCCGGCCCTCCCGGGCGGCGGAACGCTCGGAGCGGGGCCGGGCCGAGCGCCGGAGCGGCGCTGTCCCCACGGCAACCGCGGGCCGCGGGAAGATGTCCGCGGAGCGGGGGAGCGGCGCGACGCGGGTCGCATTCCGAGCGCTGCCGCAGAAAAGCTTCTCTTGCCTGCAGGACAGGGACATCGCCCACCGACTCCTCAAATGGTGGGGGCAGCGCCCGCTGCGGGTTGTCTCTGCCTAGGGGCGGCGGGGGAACGGGCGGGCCGTGCTGAGGGCTGCAGCCATTGCCGCGCCCACAGGACGCCTGCTCTGGTGGCGGCGGGTCCGCGTCTATTTCTCTTTTTTTTTTTTTTCTTTTCCCTCATTTATTCCCTGCAGCCCCTTCACGTGAAGTTCCCTTGATATTTTCCGGGCAGGCAAACCGCGCCTTGTGAGGTGTGAGGGTCTGTCCTGGCCTCCCACAGTGAGCCCAGATCTATTTCACTTCGCAGCGGGGCTCCGGCGCACCTCGAGCCCTCCAACGGAGGGTTGGAGGCGCTTTTAACTGAGAATGAGGATGAAAAACCAAAGTATAATTGATCAAAATATGGTATTATGTATGTCTTCAGAATATTTAATCTCATTTTTTCATTTCAGGTCCATGCAAGGCAGGATCACAGCACAAGCGTTCAGTTTTGACCAGCAGTTTAAGCCCTATCAAAAGGATGAGTTTCTTATGGTAGTTCTAAATCCTTTGTATTTTAAGTTGATTCTCCCCACTATGAAATTATATTCAACATTAGCAGTGTTGAATGCTATTGGCCTGCTCACTGTCTCCTTGAAAGCAGGTGACTTAGGTGTGGTGCTCAAGTCTCTGACTTTGTGGGTTGACTGTATTGTCCAGTAAAAATATTTTACTCTGTACTAATATTACTCTGCTTTAAGAGGGAACATTTTAGCCTTTCAGGATTCCCAAGAATGGAAATCTGAACTGGATGCTGATCTTGGCTGCAGGGTTTCATATTGGGAAGTCCATCTAGTGTGAGACTTCAAACAGTGTACAGCTCACAGCTGTCAGTAAATTTCTCACAGTAAATTCACAGTGCAATTAGATGCGCATGTGCACCACATACCTGGAAATAAAACTTCTGAAATTTATTGGATGCCATTGCTTTATACTAGAATTTTGAACTCCCAGCTTTTTGAGACTCAAATTTCTTGCTGATTTTGTGTCCTCCATTTCTGTTGTCTGCAAAGTCAAATCTCTTCATCTGTTTGCAGACAGAAAAAACCCAAACCTGTGGTTTTAAAAACTATGTGATTTTTACATCTGTTGTTTTAAAAACAACTTTTTGATATCTTGTATGTCTATTTTATATTGTTATCCTGGATAAAGAATTCAGCCTCTTTATATCTGAAAGACATTCACACAGAAATGCACCAATATTTATTTCATCTTCCACTGATAAACATTTCAAATTATTGAAGTTTACAGAATACCCATTTACCCTCTCAATGCTTGTCTGTTTTGAATTAAAAATGTAAAGATATCGCTGTGAAGTTATGAAATCTGAGAAGCTGTGAAGTAATTGGAAAAAAAGGACCATTACATGTAATGTCTGATCTCTATGTATCCCAGAAGGGTGATAAAGGAATTTAGTGATACAGAAATTGAAAGATCCATAATTTCATTTTCTTAGCAGTTTCTTCAGTGCTTATTCACTCTATAAGTGTGGGTTTTCTTAGTTGGCGTATCTATCTTGGAAACTTGCCACCAATCAGCGTTACTATGGATGTCTCCTTTTAACTGATAAATCAATAAGATTGAATTCTTCAAATCTTACTGTGGAATATCTCCTTCACCCCTTCAATAACTTATGAATCTCCTCTGTATCTGTTTAATAATTTTTGTGTGTCTCTACACTTCTCCAAGCTTCAAATTTATTTAAATTTTAAAATTATACTTGGCATTTAGTTTTTAACTTCAATGACCTTGTTTGCAGAGATAGACCTTTAATCTTCAGTTTTTTGTACCTCTGTGAATTTCATACATTTTTGTGTGTTCTTGGACTAAAACTGCTTTACTATAAGAATTGAATACTACATACATAAATATGCACCTGAAGATGCCTTCTATGTATAAAATATACTGGTTACACTGAGTTACAAACCCATGGATTTGGTGGTGTGATATTTAGTACACAAACTGGTCTGATACGGAATCTGCTTACTAATTGGAGCCTTACAATTTGGATTGAAAGTATCCAAGTCACTATGATTGATGATTTTCTGTTTCATTTCATTAACTTGTATTCTCTTATTTGAATATTATAGGCATTTTTTAATGACCAAAGTGTGAACTCCAGTTTAAAGTTGCTGTCAGCTTCTGGACAATGGACCACATTGGGTAAATTTAGAATAAATTAATCTTAAATAAAAAAGTCTGTGTTTTAACTATTTTGCTCTAATTTACCATAATGACAGTTCAGATATATGCGCTTTCAGCTCATTGAAATACCTGAAAGAATTAATTCTTTTACTAAGTAATAGGAAGAGATTCTACTTCTAGAATAAAATAACTAGTCACCTTTTGTGCCCTTTTTTCTTGTGACCCCTGCATCATTCCATAAAGCAAGCACCTGAAACAGTTTATAAATTGTTTGTGGCATCCAGTTGACCTGATCATGTATCCAGACATAAACAACTGCATTATTTGTGGAATTACAATAGTACCATATGCAGATAACATTTGGAGAAGGGCATTCTTCTGTAGAGGCAATGACCTGGCTTGGGACAGGTCTGAGATGATTGCTCTGTTACAAATTAAAGTTGAGAGTAGAGGATTAGTAGAGCACACCCTGAGCTCGTGTAAATCTGCTGTCTGTACAGCCGTGGTGGTGGAGGCATAGAGGAGCCCCATGGGACAGGCTGCTCTGCTTGCAGCCGTGCCATGAGGGTCACTTAACTTTCTTGCCGTATCAGAAACTTCTGAACACACTCCATTAGGTCTGGAGATGCAGATGAGACACTAAAGCAGGAAGGCCAAAAGCAAACTGCAAATTTGTGGCTACACTTTGAAATTGCATTTTTCATTACGTAAATGGCACGCAAAACTTAATGGCTATTGTATGTGATAATGTAATGGTATTTTATGCATAATGTTATTGCATATTGCCGAAGTGATTTTCCATAGTAGGAATACCTTAAAAGAGGGTAGTGGGAATCCCTCATTTCTTTTGGTTTGTCTGCAATATTACTGTGTGTAAGTATTTAATGGTGTTTTGGGAATTTTCTAACTTTTCCATTTCAGCTCTCTGGAATTGGCATAGGTTTTTCCCCACTATATATACCATGACACTAGACATTGCCACTTTTTTGTCAGCAAAAATCCATTTTCCAAACACTTCACCCAACTGTTAAAACAATTGAAATATATATAAAATGCAAAAAAATATCTCAAGTACCCTTCAGGTACCTCTTTCTCTGGCAAGCAGAAAGAAAATAGATGTATTTTAAGCCAGTAGTAAACCTTTTCTTGCTTTAGAAGGATTTGTTTTAGGCTATCTGTCTAGTCTACAACTTGACAGTCCCTGTAGCAGAGGTCAGCAGGTTACATACCTTGTGTTAAGAGTGGAGGGTCTCTTGCTAAGTAACCTAGTTTAACTCTTGGTTCTTCTCAATCTTCCTCTACACAGAAGTGAAGCATTTTGTCCCAAGGACTGGAAGCGTTCCCTTTCTAAATCCTGAACAGCTGGTATACCCTGTTTGCTCTTAAAATTTAATCTTCCCATTCTTTGCCTATTTTTGGTGAGGAATGTTGGCACATTTTTCTATACTTAGTCTTCATGTGCATTTTTTGAAAATATAGTAGGCATTAGCTGTGTGTGGGAGGAGGTAAAAATCATCTTCTAGTATTTTCTTCTTCAGGCATGCTGATACATTAATCCAGATTTGCTTATCACTGTGGAGTAACTTTAAAACAACATTCCTGTTGTTAAAAAATACTGGAAACATGCTTATTTTGCTTTCTAGAAAATCTGAAAAAAATATATAGTCTACATTAATTCAAATACCGCATTTATTCTGCTACAAACAAAAATGTTAGTAATTTTTTTTTTTTTTTTTTAATGCAGGAGATAATTTGAATGCATAATAGAGATGGGGTTTAGATAGATCCATAGAAAACTCCTTTTCCCTGCCCTCCATGATCTTGGGCAGAAAGTATTTCTGGATCCACAGAAAGATATCAGCATTACAAAGGAAATTAATAAAACATTTCTGTAGTGTTTATTTTAATAATATTTTTTTATTTTTTAAGGCTGTGGTCCCCTCTCACCTTTTTACTTATGTTTTTTGTCCTGGTAGAATTCCACAATAATGCATTGTTTCAAGGACTTCAGCTTCAACATTACTTGAAACAAAACATTTTAGGTCAATGATACACAATGATGTTCTCTAGTCTGCTTTCTCTGATCAGAAAGATACTTAATGATCTAGTCTCAAACCAAACTTTTTTGCCTGTAGGGCAATATCCCTAATAGGGATATTTTTTCACCTCGTTCTGACTGCCTATCAGAGTATCTGATATTTCTGATGTGTTTTAAGCCACCTATTCATCTGTTACTCTGATATTTCGGAAATAGAAACAGCAAAAGGAGCAAATTTCATGCATACCCATTTATGTATTGAGTCTTGTGTTTTTTAAATAGCTGCAGTGAGAACTAAATAGTCGTTTTTCCCTGCTGGCCTTGCACCTGTCAGCAGTCTTAGGGAGGCAGGACTGTATCTGCTTAAGCTCAATTAACACTTGAAAATTTATCTTCAAAGGGCTAAAGTTACCGTCTATTTGTGTAAATAAAAAATTAGGATTTGCCTAAAAAAGAATTCTTGAATTGCCATATGTGCTTAAATCTTCAACAATTTCTGTCTTTAGAATGGGGTTTTAAAATCTGGAAGGTAATCTTAAATCAGCAATTTTGCAACTACTATTATAGGTTATAATTTCCAAAGAATTTTAGATATCTCATGAAACCATAAATCATTGACCTACACCTTTTACTTTTGAAATACCATATTTTTTTAAGTACTGAGCACTGAACTTGCATTACATATGAACTGTTTTGTAAATGGTAAGTTACAAGATATTTTTCTTACGTAAAAAACTTTCTTTGATTTTGGAAGAATTCTGAATATACCTAATCCAGGGTTTATCTGCCCCATACTAGATATGCAATGTGTTAATATGAAAGTATACTGGCAGCACTTTATAGATATTACAGAGTTGGCTGTTATAATAAACTTAAACTGTTTCAGGATTTCTCAGCTCTTTGTTTTCCACTTGTAGAGTTGTCAAGGCATTTCTTCTTCCTTTTTCACTTCTTACTTTTATAATGCTATTAAAACCTTCTTGTCCAGGAAATTTTGAATTTCAAATCTCACTTCTCAAATAAAGAGCAGGACCTTCAAATGTATTTAAAGTTTTCCATGTGTAGTTTGGTTTTCTGAACTACTGAACAAATTACAAAGCTCTTGATTTTTTTTTTATTCATTATTAAAGTTTTCATAAAGCCTTTTTTCAGAGCAGAAGTCTCCTTCCCTTCCACCAATAAAATCCTTATCATTTAAGACCTATAAATAGCTCAATTTCCTATATTTTTAGCTCAATAACTGGAACTTTCACTTTTCTGAAGTCATTTAGTATCTGATGTTTGTTAATCAACTCAGATTTTAATGTTAATTTTAAAATAATTTATGTGATAAAAGCTGGTATGTCTCATAATAAATCCCTTATAAAATAAAAATTCAATTCCTGTGAAAGGGAGCTGGAGAATTAGAATTTAGAGGAAACTGGAAGTGAGGAGGTGGGAGGAAGTACAAATAAATAAATATATATCAGTTTGGGGTTTTTTCATAGATTGTAATGCTGTAATTCATTATTTTTTCTGACTTGTTATTGGTTATGTCATATGATTATTTTGTATAGTCATTGCATGTACAGGTAGGAGAAGGTACTAAACCTTTTTCTCTTTAATGAAAGCTACCCTTTCTCATAACCATTGTCTGTAGACAGGAAGCCAAGCAATTAAATGCTGTGCTTTTGTCTTTAACAGATTTTCTTGACATCACAATGGTCCAATAAAATAATTTTAATTTTTTCTGTCAGTATTTTAGCTTAAGTAGGCATATTTTCAAGCTATCAACTTATAAATTCTCTTTATTTTTTTTCCTGGTCTGGATTGGTTGGGTGGTACAGTTTACACAGGTTTAGGTATTAAAATACCAGCCCTACTTAACCTATGAATAAATACTCTCTTTGTAATAGTATATGGGAGAAATCCTAAGGTTTTCTGCAGGTAAGGGCCAGAGAAAATTTATGCTGTGCTTACAAAGATTAGCATTGGAGTGAAATGATAAGTGGTCTTGGAAGCACCATGGTTCATGCATCCCTTTTTGGCATGTTCCTGGTCCTGAAACACTGTAATCTAGAGGGAGATTTGGACATTTCCTGAATAGTAATTCTTAGTGATCCTTTGGGTCAATTTGTCAGGACAGCACTGAATTTTATCTTTAATTGTATGGTAAAAAGCCTTTGGATACTGTTATGTTGCTGGCCCGTCTCCCATCAAGGGAACCTACAGAGGAGAAGAGATAAGAATAAACTCATGAACAGCTGGAATGTTGTGACTATTCTCTCTTCTGAGACACATCGCCCTTGTGTTGAATGCTCACTCGTGTTCTCTTCCCCTCTCCTGTTCAGAAGCACTTTGAAGGTTGTTCAGGTGGACCTGGAGATATGTAGAGAACATTTATTCTAACATTTATGCTGAGCACTTGGGCTGTAAAGAGAGACAGAACTGGGCTGAGTCCAAAGCTTCTTACACATGGGGCCTAATGCTATTTGAAATGCCATGCGTTATCCAACACGATGCAGACAGATTTGTAGATATATGTATATAGAGAATATGTATGTATATGTATATGTATGTAGATACTGTATATAGAGAAGATATGTGCCCTTATGGATACCTCTTTAAGGAAAATACTATAGGGCAGGCATCTCAAATGGCACTAGATGTCGGTGAGCAACAGGATCCAGGCTTGGATGATCTGCAAGCAAAGGGGAAAAAATTACAGAAATATATATTCTGCATTTAATGATTGACAATAAATACTGTGATACTCCAGATTCATACAGGAAGTGCTGATAGTACTTTTTTCATCTTCTGAAATGACTGGTTAATAAAGCTTACAGTGGCTACAAAAGAGCTTTTTTAAAATTCAATATAATACTTAACAATTCAAAAATTCTTTGAGGCCGTGTTAATTTTGGTTTTTACTTTGTGGAGTGCTGTTAGCAGCTATTGACTTCCATACTTCATCATGCCACTTTTGGCATATGTCCTGAGATGCTTTAAGGCTTAACCTGTGGAATATGATTTTCTGAGGGTGTGATCTAATGCGATGCTGGGTTCACACGGTGTTCCATCTATCCCTAGTTTCGGTTGATGGTATTTACCAACAGGGGGAGCAGACACATGAGCCTTAATGGAAAGTAATAGTCAGATGAATTTAATGTTTTCTTTGCGCTTGTTTGCTTGTTTCCTTCTTTGCTTTCTTTGGCTTTTTTTTTTTTTTTTACTTTGAGTGACTGTGTGACTGAGTCATGCTTACATGATGTGTGTTTTTTTTTAAAAACATGAAATACAGAACCAGCTTCCTATATCTTCCAGGTTCCAAAGTGACAAAAATTGACGCTACAGTGGTACCCTGTACACAGATTTCCATGTCATTTTTTGATCGGCTGTACTCTGAAGGAATTGTTAGAGAAGCTGGCACTATTGTGAAATGTTATGATGATTATTACGATGATATTCTTATCTCTGATGAATTAAGGAAGGTCAGTATAGTAATTAATCATTTATTATCATTTTCCCTACTCTATTAGGTACTATAAGGACACGTTTTTCAGGTTGCTTTTTTTCTGACAGTGGTAAAAAACTGTCAGAAATAGCCATGGTTTACAAACAACTTACCTCACCAAGTTGAGGCACTGCAGTGCCTGAATATGTGAAAGCAATTACTTGTTTTCCAGGTGAGCCTTCTTTCATTTTTAGGTGGGAGAAAAAAGGTTAAGCCTTCTTCTACCCACCTATGTTTCAAGCAGTTAGTGCTGGGGGTGTGTGGGGGAAATGCAGCTGCTTGTTTGCTTAGGAGGATGCCAGCGAGTGGTGCTGTCATACTCAGAGCTGTAGGTTCACCCAGCCTTTCAGGTAGTGGATGAAACTGAATGTATTGATAGCTACATCCTGAAGCATTCCTGAACAGGAATGCTGATCATATAATATCTGAAGGCATTAGATAAAGAAAAGAAAGCCATCTTAATACATTTTCTTGAAAGCAAGAGGAGCTATGGAAGAAGAAATTATTTTTCAGTATAATACTGGAAAATTACTAAATACAACTCCTGAACAGGTCTGCAATGTAAAACTATTTGTTATACTCTAGTGGAAGTGTCAGAAAGCAGATTATCTGGAAAAGAATCTCTAACAGTGGCACCCTTTTAATCAATGTATGTCTTTACTGTGTTTCTTTTGACTTCATAAGCTAAAACCATTTTTTAAACTTATGTTTGTGTAGCATTAGCAAAGTATAGTGTGGGAGAACTGGATTTTGCTCTTCCTTGTATATATAATCAACATAAGTACTAAATAATTATAGCGTTGCACTCATTTGCACTTGGCAAATCCTTTGAAGGCAATGTATTAGAACCAGTGACACTGGTTACAGGATGTGGCCTGAAATACTGGTCTGTCTTGTAAAGTTCTGGGAAAAGGTGAGAACTCAAGCTCATGTTTGATTTTCAGATGTAGTTTGTAGCCTAGCAGTTCAAAATACTTTGTATTTATTTATAAGTTGGGTACATGTGAAATGTTTTCTGAAAATTAAATGCATTCTATGTAGGAAGGTTAGAGGCAACATTTAAAATTAGAAATTATTGGTGTTTCAGTGTCTTCCCAGTTTCCTTCCCATGGAAGTGATTTGTGTGTCAGCATTTTCAAGTTGAGGGTTCAACATTGGTTTGAAACAAAGGTTATTCCTACTCCTAAGACCTAAGACATCAGAAAGAATAAGTCAAAATCCAGGAATTATATCAAAATTTCAAATTATTTGGTCAGGGATCTAGAACAGAAGACTGTAGGGGGCACCAAACTGTCTCCTGGTGTCAGAGAGTGGCCTTTGGCTGCAAGACTCCATGTTTCTTTCCTACCTGCCATGTCTTCTCTTGTTTCAGCCAGGGAGGTTGGGATATGCATGAGGTGGCCATCCAGAACAGCTGTTGCCCCGACCCCTTTTTACTCAGGTTTTGTAGTTTTGTTATGAAGAGGGCCAGAGAGCAGTGGATTTATGGCTAACTTTGACCAGTTTGCCTGGGCTGGCATCTGCATTTTGGCTGACATGACTCGAATGTCTTGTAGCCATTGTGAGTTACAATTCCTGTCCACATTTACATGAAGCAATGTTGACACTAATCTAGCAAGTCCTCTGTGTTCACATATCTCAGCCAAAGGCAGGTGACATGCATGGAGGCAGCTGGGTGCATGTCTGGCTGATCCAGGCTACAGATCAGGGCTCACTGGAGTCTGTAATAAAGAATGATGGGAGTTTGAGTGATCTCTGGGAGATCCTAGAATTCCTTTACAAATATGAAATAACTGTGTCAATTTAAAAGTGAAAAAGCAAATGTTGCCAAAAACAGTTACCCCATTGATTAACAGCAATTGACATATCAAATATAGGTAGATAATTTTCAGATTGCTTGTTTCACTAGCATGACAGATAATTAACCAGTGAAATAACAAGGCTTTAAAAATATTCCTTTATGTCTTTTGGGCATAAATCTGACAGTGATTCTGCTTTATATGTAAGAATTTTGAACCTGATTGCATCATTTGAAGAAGAATTTAGAAATATGTATTTCCATCCCTCATCCATGTATTTTACATGGACATAATTTCTGTGTACTATACAGCATACTAGCTACATTATTTATAAACTGAATCTTAAATAAATTTTTATCAATTTGACTTCCTTGTTTTTTCCTTATTCCACAAGGTTTTGCTTCTGGAGGATTCTGACCATTATGACTTATTTACTCAATTGGATCGTGAAGAATTTCTGTTCTGTCTTTTTAAGCATTTTTGCATTGGAGGAACTCTTTGCCAGTTTGAAGATGTAGTTGACCCATACTTAGAAACTACAAAAGCTTTTTATAAAGACTTGGTGAGGTAAGTGTTACTTGCTTGTTGTACAGCTGTGTACATGTACACAGATACTTTGTATTGATTTGTATAAATTTATTGTACATTACTGCTTCAAAAATGGGGCTGTTATTTAATCCACCTGCAAGTTTATTTGTGTCCAGCTATCAAATGGAACAATTTGTAGTAGTTCAGTGGTAAAATAGATGCTATTTTAATTGCATCAGTCTGACATAAGAACATTTTTATATTACAGTTATGGATTGTTTGTAATTCATTCCGAATTTAAAGATACTTTTTTCTGTGACTGTCTGCCGAAAACATGGCATAGTACTGGAAACAGACTGTCTTCCTACTGTCATTGATAAAATATCAACAGTTAAGTCATGCCTATATGATCTTGGGCTACTTTCAATTGGACTGCTTTTAATTTAGGATTTAAAAATTGAAATAATTAGTTGAAACTTCCAGTTCCATATATCATTTATCCCTGCTGATTTTTTTTTTAATACAGTTCAATTTTGGTCTTCCTAGTTCTGCAAGTACACTTCTCACAGTGTACAGCTAATGGTGATAGGATCCTGCTGTTAACATGACATAGTGAACTAACACACATTTGTTTTCCCAGGTTTAGTGTATGAAATAGTTTGAAACTTTATGTGAGGGGTTTTTTTTCCACTGAGGTTAGAGGTAATTGATCAGAGGTTTAGATTCAGACTAAAACCACAATTTTCACCCTGCTTTGATATATCCAAAAACTGACTTCTCTGATTGACAAAACTTCTTATGTTCTGGTTGTTGGGAAATGGAATGTAGTTATTGGGTATACAGACTCATTCTTAGTTAAGCTGATGGGAATATAAAGATTGTAAAATATATTACTAAAATTTTTGTTAGTATGAGTAGTTTTGGTATTTTCATCTCATACATAGATGAGAATCAAGTGAGTTCTTCAGAAATACAGCATCTGACATAAAAGGATCCATCAAAGCTTAACTCTACCCTCGCTTTTCTTTTACATTGTTCATTCTGCACTTGAATCAAGCTGCATGTTCCTTCAGTCCTGGGCCATAGGTGACTCTACATTGACTGCAGCTGTTTCTGCTTTTCTGTTGTTGAATTAATCTAGGACAATGTGCAAATCCAATCAGTTCCTTCACTTTACTGCTCCCCTTTGCTGTTGAGTTGTTTTATCCAAAACGTGTTCAAGTTCTGTTCTAGGCCACTAATTTTCTTTACCTTCCTATCTCATTAAGCCTCTTTCCATTCTTTTTCCTTTTCATGCTGTAAAATTTGATAAGGATGTCAAATAGTTCTTATGACTTAAAACAGAAAAAAAAAGTCTCTGCCAAGATCCTCCCACAATTTCATCCTGCTTTCAAAGTTTACCATTTCTGTATCCTCAACCTGTTTCCTATTAGCCCTTTGTATTTTCCTCTTGTGTGGTGCTTCTATCCTCTAAATATATTTAGGAGAAAATATTTCAAGATCTATTCCTGTGCTGTTTGTTTTTTCGTTTTTGGGGTTTTTTTGCCAGTTGGCAGATTGCTTTCTATCCTCCCAAGTTTTGAAGTGACCTTGTAAGTGATCTTCAGAATTTGTCTACCATGTGTCTCTCTGTTGCCTGTAAATGTCTGCTAGTTTCTCACTGCCAGAAGAGCTGGTGTTAGCACTGGTTACCAGCTGAAAACAAAACTTAGCATTTCACTGAATCTTTTATCTTTCTCTTTTGGTATTGAGTTCTTTGTCAGTCCCATGAGAACAGCTTTTGATCTTGACATTTCAGGCCTTTTCTCCCCCTTCAGAATCACAGTTGTCTTTTTCTTGGTCTCATTTCCCCCTGCTCCCAGTTTATCCAAAATGATGCTTCTGTTTTATTTCCACTGTGTTAAGAAAGAAAAAGACAGTGAGAGGCTCTGAATAGGGACACTAATGACAGTCTTGACTTAATTTCTAATTTCTGGGCATTGTATTACTTCATTCTTGCACAAATTACAGCTGAAAATAAAGCAATTAAAATTACTTTCTTAGTAATTAGTAATTACTTTCTTAGACTCTTATTTGCAGTAAAAGATTGCTGATGTTAGTAGTAATCTCTTAAATTCTGTTTACCAAAAAGTTCACCCTCAAATTCCTATTGAATACCAGGTTTTGTTCAAATTCTTTTTTTAGACTGCTGTCCTCTGTGTGTTTTCATTGTATCTTGGATTACAGTTGCATTGGACACTTTCTACTCTTTGTAAAGTGATATTAAAAGCTTTTCATGGTTTTAAAAATTCTGTAAACTGTACTGTCCTTAAGGTTTAATTTTTATGTTTGAGGATCAGAAGGCTTGGTAAAAAACCAAATTGATACTTCAATAATTATTAGCTGCTGGCTGATGATGTGCATGGAAAATCAGCTGCCACAAATGAATTCAGTCGAATAACAGTTATGGATGTATAAACTGCCACTGTTTAGTCCTGTTACTGTATTCTGTATGGGCAAGAGCCTTGGCATGAAGAGCTTCACAGAAGCGCCTTTACTGCTGGGAGCAGCAGACCTGTTAATGAGCTTTTCCCTATTTACCTTTATTACAGCTTTTTTTTTTCTGGTCATACCTGGAGTTCTAACTCCAAGGCACTACCATTCAAAATAGTGTCAAAAGTTTTGAGGTTTCATTTTATTAAAGCATTTTTATGTGCATTGCTTTATTATGAGAGAATGCAATAATTTTTTTGAAATTAACAGCTCTAGATATTTTACAAGCTAGGGACTTCCAAATACAGCTACGAAGTGGCAGATATTTTTCTCTTTGCAAAAAGAGTGATGTATTCTTACTAAAAATTTAATGCACAACTTGTAGTCTGTTACCCATCAGTAATGAGTCTGTCATCAGATGAATCCATCCAAAATTCTAGTGTTTAGTGTTTCATCCCGTATAACCTAAATCATTTCAAATCCCTATACCTTGTAGTATTTTGATTTAAATTAAATATTTACATAACATAAAATTGTTAATTAAAATATAATCTATGAATCTCTGTTGATAAATCTGGTCCTCTGTACTTAAACCCCTGATTTTTCTGGCAGTGTTTCTCCATGGTGACAGCTGCTGTAGCATCTTGTAGTAATTATTTTCTTCTCCTTTCTTATTTCCATCTCCATGCCCTTTTCCACAAAATGAATGAATGTATGTGAAGGCATTAAGTTGTTGTTTTATTGTTTGGAAAGCCTAGTAAAATATTGCCAGTAAGGTTAGTATATAAATAAAGCCTATAGTCAATAGAGAAACCATGAGGATGTTTGCTCTTCATATAAAGAGAATAGATGCACATTAAAATGATGAACTACCATATTCAATGAATAGTTTAGAAGTTAATAATTTGAAAGAACATGGGGCTATTAACATTTTTAAGGAAATACTATCCTCTCCAAAAGGACAAGATAGTTTTTTTCTAAAAGCTTTCAGAGGGAAAATAATAAATAGAGCAAATGAGCTTGTCAAAGGCAACCTCCTGGTTTTCTTTCAAGTCAGCAAAGGAAGAATCTCATCTGATTTTAACAAACACAATTTTTTGCCTTAAAAATAACCAAGGCACTGAAAATAAACATTTTGAAAAATTACTTACAGGAAGCTAACCACAAGGGGAAAATTTCTCAAGGTCATAGAATAAATAGGAAGACTTTGTCAACTCTTACTTTCATATCCTAGATATATATATATATATATATGTATATAACATGAAAATTAAGAAACCAGAAATTGATAACAGAGTTTTCTGACAAAAGAATCTGAAGCCAGAGTAACTTAAATACAACTGTTGCTTTTGGTGGTGGTGATACATGGTAGAAGGCCATAATGCCACTAATCCTCTACGTCATGTTCTGACAGTTGTCACCCTTTCCACAGAGATGGTTGAAGAGTTTCTGAACTGCTGCAGTTACAGCCTGGTGTGTCAGCATAAAGTGACATCTTAGTTTGGCTTAATGCACTAGTCTGTAAAC
The DNA here is from genome assembly GCF_048771995.1 of Taeniopygia guttata. Taxonomy (NCBI): domain Eukaryota; kingdom Metazoa; phylum Chordata; class Aves; order Passeriformes; family Estrildidae; genus Taeniopygia; species Taeniopygia guttata. Next base: position 40,725,292 of record NC_133024.1, read on the forward strand.
TGCAGTGGTTCAGAAGCTGAGTCATGAGGTAGCTGAGCTGTCCTGCTGGGAAGGCAGTCATCTCTGGAGGGGTGGGAAGCCACTCAGCTGGGGTCTGTCCTGATTTCAGCAGTGCTGTCTTCATCCACCATTGAGTATGTCAACATGTCAGACGCAACAAAAAGTTCTGAGAAAGCGTCACTACTGACTGACCACAGGGAAGATCAGTCTCACAGTATAGGTTCAAACATGACTGTGTCATTAGTCTACAGATGAAATCAGTTAATTGGAGAGTCAATCTCTTTTATTGGCTGCAGAGATTGAATCAACAAAGGTGCTGTTGGTTGATTTGGGGTTCCTTTGTTCTTACAAAAAGAAGCTTTGCCAAAGCACTGGTAACAGGGGACTGCTGTTACAGCTTGGATCTGGTGGGGTGTTCAACTGGGCTGTGTTTCACACATCCTCTTGTAACTTGTCTATACTGGGACCTTTCTTGGGAAAGGAACCAACTTGTGACAAGGCAGGTTTTGCATTTCTTGGAAGCACATAAGTATGGAACTTTTAAGCTTCAGCTGTTCCACAGTGAGTTAATGTAAGTGGGAATCTGCAAAATTAGATAAATGAAAGAAGTTGCATGATCTAATTTCTGAAGAAATAAGCATCACTTAAAGCAGACTTCAGGAAAAATGTCATATTAAAATACTTTAAATAGGTTGAGATGCCTCCGAATATTATTCTTTGCAATAATATTCAGTGTTATTAGTAAATGCGATGGAAGAAATGGCAATCTTCACAACAGTCTAGAAATATAAAAGCTCAGAACTAATCCTATCCCAAGTTGCATAGCTGACTATAAATACAAAATTCCAAAGGAGAAAAAATAAACCTAATCTATAATTATATACTAAATAAAAATGAGCTAAAGAATGTAATTCTTCACCAGTAATGCTTCTACTTCTTGTAGTCTGTATTAAGATGAATTTTACTTTGCAGGTTTCTTTCTCAAAGAATATGGGAAAATATTTTTATGAAATGTTTAGCTGTATAATTTTTCGTATCTATGAAAATGAAAACTCTGTATTTGGAATCATCTAGGTCTCGGTAATATTACTGTGATTTAGTAGCTGAGAACAGTGAAACCAAGTCAGATTACTAAATATATTAAATATTTTTCAGTATAATGATAATAACCATGTTACCTAACAGTGGCCATATAACTTCTCATGTTCAATATGACATAGGTTGAATTTTAGCTATAAATTTGACTTTCATAAAATTTGAGCAAGGATACAGTGCATATGTTTAAAATGTATCTAATAAATTAAAGAGCCTATTTATGATAGAGTCTATTAAAGAGTCTACTTATGATATATATTATGTAATATACCCCTGTATTTCAGTGTTCAAAAGAACCCTGAAACAAAAGAAATACGTATTATTTCTACAGTCTTCAGAGTGTCTGCATATGTAAGTATTAATAATTTTTATATGGGATTTTACTGGCAGTAATATATATAACACAACAATAATGAATTTACTTTTACACAAAGAAAATATAATATTCCATTGTAATGGGTTATTTTCCCATAGCTGTCACTTTTTTATTCATTAACTCTTTCTCTGAACTCATCCAGTTTCTCATCCTCTTTACTGACTCTTCATTAGTAACCAGCAGCTAAAGTTTTATTTGGTAGCTCACTCACTAAAAATAGGTTTACTGGATTACAGTGGAAATCATAATAGTCACCCAGAAATTAGCTAATGAAAATAAAAAATCTGAGTAATTCTGGGTTTAATAATAAATAATAATAAAACTTGAGTTAACAGTAAGGATCAAGGATGTACTCTTGACTTCCTGTAGTTCTGTTTTTTGAAATGTTGCTAGAGCTTTGTGAATAGCTTGTATTGCATCTGTTTCTGTAAAGACTGCAAGGAACTTTAGTATACAAAAAGGCTGGGGTAGTGAGATAACTGCTAACCTCTTTTCCTCTCCCTTGTCAAGTCTCATTCCTATCTGTTTCCCTTGCAAAATCATACATTTACCATCAAGATAAGTTTGAGAACTGGCATGTTTACTAGATTCAGCATAGCTGTCATTTAAGTTGCTACAGTAGGATGAACTACTCCAAATTCTTCTTGAGTAACCAGAATATGTGATAATGAAATGTCAGATAATGTACTGACTTTCAACAGCAGTAGCTGATGTCATTTCAGACTGCACAAACTTCCCTGTAGGTTGCCAATAGCCCAGTTGTTCATATGTTGGTCATCATCTTTTAAGTACCATGTATGATTCATAAAAGGCTTTTGAAAATAAACACTTTATGGGTGTATCAAAATTTATCTTTCTGCTAGGCTGCAGACTGTAATAAAAATAAAAAAGCAAAACCCTGGTAACTGGATGTTCTTCTGTTATTACTGTTCCTTTCACACCTCTAAATCAAATGCATTGATGTGAACTTTGCAGATTTCTATGTTTAGGCAGATAGACATTAAAGAGCTCCCTTAACTGTGTTGGCCATACATTAAATATCACCAGTACTACAAAGAAAAAAAACAACAAACAAAACCCCAACCAATTAGCAAATTTTGTAAACAAAATAGATGGACAAAAGAAGATCCAGTGTTAATGCAGAGCAAGGTATCCTCCTTGTAGCTGTGGAGGAAAATTGGGCATTACTGCACATTCTGAAAATTTGTGGGGTGAAGAAGAATTATGAAATTACGATTTCTATTAAAGAACATCCTGAAGAATTTTCTCTCAGAAAACAGAAAAGCTTAAACAGTGTGTCTAGACTGTTTGATATTTATGTGGATCAAAACTACTCCAGTCCATATGGCACTTACAAGAAGGACACTTACTGGAGCACAAATGTCTTGTGTTTGTTGTGAAAAGTTGCTCTCAAGGACATAACTACATTTCTGCAGTGGATTTAGTTTCTGAGTTCATTTGATAAATAACAGTAGAGTGTTACTATAGTTCTGACAGTTTTTAAGCCAAGTTTTCTTGATTTGTACCTGGAAGAAAAGGACATACCCTCCTAGCCTGATGTAAGTAGATAAATAATTTTTAAAATAAATAGATTTTAAAAAGCTGATCTCATAAAAGTGACTTTTGCAGCTGAGCACAATTTTAAAACAGTATCTAAAAAAGCACACTATTAGAGATGTAAATATCTCAAAGTTGTAAGTTATAATAAGTTCACAGAATTACAGAATATGCTGAGTTAGAAGGGACCCACAAGGATGCTCAAGTTCAACTCCTGGCCCTGCACAGCACCATCCCCAGGGGTCACACTGTGTGCCAGAGAGTGTTGCTCAAACACTTCATGACCTCTGTCAGGCTGGTGCTGTGACCACTTCCCTGGGGAGCCTGTTCCAGTGCCCAACCACCCTCTGGGTGAAGAACCTTTTCCTGATATCCAACCTCAATCTGCTCTGACTCAGCTTTGTGCTGTTGCCTCAGGTGCTGTCACTGGTCATCATAGAGCAGAGATCAGTGTCTGCCCCTCCTCTTCCCCTCACAAGGAAGCTGCAGACTGTAGTGAGGTCTCCCCTCAGTCTCCTCCAGGCTGAACAGAGCAAGTGACCTCAGCAACTCCTCATATGATTTCCCCTCAAGGCCCTTCACCATCATCATTGGCCTCCTTTGGACACTCTCTAATACTTTAATGTCCTTTTTATATGGTGGCATCCAGAACTGCCCCCAGCACTGGAGGTGAGGCTGCCCCAGAGCAGAGCAGAGCAGGACACTCCCCTCCCTTGCCTGGCTGGCCATGCTGTGCCTGATGCCCCCCAGGACAGGGCTGGCCCTCCTGGCTGCCAGGGCACTGCTGGCTCATGTTCAACTTGCCACAGACCAGGACCCCCAGGTCCCTCTCTGCAGCATCTCATTCCCCAGTCTGCCCGTACATCCAGGGCTGCCCCATCCCAGGTGCAGAATCCAGCACTTTCTCTTGTTGAACTCCATATGGTTGGTCATTGTCCAGCCCTCTAATTTGTTGAGGTCTCTCTTACAAATGTCTGTAGAGCTCTTCAGCATCAAAACCTCATAGACCTGGGCATCACAAGAGAAATAATTTTAGATCTTGTGACAAAGTACTCTGTTGAACTCCAAATACCCTTGAGAACTTTGGAGCTTTGCATATAATGAAACACTTTTACAGCTTAAGTATTGGAGTGCTCACTGATATTTTAGAACTTTCTTTACCTGAACCCAAACTGTGGCAGTGTTAGAAAACAGAATAATGCAAAGTTTATTCAAGAAGTATTTTTAAAAATTGTTAATTACATTATGCAGTTTTTGAGAATCTTCAACAGTATTTTTATTTCTGTTTTATGCTATGCATATGTATTCTTAAATCATCAGCTGTGTTGCTACAAAGAAAAAATAAAATAATCCTACTTTAACATAAGTAAATCAATCATTACACCCCTGCATGTATGAACCAAAGTACACACTGCAGATGGAATTGGTATGATTCTTAATTGTGTGCATGCCTGAATGTAAATATCAGAGCCTTTATGCTCAAGCATTTTAGGGGTTTTATGACCTCTTTTGCTCATTAAAATTAAGAACCTTTTCATTTACTTAGATTATATTGACTATTTTCCTGATACTAGGTTTGGTGATTGCTTGAAATGCCTGATCACCAGAACTTATATTGTTTTTGTTCTTGAGTTGTTGAACAAATTTTTAGTGGGCCCAGTCAAAATCTCAACTGCCACAACCTCAAAACCTCAATTCCACACAGACTGCAGGAGTGGGATCCTCAGTACCAATGGGAAAAGAGTTTAACTGGCAATCATGTCTTGATGCTGATCTTGTGTTACTTTTTTTCCTTAAGTTACATGCATGAATTTAGATTATTTTTGGATCAAATTCCAAAGGCCTCTTGATGCTGAGCACTATAAAATCTTTAAAATTTGCTCTCCTTACTGCAGTTGAGAATCCAGTGTTTGTTATACATGTATCCTTAGAAAACACCTGAAGAAAGCTAGGTATCCTACAATTGGAGCTACATGGAGCTTATATGCTGTGCCACTTAAAAATAGAAAGCTATTTCTAGCTTGTGGCATTTGACTACCATTGGAAAATTCTGGGAATAAACATCAAATCTTTACCTGTCTAAAACAGTGTTTTATGAGGTGCTTATCTTAATTTAAGATTTAGGATTTGAATAATCCCCCAAAACATCTAATAACAAAACATCCCCCCAGAACATCTAATAATGGATTAATTCTCTTCAAAACAGCAGGAGAATATGGGGTGCCAGTAACAGCTAAAGAATAAAATTCATAATTGGTCCTTGGTGCAGAAATGGGGACCCAGCTCTTTTCCTTCTCAGCTGACTGACTTAACCACTGAGAGAGGTTACACTTTTCATGTTTTTTTTGTCCAAAAAAAGCTGTCTTCCTTTCATGCAAAGAAAGACAGCTTCAACAGAAAAATGAAAAGATGTGAAATCTGGAATAGTCTGTAGTCTGTGAGTTTAACATTTTCCTGCAGAAAATGAACAATATATGCAATGTAGCAATTTCCCTCAAGCAGGAAAAGTGTAACAGAATCCACATCTCTTCAACTATTGTACAAAGGTGTTGGGGAGCAGGAGGAAACTGTTACATGTTTTAAAAGAAGGGAAATGTCAGCTATATATTTATTGATCTTTCATATGTTCAATTACCACACTACCTAAATAAAAAACCCCAATGCTTTAAAAATCCCTCCATCTAGTTTTTGGATCCCTACTGGATTTGAAGTGTGTCCAGCTGTGCTGCTCTGTCAACACTGAAGCTTTTATTGACATGTGCAGACGTAGGATGTTAATGTGAAGAACCCAATTCCCCTGCAGATTATCAGCTGAATGTATTTTTTTCAGAACGAGGATTTTGCAGCTAGGTGTCTAGAATCCCTTCAAACCCTTTCTGAGGACTGGCACACAGAATGTTTCCAATAATAGTCCAAAGTTGTTAATGTGATCTGTAATAAGCGTTTTGCTTAAATGCAAATATTGGAACCTGAACAGATGCATTAGCAAACGTTAAGTGAAAAACATAACAGCGGATGGTATAGCTTTATGTACTAATATAGAGTGATTATTTTTCTCTTTCAAAGGAAACATGATGAGCTGTTGTATAGTTAATCATTTGTATTTTAGGCTATAATTGTGTAAACACATGCTTGTATGTTTTACATTTTATATAAATATTACATTTACCTCAAGGTTATTTGATACATCCAGTCAGAATTATTGTGCATTTTGTAGTGTTGGGATCCTCATGGGGACATATACCATTTAAATAAACTGCGGTGTATTTGTTTTATTTTGCTGTGCAATGAACAGTTACAACTGGAACAAAATTATTAACTTCAGCTTTTATTAATTCTCTTACAGATATCTCTGTTGTCCCTAATACTGTTTTGGTTTTTTTCTTCCTCTCAGGATGTTAATGGCCTGTGTTACCCTTCAAGCAAAAGCCACGGACAGACTTTTGCCTACTTGATTGTGGATCCCTGCAAGCGACACGTGAATATTTTGTATCACTGTTTCGGTGAAAGCCTATTTACAAACTAGTTATAAACCTGGCTGGTGCCCAGTTTTATAATGGAGATTGCCTTCTTTCTGTTGGGTTCAGGTAGACATTGCAGTTTTCTGACGAGGAAAGCTCTACTCCTTGATGACTGTGCTCAGAAGTGCTTCTCATTCACTCAAATGTTACTGTGTGGTTAATGACAGTAGTTTTCAGGTATTTATAGTTCTTGAAGCTGTTTCTTGGCCGTTTCCCCCCTTCCCTCACCCGTGTTATTTAATAAAATGTATTTCTCTAGAGGTCTCGTCATTTTTATGAGCCTGCTTTACAGACCCGCGACGCATATCTGCAGGGGAGACTCTGCAATCGGTGAAAGCTCAGCGGAACCGAAAGCTCAGCGGCAGAAAGCGCGGAGAGGACTGGCGGGAGGGGTCCCGGCTCGATGGCCCCTCCGGGCCGGTGGCAGGGAAGCGCGGCTGCCCCTCCCAACCCCCTCGCGAAGCGGCCTCCTGGAAGTTGGGATAGAAGTTCGGGAGAAAAAAAAGTTCTGGTTGGCGGCAGCAGGCGGGCGGGCGGCGGGCGGGAGAGGCGCGGGCGGGCGCGGAGCGCGGGCCGGTGCGGAGCGGGTCCGGGGGGGCCGCGCAGCGCCCCGGGCGGGAGGCGGTGCGGGCGGGCGCGCGCAGCAGCGCTGCGAGCACGGGCTCCCTCGCTCGGATACGGTGCGGGCGGGCTCAGGAGGGGCGGAGCCGGCGGCGGAGAGTGATTCGGGCGGGCGTAACTGCGAACTTTTGTTTGGTGTGTTGTGTGAGTTAGTTTCCGCCGCCGGGACAGAGGCGCCGGCCGGGCTGGGCCGGGCTCGGGGAAGCGCCGCACGGCCGGAGTTGTTTTGCCAGTTGCCGCGGGCGGGTCGGCTTCCCGACCGAGGGGTGAGAGGCACCGGCGACAGCAGGACGAGCCCGCGGCCCGGGGAGCGGGGCATGCGGGACTGGGAATCCGGGCTCTGAGCCACCGAGCCCCGCCAGGGAAGCGCCGGGGGGTCCCGACGGAGCCATGGATCCTGGGCAGCCTCAAACGCAGCAGCCGCCGCAGGCGGCGCAGCCCCCGGCCCCGCAGCAGCAGCAGCCGCCGCCGCAGCCCCCTGGCCCGGTGTCGGGGGCCCCGGCCGGCGCGGCGCAGCCCCCGGGTGCTGGGCCCCCTCCGGCGGGGCACCAGATCGTCCATGTGCGGGGCGACTCGGAGACCGACTTGGAGGCGCTGTTCAACGCCGTGATGAACCCCAAGGGCGCCAACGTGCCACACACGCTGCCCATGCGACTGCGGAAACTGCCCGACTCCTTCTTCAAGCCGCCCGAGCCCAAGGCCCACTCCCGCCAGGTGAGGGGGAGGGAGGGAAGGGGCCCGCGCCGCGGGCGGGCGGGGGCAGCCCGGCCGGGCCGAGTTCCCCCTCCCCGCCGCCGAGCTCCTCCCGGGGGAGGCGTGTGGGGGAGGGGGCCGGGGCGGGAATCCACGGGGCCGAACGGGGCGGGGGGCGCCCGGCCGGGGCTGTCGGGGCGCTCTCTGCCGCCCCCACACCCCTTTATTTGTTCTTCCCCTGGGGCAGGGCCGCCTCCCGCCCCCCGAGACGCCGACGGGGCCGGGACCGCGGCGGGAGGGCGGGCGAGCGCCGGCCCCGTCCCGGTCTCCCACGGGGCCCCGAACTCACATCCGCTCCTTGGCCATCTCGGCCTCGCCGGGAGGGCGACGGTGGGGGTGAGCCCCTAAAACTTGGGTGCAAACGCTTCGCTTGGAATGCCGCTTTGCGGTCCAATTCCCTGCCCTCTGTAGAAGGGGTCGATGAAGTGGTGCCAAACCTACACCCCCCTGCCCCGTCAGACAGTAAATATGGTTGTGACTTTCCACCATTTCAGCACGGCGCTGGTTTGAGTAGGATTAACCTCCCCACATACACACGCACGCACATCCGAAGTTAATTCCCGAACCAGACGCCAGGTCTGCCGGCGTCCAGGGTCCGCCGGGCGCAGCGCCCGCACCCAGGGCAGCGGCGGCTGCAGCCTGGGGCCGGGGCTCGCAGCCGTGGGGCCTCGGCCGTGCCGGCCCGGGGGAGGGAGCGATGCGGGGCAGGGCCGCGCAGGGAGCGGGGGAGGGATGCGGGGCAGGGCTGGGAAGGGGGCGGGACAGGGCCGGGGGGAAGGGGCGATGCGGGGGCAGGGCCGGGGAGGAGCGGGGTGGGGTATGCGGGGCAGGGTCTGTCTGGCCTCCGGCAGCGTTTGGTGTTTAAGCAGAGGGATTTTTGTACTAAAACCTAAGTGCTGGTGTGAATACGAGCGAAAGCTACTGCTGTTAACCAACGTTTTGGATGGAGACTGTGCCTGCCTAGTCAAGTGTTATTAAGTAATGAACTTAGTTACTAAGCTATAAAATAAGTTGCATTACTGGCTATTGTCACGTTATCTATGTAGCCAGTAAGGGTGAAACTCGCTGTGTACTGGTGCCTGGTACCCGTGTTGTTAAGGGTCTGTCAACATTTCCATTATTAAATTTCTGTTTTGAACGATTTATAGCTTGACTTCAGAAGTTCATTCCAGGCTGAACCTTGGCACGTACTCTCACAGCCTAGGAGTTAATTCATTTTCCAAATACTCAAAAAAAGCAGTCTGGTCTTCATATAGGAAGACTGAAAAGAAATTGGAAGGGGTGGAGCTGATCTGCTTCTGTAGTTTTGCTAGCTTTTGAGTTGCAGGCCTTTAATAATGTCCTGAAATCCAGCAAGGAATAAGGGTTTATGTATAGTGTTCTCCCAACTTGTGCAAATCTCATTGCGGTTCCATTGTGTACAAATCTGAATGGGTAGACATTGTCTAACACTTGGTGCTGTGTCTTGTTAAATACATTAACTGCAGTTAAATAGCTAACATGTTTGAGATGCTCTAAAAGTGTGTGATGGTCATACAACTTTCGGTTGTACTTTTAGGCTTAGTCTTATATTCCTTGTGTATGTTAATCTTTGCCTGTAAATCATATTTAGTTCGATCTCTGTTTCTAGTATCACTCAGTGGTTCCTAAAACATAAACTTGAAATCCAGCTAAAGCAAGAGAGAATAATTTGCTGCATTGTGGACTATTTTCATTTTTCTTTTTTGTTTAGTTGTTCCACATAAACATTCTGCTTAAAGAAAAGATCTCTATTTTCTATAATTCTGTGATTCTCAGGAGTTAAAATGTTATAAAACCACTTGATTTACTACTTGCTTCTTTTGTCTGCATATAAGTGAAAACTTATTTGTTTCCACTTGAACACATGGAACTTCATGTGCTTGCACACATGAAGTGTGAGGGAGTGAAGCAGAAGTGTAAGTGTGTAAGTGCTCTTATGGTGCAATACCTTGTAGAGAGGTGTGACAGGGATTGGTACCTGCATCTTGTTATAGGTGTCAATGTTGTTCTGGTCTGTCTATAAAACCAGTTAATTGGTAAATATATTTTTAAAAGCCAATTTTACTTTAACCAGTTTTTTAGAGCTACCTTTTCTGTTCCATGTTGGGCATATATTTAGTACTGGCCAGGACTTTCTGTATATTTATGAGTGGTGACTCCTGTGAATGGGTTTGTGGGTCATTTTTGATTGACTGGTTCAACCCTTTGCTGAAGCTTTGCTTTGGATAAAGCATGGACGGACTGTAAAAGCTTGACATAAAAGTTTGAGTTATTAGGAAATGTTACATTCAGTCTTCTTGTTTAGGTTTTTTGTAATGGTTGAATTAATACGTCTTCATTGGAACTCACTGCTGCCAGTTTGTATTTCACTATTGCTTTTCTCTTTGTGTGATCTTTTAAATCCCTACGGGGGTGGGGGAAATGGTGTGGTGTGTGCATATACTTGAATCCCCACACCCGCACTTGAAAAGGAGAGTGGGAAATTAACTCCTCCAGCAGAAAGTGGGTGTGATAGTAGTGAGTGGGTGCAGTCCAGTAACAAATCATTCAATGCACTGGATGAGATCTGCTGACTACAGGCAGGTTTGTTCTTAACCCTGTGGTGAGGAGTAGGAACTTTAGTTTTCAAAATAAAACTTAAGGGCTCCCAACACATACAGTTAATATTTCTTGACTTGCACGAGGGCTTTTGTGATGCTAATTAACCAAACTACATGGAGGCTTGCTTGAACAGTAACTAGAAAATAAGCAGAACTTTAGAACAACTGAGCTATGAATTTCTCCTGAAATGTTAATTTAAAGTGAAATGTCTTCTGGCAGTTGCATTTCTACTGAAATATGGGAATCATAATAAAAATCATTTCACTCCTGGCAGGCCAGCACTGACGCCGGGACAGCAGGAGCCCTGACCCCACAGCATGTCCGAGCTCATTCCTCTCCAGCGTCATTGCAGCTGGGAGCTGTTTCTCCAGGGACACTTACACCCTCTGGAGTAGTGACTGGACCTGGAGCTCCATCTTCTCAGCACCTGCGCCAGTCTTCTTTTGAGATCCCTGATGATGTACCTTTGCCACCAGGTTGGGAGATGGCTAAGACACCATCTGGACAGAGATACTTTCTTAAGTAAGTAAAATTTCTGTTCAACTAGCTGTATCTCTGGTTTGTTTTTTTTGGGTGGTTTTTTTTTTGGTTTTTTTTTGGGGAGGGGGGGGGATATATATGTTTTTACAATCTTAGAATTTCAGTAAATTTCAGTGTGTTTAAAATATGTATTATTAAAAACCTGCTTGTGATTTTAAGTAGGGGACCCTGCCACTTAAGTATTTCTTACATATCAACTCTACTGTTTCTGAAAACTGTATGGTACTCTGTGACTATTTGTCCTATCTTAATCTTAGCTAAAGAATGTTATCCATTATATTGTGTACTAAAAAAATCAGTGAAATTAGCATAGTCATTATTGAACAACAAGACTTTTGATTTGCTGAATATTGTCAGAGTTGTCATGCAGATCAAGATACATTTTACCTCATTTTAATAATAGAGATGTAGAAATAGAGTTAACTTTAGAGAGTATTGTAGTGACAGTATGTCAGGATTTCTTATGTTTTGATTAAAGACAATGTTTAAATACACAACCAAAGTGTTTTTTGCCTATTCTCTCTTCCTGAGGTAATTAATATATGTGTTTGATTAGAGTATTTGTGTTTGTATATTAACTCATCTACATTCCTGGCAATGAAAAGGAAATTTCAGAATTTCTATCATTGTTTCATGTTCCTAGAGCTGTAACTTCTCCACACAGTGAAATTAGTATCACCTTTTCTATAACTGAAGAAAAGTTAGATATGCCATCCGTTTGACACTCAGTCCATCAGGAAGCACTTTCTTTTATTCTGTGCAGTTTTCTAAAACAGGAGGGACTTGTCCTTCTTTCTGAAAATGTGCCCACCGAGACCATAACTTGCCCTCAAATACTTTGAGTATAATTTGACCTTTTTATTTAACAGCAAGTCTCTAAATAACCCATTATATATCATTTGCAGGGTGGGGAGAGGTAACTTATGTATTACTTATGGAAAACTTGTTTCAGCCAAGAAAAACATATTTATTACTACTTTTCTTGCTCAAACATTGTGATTAATACTATTGAAGTAGTTGAGCTTGTAGCTTCAAAAACAATAACAAATTTACATTGTCTGCAATGAAAATTGAACTTGCTGAACTTCTTAAAAATGTTTCTTGTTCCTGTAGCTGTGGTATTTCCATACAGAGAAATTTGCCTTTTGTTTTTTCAACCGAAAAGAGGTTGAATTACTTTAATTTTAGGCAGTAGTTGCCTAAAATTATTTGAGCCTGATGATTCCCTGTTAAGAACAATCATTCTCTATTAGAAATAATGAAAATAAGCATTGCCATAGATTGTGAAGATGTGATATTTTCTTTGGTGAAGTTTGACAGATCAGTGTGTTCTAGAATATGAGCTCTTCAGCAGGCACAAGTAGAAGGCTTTTTGAACTGTGTAATTTATGCCATTTGAGAACTGTAGCTCATTGAACCTTGAGGAAAGAACAGAATGAGTTTTGAAATGAAAAGCAAACCTTTGTTTTGACTGTGCTAGAGCTCTTAAAGAGCACCTTATGAAGCGTGAAAAATAGATATTTGATTTTAAAGTGTTACTGCCACAAAGGTTTGTTCTTGATAGCACTGTCAATTTTACAGAAGATGAAAGAGTTTAAGAGATGAAAAATGTCTTCCTGCTCTTCTAATGAATTTTTAAAATTGTGCTCACTCAGGTGAAATCAGAGTGAAAGATTTATTCTTGGAAAGCTTTTTCTGCAGTTTGATTATTACCACAAAAATCTTTTCTTTTTCTTCTGCAAGTTTTTTTGTCCTTTCTTGGTGTCCTGGTATCCATTTCAAAGGGTCAGGTTTCAGCAAGAACAATAAAGAGCCTGAGACTGGAAAGTACACACAAGTCTGGCAATCTCATCTGCATGAGCAAGATCGTTTGTTCTCAAGCAGACATCCAAAGTAAATGATTGAAAGAGCTGCTAGCTGTGAAGGATGTGTCTTGAAGGGGAAAGGAGTGGAAACAAACCAGGTTGTTAGGAAAAAAAATAAAGGCTGTGCTTTTTGAACCTCTCCCTGCTGGGTCACATGCTGACCCTTGGGAGACTTTAAACAGTGTAATGGGCTGTTTCCTTTTGGCTTTCTTTGGGTGATGCTGTGGTATGGGAGAATCTAAGGACAGCTCTGTTCACACTTGAAGAACATTTGTTCATAAAAAGTTGCTTAATATGATCTACAGTTGCTTAATGAGATCCACCGGCATAATTGGAGTTTTTAAGTTTTGTAAAAAGCGTTTAAAGTGCTAGCACAATGTTTGCTCTGTATGTGTAGGAAGCCCAAAAAAATTTAATACTAGCATTGAGTAGCAAGTTTGTATACTAAAGGTTTTTTTCAGTGATGAGTGGTAAGTTCTATTTCACATCCTACAAGCCCGCTAAAGCTCACATCTTGCCTAGTTATATCTTAAACATTTGCTTTACGTGTGAGTACTAAGATTTCTGATTCTAAATTACCTTTAATGTGGTTCCTTCTACCATATGCAGATTTTTAGTGTCTCTTCAAGTAGTTGGCTTTTTTTCTTCATTGGCTCTTTGTTTCCACTTGCTCTGTTCTGTAGCTACTCTGTGAACAGTCTGGTAATCAGGCTCTAGAAAGATTTTTGCAGAATAGGTAACAGTATTACATCCTTTCCAGATGTCAGTAAGCCTTATGGTTGTAGTTATCATAATATGCTACGGTGCAAAGAGAATAATACAAAATTGAGTATCATACTTAATACACTTTGGAATTAGTCACTTCCACTAATCAGTGGGTCGAGCAGTGCAAACACAGTAATTTGTGCAAAGAAATGAAAATAGTGTATATGGGAGACAAAATACTTAATCATCTGTGTGTGTGTGTATTTATAGAGATAGATGCAGAGTGTTGTTTGGCCAGATATTTTATATACATACCCCATGTATCCATACATATTAAAAGAAGGTGAGAGCAGTACTATAGGGTTTGAACCAGAACTACTCTTGTAAATTAGTCTATCATCTGGATAAATAGACCCCCTTATGTATGAATGCCCAACATATGATTTGCCAGAATTCCACTCATTAGCATTCATCTCACTGTTAGGAGTAGTAATGCTGAATTTAATTTTCCCTTAGCGATGATTTTGAGCAGTGGGTTAAGTCCTGCTTACTGTACAGCTGGTAAAACTATTTTTTATTGATACTGCTCCTTCAGAGGAGCTTATAAGTTAAGACTTGCTGGTTAGTAAGTGGTCACATCTGAGTCATCTCTCACTGGTGTAGCCCATTCTTAAACATACAGTAAAAAAGCCAAGCTTGGTTTGTGTGGTGATGTCAATTGCATTGCTTTTTAACCGCTTCCTGTTAGCCAGCTGCTGCTTGACATTTCAGTGAACTGTGCAAAAAGATAGGGACTCGCTCTCGAGGCAAAAGATATTGTGCAGTGAAAGTAGCAGACAACAGCTTGCAGAAGGAATAAACAAATTTTGCTCAGTTTTAGCGTTATTCTTGTATCATTTTAAATTAGAGTTATGCTTTTAATTCTTACAGAGCTTGTGTAATACTTCTTCTCTTGTCATAGTGTGAGGAAAAGTTAACTGATTGTCCAGCAAAAAAGTCTTGTAATTATTTTTCCTACAGGAAGTAGTTCTTGCAAGCAGTTTATCAACAACTTCCTATTTTTTCTGTGAAGTGTTGAATGACTTCCTGAAGGAGGCCAAGGTGGTTTTCATTAGTGTTTGTGGGCGTGTTTGAGGTGTTTATCCATCTGGCAGAAAAAAAGATTGCTGTTAAACATTTCTCATGTGCTCCATTTGGAGATAGGGCTTTGGGTGTTACAAAACCAACTAGTGTTAAGACAATAGAGAATTTTGTTGCTATGAGTTTTGGTTTGTTTTTTTTTTAATTTCCTTATGTCACACATGATAAATATCCAGTGATGATGTTGAATTTTTCTTGCATCCTATTTTCTGTTTTTACCCCTGACTGGTACTACCCACTATAACAATATCCTCTGCTCCCCTCGGTCTTTCTACCCCACCAAAGTAATCTTAGTTTGCAAGGACAAAAGATGCTTGTTGGAAAAGCTGCAGCCATACCTGCATATTTTATTGAATACCTTAATTTAGTGAAGTGCATATTCGGATTCATCAATATGACTTCTTGTGTTTATAGTTCTATAGTTCAAGCAAGCTGGTCAGTAAAATAGCAGTATTGTTGGAATCCAAAACTGTAGTCACTGAAGTGTATATTTTTCCTTCTACTTCTTACTTTGAAGAGTCCTATGAAAGAACAATAACACAAGTTTTTTTGAATTCATAGTTTTACTGAACATTTCAATACATTTGAAAGTGCTGAGGAAGAATAAGGGAAATATGCCTCATTAGTGTTAGCACTGAGACTGAGCAATTAATGAAAGTAGTGGAACACATTTCCTTGTGTTTGGTGAAACGTTATCTATGCATTCAGTACCCTGCTGTACCAAGGTGATTTTATAAGACTGTTTCAAAAAAGCAGTTGAGATATGATTTCAGGTGAACCAAAAACATATCTCATGGTTTTCACAAATTGGTTTTTTTTTTATTTATAAGCATATCAACATTTATTATCTTCAGAAGAAAATAGAGCTGGGGAAAACCCAGCATCTGTGGCACCTAGTTGGAAGTTAATAATTAAAATCTCTCTGAGGATTTTTTTAATTAGTTGTTGATCTGAACCTTTCTTCTTCCCGTGGGTTCTTGTCTTTCACATGTTTCTCATAAAAGTCTTTGTGCGTTATAGTATCTGATTCTGGGTTTATATCTCATATTGCTTTCCTATCTCCTGAATCAAATTTGAGATCAGTTTTATCTTACTGGTGATCTGAAAACTTTTTATTGTGTTGAAAGCTGTAATTGTGACCAAGTCTTAACTAGTCTTCTATAATTAAAATACTAAGTTATCTCTGATTAGTAATAAGAAGAGTATTCGAATACAGAATAATCAGAATTTCATGTTTAAAAAAAGATGCTTCTGTGATTCTACTTTTACAAAATGAAATATTTTGTCTGGTTATATTTGAGTTAGAGTTGTAACATTAAGCTCTATGGTTGTAATTGCACTGCTGTAGAACTACTTCTGCTTTTTTTTTTTTTTTCCTGTGTGTGGAAGATGGCAAATTACAGTAGTGGAGTTTTTAGTAGTCATCTGGCTTGTTGCATAGGATAATCTTAACCCTTCAGTCACATGATGGAAATTCCTGCTTGATAGAAAGCAGTAAAATAATAAAAACATGTTAATTTGAAAATTCTCATGAATGTAAGACTGAGCACTACTGCATCATATTTTTGCAAGAAGCTTCTAATGGGCAAATACTGTTGAACTGATCAGTGGCATGTTTGAGTAAAATCATACCCAAGATTTTTACAAGATTCATCTCTTAGTCTCTTATCTTTCTCCTTCTGGAAATGAAAAAATAACAGTAGCTTTAAAATTCAAAATGTAAAGCCACCATTTATACTTTGCTCAATTTCCCTCTGCAATTGTGGCACAACAGCTGCAAATTTTTAAAAGCTGACACAGCAATCAAATTGGATTTTTCACTCTGTCTGGTTTTAAACTAAACCCTCAGAGAAAGTAACTTATTAGCACTGGGAGTGATGAAATATTTAATGTCAAGACCTAAATTAAGTCACATGTACAAGTAAAGCAGAGTTCCTGCAAAAAGTAAAGCAGAGTAAAGCAAAGACACATTTTCCGGTATGGGACGGAAGCACTGGATGCAAGTGCTTAGGAGGTGATGCCCAGGAGAGCAAGAGGTGTTGCTCAGGGCTGAGGTACAAGATTAACTGTTAAAACTAGTCTGAGTTACAAGCAATCTTGATTAAGACTAGACACCTCTCCTCTGCAACCAGCCAAAGAAAAGAAGAACAAAAATGAGGTAAACAGCAACAGAGATCTGTCATCCAAAACTAGGGATGTTCATCTTCTTTTTATATGTGGCCAGAGCACTACATGTGTTTATCTTCATAGCTGGGAACAAATTCAGATTATGTAATTAGATTTAGTTTAACCTTTTAAAACTGATAGCTGCTCAGTTCTTGTATTAATTTGTGTCCTTGTGTTTTTATACATTCCAACATACTTGCATTTATTTTTTGTACAGTTCTCATATACCTGTGCAGTAAAACTCAAAAATGGTGGGTGGAACTTGCTGTCTTTTTCTTTTGTTATTTGAGTAAATTTTTTTTTTAAGGTGTATTTTTTTCTTTTTTTTTTCCTCTCCTAGTGGCAACAAGCTGTGAGTGATTATGTAAATGCTGTTATTTCCCTGACTCAGTTTCTCATGTAAATTATAAAGAAAATTTCACTTGGTTGAGTGCAGGAAATTTATGGGAGATTTCTGTGAGTAGCAGTCCTCTGGTAGGTGCCCCTAAGATATGGCTGAAGCACCATGTATTTGGCCCAAGAGAATGACAGAATTGTGTCTAGGGGAAATTTAACAGCATGGGGGTTAGCATGATGGGAAACAAATTCTTGGAGGAATGTTGTATTGGAATGTTAACAGATAGATGCTATGTGCTGGCTTGACACTGTCCCCCAAACAGTTTGCTCAACCTGATTTTGATGTCAAGCTCTGTTGGGAAATTTACCAGATGAACTGTATTTTTTGTTAAGCACTTGAATAGGAATTTAAAACATGGGGAAAATTTGTTTTTAATGCAAAAATGGTACCTCATAGCTACTTTCTGCTAAATAAAACTGGAATTTTATTTGGAGAACAAAAGTTTTTGTAAGGCGTGACTAAGCTCTGTCACTGTTTCATGGCCTCCTGAAGTGCTTCTTGGAGTCTCTTTTCTGGGATTCACTCTGTTGTAGTTTTATTTGGCTTTTAACTAAGTTACTTCAGGCTGTATTTCAGGCAAGTATTCTAAATTGCTGGTTAAGTCAAAGTAATGATACAAAGCTGCCTTGTAAAGTAAGACTTTTACCAGTATGCTGCCTGTCGGTCATGTCAGTTGCTAAGGAGACAAAAGCTGTCTTGAAAACAGTCTTGGACTTTGCTTTAATTTTGCTAACAAGGCTTTGCTGCGTCACAGTGAAAGATCAGATCTCTTTTGTCGAGTCTCTGACATACTGTTTGGTAACTTAGATCAGTGTTAGGGGTTCAGTGTAGTTACTGATTATTACTGAGGTTGTGAAGCCAGTTTTTTTTTCTGCTGAATTGTTTTATAGGAAAGTCAAATAAAGGTCATTAATTATTGCTAGTTTGTCTCCAGTGAGTTCTGATTTATTGAGAACTTGGGTTGGAAGTCTGTCTGCGCTACACAGTATTGTTTAAACAGTGTTGCAACTTCAAGGATGACTTTCCCTTTCTGATTCCTTTGTTGCAAATAACTTTTATGCCTTTACTGGTTATCAAATTAAACATCTATGGCTGAATAAAGCATCTGAAAGTGAAGAAGCCTAGGTTTATAGGCAAAATGGAATTCTTTGATTAAAGAAAATAAATCTTTTCTTATTGGATCTCACTTTTCAGTTATTTTTTCTAATTTGTTGTACTTATTTGAAAAGCTTGGATGGCAAGTCCTCTGCAATTATTTTGATTGCAACATTTCATGCAGTCTCTTTAGAATGGTGAAAAATAGAGTAAAAGAGAAATTTCTTCCTGTGTTTGCTAGCTATGCTGTTGGTGTAGTTGAAATGGTTAATAAACCTAAATGTACAATGAACACATAATTCAGTAGTGATTTTTATTTACAAAATTTTTGTCACTCCCAGAGTAGCCAGCTTTGCATGAGTTAAGGATATGAAATATATATACTTAAAAACGTGTAATCTGATATATGAAAGGCCATGGCAAAGTTGCTTTGAAGCATGTTCTATGCCATCTTTAGAGGCTATTTTTGCATGTATAAGAAAAACACGTTTGCAGAAAAATAATACTGTGCTGTAACTGGATTTTAGGTGTCCTTTGACTTCAGTGATAATCTTTGGGTCATGATGAATTGTACTAATTTAACAGTGAAATATTTTAAATACTTACAGTTTTCAGTGAAAACATTTAATAGCACATTATGTGATTATAGGGATTTGTACACAAGAGCCTTACTAAGCTAAAATTGGCTGTGTTCTAGTTCATGTGTGGATAGATTTTTGAAAGCTTTTTGTTATGCTGCTGTTTACAGAATTATGTTATCATCAGTGTGGATGTGTGTTTTATTTTTATACCTTTGGCCTCTAACCACATGCACACCTAATTTCTGACTGTGTATATCACTTCTTGTCAGTGAGAATAAAATTTGAACTGAAGTAAGCATTCTCTTTCATAACTGATATTTCAGGTTATCACTTTTTATGAGATGTTAATTCTAAAACTAAGCAGACCTAAGATTTTGGAACAAAATAATTTGTAAGTAACAGAGTGCACGAACTTTTAGATTTGTAGTGTTAGAACTGTTAATCTTTATGATTGTGAGGCTTTGGCTTTTTATTTTTCCTGTAATGACTAATAACAGGAAAAAGATCTATTGGATATTTAATATCCTGGTAATTTAGACATTGGTTAGGCATAAGGAAGAGAAAATGTGAAACAGCCCTTAGCATAAACAGTTAGTTAAGAATTAACATTTTAGCATCCATGTTAACAAGGTCAAAGGAAGTCTTAATTACATGCTTTTAAAGATTGTTTGCAATTCAAAGTTGTCCCCGTTTTTTATGACGTTTTCCTACAGGTCCTGACATGATCAGCTTTGTGTTACGCAAATTTGTTGACGAAGTTGGACACTTCATTGTTTTCTTAATTAATTAAATTTCAGTTTTATTTGGTAATATATCCAGGAAAAAAGAATCAGTCAATCAAGTTCATCATTGTGGTAGCAATCTTCCAACTTTCACTTTTGGTATTGCGTTGGAGTAGGGAGCAGGGAAGCAGAAGGGGGATGCTTTTGTTTTCTTCTGGTGCAACTATTTGTGTAGCTTTTGCTGACAGCTACAGTTTGAATCCTGTTTATGCTGTGATGGTGAGCAACTCAGAGATTGTGGATGAACTTTAACTGATTGCTTTGCTCTTCAGTCTTGTTGGAGTAGAAGTGTAGGCTCCTGTCTATGTCAAACTTGACCTTTTTTAAATGACCTCAAAGGCTTGCTCTCTGAAACCTAAGGGGGACGATTTTAAGTGGTTTTCAAGTGAGGTAACAACCAAGCTACCAAATAGCTGAGGGAGTGGCAATGAAGTGAAAATTGCTGGCTTTTGTCATGGATAAAATTTATGGGGAGAAATCCTTTATATCTGCAAGAGACAGTTGAGCTCTTGTTTTCTGCATGCAAATGTACATACGTGTTTGTATGGAATTGATTTGAAATACAGGAGATCCTGGTGTTGAGGCCTTTTACTTTGCCAGGATCTTTGCATCGTTTGCCTATAACGTCGTAAAATTGTCTATGTGAAAGGTATAAGCAAACCTACAGTTTTGCTGATGCATGCTGATTTTACTTCTTAACTAGCTTATATGACTTCTTTCTGATTTCTCCTGGTAAATACATTTGATCATTATAGTCCTTGCCTGCAGCTGGGACATGAACTTACGAGACCTTAGACTACTTTACTGAAGTATATAAAAACTGAATGCAGCCATTCAGTTATGCACCTACCGTTGATTAAACTTTGCAGTCTCAACTACCGTATGCAGGTATTTATGCACGTACTGTCTCTCTTCATCTAGTCAAACTGCAAGATACACTTTAGATAAAAGGTGTTCTTCTCTTGTATGGGGTGCAATTCAGTTCTTGACTTCCAGCTAAAAATCTTGTCTGTTCTGCAAGCTGCAGAAGAATAAAGAAGATACAAATTCTTGTAAGCAAACACCAAAAAGTTATATTAAATTAATATATACAGGCTGCAGTGCAGTAGCAACTTGTGCTATCACACTGTGCTTTATACCACAGTCCTTTCATTTGCACTTCATTAAGACTAATTGGTTTTCATTTAGGTTAGTATAAATCTTGCATACCATTTGAGGCAATATTTCTGCTAAAGAAGAAATTTATTTGTCAAAGCTATTTGGCTCTTTAGCTCATGTTGATGCCCAGCCTTTTTGATAGTGCTGCTGGATCCTACAGCAAGGCTGAACTGCAGAAGCAGATAATGGTGTTGTGTTGTTTATCATAGAGGTATCTTTTTGAGTAACACATCTAAAGTATAATTAAAATTATCAGGTGAAGGAAAAGAATCAGAGGATGATACATGATAGAAGTGGAGATAAAAACCAGCAGTGCTGGTGGTAGGGATGCAGTACAAGTAGCTATGCTGTTCTCCCTAAGTCTCCTCTTGCTGTTCTTGAAGTATTTGAGATGTTCAAGATGTTCAGTTTTAAAACCTAGCAACTGCTGGGCCCTGCTGACATTGCTTTTGTAAGAGAGCTTGTTAACAGCATTAGTTGAAACTTCCCCCATTTATACAAACCATGTCCAGATGCCTGTCCAGGTAACTGTCTTTTTGCTAGTAATGATCAGGAGCAAATTTCTTGCAAAGACTAAGCAGGACTAGCGTATCTCTTTGCTCTTCAAGCAAATACTCTTCTCTGAGAACTCTGCTGGCTTCCAACTGTCCTCCAAGACTTGTGTTGTCTCTGCCTGAGGTCTCTTTTAACATTGGCTGCATGCTTTGGCAAGGAGTCTGTCTCTCTGGTTGTCTGTCCACTGCATGAAGAAACGCCTTCCATCTCTACTAAGCTTGGCCCCCATCAGCTGCATTCAGTGATGCCCAGTTCTTACTTTAAATGTGACAATGAAACAGTTGGTACATATTTGTTCTATTCAAGATTGCTGTCTTTTCCTCTGGAAACCACTTCTTTTGAAATTTGAAGATTTGCTGGATCTTCCTGGAATAGAAGCTTTTTTTCAGTTAACCCTGCCACCCATCTTTTTCATATCCTGAATTAATGCATTTTCCAATTTTTGTTATTTTTCAAGTGAAGGGTTAGGGATGCTTTGCAGCATTCACCATTCTTAACCTTCCATTTAAAATTACTCAATTTATTCTTACTGCTACTTGTCCTTTTATTCTGTATACCTGCTTTTTCTCCCCAGTTCTTTGCAGTTAGCAGTTGACCAAAAGTAAATTTGTATCATTGGGGAACTATGGTGCTGCTGCTTTCTCTTGGATAGATTCCAGTGTATAGGCTCTTGTGGAAGTAAGTGAGAGTCCCACCTCTGGTGCAAGAGCTGCTGATTCCTCCTTCCTAGTGCTGTGTGTTTGCTTTATAGTTTCTTACTGGTAACTGGTTTTTTGTGTCATATTGGGACATATCTGCATCCTGTAGCTGCCTTTTGTTTGTTTTAATAAAAACCAACAATACTTGCTGTTACTAATTAGTTTTTGTAGTCATTGGTTTCTGAAGCTTAATGCCTATTGTGATTGCTGTGTCTGTAGAAGAGGAGCCTTCTGTATAAATGTTGGGAGGCAAATACTTCTCTTGGTGCATTCATCTCAAAAGAGAAAGGTCATCTGCACTTGTATCTGGCTGGTGTTTGGGAGCTGCTTTCATGAAACGGAAGTATGCTGGTTTGAGAAAATGATGTGTATGTGCTTTAAAAGGATCAATTTCTAGAACAAAATATTTTGTGGATGATAGTACACATGTACTTAATGATATACTAGATGTACTGAACCTATTCAATGTATGTAGGTCTTGAATGGTAATTAAAGAAGTGAGCAGTGGAAGTGTATTTGGAAGATGGCTTATGTTTCTTCATATACCCTGTTTCTGTGATGTTGAAACAATGTCAGTCTCAACCATGCTTTGGAACTGTCATTTGATATGCTACTAAATTTTGCTACAAAACCGCTTCTGCCTATACCATGCTATACTTCCTAGTATCTGAATATCACATGCTTACACCATATTTTTCTGTGCCATGTAGTATGTCTACATAGCACAATAGTTCAGTAACCAAAAGAGAAGTATTTGGCTCTGCAGAGTTGTGATTTTTTTTAAAGATTGTCAACCATCTGTAACTGATGTTGTAATATTGAATATGTTGTTTCAAATGTAGCAATTAGTAAATAGATAATAAGGGACAGTTGGTTGAGTCTGAAAAACACCTGACTAATTAGCTCAGTGGAAGCTTTCTTCTCACAGTAGTAAAGGTTGATTGATTCTGCATAGACAGCTCAGCATTGTCCAGCTCTTAAGTTGACTGGACAAAGAACCATGACTCAACAAGTGATCTAGACATGGTTTGGGTTTTTTTTATGTTTTTCCCCTGAAGTTCACAACCATAGCCATTAGTGTCATTGTCTGTCCAACCTAGTACTTAGGGGAGGTTGGTCATTCTTCCAACCTTCTGCTGAAAGCACACAAATGTTCCTAAAGCTTAATCAGGTCAGAAATGACCTGTTGAGCCAAATCTGAAAAACATTCAAGGTTGGAGATGCCATATCCTCCCTTCTTCCTATTAAAATGATCCTTCATAAGATGATTTCTTTGCAGCATAGCCAAATATCTAATGTAGATCCTGGTGGACACAATCATTTTGTAAAGTGGATGAAGTTTCTCTACTAGCCAAAAAAAATTATTTTTAGGTGGTATTTTCTTGTGATTAAAAAGAGAGCAATTAAGGCAGTTGCTATATTGGGTTTGCATAGTAGGATTTTGATAGCTGGGTGCTACAGGGATGATTTCTTTGAGATGTTACTAGAAGCTTCCTCCATTGGCACAGAGACAATGCCGTCTGGCTCTAAGAAGCTGGCAACGACCAAGGCCATCAGTGACAGAGGTAGTTCTTCTGTTATAATATAGTTAAGAAGAAGAGAAAAAAACGGCTGCAGAACAGCAATAGATGAAGAGAGGAGTGGGAGTATGTGAGAGAAGCAGGCCTCTAGACCCTAAGGTCAGTGCAGAAGGAGGGATAGGAGGTGCTCCAGCCTCTGGAGCTGAGATTCCTCTGCAGCTCCTGGTGAGGCAGGTGTGCCCCTGCAGCCCATGGAGGTCTATGAGGATGCAGAGATCCACCTGCAGCCCCTGTAGGACCTCATGCCAGACCAGGTGGATGCCTGAAGGAGGCTGTGACCCCATGGAAAGCCCACAGTGTAACAGGCTTCTGGCAGGACCTGTGACTCCATGGAGAGAGAAGCCCACACTGGAGCAGGTTTTCTGGCAGGACTTGCGAGTCCATGGGGCATTCACACTGGAGCAGCCTGTCCTGGGGAGGACCCACACAGCTCCTGCTAATTCACACAGGAGCAGTCTATGGGTAGATCTCATGCTGGAGCTGTTAGTGAAGGGCTGCATCCCATGGGAGAGACACCACACTGCAGCAGAGGCCTTTGCCCTGAGTAGACAGCAAGTGATGAACTGACAGCAGCCCCCATTCCCCTGCCCCCTGCACTGCAGTCAGGGAGAAAGTAGACAAATCAGAAGTGAAGTTGAGCTCAGGGAGAAGGAGGTGTTGGGTAAAGATGTTTTTTAAGTTTGGTTTGTTTTTTTTTCTTACTATCCTACTCCAATTTGACTGGCAATAAATTAAAGTGTTTCCCTGCATCACGTGTTTTGCCTGTGACTGTAACTGGTGAGTGATGTCTCTCTGTCCTTACCTCAACCCGAGCCTTTTGTTATATTTTCTCTCCAGCTGAGGAGAGGAGAGATAGAGATAGCGCAGCTTTGGTGGGCACTTGGTGGCCCACCAGGGTCAGCGTACTACATTTTTATGGTCTGTTTCATATACTTAAGTTAGTCCTGTGTTGTGATATTCCATGACCTTGTTACATTGAGTAAGTTCTCCAAATTACTGCGCTGTACTCTACAGTGTGGTACTTAATCAGTAATTAATCTGGAAATCTGCCTTACTGGAATACCTGGTTAACATGTATCAGTTTTCTTGGTTGTTGCTTGCAGATCATATTTATGCAATTTCTTTTAAATTTCATGAAGTGCTGGCAGGTTACTGGATGTGTAATATAGTAATTGCATTTTAGTCAGTATATAACATGGTTTCTTAAGTGTATATGGTGAGTGCTAAGTCATAATAGCAGCGAATCCTATTCAAAATAGAAGAAATTGCTCCCTGTCTATGAAATCATCCTCTATATTTGTACTGTCACTGTACTATAATAATGGGTTTGTGAGCAAGCTAGAACTGAGGAGACCAGATAGAACAGAGAGAAGCTTATTTCCATTGGGAAAGCATGTCTTATAATGTAGTTTGATTTTGGAAAGAAGTCTTACAGCGCTTACTTCTCATCCAATTCCAGAGTGTGGCTGTAATGTGAGCTCATCACATTGGTACATAGGGATGGTCTTTTGTCAGCAGTGGTCCTCCCCAGTTCTTGGTGCTGCAGTCAGTCTTAATTTTTCTCTTTCAGTTGTTGAACTTGTCATGGCAGATGGGATGTGAGTAAGTAAAGTCACAGGAAGACAGCAGAGCCTAATGAGGTTAAAGATGTTAGGAGAGGTAGAGTTTGAAGAGGGAAAGCAAGCTCTGTGTACAGATTTTGTTTGAGGCAGTCTTTCTGGGTTTTGTACCCGAAGCTGTGCACAGTTATGCTATAAGCCATATATCAGCTTTTTTTGTGATTATATTTTTGCAGCTAAACTCATTCTCTGATCCAGGTCATGGTGTGGCTTCTCAGAGGAAGTGAGGTAGATGCTTCCCAAGAGTTAATTAAGCAAATCAGTAATAGCACTAAAGAGAGGTGCATGTGACATCATTCCATCTGACATCACAATATAGTTGTACTTTTTTGTCAAAATAAGCCTCTGTTCCATAAAGTATTTTGTTTACACTTGGGATGACTGAGATTGGGGGTTTAGAGGAGCTTCTTGGTTGTGTGGTGGGTTAGGTATTTCGGTTTGGGGTTTTTGGGGGGAGTGTGCATTATTTTTTGTTGTATAGTTTGCTTATTTTTTACATTTACTGTCAATACTATTCTCTGCAATTCAAAATCACATGCTTACCATTTCCTGTGGAAAAAATAGTGAATTCTGTATTGTCTTGTTGTGGGCAGCTTTAGTGGGTATTTAATCCATTTGTTTTGTCTGCAGTAAATATATTTTAGGTTCAACTGATGCTGTTTTTACTCATTTACCCTGTGATGCAATCAAACACTATTTTAATGAACTTTATAGTGGCTGAACATAAACCTACATGTACAGGAGAAATAACACAAAATTTTAAGGCTTTATTGAAATGTTGAAATGTTACATCTAAATTCTTGACTAAAGCTTCTAAGCAGTGTTGTTCAGATACTCTTCTTTCTAATAAGTTCACTGTGTATATTGAATACAGTCATTGCAAAAGTAATTGAGTAATAAGGCATAATGTTTATTCTTGTCTGTCTTGAATCCAGATTCTATTATGAACCTCCAGAAAAGGGGCCCTTTAGGTTTTTCTGTTAATCTTTATGCACATCATTTCAGCTATGGTGATGCTCAACAAATATAACAATCCTAAATCTGAAATACAGAGAGTTGATTGACTACAGTCCTCAAGAAGTGAGTTTAGAAAGTATACAAAATTTCACTTTTTAAATTGTATTTTGATATATTTGGTTCAAAAAACCCAAAAAAACCCAATCCCCTTTATGTAGGCACCTGTAGGTATGTGATCATAATCTTCTGTTTGTGGAATTTGCATTCTTGTGCTGTTTATAGAAACACAGGTCTTACTGAATGGAATAGCCTGAAAAATGGTGTAAGATGGTCTACTTTAGTGTCTAACTGAAAATGTCAGTCTTCTGGTCCAAATATGTGGTACATCAGTGGGGGACAGAGGAAATAATATAGATAAATTTGTATAATTCTTTGGTTTAGATGGGGGTTTTAGGGGGTCATTCTTGGTTTTGGTTTCTTTTTAGTAAATAAACCCATGTATTAATATTTAGCTTAATATGAACTTTGCAAACAGCAGAAATTAATAGGGAAAAGGAGTTTTTAGTGAGCCATATGGAGAAGAAAAATTAAAAAGCAGTCATGTTTGTCTGGCTTGTAAACTTCAAGTTTTATTGCAGCCGTCTGTGTAGAGTTACCACCTTTCTTCACTGAAACTGGACAAGGGTGACACAATGGTTCTTCCAATCTCATCAGTACATGTCTTAGTTACTTAGGACTCGCAACTAAAAATAAAAGGACAATCCAGAAAAAAAGGCATACTTTGATGCTTGATAAGTATTATATTTTGCTGTGATCCAGTATGTGTTCTGTAGCTAATTCATTCAGTTCTGAGCTTGATTTTATTTTAATGGTATGCATAAACTTGGCTTGGCTGTAGTTACAGATTTGATGTGTGAACTAAGTTCAGCTGAAATCAGCAAGGGGTGTGCGGTGGTTTTGTGGTTGGATTTTTTTGGGGTTTTTTTTTTTGTGGGTTTTTTTTTTTGGTTTTTTTTTTTTTTGGCTTGTGGTTTTGAGGTTTTTGGTTTGGTTTTATTTTTTTTCCTTTAGTTAAAAAACTTGAACATTGAATTGAGCTGTTAGCTCACATGATGTGTGCTATCAGAAATGATGTGCTAATAAAGCTGAAATACAATTTTGTTGCCTTTGTATAGAATATTCTGTTTCCTTGTAATTTTTATTTCCTTGTAATTTAACAGTCCAAAACTTCTAGCTTAACTGGAAGATCAGAAATAGTGTGGGTTTTTTGAGGAGTGCTGGGAGGAAGACAACTTGGATTTTTGTCACTGCATATAAGTGTTAATTTTTTGAGCCTACAAGTGCTCAACTGAGTTTCAGCCTGTTCAAGCCATTAACAGGATCCAAAATCTGCACAAAATGAACAATGGTACTGTAGTTAACCTTCATTGTGGGAACAGAACATTAATTTTAGTTTTTTAACAGTGTAAATTTTGTGCACTTGGTATTAGAAAGCTACTGTAAAAATAAACTTATTGGGCTGAACTAATGACTGATCTACAAGTGACTTTTAATCCTGGAATTATTTAAGTTGGAAAGGAGGAGGTCATGGAGCCCAACTGCTAACCTGACACCACTATGTTCCCCATCCCAAAGTGCCATGTGTCTATGTCTTTTAAATACCTGCAGGGATGATGACTCCACCACTTCCTTGGAAGTGGTTCAGCCTGTTCCAATATTTGACAGCCCTTTCAGTGAATCAGTTTTTCCTGATACCCAACATAAACCTCCCTGGCACAACTTGTGGTCATTTCATCCTGCCCTGTCACTTGTTACCTGGGAGAAGAGGCTGACACCACCTGGCTACACGCTCCTTTCAGGCAGTTGTAGAGAGTGATGAGCTGCTCCCTGAGCTGCCTTTTCTCTTGGCTGAACACCCCCAGCTCCCTCAGCCACTTCTAGAATTTCTGTTCAAGACCCTTCCCCAGTTCCACTGCCCCTCTCTGGACACGCTCCAGCCCCTCAATGTCTTTCTTGCAGTGAGGGGCCCAGAACTGAGCACAGGATTGGAGCTGTGGCCTCAGCAGTGCTGAGCTCAGGGGCACGGTCACTGCCCTGCTCCTGCTGACCACAGCAGCGCTGATCCAGGCCAGGGTGCCATCGGCCTTCTTGGCCACCTGGGCACATGCTGGATCATGTTCAGCTGCTGACCAGCACAGCCAGGTCCTTTTCCATCTGGCAGCTTTCCAGCCACTGCCCCCAGCCTGTAGCACTGCCTGGGGTTGCAGTGACCCAGGTGCAGGACCCAGCACTTGGCCTTGTGGAACCTCATACAGTTGGCCTTGACCAGCTGTTACCACAGGTCCAGCCTGTCCAGATTGCCCTGCAGAGCCACCAGCAGATCAACAGTCACACCCAACTTGGGTGAACTTGCTAAGTGGACACTTGATCTTCTAATCCACATCATCAGAAAAGACATTAAACAGGGCTGGCCTCAATACTGAGCCTTTGGGCTCACCCTGGTTGTGTGCCACTTGTGTGCCATCTGGACATGACTCCATTCACAACTGATCTCTGGACTCAGACATCCTGGCAGTTTTTATCCAGTGAACAATGTAGCCCCTGCAAGCCATAGGCGCCCAGCTTCTCCAGGAGAATGCTGTGGTAAATGGTGCCGGAGGCTTTACTGAAATCCACCTAGACAAAATCCACAGCCTTTCTGTCATCCATTGAGAGGGTCACCTGGTCACGTAAAGAGATCTGGCTGATCAAGCAGGACCTACTTTTCACAAACCTGTGCTGGCTGGGCCTGATCCCTGGTTGTCCTGCATGTGCTGAGTGTTGGTACTCAAGATGATCTGTTCCATGGCCTTCCTAGCACTGAGGTTAGGCTGACAGGCCTGTATTCTCATAGCTACTCTGTCTCTTCTCATAGATGGGAATCACATTTGCTGACCTTTAGTCAACTGGGACCTCACTAGTTCCCAGGACTGCTGGTAAATGAAGGAAAGTGGCATTTCCACCACCTCCCTCAGGACTCTTGGTTGGATCCCATTTGACCCCACAGAGACATGCCTGTGTGGTGTAGCAGCTCAGTGACTGATTCTTCTAGGATTATGGGAGTTTCATTCTGCTTCCCATCCCAGTCTTCTGGCTTAGGGGGCTGGGTACTCTGAGAACAACTGGTCTTACTATTAAGAGGAGCTGAGGCAATGAAGACATTAAATACCTCAGCCTTTTCATCATCCTTTGTCACTATGCTTCTCCCTGTTTGTAGAAAAGGATGGAGGTTCTCTTTAGCTCTCCTTTTGTTGCCAATGCATTCATGGAAACAGTTTTATTGCCCTTAGCAGCAGCGATCATTTTAAGTTCTAGTTGTGCTTTGGTCCTAATTTTCTCCTTGTATAATCTATGACATCTTTGTACTCCTCATGAGTTGCCTGCCCCTTCTCACAAACATCACAAACTCTTCTTTTTATCATTACTTCTGGCCAGGTCTGTCTGTTCAGCCAGGCCAGTCTTCCTCAACAGCTTGTCTTTTTACCACACTGGGATGGCCTGTTCCCATACCTTTCATAATTCCTTCCTGAAGAATGTCCAGCCTTCTTGCATTCCTTTGCCCTTTAGGATGGCCTCCCAAGTGATTTTCTCAATCAGGCTCCTAAACAGGCCAAAATCTGCCTTCTGTAAGTCCATGGTGGCAGTAATGCTGATGCCTGTTACTTTTGAGATTTGAAAACTCTCATTTTATGAGTGCTGTGACCAAAATGGCCTCTGACCATCCACCAGTCCTCCTCTGCTCACAAACATGTAGTCCAAGGGGACACCTTCCCTAGCTGGCTTCCTCACCAGCTCTGTAAGGGAGGTCTCTTTCACAGACTCCAGGAATATCCTGGACTGTTTCCTCTTTACTGTGTTGTACTTCAGCAGACATCTGGTAAGTCAAAGTCTCCCATGAGAATAAGGGCTAGAGATTGGTGAGACTTCTTCCAGCTGCTTACAGAATATTTCATCTGCCTCTTCATTGGTTGGGTGGTGTATAACAGACTCCCACTAGAATATCTGCCTTGTTGGCATAAAATGTACTCCATAATAATTTGATCAAAGTGTGCTAAAAATAAAATGGAGTTTGTTTTTTTTTTTTTTTTACAAAAGCTGAGTGGTTTAGATCTAAAGTGAGGTATTGATAAGTACTATGAGTTGTACTAGGTCTAAGTGGGATATTTAACACTGTAACTATTGTACTTAGCAGCTCAACTTTTAAGTAGAAGGTCTGTTGAAACTTTGACTGCTCCTAGGCCAGGTAAAATCAGAACAAGTATTTTCTGTTCTCAAAAGCTTTGTGTTGTAAAAGTAAAAGTCTCAGATGTTCTGAATGTCTGTCTCAGTAGAGTAAATCACAGAATGCAAGCTGTATTAAGAAGGGTAAATGCATAAATTTGTTCACAAGTCTATCCACACCACACTCTTCCTTCTTGGTTGGGTTTTTTTGTTGCTGAATATGTTGGGGCTTTTTGTTGCTTAACATATTGCAAGTTCTTGAAGCACACTTACCAGCAAAATTGAAATGCTGGGCAAGGTTCAAGTTCGTACAGCAGGCAATGTGAGGGAGGGTTTAGAGGGATAGAAAAGAAATAATGCAATATTGGCATTTCTTAATTTCTTTCTCATGCTAAAGAAAAGTTGTTCAGCAGGAAGAATAAAAGAGGTAATGATTTGGCACACTTTTAAGTAGTAATGACAGTTTGAAATTACAATCGCATGCTTATACAGTATAATCTGTAGTGACAAAATTAGCATGCTACTGCTTTATGTCCTATAGTAAAGTTAGGCTTGATATGCATGCCTAAGAGGTGGTATGGGCTTGGGTTTTTGCTGCAGTTTTTTTCTCAGAAAATATACATGGCTGTTTTGTTTGCTGTAGGCTAAACAAGGTGATGAAGAATACTGAATGTCAGACCAACAGGAATTGATGTAGGGAAACAAGAAAACAAGAAACGTGTAGGTACAGGTCTGCTACTAAAGGAATTTGTCATGGTTTATTCTTGGAAGAACTGATATTAACAAAGAACTCAAGCCTGTACATTGGTTTCAGATAATTTACTAAACATTTAAATGTGTGAGTAATCAGTAGTATTTTATAAATTTTCTAAAGTTCGATCCTTTTCTAAAATGTCTTGTTCCTTATGTAAATAGTTACTGCAGTTGCAGTTCATCTCAAGAATCAGAATAAAAAATGACCTTGTTCCTTGCTCCACATGGCTCCTTTTTGATTTATAACTTGTTCTTCCACTTGACCAGCTTGGTTTAACTGCTGTGCTGTGTAAAACTGAAGTAAATTTTGAATGCTTTAATTAACTGTCATACTATTTGAGGATAGAGCAAATAGTTTTAGTGTATGTTTCATTACAGAAAGATGTATTCCATTCATCTGTGAACCTTTTATTCTCCCATATGTATATAATCAGATAGAGATCAAAATACATGCAATATGATTTTAAGCAGAAGTAAAACTTGTAACACAAAAGCATGTTTTAAGAAATAAGTGCCATTAAAATTCTCACTGCTCAATAGAGAACTTCAGTGGCTGACACATCCTTGAAACAAAAAGGAACAAAAAGGGGGGAAAAAAGCACAACACTGTTAAATATTTGTGTAAATTCAGTCAAGGACTTTGTATAGCCTGAAATTTCTCTCAAAGTAGAAATTATCAAGTGTGCCTGAGATCTAAAGGTGGTAGTTCTGATTCTGGAAATTTTCAAATTTGAAGTGATTTTATGTGGGTTTTAATAGTCTTTACCCAATAACTCTACAGCGTAGCCAGTGTGACAAAATCAGAAAGAAATAAATCTCAGTTCTGAGTTACACACTTCTTTTACACTTAGGTTGTAAGCTGTTTTTTCTTTCTAGTAGCACTAGATATGCCACTGATGGTAATGTCACCCAATAACTACAGGAGAGAGACAATAAAAATTAATTACTTTGATTTCCTGTTTAGTACTTCTCTGTTTCATAGTACAAGCTTTTTGATTGCAGGATTAATTGAAGCCAATCTACAGATTTCTAGAGGTTGGATACTGCCTTCTTTAGTGAACGATTTGGTATTAATAGTTTTGATCACCAGAGGTCTGGTATTTCAACTCTTTTTTCAATCTGCTTCTGTTCGGTGAATCCATTTTAATTCCAAGATTATGTTTTGCTTTATTATGAGAAACGTTGGGAATGGAGTAATGCAGTAAAGCTTCCTCTGAAAGAAAAGGGGAAGGGTCAAAATGATAATTTCTTAAATTGATGCTTATAGCCTGCTGTTCAGAGGCAACCAGTGGATCTCTATTGATTGGGGCAATTCAGCCATTTGTAAAGAAAGCCTGTGTTTATTATTGGTTTGGATTTGAACTCTGATTAAGTCCATCAGTTGTTTTCCGGGCAAATATGTCAGCAGTGTAAACGAAACTGGCAGTTAAGATCGCAAATGCTCAATGTTAGGGTAGGTTTGAGTCTAAAAATAATTACATAATTACAATTCTATTTTTTGTGTGAGTGGTTTTATGTCTGTTAAATAGAGTTCCTACTAATTAACTTCATTTTTTGTTACATTGGAAGCCTTGGAGCTCTTTACTGGTTGCTTTTGCAAATCACAATCACAAAACTTTCTGGTTTTACTAGTTCATCAGTTGTTAGACTAAATACACAAATCTAACCTGGCTAAAAAATTCAAGTAATATCCTTCTAGATAGATGCATTTTCCAGCTACCACCAGGGAATTTGGAAACACTAGAGGCATCTATCACCTAGTTTGACCTTCTTGATAAAGGCCATGATGTAATCCATCAGTTTTGCTGTTGACAATATGTACATTTATTCTTAACAAATAGTGGTCTATTTAAATGTTGACTTCCAGTGAAGTCATGCAAAGACCATGCAGGAGAAACTGTGCCTGAAATGGGGACAGGATTCTGAAATTAATTTTGTATTTGAGAGATCAGACAGAATGTTGGAATCGTTTTATTAGAGAAATAAAAAGTAATGAAAAATAACTGGAAATAATGTTTATAATTTTGTTTTTAATTGTAACATTAATTCTTCCCTCTGTTGAAGGTATAAACATACTATTGCTTTTAAACGGTATCCTAAAACTTCAGAGACCTGAACCTACTGAAATACGGAGACCACTTTAATCAAGCAAAGGCACAAAGTTTGAATGTTTCAGTGGAAATGAGATTTAATATTTCAATTTCTTTTCTTGAAGACAGAGAACATGTGACAGCTAAAAATGAGTCCCTTCAGTATGTTTATTGACTTTACAAGTCAATATAATCTATCAAAACACCTTGTAAAGCCAATTTTAATTGGGATATAGAAATTATTTTGAAACTTCCCACCTTCTTGTGGAGTTAGACAGTCATATTTTATTAATTAATAACTTATAAATAAAAGCCAAGTTAGTTACTTCACTGCTGTTTGTGGTAGAAAGGGGCAGTGAGTGGATTAAATTTGAGGCCTAGTTTTCTTGACAGTGATTTCATAATATTTCCCACCTATTACTGTACTTATCTCAAGCTTCAAGTAAATGTGCGTCTGTAGTTCCACGGCTTCAGTAACAGCCCGTTTGCTGAAACTCTGGTTTGGAACTTCCTTTAGCTTAACTTTACAAGTTTGAGAGGTGGGTTATACAGTTGATTTTAAGAAGAAAAGTTGCACTTGTATTGTTTTAACCAGCTTTGGTGATCAGTAAATGGAATTGAAAATCAGTATCTTATGACACTTCGGCAATGGTTGCAACTCTTTTTAAAATGTACACTAAAAGCGCATATCAACTACTGGAAAAGAAGAAAGATGTGTGTGCTGCTTCCTGAAAGTGAAACTGGGACTTATGTTTATAAGGAAATTTGGTTCTCTTGTCATTGTGCCAGTCTGATAGGCACGTAGTATTTCTTTATTCCTGAGGGAAACAGGGAAACAATTGTACGAAGACATGTTTTAACAGTGTCTTGCTTAGCATGGCAGGGGTTAGCCATGTTTTGAAGCCTTCTGGGAAGCAAGAGCCTGGGCATTATCTGTGAGGCCAAATGATGAGAAATTTTGAGTAAATGGTGTGGGGAAATACATGCACATACTGAAATTATTATAAAAGTTATTACTGCCTGAGGGAACACTTCACAACAAAAGCAATAATTAAAAGCAGTATTATCCTGGCAAGACACGGAGAACAAGATCTGTTCTTATAACAGAAGCATAATTGTAGTCTTGTCAAAATATCATTAGACCCTGTGGCTATTGAAAGAGCGTCTTTCCAACATGGTTGGACTTTTTGGAGTCCATTTTTTATGCTTTAAGTAATTTAGCAGTTTTCTATCTACATTTTTTTTCTTTTAATTTTTATAGTCAGCTTGAATAATAGTGTTTTTGTGAAGATCAGAAAAAAGGGAAACAAGTGGGACCAGATGCCCTTCCACCTAAAAACCCCTTCAGATTTAAGGGAATCATACATTGTTATTGCAAAGCTGTTTCATCCTCCTGATGGCTTCTTGGTATGGAAAATTAGGAGATGCATTATAGAGGAAAGCCATGATGATTGTTAATTTAAACCCCCAATGTTTTAGAAGGCTCCTTTCAGCTTGAGTCAATGAAACATGAGACATGGGAGACTATCTAAACCAGGTTTTATCAGTAGTGCTCATATAATTCCTGCTGTCATGTTATTCAAGAAACATTGCATGTATGTAAATATATCCTTTTGGAGGCGGTCTTTTCAGTGAAGCATTGTTGTTTAAAGAAGATTATTGTTTTGGTTGTTGAGCGCTATCCTGTTGAGATACTAGCAACAAAAAGAGGGAGTTCAAATATAAATCTTCATTATGTAACTATAAAAATGTCAAAGGTAAACATATTTAACAGCAAGTCTGTACAGAAAAATATAAGTACATGTGTACACTGATACCTTTTAATGTTTATCTTGACTTTTAGTCTCTGTATTTTGGTAATTGTTAGGTGTGTTTATAGGCATTTAGAGCAGCTGATCACAATTGACTTAAAGAACTCAAGTGCTCTTCTCAGAGTTGCTTGGTGATGTTATGAATACTTCAGTTCTGCTAATCACTTACATCTGGCAGTAGTTTGAGAAGGCATAGTTTTATTATTTTTCAACTTTATTTGTTATTTTTTCCTAAAGCTACTTAAGAAAATTTAAGGTTTAGTTGTGTTGTTCTCCAAGTTGTTTCTTTTCATCAGTTTCAGGGCGGGGTGGAATCAGAAGTAGTATTTTAAAATCAACATAGCTCGATGAATCCTAAGATATCAAAATTCAGCTTTCTGAAGCTGGTTATAAAAGTGATTGAACCAATTTACTGTTTCAAATAAATAGTAATTGAATCACTCCAATTCCTAAAATTCAGCAATTATTTTGATAGTTGGTATGCAAATGTTTAAAAACTTGAGTTCCTTTTCTTGGCTGAATTACTTCATGAAACTTGTTTACTGTGTAAAACTAAGGTAGTCTGCAATCCAGTCTGTCTGCAGCATTCGGTAATTTTTGTTTAAATTGGTTTTTAATTGTGAACTTGTCAGACTCAAAACTAATTAGATGTTCTTGAAACCTTACTCTTTGGAAATAACTTGGAAACAAATACTTTATAAGGTGGCTTAGTCAAAATCTAGTGTGATGTGAGAGCTGCTGCTCCATGCTGACATGAACACACTCCCAGGCTTTCTTCCTTAGTCCCTTCCATCTTGGATGTCTGAAATAGGAACTTTAAAAACTCGCTGGCTCCTATGTTCTTTTAAGTACTTGGACTTTCTGATGACTCAGTTTGCATACAGATATGTGAATTTTAGTGATAGTTACTGTCATACTGTGTGTGTCTGTATGTGCATGTATATTTTGAAGTTTTCTGATTTCAGAACTCCTGAAAAAAATTAAAATGTATAAAAACTTTCATGGTTTGGAAACTGTAGCCTGTAGGAAGAGATTAGTCTTAACAATGCAGCATTGTCTATTGAGTCAATTAAGCGTGTAGGTTTAGCTAGCTTGGGAACAAGTTCTAGCATGTGACATTATAAATAGCACTCTCTCATAACAAATGTAAGCTTAGTAAGTGGGCCATAATTTCCCCTGCCCCTTTATCAGGGTTTTTTAGGCAACTGTAGTCACAAAGAATTTCAGTCTTTCCGATGATTGTCTTGGGGTGCTAATACTATGTGCCTAGGGAGTGTTGGATCAATATAAGGCTGATTTTCTCAAAGTGTTGTCTGTCTTCCTGACTTTCTTGGGCACATGATTTTTTTTTTTTCTGTTTATCCATATGTAGAAATGGAACCCTTTGACCCAATGGTTCAGAAATCACTAAGGGTATTGCTAAACCTGTCCCTCTTCTCAACAGCTTGAATACACCACCTGATCTAGCAAAAAGTAATACCATTTAGAATAAATATTTCTGTAAATTATCATAGCTGTTTTCTTAATAGATCATTATCCTTCAAGCTAAAATTATCCTCTGAAGTAATAGTTTTCAGGAGGTGATCAGTCACTGTCTGGTCACCTTCTAGATGTGAATTGATGTTAAAATCATGGCAAACTAAAGGGTTTCTTGTCTTTAGCTATCAGCAAATGGAAGAACCTTGTCTTTGTAGTGGGTGGTGCCCTTTAAGCCCTGATTTCATATGATTTTGTTTTGTCTTCTGGATTTGGACTCAGCTTTGTACTGGAATAATCTTTTTTCCTTCTTTCACTCCCTCTCCCAGTCCTGTTGTATTCAGTGGAGAATTAATTCAGACTGAATCTCCTTCAGCATGAACCTCACATCAGATTTCTCTTTGCATTTATGAAAACAGGCAACAGAAATTCCAGTAGCTTTCAGTGTAGACTTTTAATTTTAGGTAATATTTGTAATGTGCCTAAATGGATCCCCCTATTGGAAAAGTGAAGCTGTGTAACGTCTTACAAAACAGTATTTTGCACTGTTAAATGCTGCCAGCTTTATCTTGTCTCCTCCTTACTAGAAGTCTCAAAAACCTTTGGTAGAATGTAATAAATGTGATCCCTGTTAAAAAAAAAAAGTCAGTTACAATCAAAAGATATATTATTTTAGCCTTGATTTAAAGTACAGCTGTCATCAGCCTTTCCAATCGTTGTTCCACTTACATTTAAAAGACCAAGTTCTGAAAGTGAGTGCATTTCAGAAGGATAGCATTCATCTTTCAGACAGTATAAACTGGTGGTCTCCAACATGGGGTGTGTATAACCCAAGTGCTGTGAAAGACAGTCCAGTGGGGTGAGGAAAATGTATTTTGGACCATTAATAAATAAAAATTAAGAAGTAAAATAGTGCTTAGTTCATCTTTAGCACATCTTTTTCTTCTTTCTGTGTTGGTATATGATTTATAATATACATCATGTATTACATGTATATTATTTATAAATGTGCATAGATTGTGGGTGCATGCTCAAAAATGTTTTACTGTTAAGGTTTGTGGTAAAGAAGTTTGGAGACCACTGGGCTAAGTTACCTTGTAAGCAAACATTTTGGCATGTTTGTTTTTGTTGTGTTCTTTGTCCTGCTCCCCTTTCCTATTGGAAAATCACTGCATTCTCTTATAACTTTGTGTTTAAAATATCAGGAACAAAGGGGTTTTCATTTTTTAGTAGATCAGGTTTACCTCTCTGGGTATATGTTTGGTATGAACAAAGAAATTATAGTAAAGATTGCTTTGGTCCAGTTGGTTTGGTATAAAAATCTTGGAAATTGCACTAACAACATAGTGTTAGGTTTACTGGGGTTTATAGGCTAAATTAAAAAATAAGACTTGTCACATTTTAAGTTAAAAACCTAACTTTGGAGGTCATGTGTCATAATGATGAGTTGAGATATACATATTACTCAAGTAGAAAACATAAAACTGAATTATTTTGATCTTCATCCCCATTTATGTCTGTATTCTTTTACTTTTATTTATATGTCAATTTATGGGGGTGTTTTTGTTGTTAATTTGGAAGTTATAAGCTTATTGACCTCTTGGTTACATCGTGCATCATAAAATGAAATGAAACTTAGGTGCAGATGAAACATTTAAGCTTTTTGCCATACATTAAGCACTTTTCAATTCAAATTTTAATAAATACAGGTGTTCAGATTGGTTTTAGTAATTTTTCGGTAACTTGCTCAAAAAAAGGCAATAGGTCTGAACATATTTCTTCTGTACAGTTGCAGGATTGATGTAAGACACTTCGTCCTACAGCCAGTCCAAAGATTCTTAAATTGCTCGAGTCTTGTATCAGGCAATTACTCAGCATTTTCATAAAGTATGTTTTTGAAGGGGGTTTATTTCCAAAACAGTCTTGGATGTCCTTCCTGTATGACATACAGCAGAAGGAGGCTGGTTACAGTGCATCTATTCCTTGGCCCTGATATGATATTATTAAAACATTACAGCAATCTGAACCTTTAACATAAAAACTTACAAAACTGTAGTCCTGAACTTTAGCCTTTTCCCGTGTTACAGATTTGAGTTATACCCCTGTCTTACTGCTGCTTCTGGAGACGGGGTTTTGTTCATTTATTAGTGTCTAGTGTTGGCATTTTTACTTTTGGATATTTTAGATATTTTGGACCAAAGCTTTTTCTTAACTGTGGGGACTGTAAGAGCGCAGAAGCTGCAGTAAGCTGATGTCGCTCCACACTTTTCAGATAATAAATTTAATTCCTTAGATAGGAATGGGATAATATAATCATTAAGTAAATACTTGTCAGAAAATGTGATGGCATCAGCAGAGCCCCCTAGTGTGGTTTGGGTAGGTGGTGGTGGTGTAAGAAGGGGTTTTTGCCTTGTATTACCTGAATAACAAAAGCAGGAGAAATGCCTTAATTTTATCGCAGCATATACCATGGGAGGCTTCCTGTCTGCATAGCAACATCAGCCAGAAGAGTAAGAATTTCTCTTCAGTACTGAGGGAGTCAAAGATGTGCATGGTGGCAAAATAGCATGTGTTACTGACTCTTGACCCAGTTCTTTCTTGTTTGGGGTTTTATTGTCAGGGCAAGTTCGAAAGTTGAGTGATGTGTTCGTATTGCAAATGTCTCAGGTGATCTGGTGTCTGTGCTTTCTGCTGGCTAGCACATTGTGTACCCAGCATTTGTATGAGTGGAGGAAGTCTTGGGTTTCGTAGGTGTTAGGTGTGCTGACCTTTGTGGCCCACCCCTAAAAAGGCTTGAGAAGTTTGATAAAGCTTTTTGTCAGAACTGTGCTGTGCCTTATTATACCCACTAATAAAAACATGGCAAATGGTGGTAAAAGCTGTCCAGCAAAAGAGGAGAAAAGGAATTTGGTATTGTGTTTTTGTACACCTTTAAAAATTTCTTCACTAAATATTAATGATGATCAGGTCCAGCTCTTTTCTACATATACTTTCTGCTTTTTATTACAATATGGCTATTTTATAGATCTCTCCTTGCATCTACATCTAAACTTGTTGAAGTAGTTCTGGAGACCTTGTGAAGTGTCTCTACTTCTGTTGCATCTTTTTACAGGTGAACAAATCCAAGTAACTGGGTCAAGATCCCACTTCCACTTCTGTGTTTTTATATGAACTATAATATTCCTTCTTTATTTACGTATTTTATTGTTTTCAGCTTAGTATTCTGGCATTCTCAATATTTTGTTGTTGTGTCCCAATAGAGAGGGTTTGTTTTCTTTCATGTTTTGTGAACAGAGGCAACTAAGAAGAGGAAGTCTGTTGGTTCCACCTAGGAAGATAAAACTGTAGGATGAGCCTCTCTCTTACTAGTTATTGTTACATCTTGAGAGTACTTAAACAGTTTGAAATACCTAGTTAGTGGGGCTGTACATCTTGACTATTCTGGAAGTACTTTTGACTCCTGGTAACATAATAAACTCAGAACAGCTGCTAGAGGTAGGTTCAGCATCAAACACACTGGCTGAATTTTAATTGGCTTCATCTGTCCAAACATATGGGTGATGGCACTGGAGACAGAACTTCACACAAGTAGTTATATAGAGAGGAAGGAGCCTGGCTTGATTTTCAGGGTGGTAAAAAAGCTTTTCGAGCAATGCTGAGAAAGTTTTATTTGTAAAGTGGTATGAAATTGTGTCCCCAAAATATGAAGCCTCAGAAAGT
This sequence comes from Taeniopygia guttata, assembly GCF_048771995.1. Lineage (NCBI taxonomy): Eukaryota > Metazoa > Chordata > Aves > Passeriformes > Estrildidae > Taeniopygia > Taeniopygia guttata. Next base: position 40,765,785 of record NC_133024.1, read on the forward strand.
TAATTCTTTAAGATACAAAATTTATATTACTTTCCCCTACTTGGACCAATACTTGAATCCATTTTCTAGGAGTAGATATTTTGAACTGGCTTAGAGCTTTCAGTGTATACACTATGGGGTAAATTTTTTATGTATAAGAAAATCCTGTGGATTGGTAGATTTGAATTTATAAAAAATTGCAAGTGGATTTAATCAACCATCTAAAACACAATTACTGTTTTGCTTGATATCTCAGGATGTCTTGATTACTTAACTTTAAGACCTAACAGTAAAAAAGTGTCTTAGGTGTGATACTGGTCTGGAGCTGGAAAGTGCTACAAATCTGAATCTTGATTAGCTGGCTTCATTTTAGTCTTCATTAGGATGGTGTGATGTGTGGGTTCCACTTGTTTAAGTCCAGAAATGGGGCAAATAAACATCTTAAACTTTTTCCAAACCAAGGCAGACTAGTATCTATGTATTTGTATGCAAAAAAAAGGAGCAAACTTTGTGAATTTGCCGTTCAAAATAGAGAGATTTGCAGCCTGCAATTTTTGAATTTTTCAGAGAAATCAAATGTTTTAGAATGCTAGGTTTCCAGGCTGTTCAAACAAGTAGAACTTGTGTTTTAGAATGTGTCTCCATAGAAATTCTTTCCTCCCCCACCAAGTTCTTTCATATTTAGTTTCCATAACCAGTGCACTATTGTGAAGGAGGGGAAATGCAGGTTAACTGCAGGGAAGCCAGCCAATCACTCCAGCATCAGAGCCGACTCCAGGGCTTGTGGAGCTAACCTTTGTGAACTCCACAAGGGGCCTCTCCGAGGAGAGCCATTTTTCCTGCCTTGTAATGGTAAAGAAAAAACTTGGCAACTCCTTTGATCAGCAAAGCAAAAACAAGGAGAGCAAGGAGCAAATGGGCAGCTTTGTGCAAAAAACTGCTAAGTCAGTACTGGCATTCTCTGTGCTGAGAACAGTGTTACCACCTTACACAGAGTATGTGCACATTTCTATAGGGTACTGGAATATTTGGAAAACCCTTCAGTTCAAAACTAAGGGAAAAATCTTGGTTCTTACCAGTTATGGTGAAGTAAAAGCATTTCATCTAATTATTTGCAATGTGAGGGTGAGGAAACTTTTTTTTTTCCTTGGAGGTCAAGATTTTCAAAAGAGGATTGCACAATGCTAAAAAAAATAATTCTAGCATTGGGAAGTGATCATTTCTTGTATGCAGCTGGCATATATTTTTACTGTAAAACTTACTGCTTTGCAGCTTTTGATGATATTTTTTTTTCCCATTTCTTAGTTAATGCTTACAGTGAATTTCAAATACATGCTTAAAGAAAGAATTGTAGTTTTGCTTTGCAAGTATGTAAAGTTTTGTTTTGGCTTGTACAGATTGAAAATCAAACCTGTTCTTAACAATGGGAGAATTTTAAATCAGCTTTTAGTGTCTCTTCTCCATTATGTTTTTTCACTGTTCTTCTGCCACTGATACACAAATGTCTCTGTGTCCTTCTGTTACTCTTGGTATTCTGATAACTTGTGTTGCTCATCTGTGGTAGTTTTCTGCTCAACAAATTTGGTTCATTCTCCCACCTGAGCTAAAATGCTCTCTGTTCTTCCTCTGCCTGAGAGTAGGAGAGGGTTCCTAATGCTTTATTCAGTACTTCCTTCCATTCTGGTGAGAGTCTGCCTCCCAGTTCTATCTCCCAGACCAGTATATTTCTGTCCAGTGGGTTCAACAGCTCATTCATTCTTGGCAAGAATTCTTCCTGTGGTTTGTAAATTTGCAGATTTTGACCTCCTTCCTTGGTTTCTTCAGCATCTCTTCATGCAGCTTGGCTCCTTGGGAGAAGTTGATATTACAAGATTGCCAGATCCTCTGCAAGACATTTGTTCTTTTATGCTTACGGTATTCACTTTCTTTTGATGTTTCATCCTTTTCTCTGCCACTCCCTAATTAATCACCTCCAGTACTGTGCTGAAGTGTTCACTGTGAATTTGGTTTTTTACATGACTGTAAATAAATAAATAAATAGCAGTTGTGGAGTCAGATAAACCATGTTTTAACATCTGCTCTTTTGAAGTGTAGTCTCCTTCAATTTTATGAAAGTACAGAAATTACTTGAGTGTCATGATCTCACAAAATAGCTACTGGTTTTTAGTAATTAAACAGTTTATTAGATCCTTGCACAGTTCTGGATAGGATGCAAATTAATTTTTAATGGATGTGATTTATTTTAGTGCAAACTGCTCTTCAGCAGCTTTCACCTGTAGAACATTTTTACTCTAACATATTCAGTGATTTTCAGATAAGGTGCTAGATAACATCTCATGAAGATATTCAGGAAATTTATTTGTTTGAAATCCTTTGTCACAGATGATTTTCTAAGTATATTGTAGCACCATGAGTCTGTCAGCTGATTTAATTTGTCTTGTGTGTACTGACACTGATGTGGTCCCACTACAGTTACTGTATTTAAGGGACAAATCCCCCACTGATTGCATAGACACAATCAGCAAAGAGCAGTTTGTCCTGTGAGCAGGACAGGGGTGCCCCAGCCCTGCTCCTCCTCCATGTGGGAGCAGTGTTGGTAGCAGCTACTTCCAGCCAGCTCCATGCATGCTCTAGCACAGAAGGTGGTATTTGGCTGCTTTGGGTGATGCTTGCTGTCCAAGCAGCTGTTCCCTGTAGCAGAGTAAGAGAGTTACCAGGTAAGATTGCAAGATTACAGGACTACTGCAAGTTACTTAAAATTGCAATCCTGACAAGCTCAGCATATATGAGTAGTCAAGTCAGAGGTGAGGAGAAACCTAGTACGAAGAAATGGGACTCTGAAATACAGCCAGTCAACCCAGGGCCTGGTTGACTTTCTTTCATATGTCTCCTGCAGTATATTCTTTGCTCTTGGTATACTCTTAAATTTTGTTGCTCTTGCTAAACATAAATATGTAAGTAGATTTCTTATAAAGAAGCATGTTACATTTTCAGGCATATAACAGTCCTTTTCTGGTCTCATTTGAACATAAATATTTTGTAACAATTTTCTGAAGGAATAGATTTCTGAAAATATATTTAAAGGATAACAAGGTATCAGAGAAGAGTGACCAGAATGTTTAATGTCTCAGTTTATACAACTAGAATCACAATATCTTGGAATAGATTTTTTTCTTTTTAATGTACAGTTTACTTTTAAAAGGTTTTGAGATAAAGTTTAAAATTATGACCTGTGTAGTGATAATGAAGTGATTGCAAAATAAATTTTAAGATAACACTAAACAGTGAATGTTTGCTACTGAACTTTGAGTGATAAATTCTGGAAGGAAGTTGCTGTGTAAGTACCTGGAACTATGAAGTGTTAAACCACAGCTTAGAAAGCATTAGCGAAGTAAATGTTTACTTTTTGGTTCAAAACTAAGAAACTTGGAACTGAAGAGCAGAGTGGTTTGTTTCCTTCTTCCTTAATTCTGATTGTAAAAATTATGTGGAAAAAAAAAAAAGACATCTGTTACAGTAAGGTTTCTTTACCTGGTGACTAAATACAGTTCAGTCATTTTATAGGAATATCAAAGATTATTGGAACGGGGCAGACCAAAAGGATTATATTTGCTCAGTGTTCAATTTTAGCAAGCTAAGTGTGGATGTCTGAAATATTATGAATTAAAAATATATTGGGAGTTTCAATCTCCTCTTGAGGTATCTTTAATCTTTTGCCTTCAGGTACTGTTTACATCCTCTGATCTGAAGATTATAGTTTAGAGTACTCAGTTGAAAGGGCAAGAGTGGATATATTCTGCAGTTTGCAGTGACAGTGAGTCAGAGTGTTGTAACTGTGCACATGCAGTTTAGGCGCCTTGCCCTAGCAGGTGTGTATCCTTTATACAGGCTTGCTTCCTGAGAGCTTGGCATAAAACTGGGATCAATATGGTTCCATTAACTGTGTTCTCTAATCTACTGTTTAAATTTCAGAAAAGCTGTGTCTTATTACTCGTGTTGGAATTACTGATATGTGATATGCATGTTGGCTCTTCTGACATCAGGAGAATTATATTTTCCAAACATGGATTGTGAAACAAATATGTTTTGTCTTTGGAATTTTTTAGGCTAACTACTGAATGAGCTGAACCCAAGCAAATAGACAAAACCTAGACAACCTCCAGAGCTTGCAGTGAGAATTTTGTTTGATTTGAAAGTTTTAAAACAATTTTGGATACCTAGTTGATGGACAAAAGTGGTCCTGTAGGATGGTGATAAGATACTTGGCTATAGGAAGTCTATTTTATAGAAGAGATTAAAGGAACTCAGTTTGTCCAAGAGTTCAAAGTGACAATACTCATGGGAAAAAAAAAGCTGCTTTACCCTCCAGGGGATTTCTAAAACAGTTTGTGAATTTGCAGGCAAAAATCCTAAGAAACTGGAAGCCGATAATGACGGCTTTTGTAACTGAAAGGGAGTGGAGGAAAGGGGTGGGTCATAGGGAAGTGCTGACTAATGGTGAGCAAACACTGTAAGGGAGTTCTTGCGTTGAGGGCTGATCTCACTTCCTGAAGAAAAACAAACTCTGTATTATCCAAGCATAAAATTTGGACTGGGGAAGTCTCTGAACTGGTAGAAAATGGGGAGGGGCGATGCTAGAAAGAAAGCTTGATTATAATGATGTTAGCCATTAAAAAACCCACACAATTGTCTTCTGAGACAGAAGTTAGTAGTAATCAGTAGTGACCTGTTGTCTGATCTCTTGTGTGGGTAGGATGTATTCATATCTTTAGAGAGGTCTGTTACTAGTAAGCATTATTTTAAATACTAGACATATGAGTCTAGTGAGTACATGTTTTTTAAAAATGTATTACAGTAATTATAGTGTTTGTTCCCCTCTCTCATGGTAGCATCACAGTCCCTTCACCATCCAGCTCCCCCAGTGACAAGTGCTGATTTTCATAACTAGTAGATGAAGACTGCAGGGATTATAAATTTGGGATTAATTTGTACTAAGTTAAGGTGATAACTTTAAGTTATATAGGATTTATTTGGAACTTCAAAGCATACAAATCTGCTGAAATTCAGTGAAATGAGGAGATCTGTGGTTTTTGCTGTGTGATCTGTTTTGCATCTAAGGGTTGAACAACTTCTAAATAAGTACTTCACTATGTTTATTGATAAAGTGTGGTAGTTGCTAATTTTGGCAAAGACTAAACTGTTAATACTTTAAGAACTGTTAGTAATCAAAGTGATATGCTTTTAGATAAAATCATGTGCTTGTCATATTTTGTCATCCCTATTTGTAATTCCCTCTGTACCAAAAGATACTCAGAAAGTAAATTAAATTACTGCAAATCAAATACATAAATGCTGAGGTATTGGTATTTATTGTGATGATTTAATGAAATAAATTAAGACTTTAATTGTTGCTAGAAAGCTAGGGTTTGTTTTGTTGACGATGATTTTACAGTCAAACTTTTAGTTTCTGTTCAATCCTGGACTTTGCTATTACTCTGTTACTTAGTCAAGCAGGGCGGTTGGGCTGGATGACTCCAGTAATCCCTTCAACCTTTCAGTTTCTGTGAATACCCAAATTCTTAATAATAAACCAAAAAGTAAACTAATATTTCCAGTTGATAACTTCTGAAACATGTAGTGAAATTTGAGTTCAAAATTAGTTTAATTTCCTTTGCTTATTTTACAATGGGCCTTTGAATATGTTTAAATTGATGCTTCTTAAACTCTTTCTGAATGGTGAAGAGAAATGTAGAACCTGCAACTTTAAAAGCCTCAGGTCAAAAACATTTTAAGGTCACTTTTAAAGATAAATGAAATAGCTATTATATTTAAGTGTACTGTACATTTAAATGATAATCAAAATTATACACTAAGTAATTTAGTTTATTCTCAGGCTTTTACTCTGTATTTTCTTTGCCGCTCAAGGTTAAATGGGTAAACAAAAATAACTTGTCAAAGCATAGCCTTCAGACAATATCGTGTATCTGGGGTCAAGAAATCTGTTGCCTCTGGATTGTGAAATCTGTCTTCAGGGATTTGAAGGTGGGGGAGGAAAAAAAATATTCTGCTGGCAGAAAACAGTATGCAAGATTGTCTAGGGTTGACTGAGCAGGTATCTTACAAGTACTGACTCAGGCAGCAATTGCTGTTGGAAGATTCTCTTCTTTGTTTTTCTTAGCATTCTGCAGAATCTTTAGGGACAGGAGTAATTGCCTCGTACCTCAGCAGCACGTGATGGTTGTCTGAATTGTAAAAATAAAAAACTCTCCCTGAAACAAAGTCGTGAGAAGGAAACAGATGACTTGAGTATTATATGAAATAAAGTTCAGCCCTCAAATGAGGGAAAAGATAGTCCATAAGACTATTTATATGACTAAAACTGAGAACATCTGAACAGATTATCAGCTTCAGGTGTGAAGTGTGAGCTTTGAAACATAAATTAAAAAAAGATGTCAATGTTAATGATTTTAATGGCAAGAAAAACAGGTTCACTTTGTAGCAGAAAGCTTCATTTCCAGTAGGTCCTACCTAATGGTTCTCTAAGAGTCAGCTCATCCTGTCAAGGCCATCTGGGAGTGATCATTGTCTGAACACTCAAGCAACCAGTTTGAACTGCCCTCTGAGACTTCCTACTTAGAGCAATAAGGAAACAACCTAAAGAATCTTTTTATCTTAATATTTTGTTTTCCTTAATGGTGGTTAGCCTCAGGGTTAATCGACAGGATTGCTGGGAACAGCCCCCTTTAGATACTAAGACAGCTGGCTATAGCAGCTTTTATGGCAGCATGCTTAGGCAAGCCTCTCTGACTTGAAAACCTTCAGGCAACAAAAGTAGGGTGTTTTGAGAGGGGCGTAAAATTGCCTGGCTTCTCTTCATGCAAAGAAGCATTTGATTTCCCTCTTGCTTTCTTTGTCTCCTTTTAAGAGAGAGAAATGAGACAGAATCTCTGAGATAAAAGGACACAAAAGTAATAAAGTTTTCCATGGCCCATCACTTCTGAAAATCATCTGCCTTCCCTTAATAAATGTGAAAGCTAGTGTTTGTGTAATCTTGTCTTTAGTTTTACAGAAGGCATCTTGGGGAGGTCTTCCGCATTTGCTAAGCAAGGGTATAAGAGGATATCTGGAAAGTCAAACAAATATAGTAATTTCACTTGAAATAGCAGTAGAGACAGTTCTTCCTTTAGATTTGCCCTCCTTGGTGATATATCTTTATCTCTTTCATTGGGGAACTGAGAGGGGAAGTTTAAATAAATCTGGTGACAGATAATGTGATCACAGCGTTTAGTCCTTTATAGACTTTAGAAAATAATTGAACTGGAAAAAAGAGTACAAAACAAGGAGTTTTCTTTTTAGTCTCTATAATACTGCTATGTCTTATACTTTTCAGAGTAATGGAAAAAGCTCTGGAAATGAAAATGTCCTTGTACTCCTTATTTGTTCATGAAACTCAGAAAATTATTTTATTTGGGAAATCCACAGTGGAATACAAGAATAATACTTTCGGGAATCAATTTAAAAACTTGTAAGCATTGTGATACCAGCCCTACTTTTCTATATGAGGTCCTGAAGTAAAAGGCAGGAAAAGGGGCAGGAGGAATAAGAATAATAAATACAAAATAATAATGCATGTTATTGCTTCCATTTTGTCTTTGACAAAAGGTAGTTGTTTCAAGAACACATTATAATAAAAGTGGTGCTACCTTGGCAAACCTTTGAACATCACATCATGGGTTCATCTCTTTCTTTTCTTTTTCATCTCACCGTCTTTTCATCGTGCATGTGTGGTCAGACTGCCTGCTGCACTCACATCCATTTTAGCATATTACATACTCTGAAGTGAGGACCTTTCTGTTAATGCTTTCTTAAGAAGTGCAGTGCTGTTCTGCAGCTTCAAAACAGCGTGGTGTTTATAATCAGTACAGAAAGCTTAGTTTTTAATTCCTTGGTGTATGTATTGTGCACTGTCTGCAAGCAGGCCAGTGCTAATGAAGGCTGCCTTTGAATGCCTTAATACTAAATACTGTGTTTTGTGTATCAGTGTCCACAGCTTTGTGGGCCATGCTTTCTGGAATTTCTGGTACCTCTTAGTATCTTGCAATATTCAATCACCTTAGGAATAAATTCCTGAGAGATTTGTTGAAGAACTTGTCTGACTAGTAATGACTGTGTGCAAAATCTGTTTCTTGACGAATTAGACTTTTGTCAGATGCATCTAGGCTTCCCATATTGCATTGTTCTAGTTCAGATTCAGACCATTAATTTGCTGGAAGAATTTCTGCTGCCTGTAATTTCATAGGATAGCATGTGGTTTTATTTCATACTTAGGTTAAAGAACTTGAACTCTGACAGGCTCTCTTCCCACCTGGTCAACAGGATGCTTGTGCCCACCATTCTCTTACTTTTTGCTTTTATTCTATTTTAAAATTAATGAAATCACAGCTGTGGCACCACAGGATTGCACACTGAACCACTTGCATGTCAATTTTAAGGTATGCTTTTGCAAGCTGAATGAAGGTAAGAACCGTCTATTGTCATTTTACCAGTGTGCTCTCTGGCATCATACGCCTGTGGTGCAGTTTGGTGAGAACATGATCAGTGGTGTAGATGGAATAGTCCAACACAAGCTTCGTTTAGTTAATGCATTAAGGCTGCCAAGCAGAAGGAAGAATAAGGAGAACTCAAAAATACAGCCGTTTTATGTATTTCAGGAATATTCAGAAAAATGTATCAATGTTTCTAGTTGTTTCAGGAATTAGACCATACCTGGAGACATTACCATCCTTAAGAGATAAACTGTTACAGATTTTAGGGGCTTTTTCTGATGCTTTTTGTGAAACAGTGAAATTAAGAAGTTTTGAATGTTACTGCCGTGTACTTTTATAGAAATCAGGCTGTAACAGTCCTGAAACCTAAGGAAATATTGCAAATAAATGGACAACACAAGTGGAGAAACAGTGCTTTCCGTGGCAATGGGTGGAATATAATCTCTCCATATATGAGATTTTCGTTGCTCTGTAACCAGCCTTTTCTTTTGCTGGATTTTGTTGGATTTTTTTCTGTACAAAGCCAGTTGAAAAGTCCTTAAAGGGTTTATGGTCACTTTAAGTGTGTATCCTTGTCTAAGAATGGTGCAAATTCAGGGAAATGTTTATGGAGGACTGAATTAAGGGTAGAGGTAATTGCTAACTGAGCTGTCTCATCTCCCCTTCAGGCTTTTCTCTGTACTGTTCCTGCATGGAATTTAAATCTTCTCAAATAATGTATTTAAAGTATAAATCCATAATTTTGTTACAGCACCTGCAAAGTCAGCTATGCTAATTAAAAATGGCCCATATATCTGAAGACTTATTAGATTCATGTTTTAATCCTTTCCAATGCTCAAAATTCCCTGAATAGGATAAAAAAGGGTGCATGCACAAAGAATGTCACGCCTTCTATCCTCAGGCAAAGCTGAATCCGCTCCATTGTGTGTAAATATCCTAAGATCATCAGCAGCCATAACCCAGAAGTCTCTGCATGCTTCACTCCAGTTTTTGACAGTGGTAATTAGACCAGTTCATGTCGTACTCAAAACCTTATTTTCATCACATTTCTAAATGCAGCTATTGAAAATTTACCTGTGAGAATCCCCCTAGCTCATCAGCCCTGTCAAACTGATCTTCCAGCTATTGCCACTTTCTTAGGAATATTTATCCAGCTCTATTTTTGAATTAGTGGATTTTGCCACTTTGACAGCTGCCCTCTGGTCAGACCACCATATTGGAATTCTGGTCTAGAGCTCAGGCCTCTGCAGAAGTAGATACACTGATTTCTTCCCTGCCTGCAAAAATAGTAGCTAAGTGGGTACAGTGCCTGTGCACAGGACAAGTTTGTATAAGATTTGGTAAAGAGGTTAGTTGATTTTTATTTTTTTCTTTGACAATCTGTGGTAGTTTCAAGAGCAGAAATATAGAGTTTCTCCCGGAATCACCAGGAAAGCTAACTTACAGTATATACATCAAGACCTGACATGCTGAAATGTACTGGTGAGAGCTCTAAAATAATTCTGGCATTTATGAGAAGACACTGTCACTTTATTAGTCCTTAAAGTTAATAGACAAATATAAATAAAAAGAGAAAACCTTTCAGAAAGTGATGCATTATATGGATTAAAGAAGCTAGCTGGTTAGGAAGACAAAGAAAAAATGAAAGAGTAGACTCTATATCTCATTCATTTAACAAAACAGAATCATAGGTGACATGCTAGTCAATGGAGCAGCTGACATTTGGGATTTAAAGTTTAAATTTCACACCAAAAATAGAACATAATTAGGTTTAGTTTCATTTGTGCACTTGCTTATGTTACGCAAAGACTTCCCTAGCTATCCCCAGAACAAAAAGTACTCAGTGCCACGTCAACACCCTTGGGAGGTCTGTCATGATGTGGTCAGTGGTATGCGTTTGTGTTTTGCTTTTCATAAAATGTGAGTTCCAGTGAATTCTTAACAGTCCCAAAAATCTGAAAACCAAAATCCAAAATCTCAAGTTCACTAGAGACTGAAAATAATTTTCTCACAGACATTAAATATAAGTCTTTTCTAGACTGTTAAAACACAAGCATTGCATTATGGAGAGATGCTTGCATAGTTTTTATAGTGATGCTTTTATACTTAGGAAAAACTTGTCTTTCTGTGTGTTTGAGACTAAATTTTTAAAATGGCCTTTCATGAAGAGCCATGTCCAAATGTACTGAGAAGTGGCGGATTATTTATTCTTATCTATTCTTTTATGTGTAGATCAGACCTCTTATGTTTTTTTGCTGTTGCAGAAATTTCATACAGTATGATTATCTGGTACTGAGGATTAGAATATCTGTTCATTCTCTTTTACTTTTCTTTCTAACGTTACTTTTCTATTGCACACTTCAGTGAAATAGTCTTGCAGTTCTGACCTGCTTATGTTAATAATGTCTGTCTTAAGGAGATCTGTTTCTGTGAAAGGGGAGTTCTAATTATAAATGATATGGCATATATAAGGTGGTTCTATGCTAATAAAGGCAAAAAGGGCAAGAAAGACATATGATTTTGTAATGACTGGAAATGCTCAAATGAAGTTCTCAGCATGCCCTGGAAAGTACACCTGCCAATGGGGACTCTGTAGTTGCAATATATACTGCAGAATATCAAAACTGAAGACCTCTTAGATAAACCTTTCATGAAGAATTTAAATGATTCTTTGAGTGTCTTTTTTGTGTTCATTTGTTTCTGACATAGCTTTTAACAAAACATTTTGTGTCATTTCAGTGCAGCAACTGGAGAATGAATGGGAAAGTATCTTACACACTTTGTACAAGGGGCAGATGAGGTCTTTTTAAAATGGTGTTATTTTATTAATCTACTAGGATCCAAAAGGTTCTTAAAATAAAAAGTAAATTTCCTTTTCTTTTTTTGGTCTCTAGATCTCCTGGTTCTTTTCCAATATACTTAAAAAAAAAAACCCAACCAAAAACTCAAATCAAAATCTTCAACACCCCTCTCCCTCAAAAAACAAAACAAAACAAACAAAAAAAAAACAACCAAACAAAAAAACAACAAACCACCACTGCAACAAACACAAACCTTAAACTCTAAAATTTGGTTAGAATTTGAATCTGACAAATCTTCAGGCATGTGATAGTGTTTAATGCCTGTAAAGATTTCTTCCAATTAGAAATTCTGATTCTTAGTAACTGCAGAAGTTCTCTTTGTGTATATAATAGGAGAACATTTTTCTTTTCTTTGCAGTTGTTCTTGTGAAAATGCAAATAATTTGTATTTGGCTGTAGAACTTGAGGATGGGTGAGGAGAAGCAGCTTGTGCTCTTCGTAATGCACAGCACTTTGAAAGTCCTTTTTGGTGGAGGATGGTGGGTGATGTGTCTTGGAACAGTCACTCTTCTTGATACTAGAATTCACATAAGTTTGCTAACAAATGCTTAGCATGTGGTGGGTGTTTTAGTTTTGTTTTCCAAGGCCTGTTACCACAGACCTACATTTATGGTACAGTCTGATTTCCTTAGTTTATACTATGTTTGTCCAGTTTAATAAAGTTTTGCTTCTCCATGACATGAACACGGAGAATATGAAATGAACAATAATAAATAGTACCAGATAGATGTTAGATTTGAGAATTTATTCTGTGAAATAAAATGTCTTACATTGCTTGATTATCCTAGAGATGTTGCTTTAATTCCAGGAATGTTCACTCACTTTGTTCTGTTCACACGGTACAGAGCTATGTTTCTTATTTCTGAGTAGGTAGAATTTTAAGTTTTAATTTGATAATACATACTATATATAGTGGATGATTTATAGGTTACATTGATTTCATATAATTCGCTAATATTTTTTAATATTTTATTTGTGTTGACACTAGTTGCTTATTGAGATATGGTACAGCTCATGTAAAATAGAAGATCTTTGATGTAAGGATAGGGGCAGTTGTGTAATTCAGCTACGCTGAGAAAAAAATCTACTTAATGCAGGGAAAGATATTGCAGTGTTGATGTCTGTTCTTGTTATGTCCATTGAGACCTTTTCTGTGCTGCTGTGCAAAACAGAGGGTAAGATCTTTACCTGTGGAGAATGTCCTATTTCAATACTTAACTTGATAATTAAAAAAAAACATGGTGTTTATAGTAAGTTACACTGGTCCATGTGCTGCGAATAGGAACAAAATGAATCCCTATATTCCTCCATGTAATACTAGGATTTATTTCAGCATTTCATCCATATAAGTGGGGGCTTGCCTACTTTGTATTCCGTCAGCTGAGCGTTATTTTGAATTTGTAGGAAAGAGCTGTGATGTGTTTTTGCGCTTTCTTAATACATAGCATTCAAACACAAGGTGTGAAGCAGGTAAGATATGAGGACTGTGATTTGATGGAGGTTGAGGAGAAAAGTTTTGAGGGAAGGTGTGGAGGAAATGGACATGTAGGTCATGAAGCTCTGAGCTGAGTGGGAGGGGAAAAAAGTTTGCTTTATTGAACCAGTCATATGGTCAGCATGATATTAATGTAATCAGCTTGCTTACTTTGAGACTTTTCCTCCATGACTCTTGGCTCTAAGACTGCTGATTGTAGTTCAGTTGGTCACGTAAGGAACATGCTGACTTTTCTCAAGCGATACTGAGCTAGGGAAAAGCTGGAAGCTGCTACTGCCTAAAATAGCTATCCTTGTTAACAGCTCCACATGAACATTAACTGTACTTCAAGTGGCATGCTTAAGCTGTCTTGAGGAATCAATTATGCTGTTCTTGTGCTCAAAACTGGAGGTACATCTACAACTGCTTCTTCCATAGTCCATTCATCTGTCCCATGTTCAGATATGTTTTGAAAACTTAATGGATGTTGTTGCTTCAGTGCGTTCCTACAGTTAACTGTAAAAATGGCTCTGTAATGCGGGGAGAAAACATTTTTCCTTCTATTTCTTATTATGCACTCAGATGGCGTATAAAAACAAGGACTATAAATTATGTACCTTGCATTTTATTAGATCATAGTGCTACATGGATTTTTATAAGAGTTAAATGGAAATAGATGAATGTGTATACAGTTGTGGGTACAGTTGTGTTTTCCCAGTTTCCACTATTGCCAGAACAGAGTTGAGCAAATACAACAAATCAGAAATGCAGGGGAGGAGTAGCACATGCTGCTACAGTAATTTAAACACACGGTCTGTGAAGCATTACAGTGTGGAGTTTTTACATCTGTATTATCTTTACCTATTTTCATTGCTTTGCAAAACTGACCAGCAGAAAAGTGAAAAATTGTTCTCCAGTATGAAGGTTTATATATAGACCTGTATATATAGGGCAGTTTTTATTATGTTGCACCATGTTTTATAAATAAATAGACTTAAAAAAGAAGTCTTGCTGTATGTGGCATGTTTTTCAGTGAAGCTGAATATTTGAAAACCTGCACAACCAAAGATGCAGTGTGCTTAATAGTATCTTGTTAAGGTTTAACCCCAGCCATCAAGCATAATTTATTGATGTGATGATCAGAGGGAGGTCATGTTGATTCAAAACATATCCCAGTACTAGCCATGGTGAAGAAAATAACCTCTACCCCAGACAAAACGGGCACATACTGTATTAAATGAATTACTACAGTGTTTCTGTAACTTTTTGGTCTGAAATTGCTTGTGTGCATGTTTAGAGAGCATAAATATACATATCTTAAAACTTTTTTAAAAGCTAGTTTGTGGTATGTCTAGTTTGTAACAGAAGATTAGAATGTGATAAGTAATTTGACATAAGTAATTTTGGTGACTACTGCTTCATTTTATGTTCTTCTGAATTTGTAACTTGTTGTGGTTTTGCTAAAGAATTTGAAAAAGGGCATTCCACATAATCCAGAAAAGCGTAATTTTAAGGATAGTTTATTTAAGGAAAGAGTGGTACCAAGTTAATAATGCACTGGATTCTAATTTATAACAATACTATCTGAATATTATTTTTAATTTATACCAGTTCTAAATTATTGGATAACAAATTTTGTTGTCAGTGTTCATGTGCATTTGGAGTTTTGTCTTTGTCCCCATGCACTTCTTAGAGCAGTGTTGCTTAATAGCATCAAGATAAAGTTGATGCCTTTATGAATAGCCTGCATCTGTTGCTCATTAGCAAAATATGCTGATCACATACTCCAAAAGTAAAATAATGATTCATTACACTTATGTATTTTCATTGAATTGAATACCTCCGTGAATGACAGTTGTGAATGTACTTGCCATTTTTTTTCAAAACAGAGAAATCTAAGCTTTCAAAGTTCAGTGGGCTGGGTGGGTTGCTTGACTGTCCCACTGTCCTCATCTTTTCGCATGAACTTGAAAGGCAGCTGCACATTCCTTTCACATTACTACTTTAGTGTGGTTGGTTACTTCAACTACAACAGAGAGATTGTTCAGGTGTTGTCAGTGGGGAGGAGAGTAGTCTGTCCAATAGTCTGAGGGATGTGGTCTATGCAGAGAAAGTTTGGGAACACTAATGATTGCATACTAGCCAGTTCATTACCACTCCCTAGGCCCTGAATAGAAACTCATCCTGCCGAGGTACTGGACTGTGCTTGAGATTACAGACATAACTGGCTTGGTTTGAAAATCTGTGAAATCACATTTAACAATGGCAAATAAGTGATCAAAGAGAGAAGGAAGCAAATGCTTTATTCCAGGGTACGACATCTAGTTATGGTACAACAGTTTAGATTATGGTATTTGTGATGAATCTTATCTAGCCATTGTTCTACCTCTGGTTGCTGCATCTGTTGGTTGGAAAAGTGGTGGTGGCCAGGGCAAGGGTTTGAGAATCTGACATACAGTGATGCTTGGAGAGAATCCCAGCAGTTCTTGTTCAGTTTTGAATGTGGCTGTTGTTGGCAAGCTTAACCTTCTGTTGTTAAAAACTCTGTGCTAGCAGATCATTGTTGTGAATGCATGACTGTCCTAACTCTTGCTTTGTTTTGTCTTAGTCATATTGATCAAACAACAACATGGCAAGATCCTAGGAAGGCCATGCTTTCCCAGATGAATGTTACAGCTCCCACCAGTCCTTCTGTGCAGCAGAACATCATGAACTCAGCATCAGGTAAGCAAAATTTGTATTTATTAAAGAGATCATACAAGTAAACCACAAGCTATTCTAAACAGGGGAGAAGGAGTCCAGATTTAATAATATTCTTCTAGTTATCCTGGTTTGAAACTTTAAATTTGTTGATGCCTGATTCATCAAGCAAGAAGCTGATAGTTGAAATAAGAGAATTGTATAATATTTATGTTGTCTATAGAAAGAGCACTGGAGTTCTTTGATTTATGTTTTTATTTTTTCAAATGAATGGTTCAAACTTGTAAGGAAGCAAAATATTTGTCGATTTTATTCTGACCAAAAATGCTGCTAAATTGATGAAGACAAGAATTTCCATTCAATTAATATCAATTTACATTAAAATTTTTGTGCTTCACACTGTTCTTCTGCCTCCATTTGCTCGCTGGCTAGAGATGGTATACTACCATTTATTGACATTTCCTACGTTTAATATGAACATACAATTTTTTCCTGTCCTCCCTAAATGGATCAAGAAAATACCTTGTTTAGAAGCAGAGATGTTTTGGTTTTCCGCTTGTGTTTCTATTACTTCCAAAATCCAGTATGATGGTCATTATTGCTCTAGTTGGGGAAGTCTTTTGTCTTTTCTTGGAATATAAATTTTTCAGCTGGCTTGGCAGGCCCTCTCACTAGACAGCAGTAAAATGTTCTTGTTCTTGCTATAGAATCTACTGTATGTTTTTAGAGGTTTCTCATATGATTATGCAGAGAGCAAGCAGATAAATTTGGTGCCATGCTTGTTTGAGTGCTTGGTCTTGCCCTTGCTTTGTCACCTCCTGTCTGTCACTGAGGTTCATGTTATATTTATTTTCTCACAGTCTGACTGTATTTTGTGTGTGTCTGCTGTTCCTATACTTCCCAAGGGTTATTCTCTGGTGCTGCTTTTTGTGGTCTGTTTAGACAGCTTTGTTTCATGCTGCAATTCATGTGCTGCAGACAATACCAAAAGATTAACAGCCATGACCAAACTCCGCTGTTCATGACTGAGTATTAGAGGGGAAGTTAATCAAACTTTTTGCTGGCTAGGCCAGGAGGCTGGATTATCCTGAAACAAATGAGTCCTGTTCAAGTTCAGGAAGTCGTGATTCACAGCAATTAAGGTCTCAGGCTCTGATGTGAAAATAAAACAGTGTGATTATTTTCTGTGTAAATTTATCCCAGGAAACCTGCAGCAATAGAGGAGGCATGTTTATGTAGGGACATTTCTAAAGGAGGGAGAATAGGAGAAAGGAAACAATTCCCTTGGTCTGACCTGCCTTTTTTGCTTATTGGTCCTAAATCTAGGTGCTTGCTGTTTCAATATTGACATAAATTCTGTATTTTAAGATAACTCCTCAAACCTTCTGTTGTACTAAGAATTGACAGGGCAAAAAATATTGATAGTAAAGTAGGAATCACTTTATGTACTTAGAAATGAAGGGTCCTTAGCAAAAAAATGTACTGTTAAATTATAATAGGGTGGTAACAAGCTAAAAAAGAGTCTAGCAATCTGGACACAAGGATTATTTTTGAAAGAACATTTACATGTAATTGCCTGATGTGTGAGAGGGTGATGCTGCATAGATATTGTTATTTGTGCAGTAAAGAACAGTTGAAATGTGCAAGTGGGTTGTCTTGTGATTTGAGAAAGCACTTACTTGGATCCAAGTTCATTGAACATTTATTTTTAATTTCACAGATGATACTGTGTTGAACATCAGCTGAAAATGCTGTGAAGTTTTTTTTGCCCCAAGTGCTCTGAATCTGAAAAAGTGCATGAAAGACTCAGAACTCTTGTGTATACTGAATTACATCACATGTTATATGGTGTTAGGATTTTTTAAGCTTAATTCAGTTGAGGTAGTATGACTTGGAACTGGCTCTTTGGATGCACTTGCTTACCTTTATTTGCTATTAACAAAAGTCTGCTTTGATTTAAATAATTCCAAACCTGTATTTATTGGATGTGATTCTGATACTTATCTGGCAAATGTTTATGTACTAACTTTAAATTATGACTGTATATTTGTTTTTACTAAAGTCTCTTATACCTGGTTTTGTTACTTTTTATTACTGAGCTCATGGTAGCTTATGCTTCCTTGGTAGCCTCTTGAATAATCTTTGAGAGAAATGGAAAAGTCAAGTAACTATGTACCACTTCAGCACAGTGGAACTTACAGTCATGATGTTGGCACTCAGATTTAAGACTACTTAATGTTCGAATTTGGGTATTCATCCTCAAGAAAGTTGAGACCTTTAAGAAAGAAGTTTCCTGTTATGAAATATTGCTGGCAGTGAAACATACACTAGTGCATGAGAGCCTTTTATGAAAGATATTGGAAAAAAAATGAGTGTAAGTATTACGACAGCTGGAGATCACGGACTTGCAAAAAAGTGTCTGAAATGCCACAAAGGAGAATATTTTTCTTTCTGTATAGGCCTTGTAAAGGTGCTCATTAATTTTAGCCCTTAAAGTTACTGTCCAAGTTGTAGTATACTGCCTCAGGAGCCTGTAAGTCAAGTTGATGTGCTGAAACATAAGAGAGATTTCTGGGAGCTGTTGTGACAGCCTTTAGAAGCTTTAACCATTTAGCCAGAATTAGAGTTCTTGACATTAACAAGAATTACAAACAGGAAAGCAAACTGAAGATGCTGAGAGAAGAGAACTCTGAAAGCTGATGTGTACATATTGGAGATAAACCTGTTGTCTTTTTGGATAAATAGGAGAATAATAATTCAGGAAAGATGTGATAAGGGCATGTCAAAAGATTGTTCAAATATAAAAATGGGAAACATGTAGTTTTGCATGAGATTGAAATCTGTGTGTTATCTGTCTTAAGAAATTCCACCTCTTGAAGCACTTAGGTATCTTGCTGCAAATTACATTTCCTTAAGGAAGTTGATGGACATCTGTTCCAGGCATGATTTTTGTGGATGAGTTATTCTTTGAGTGTTAGTTAGGTACATCCTTTATAGGAAGTTATCAGTGTGTGAAAAGTGAGGGGTTTTTTGTCTGTCTTTCTTAACTTAGTTGCTACATGTAATCAGCTAAAATAGTTTGGGCCGTATGTATGCAGAGAAGCAGCACAGTGCTCTATTAGATGGCATTTGTTGGTTAATCTGTGAAATGGGATTGCATCTTCAGTAGTGGAAAGGAATTATTATTTGTAAATATGCCACATGTATATAAAAAATCATTGTGAGTGTTCTGATTTTTTGCATTATGTTTCTAACCATTTTTCCCTAAAGGAAAACAGAAAAAAAACAGAAAAAAAACCCCATAGTTTCTCCTGTCTTGATTTCAAACAAACAAATAAAAAGGTAGTAATAATGGTATGCTGTTCTTCTTAGGAACAAATCCTATACATTTCCTACTGAGGTAAAATTATACATTTTATTTTCAAATGTATAACTTTACCTCAGTAGGAAATGTATAGGATAAGTCAACAGTGGCTGTTTCATATACAATTAGAGATGATACAGCAGATGGGATAATTGTATTTATGTATTTCTGTTCTTCAGATACTTTTATTTTCTGCATCTTGCTTGAATCATGCTTGACAGCACTGCATACTTTAGCCTCTTCCACTTATGCATAGACCTTAGATAATTAGCTTTGGAGCAGACTATTTGTCTTCGTACTCTTTTGTCTTCATTCTTATGTGACAGTTTTGAATTGAGTTTCCCAGTGCAAGTTTGTAGACCTAGTGCAATTCCATAGTCTCTTAAGGTAAGGTTGTAGTGCCATGTTAAATGTTGGTAAGAAAATGGACACTTGAATTCGTAACTCTGAGGGGACAGGCAGGTAGGAAGGAATAAGCCAATAACTAAAACAAGTTCTAGCTCTTCTCTTAGGTCCTTGCTCACTTCAGTTGCAGGTTGCACCTATGTAACCAGTCATACTACAAAATTCTGTGTTGTGCACAGTCAACACTATGATCTGTTGTGAAACTTGAGTTTCTAAGTATCTCTGTGACAATAATGTTCATTTCTTTCTTGGTCTGCAAAAACTACCCCTTTTTAAATAGTGTCTTTTAATACTAATTTGACAGGATAAAGATGTACTTTAAGTAAATATTGGAGATTTGATATAAGTTTTGGAAGTTTTAGAACCACAGTGACTGATGGGAAAAAGTTCAGCTTTCACAGAGATCAGAGTTTGTATTAGGTGCAGGTGATTCCTGTTTCTGAACATAGGTATTCTAGTTCCTAGGTTGTCCATGCATAATCAGTTGGTAGATAGATATAGATGACCTCTCATATGCATTGACCTGTTGATAAAATACAGCTTTGTTTACATTTGTTTTAAAATTGAGTGTTAGGAACTGTACTCTTGCAAGATTCACTTCTTATCCCATCATAGTTGAATCTCTACTATTTTTGCTTTTGTTACTCTTCAGTTGCACTCTATCTGCCAGCAGCAAGCTCTGCTTTGCATTCCAGACTCCATGACATATGAGAAAGTTTAAAAAAAAATCACAAGAAGTGGAGACATGCAACAAAAAGACATGCACACAGGCTTTTAAAATTACATGTTATTTATATGAAGTTACACCATTATATAAATATTTAGTTATAAAGGTATGGCTTAGCGGTAGTTCTGGAAAGCTGGCTTGCATATGGAAATTAGAATTTAATTTTTTGGTAACTTTGTCTTCAAAAGTAACTCAGTGCAGACTGAATTCCCTACCTAGAAGGGTTGTATCTTCCTGTGCAAATTAGTTCATTGAATTCTAAACTTACATTTGTGAAAGTTCAATTGTCATAGGAGGCAGTAAACAGAACTAGTAGGGGGACCATGTCACAGGGATATTGTTTGTGCTAAATATTTACAAAAGTTGGAAGGGAGACTGAAGACGTAGTTGAAAGAGAGATATTTTGGCACTTAGTAAGCAGACAGAAACTGGCCCAAGGAGTAACTTGTGATAGAATCACAGAATATCCTGGTTTGGAAGGGACCTACGAGGATCATTGAGTCCAATTCCTGGCCCCATGCAGGACATCCACAAGAGTCACACCATTGAGAGCATTGTCCAAACACTTGTTGAGATCTGACAGGACTGGGACTATGACCACATCCCTGAGGAGCCTGTTCCACTGCCCAACATACTTGGAGGCCAAGTGACTATTCATATCCTCTATACCTTTTAGGTCTCTATATGTATTTGGTGCTTTATTTAAAAGTTTATAAAATATGACAGTCACTAAATAGGCTACTTTCAGCAACCAGCAAGATCTGTCTATCACTCCAGGCTAGATGCCTGGACTAAATGAACTTTTGGTTAGACCTAGTATTGCTGTTTCTGTACAACATGAGCTACAGTAATTATGGAAATTTTAGTGAGAAGGTCTGCATAGCTGCAATATAGGACACAGCTTTTGTGACCTAGGTTATCTAATGCTGAAAATTCTGTTCCTATTGAACCTTTTGGGGGGAAATGGGCATGTAATTACAAAGAAATTTTCCTAGATGCTCTGGGTGAATGTGTCTCCTATTCCTCAGCATGGGTTTAGTTCTTTCCTCTGGTAGTTACCTCTAATACAGAGTTTGTCAAGGGACCCTTTAGAAAACCAGACCTGTCTTCTAGTTTCACAATCACTCACAAAACCAAACAGGAATTACAGAAGGCAATAATTTCAGTTTTTGAACTGCCTTTTCAATATGTAACAATGACAGCAGAAACATGAGAGCAGTCTATTGTACAGGGAAGCAAGCTAGATTATATAATGCCAAAAGTTTCTAGAGATAAAAGCTCTGCTTCTGCAGTCGTTTGTAGCACTTAGCAAGGAAGGCTTGCTGCTGTGACAGCCAGGTGAGCAGATGGACGTTTTTGTCCTGTTCCAGAGCTGTGCATTTTATTTAGGAAGAGAACCTTGCCCAGGTTTGTCTCTAGTAGTAAGCTAGTAGTCATCAGATCACTAAATCTCATAAGAAGCATTATTCCACCAGGTAGATGGACTGATCAGCTCCTGGCAGCCTTCTTCAGAGGCATTTTGTTCTTACTTGCTACAAAGGAACATGCTGGACCAGTACAGACTTCAGTGTTCAGCAGGACTGACACCCCAAGGCTGGTTTTGTTTTTCCTAAAGACTAAGAGGGTTTTTATGGCTTTGCAGTTTACAAAGAATTTCTTGCTGGGTTTCTCCAAGGCATGTATGGTTTAGCAGGACTCTGAGGAGAGTGGTAATGAGAAGGTCTGCCTGCATGGCTAGAGTGTTGACTCAGCAGTAAAGGAGTGGGTTTAGTCCTTCATTTACTCCTATAGTTGGACGACTGGGGGCATGTCTCTGCTCCTGTGCCCCAGCTTTGTAAAAAAGCATCTTACTGGTTTGCTGGCTGGTCTTTGGGTATGGTAACAAAATACAGCGTTCTTACACTGGGGCTTTCATTTCTCCATCAAATTCCTTTTGTACAGTGAGTATCTTAGGGTTTAAGCATCATTTGCAGTATTGTCACTCTTTCTTCCCTGTTCTGTTCACTAGCTTCTGATAAAAGCTGAGGTACTCATTACTTGTAGGCAACATTTAGAATGTTAGAGGTGGGAAGAAAATGTCTAGTGTTCACTGTTTTTCCTCACTTGAAATTCATCTGTAGCTCTAATGATGGAGTAGTGAAGTTGTTAGAGAAGGGCTTTGTTTTCTGTGCCAAAATTAAAGTTTAAATTAGAAATGTAGTTTGCAAGGGATCTTCAAAGACCACAGTAAGAAATTCTTGTCCTGATTATGCCTTGGGATATTACTGGAATGCAATTGAATTATTTTTTTACTCTTTTTGACATTTCTCCAAGAACATCTTTTGAGATTAAGCAAACAAATCTATCCTCCCCACCTCTCCTCCCAGCTTTAGACTGAATTCTTCAGCAGGAGCATGACTTCAGGACAAATTTACAGTCAAGTGCTAATGTAGTTCTAAGTTGGATATTGTAGACATTTATCAGATAGACACATATTTTTGGGTATACCTGAATCTCATGTGTGAAATAATGATGTTTGGGTATACCTAGTGTCTCTTACATTATACAGAATAATCTATTAGTCCAAGTCTTATAGCCAGATGGCTTCTGCTATTGTATTACTGTATTACACTGAGGAAGAGTAGAAGAACTTGATGGCTTGCTGCTACAACAGTTTTTGTTCTAATTTCTTTTACATTCTTAACATGTGTAGTGAATTTTTTGTTGTATGATTTGAGGATTGCACTTAAATCTGAAATACAGGGAAGATCCTCCTGTATCTAATTTAGATACTTTTAAAAGTCCATGTCAATGTGAGTATAAAAATTCGAAACCATTTATTGGAAAAGCACCTTCTAGATAAGACAAGATAAATGTAATTTTTAAAAATAATTTTTAGTCTAAGCAAAGTATGGGTGAATGTATGTAGTCACATAGAGATGAGAATGAGGGGTTTAAGAACTGTGTAGGAATGAAAGGTAGTTTCTTGAAAGCTGCTGATGGGAGCATATGGGAACCACTCCTCAGGCTCTGTGTTCAGACATCAACTGTGGACTCCACAGCATCATTATGTAGCTCCCTTTGACCATTTTCTAGAAGTAGTTTTTCCTGTGTGTGTCTTTCTGCTTGTAGAGGCATTGCACTGCTGTTCATAGCCCTGTGTCTTTGTAACTGCTCATGGTGTTTTCTTGCCTTTACTTTGTCATTGCTTGTTTGCCTGCCTTGTTCTTCAGGTTTGCATTTTTGTCTGCTTAAGCCTTGAATGCTTTCACCGAAAGTTGAGTATGAGGTAAAGAGGAAATTAATTTTGTCACTTCTTTTTTGAATTGTTTGTGAAAGACAGGAATATTTCAGGATCTCCTCGGTGTTAGCTTGTTGCTGCTGCTGTGTCTTAATTACTAGATGAACTTTTCTGTGAGAGGTAGAATTATACTATGCTTCTTTTTCCTGGTCCACATGCTGGTTTCATTCTGGCAGGCTTGACTTATTGCTGGTTTAATAATAGAATGCTATAGCAAAATGATGTGTCAAAAGCATATGAAAGGATGCAAACAAGTTGGAAAATTGAAGTCCAAATCCTAAATAAAAATGATAGAAGTGTTTCCTGCTCCTTGGATTCCCACCCAGAACTTCTTTGCCCTTAATCCCAGAAATGAGCTTGAAACTCTTCTGTTTCATGTATTGTTATATATGTAGAATGTTAAAATATTTTTTAGATCAATTTCAGCTGGAGCAAACAAGAGCTCGCCATCAACTCCTTCCTTCTATATTGCAGGCCCACTCCCCGATGGATGGGAACAAGCTATGACCCAGGATGGAGAAATTTACTACATAAACCATAAGAACAAGACCACATCTTGGCTAGACCCAAGGCTTGACCCACGCTTTGGTAAAAGTTCATCTCAATTCAGAATTCTTGATTTGCTTCAGTTCACTCAGCTTTAATTTTGCAGGCATATTTTGAAAACTTTTATTAGTACGATTAAAATATATTTTGAGTTGTAGAGGCCTTATTTTAATAACTTTTTTTTTTTAGATATAAAAACTATTAGCTTATATCCTTCAGGACTGTATGTTACCCAAGTTTCTAATGCAACGGGTTGGTATTTTGCCACATGATCCATACAGTTCCGCAAAGTGGTGACATTCTGAAATTACTTATTAAGACAGTTTTAGTCAAACTCACTCATCCCTTTAAATTAACAAAACTTTACCACAGAAGAATCTTTTAATTCCTAAACAAATATTTACTTTCCTTTGTGCTATCTTAAGAGGGTATTGTCAAATAATAGTTCATGCTGTTTAAATACACTTGAAACATATACCAGCTTATAATTCCAGCTTGTCACAGTGATTATCATGACAAAACTTTCTGTATTAAACAATATGATAAGGAATTACTAGTTTTGTTGCTCCTATTTTAATAACCTTTCTGTGGGGTAAATACTACATAATATTGGAAATAGAAATAGTAACCTAATAATCACAAAGTTGAGATGGAGAAATTCAACAAAACAGAACTTTTATGTGATTTTTTTCAGTTACATTTTTGATCTGTATGAAGAGCAGAACTGCAAACTTTTCAATAAAATATTGGCACTGATGACTATGAATAGAAATCACATGTAATATGAAGACGCTAAACTACTTTCATAAATTATCCAAGTGATGAATTTAGTATGGCATTAAAATATCTGGTTTTTTTGTAAAGCCATGACCTGTGGGTTTCAGTCTTATTAGCTTGCCCTTGATTTGTTTTCCCAATAACTTACTATTTTCAACTCCTTTGGATTTTAGTTATTTTTCCAGAGCCATGGAAAAACGGTAGGAGTGAAAAAAAAAAAAAAGAAGAGATCATTGTGGTTTCCAGGCTTTACTTTTGGACTCGGTGCAGCTAAATGAAAACAGTGTGCAGATCACTGAGTAGGTCAGGCTGAGGGGATGCAAAACCTTTGAAGCTTTACAGGGGTTGACCTAACAACAACTGTGGGCCCCTTTTGGGAAAGGCATTAACTCCATGAATGCCATATAAATACAGAGCTACAAAACTCAACAGTCACTGTTCTGTTTTGTTTTCCGAAATGTCTGTTAGAAATTCTGCATTTCTGGTTCATAGGCTTGAGTGCTTACTTACAACATCCATTTACTCTTATGGAGAACACCAGATTGTCACACTTTGTTTATAAACTGCTCACCGGTTTTTGGACAGGTTGAACCACTATGCAACTTGAGCCCAAAGGTGGGGTGTCACCTTTGGCAAATGTCCATGCTGGCTTTAACACCAGCCAGAGCTACAGACCTGTTTGCACGTTGCAAGAGTGTGTGGGTAATTTGCAACTTCACAATTACTTAGTAAGGCTGAAAAGGAAGCAGTCATTTTGAAAATCAGTGTTGCCTTCTGCAATTACATTTACTCAGATAATCTTGCAGGGTATCTGTTTTTCCTTACATGCATTACTTTATCATTTCCAAAGATGAACTGGAGTTAAAAAGGAGTGTGGAAAATGCCTTAATGGACAGAGATTGTGAATGAGATGAATCTTGCTTCTCACAACTATTTTGTATTCCTGTAAATAGAGTGGTCTAACTGTAAGGGCAAAAGCTGCTTGTCTTGTGCATACTGAAACTCTATCAAATGTTAAGGCTGTGCAGTTAAACTGAAAGAAGTTAGAAATGTCCAAAAGACTGATTAAGGGTTTCTTGCTGCATAGCTTCCCTTTTTGGGCCCACTGTGTATGTGTATCCCAGACAGGCTTGAGTACATGCCAAGGCTCTTTATTTTGTGGTCGGACTTTTAATCTGTTCCAGACCTTTTCAGTCAAAGAGCTCAAGTGTAACTGAAAGGGGCAGGAAAGGAAAAAAAGGCATGTGGGCTCTTCTGATCTAGAGTGATGGCAAATAGAGACAAGCTGCTAGCTGCTGTTGAGCTTGAAGGAGTTTTCCTTGAAAACCTAAGCTGTACACATTGTATTGTGGTTTATGTTTTTATCATTTGAGCCAAGAAAATACAAAATTCTATTCCTGTTGCTTTCTTACTTGTGACCTCCTTAAGTCACTCCAGTCAAGAAGAAAAAAAAAAAATCTCTTTGACAGTTAAATTACTGAGCCTTGCATTTATTTACTATGTGGAGATCCTTGACAAATATGTGCTGTGACCCTAAATAGCATGTGAATGACTCAGAAGTTTACCTTTCTGTGCTTAATATAGGTTGAAACTTCTGTTGGTATTTTTCCTCTGAGGATGACCATACTCTTTTTTATCACTGTGCTTTAATATAAGGGCTTGGTTTTCAATATTTGTAACTACTAATACTTCCAGAAGCAGGATAAATTCATCTTTGTCTTGTTGAAGCTTTTGGTTATTACAGTGATGCTAATGGTGATTGAAAATGAAGGAGGAATTAATGTCTCTCTCTGCCACTTTCACCTATCTTAAGAACCATTGAAGAAAACAAAGCTATTGAATGGTATGTGCAAACATACTCCTGTGTTCCAGTATTCAGAAGCAGAAGGTATGAAGAGTTTTTGCCCTTACTGCTTCTGAATTCCAGCTTCCAGGGAGACAACCTTTATATCTGTATGTTCCTCATCAGATTGAAGCTTTGCATTCATCTTTATTTTCTCTGGTAGGTGTGGATATAACTCTTTTTTAATTAGTACTTGGAATTGTAGCTAGAAAAAAAGCGAGTGGAAGGAAAATCAGTTGGAAAAATTATTTTAGGTGGACTGACGTGGTGTGGAGCATTTTGGTATAACATTGGTGCTTTTAAACGGAAAATAAAGGCATGCAATTAATATGTATTCGTTCTTGGAGAAGACTTTTAGAAATAATGCATCAGAAAAGAGCCTCTGTCAGAACAGCTGTGGGGTAGGCTGGGTCTAAAACCTGAGCGCTCCAAGTTCAAGATAAGAACTTCATTCCAAGATTCAAATCTAACATCTTTGAAATGGGTTAGAGGTCTTCAGCTACACCACTTAAGTGTCAGTGAACTCCTGTGGCTCAGACTTTCATCCTTCAAGTCTACAAATACGACTTTAAAACAATTTTGTGTTAGGGTGATTCACAAACCTTAATATCTAGGAAAGAACTAAGTATGAAAGGAGGGTCTTCTTATGCCAAGAACTGGCAATCATAAAAATGACATGGGATCAAAGGAGTGGGGATGGGAGGGGGTTGGTCCTTAAACCTGTGTCAGCAGGATTCTTTTCTAGTGGAGCATCTGGTAAAAGCATGCTGTCCTACCTTCTCAGTGCCTTTGCAAGCATCATAGTAAGGGGCTTCAAATTGCCTTAGTTTTTTATTTTATTTAGACAAGGGTTTTTTTCCCTTCATGGAATTGGACTGTCAGGTTGAACTTGTCTTTTGGACCATTTTGTCTTTTCTGCTATTGTTCAATGGTCATTCTTCACAGATCCTACTGGATTTTAAAGCCTTTCAGATAATGTAATGCATTTTCTTGATACTCAAAGAACATCTGGATAGGAAGCAGGTCAGCTATGCATTCAGAGCTGGAGTTGGTGAAGTAGAACATCTGCTTTTCCTATAAAATAAATTTCCTAGAACCAGTTGAAGTTTAAAATTGTTCCATTTTTTTACTGTAAGTTTCCAAGAATTGGCTTTTGTATCAAATACCATTAAAGGGATTCTAACTCTTATTTAAGTTAATAATGGTAGGACTTAGTTTTGAAATGCAACCTTAAATAATTTGCCCTTTGAGGGTGCTTAATATATTAAATTCAGAGATGAAGTGGGAAAATACTGGAAACTGGCATTTGATTTCTGGTGTCTCTGCTGGTTTAAGTTTGGTGTGGAGACCTTACTACTCCACTAGAGTAATCAGACAAGTGTCTGTAGGAATTGGAATAAAATAAGATATTGTTTGAGTTTCCTTGTTATTTTATTCTAAACTTGTGTTTTAAAGGCTTGTAGCTTATGATCATACCAGTGTTGCACACTCCCAGTCTCTTTCCTTCTGGTTTTCCAATTCTTGGAGCTGTGATAATGGGGAATGAAGCAAAATATGTGACCTCAGGCTGCAATCACTGCCACGACTTTATCACTCCCACTTAGAGATAACATTAATGTTCTTTGAAGTTCTGCATGAATTTTGGATGAGGGGGAAGGTAAGGCAAGATAGTGTTTAATATCATTATGAAAAGTGCCATAGGGGCTCTGTGTACAGTAGCTGCTTGACTGCTAGAAAGAGAAATAAAACTGATGATGACAGTATGATTATAGACAATGTATACCAAGTTTTCTGCTTCCTTTTTTTTTTTTGTAGTATAAAAACATTGTGCCTTTGAAAAAGTGAAAAGACCTTGTTCAGAAACACTGTTGTAAAATGTACATTTCATTGAAACATATATTTATCATTTCTTTTTAAAGAAAAAGCAAGCAAACACAGAACAAGCTTGAATTTCAATGAAAGCTTAAGCTTCAGAGCATCTGCTAATTTTTAAGTATCAGAAGTTAAAAGGAGGTATTCCATAGTGTTGCTTTCTTATTCCTTACCTGTTCAGCACTTCGTTTAATATACATTTCTTCAAGTTAGTTTGTAGGAGCGTTTCAAGATGCAGATTTTTGCACAAGATAGAACTGGAGCTCTAGATTGGAAAACTGGGGTTTGCCTTTGTCTAGTTAAAAAAAAAAAGGCCAGACTTTGTGTCTGATCTTAATAGCATTTAAGGCTTCTTAAGTTCCAGATCTGCCTTCAGTTTTATGAACAAAAAGCAGAGCGTGAGCCATGAGTGCTTTGGTCTGCAAATGCAATGGCATTCTCTTTACATATGCCATAAAACAAAGGAGGATTTGACTCATCTAAAAAGGTCTAGTGGTATTAGATTTTTCACTTACATGTCTCCGTTTTTCCAGAAGAACAGTTTCAGGAGATCACTTAGGATGGGGTAAAGACTTCTGTATTTTGGTATGGGTGTCAGAGACGTTTACAGATGAAGCAGCATCAGTTTTTGGTGAACTAGTGACTTCTGTCAAAGCCTGCTGGGAATCTGCAGAGGCAGATGAAATTTCACTGGTAAGCATCCCTTTGTAAAAGGCAGGTGCTGCCTTATGGTAATGACAATAAATTTGTTGTCTATGATTATACCAGAAAGTGAAATCTGGGTTTGTTTGAAAGCAAGATGTATTTATACCTCCTATCTGAAGTTCACTAAAGAACTCACTAAATCTGTCCACAAATATTTTGTCAGGATGCAGTTACCTACTTTAGGTAGAATATTTCTAGACTACAAAAGAGAGAGAAACCCACACTTTTCTTAAGAATTTATCAGGACAGTAGGTTTATGTAAGTTTATACCTGTTTGGGGGTTTGTTCTGTTCTCAGAGTAATTTAATCCTGTTCAGGAAAGGAGATTTGTTGCTAATGATGTCTGGTGCCAGTAAAAATAATGCATGCTTGCAACCTTGTGCTAAGCAGCTGTGATAGTGAAAGGAAACTGCACTCCTAACAAGGACGCTTTTTCCACCATATCCTTCTAATATAGCAGTTTGCACTTTCCTGTTAATGAGCATACTGTGTTAAAAGTTGAAGGTGGATAATTTTGAACATGATTCATTATCTGTAATCAAAATATATATACACACAGTAATTATGTAGTCTATAGCTAATAATATATGATCTTAAATCAAAAGACATCAGTTTTTTTTGTCTTTGAATTCAATCGTGTTGAAACATGATGGTAGTTTCTTATATATAGAAGTGTTTCTTGTTGATTTTTTTTGTAGTAGTAGTTTTTACTGGATTTTGTAATTTCTGTTTAATGATTTCTAATGGGCTTATGACAAGTTAAAAAAAAGATGAAGATGTGCAGATGCATATATACAGGGTTTGTTCCACTCAAATAAATTAAGAAAAACCTGCATTTTAAAAAGTTATCATCTTATTTTATAAGAAATAGTAAAGAAGCCTGTCTTTTGGTTAGTTAACCCAGGGAGTATTATGTGGTGATTAAACAGTGAAACTGTTCACAGCTAATAGCCTTATGTAGACTCTTCACTAATAAAACTTTGGTCTAACATGTGGACTAGTTTTCATTAAATATATTTTGCCAGAGAGACAGTGGACAAGCATATGACGCCTTGGTTAGCTCAGATTCCTGCACTTGCTGTAGTCTTCAGCGTTTGATGCAT
This sequence comes from Taeniopygia guttata, assembly GCF_048771995.1. Taxonomy (NCBI): domain Eukaryota; kingdom Metazoa; phylum Chordata; class Aves; order Passeriformes; family Estrildidae; genus Taeniopygia; species Taeniopygia guttata. The sequence continues at coordinate 40,795,967 of NC_133024.1, forward strand.
AGAATTTAAATTTAAACAACATTAGTTCAGGTTTCTTCTCATAATCTGTCCAGTGCACTGTGTCTTATATAGTTCTCTGTAGTGCTAATACTTACAATCTCAGTTGCGTTCTATAAGTCAAGTAATTTAAAACCTGTTTAACCTTCCAAAATTAAAATTGATTTTTTTTTAAAAAGTGAAAAAGAGTTATGTGGAGAGTTAAAAGAGAGTTTTAATAAGAGCCCATTATTTAAAGAGTTTTGTTTTATATGTGTGCACTGAAATTCCTAAAAGCTACTTACTCAACTTACTTTACTGCTGAATATAATTTATATTTGCTTTTCTGGCTGGCCAGAATAATTTCATTCTTCTGAAACTGGCATACATTGAGTGAAAGTGCTTTATAAATACTGCTGTTTACTGCTGTGGGGGGGGAAAGAACTGACACAGCTTTTTACTCCAGTTTAGTTACCAGTGATTCAAGAGTCTGTCTGTACATGTTGTAGTGTCTTAATGGTGCTCAAGTCAGTCTGGCTATTGCACATCTACATTTGACAATACAGAAAGAATTCAAAAACAATGACAGATTAATCAAAGAAAAAGGAACTTCATTTATATTGTTTTAACCAGTAGGTGCAATTGAGGTACTAAACTAAAAGAAAAATACTAATTTAATTTGAAAATAGTTGATAAATGCAGAGTAACCAGTCTGTAGTTTGGACATGATTCTGTAATAGTATCTTCATTGGATATATCTTTCTTTAACCAAAAGGAGTCTGTGAATATTTCTGTTTGCCTAAGACACTAAGATTTGTTTGTGCACTTAGAGCAACAAAATGAGCCCAGAGAACAGTCTATTTGTAGTTTCCCCAAGATCCAGGATTGTCAGATTAATCAGAGACTAAAAGCAATGGAATATTTTTTGTGTTAATTTTTAAGTTGTTTCATAACAACAGCATTATGAAACTGTGAGTGGGATTTCCTTAGAGTAATACATTATATAGAATAATGTAAATAATAGCAATACATTATATAGAATACAATGCAGAAACATGACTGGTTAAACAACAAACTGTTGTTTAACCAGTCATGTTTCAGTCATTGTCCTGATTAAACAATAAATGGTTGTACCAAGCCCCTTGGAACATATTAAAAAGCCCCTTGGAACATATTTTTATTACTTCCAAGACTCTTTCAAATCCTACTGGTATTTTTTTTCTTCACAGCTCTTTTAAATGTAATCAAAGAAGATTTTTGCTTTTGTTGAAGTGTTGCAAACTAGCACCAGGTAAAAGCCTGACTGTAGGCAAAAATTATGCACAACAGCTGTCTAGTTTCAAAATGGAGCTGAAGGGGACAAGTTCTTTAGTTCCCCCAATGAAAACATTGATTCTTATTAGTGAGAACAGTCAGCTATAGTGTGCTTGCATTCTGAGTTTTTTTGTTGTTGTTTGTTCAACTAAATAATGTCTTTGAATTGGCTGATTAAAATTAGGTTTAGCTTTGAAGGGTAAAATTATAAGTAGGAAAGAAGCAACATCAAACATTCAGCTGTGTCTACTAATCATTAAGGGTTCAATCTCTGCATGTAAAACTGCACAGGGGAGATGTGCTGTGTTACTGCAAACTGTCACTGCCCTGGGACTTGGGATTTTCAACTGACAGAGAAGTTAGCCTTTTATATTGTAGTTGTCAAAAATTTGTTGGCCTTTTCTCTCTAGCACCAATGCCTGGTACTTGTTTCTCTCTCTTGATTTTGTTTTTTGGGTTTTGATTGTTTGTTTTTTTTTCATGTATGTTGACAGCAGTTTAAACTTTTTTCAGGAATTGTCAGGTATTGTCTGGTAATAGTACAGAAGAGGCATTTCTGCTGTTGCCAGTAGAACATTTAATGTGTAGCATTTAAAGATGAGTAATTTTGTCAAAAACATATTGCAGCAATTGCAATTGAACTGTATTCTGCAGTATTTTAGGACAAGATTTTTTATTGTCTTTAGTTGCCCGTGCTTTTTAACTTGTCTGCCCCTCCTCCTCCCTCAAATCCCCCTCTTCTAGAAACAAAGACTTGTTTGTTCCTGCTCTGCCTGTGAGGTCTTTGCAGCCTCTGCTGTGTGGGTGCAGAGCCCCTTATTTAAATGCTTTCCATAGCCATGGAAGGTAAGGAACAGGATGCATTAGAAACTGGTAAGTCCTAGCTAACAGATAAAATGAAGCTCTTCACCTTTTAATTCAAAGTACTTAAAAAGAACAGTGCATGTCAGGATGATTACAAATACATGAGGTGTAGAAAAAATAAAAGTCTCCTGTCTGAGATCACATTAATAAGAATATTCTTTAGAGTGCTTATTTTTGCAGTTGTGTCCTGGTAGGTAATGGGGAGTTGGAATGTAAAAAGAAAAAAAAGCTCACCAACAAGACAAGCCAGCAAAAGTACCTCAGTGCCAAATCAACAACAAAAGGCTTTAAAACCCTCTGGTTTTTCCTGTCACTTGAAGCAAGATGTGTTTTCCCCGCCCTTAAAGATAGCACACTTGTATAATCACCAAGGTGTATGAAAATCATTTATACTAGTGTTGTGGTTTTTTTCACTGGTTCTTCACTTGGATATGTTAAGTCAGTAAAATTCAGTTAGCATCATCTTCTAATATCCTAACTTTTAGTTGAATTTTACAGTTAAAAAGAGTTTGCTTATATAAAAACATCTCCACAATCTGTTCTGAAGACACTTTAAAGTCATACCAATTTGAAGTCTTTTGCACTTTCATTCTTGAAATAATAAAATGTTCAGAAATATCCTTTCAATGATGTGTGAATAACAATAATAATAATAATAATAATAATTTAGAAACTGGAATTCTAGATTCAGTTTCCAAACAGTTACTAAATCATATCATTAAGTGATACCCTAATATTTATTGATTAATTTTAAGTATACACCAAAGTCTCAATATCTTATTATATTCCTGCTTTAGATATGGTTTTAATTAGAAATATTACTTTCAAAATGGACATTAGAAGACATTTTAGGGATCTAGGATGAGGGAATAAAATGCAAAACATCAGAGCAACATAATTTATTTCTTAAAGTTAAAATTGCAAAGTCAGTAGTGAGAAGAATGGAGCAAACAGTGGTCAGAGAGGACAGGAATAATACAAGCAGCTGTCAGAAAGACACACATATATGAAATAAAAAGAGCAGAAAGTGGCATGAGCAGGAAATATAAAACTGTCTATTTGTGGAAAAGAGATACTTGTATGATGCATGCAGGAAAAACAAATTAATCACATATTGAAGGAATGTTGGTGATATTGCACTGAAGTGTTTACCTAAGGTTAGACACTTAAATTTTTATGAGGTTATCTGCAACATGACTTGACTGGGAACTGCCTTGAGGTAGGACTCTGAAACCATGATTATACAATTGGAGACTAGACTATAAAGGGAGCCTTTTTAACCAAAAGAAAATTGACATTTTTCAGCTTTGGGTACTTAAATTCTACAAGCTAGTTTCCTTTTAACTTAGTTGTGCTCATTTCAGGTAATTGTAATTTTCAAATTTTCCTCCCTCTTGACTTTACACTGTAATTGACCTTCAGTCTTGTTTCGTAGTAGGGTTTGAATCCTGGAACTTCTGAGGATAGGGCTGCAGAATTAACTAACAGCAAGAGAAGGCTGTTTTCTGTTGTCTCCTACTAATGTCATTTCTGCTTATAAGGTGAAAGAGAGTAAGATATAGATAGAGCAAAAAGCATGGTCCTGGTTCCAGATTTGAAAACAGAGAAAGGAGGAGATTTATTCCCCACTCTGGTAGTGTCTAAAACTGCTAGATAGGTTGCCTTGCTTTTTGCATTGCTTTCTCTAGCTTCAGCTTTGCTTCTGCTTTGATAAATGAAGGTTGAGTAATTGCTGTCGAGCTTCCAGCAGATATTGCCCAGTGGAGCTCCTGGTGCTTGTAGTTAAATGTTCACTGCCCACATCCTTACAGGACAGTTGTTGATGCTGTTAGAACTTTTGCTTTACAGTTTCTAGGTGGTGTCTTGGGACTCGTCTTCCTGTCACTGGCCCAGAGACCACCACAGCATGCATGGCAAAGCTGGTTAATTGGCTCACTCTGGTCACCTTCTGTCCTGAAGCTCAGTTATGATGGTGAACTGGTGCTGGATGTCTCGTAACATCAGCTGCTTGATTTTAGGCTTTGATCCACAGGAATGTCATTTTCCCACTTTTTTTTTTTTTTTTTTTTTTTTTTCATGCTGAGTCAGGATAAGACTTGGAGGTTGGAACTGAGCTGCAGCTCTAATTGTTTCTACTTGGTACTGGGATCCAGTTTCTATTCCTACTTCACAGGTTCACTTAGCTTACAGGAAGTTTTATCATATTAGTAATTATATGTATGAAGCTTTTTAACAAGTAACTGCATTAAATACTGTTTCAAATTAATGTAAGCTATTTTACAGCATTTTATGTTGGCTGGACTCATGAAAATATGACCATTCTGCCCACTAGACTGTGCAGTCTGTGCTGGACCAGTGGATTAGTTGAAAGGGTAGACTGCAGAGTTGGGTCTCTAATTGGTTTTGTATTATATGATAAATATATGTTGGCTGTCTTGGAACAGAGCAACACTACTGTACCTTAAACTGAACACCCAAAAGACTGTGGAGACTGAAGGGCTTTTCAGTGAAAAGATGATGCAGATTTTTTTATGAGAGAATTCTTCTTTCTTATGGTAGTTAGAAATGTTAGTATTCCAGGAGTTGCCTATATGATGAAAACATGAATTCAAACTAATTCTACAGATGTTGTTTTTTTTTTTTTTTACACTTCACCCTGTTATCCTAGAAGAACATCTCTCTTTTTTTTTTTTTCTTAGTGTCTGTAAACCATAATCCTAATTCCCAGAAAAACTAAAAATCCCTGCCATTCTCCCATCACGGCTTCCATCACAGAATGCATTTAACAGATTCAGTCTGTTACAGAGAACACAATGGAGAGCTAATTCCAAGCTGAAATCTCCTGAAAATAGTGCCTTTGCAATACAGTCAGCCTTTTCCACCCTATTTTCACTCTGGGAACTCTCTTGCCTCTGTTGACTTTAACCATATTGGTGTCATGTGAGGGAGAAATCAGGCCTCATGCATTAAATAGGTGCATTCAAGTCATGTATTATTTTATAAAATAAAATTGTCTTAGGCCTTGCTTTTATAGGGGAAGGGAAAATGGGTTCTCATTGGGCATTATGCTTTCAAAGTTACATTTTTAGTGTCCGCTCCTGAGGCAAAATGCAATGTATAATTCTGAGGGGTAAAAGAAAATTAAGGACTAGCAAAGTGTTTTCTATATTGATATCAGTATTTACAGCTGTATAATTTATCTGCCATTTCTGTACCAACTCTAATTTTGCCTATCAAGAAGCTCTAAATGAAGTCTCTAACACTATAAAATAGTGATGTGATAAGGATGTGAATGCTGGTTGCATGACCTTGCACCAGAATGAGTAGCCTTTAATTGTTTTCAGTAAAGGTGAAATGATCCATTTTGTCGTTCTGTGTGTTCTCAAGTTAAATGAACCTAAGATTCCACATGAATAAAACAAATTATTTACTATTTGTGTCTGCAGTGAGAATAGTTTATTAGAAAGAAGAGAGATTTTTCTAATTCAACTTGAAATATTTTACTACCACTTTTGAGTTTTTCACCAGGCAGCACATTGAACTGTTTTCAGAAGCTTTTAGAACAAGTATGTAGTCTTAACTGTGAGACTGTTGCGTTAATTTTACACACATCAATTGCTCACACTTGAGCATACGTTTCACACTCTGAACATCAGTATAGCTGCATTTTTGTACTGTCATGCCTTGTAATTTTGTAGATTTTTTTAGTGTATACCTTTAATGGATACTACTTTCCTTGCATGTATTTCTTTGAATTTATTTTTTAAATGCTTATTGTTTTGGTTCCTTAGCCATGAATCAGCGAATCAGCCAAAGTGCTCCAGTCAAACAGCCGCCTCCTCTGGCTCCTCAGAGTCCCCAGGGTGGTGTGATGGGAGGGAGTAGCTCCAATCAGCAACAACAAATGAGACTTCAGCAGCTACAGATGGAGAAAGAAAGGCTGAGACTGAAGCATCAAGAACTGCTTCGGCAGGTGAGGCCACAGGTTAGACACCTACTTCCACTATTTCTTTTGTATGTTACGTTTTGGTTTTTCTAAGTTGTTGTTTCAGTGAGTCTTAAAGACCAGTGACTATACAAAAAGCTTTGAGGCCTAAAAAAGTTGGAATTCATTCTCTTACTGATATCAGCTTGGTGGTGAAAGTATCTGAATTTTTAAACTGAAGAATTTTGCTTTCCTCCCTCATTCCTCCCTCTAACAAAAACTCTTAAAGAGCAAGCTTCACAAACTATAAGGTTGACAGTATGTACCGTTGATGTGATTGGATATTCCTCCTAATAATTTATTTCATATTCGTTGAGTTCCAAGTCATGCAAAAAGATTTTCCTACAGTTTAGTTCTCCCTTTTAAGTGGAGGAAAGTCTTCAGTTTTAGAACCTGTTGCAGTCTGTAGGATTTTTAAGTATTTACAAAGTTTATATAATATACATTGAAGAGATGCCTTGTTGCCAAAATCTTACCTGATTGATTGTGGAGTGAACATGAAACAACCTAATAACTCGTGCTGCATTTTGAACCTGTGGTTTTCTTAAGCTGAAGAATTTCAAACTTCATAATAAGGCTGCAAACTGTGCCTTTCAGTGTTCTCCACTATATGGATATGGCTGTAGCAAATACTAAAGTGTAGGGCTGAACTTTGCAATCTCTGGATTGGAATTCGGGCTTGATGTCCTTTTGATTCTAAGCCTTCTGTTTCAATTGTTCAATCTGAGTGTTTTAATAGTTACTACTATCTGTGCTAGATACTTAAGATATTTCTTTGGGTTTTTGAAACTGGCAGAAAAAGCACTAATCTTTTCTTTGAAGAAAACCTTCTAAAATCTTTCCCTTTTCACTTTGGGTGATGGGCCTTGTGTCAGAAGAGGATAACATCTTAATGTCTTCAAAGACAGCTTTTCTCTTTCTTCATCACCTGCAGTATTCTGTCCTGGAATCTGACTTCAGTTATCCCCTTTGTAGTCAAGGACTGTTTTGTAGGAATCTTCAGCATCTCTTGGTGTAAGATGGGTCATCTTTACAGCCATTACTTTTTACAGTACTCTAGGTAAGAATACATTGCAAAGGCGGCATCAGGACTTTCTCTCCGCTTAAGCACCTGGGCTTCTGCTATTCCTGCTTTGCAATTAATCCTCAAACAGACATTTTACCCTGTGCTAGCATGCTTCTAGGTAGGCCTTCTAATTGTCTTCTTGCCTCAGTTGTCATTGAGAACCTGACTAACTTTGGAGCAGGTGACAGCCGGTTCTCTTCATGTTGTTCTCCTTAGTCGTTAAGCTTATCTGTCAAATACGCATCCTGGGTAAATCTGTGAATTTTGTTTCACTGTGTCATGATTTTCACAGTTCTTAACTCCCTTATCCTGTCTCATCTGGCCTGTCTTGGGGGCTTGATACTACAAGATGGTATTTATAAGACAGCCTGCATAGGTAAACCATGCAGCTAAAGTAATTTTTATCCATCTTATTTTTACTCTTAGGCATTGCGGAATATCAATCCCAGCACAGCAAATTCTCCAAAACATCAGGTAGGCTCTTAACTGATGTTTCAGCATAATTAGAAAAATGAGAGCATTAAGTTAGGCTAGCAGGGAACTTTTTGCTACATTAAAACATTCTAAAAAAGGAAAAAAAAAAAAAAAAAAAAAAAAGACCAAAAAACCAAAAACCTCTGCCATGCACATTTTTGATTCACTTTTCTGGTCACAGCCCTAACACTGATTTTAGGAGTGCTGCATTGCCACAACTTTATATCAATATTTAAGAGCAAACGAGGAATTCATTGCACATTTTTTTACATTGAAAACAACCTTCTTGTTTAGCATTCTTGAGGATACTGCTGTTCCAGTCCTGATGTCAAGATGTTTATTTGAAGCAAACTACCTCAGGTAGTAGTTGGTGACTTTTAAGTACTGTTCATATGAATGCTCTTATCAGTTTGATGAAGCAGGTATTATCTTAGAGAAGGATATCTGTTATCAGTTAATAAAAAGTTACTTGAAATGGTTATGATTTTTAAGAATGCATAGTATAACAGAATTACTTAATAGATTAGGCTAACAAAATAATTGCTATGCAGAATAATTTTTCCACTTTGACATTTAACTGGCTCTTGCACACATACATTTTCTGTATAGGAAACAATAGTTGTGAAAAGCTCAGACCAAAATAAAATCATTCAAAATGTGAAGCATAATAAACAGCTTAATGTGATCTTATTTCAATTGCTAAAGAAGTTGATCAGAGAAAGAATCTCCAGAAGGGTGGATTTATGGATATATTCAGAGAACTTCATGCTTACTATTGTTAACATTGTTTTAATCTACTGGTTCTTAGCACAATATTTATATTGGCTTGTACTGTACTTTGTTTTTTAAGAATTACCTCTTATGCACTAGGCAAGAAAAACAGAATAAAAGAAAGTATCCTCTGTTTGGAAGCAATGAGTACTGATGTACTGTTGCATTCTGAAGAGTACCACAAACCTTGTATGTTACTAGTTCTTAGATACAGGAACCTCAGATCTTAGTGCTGACACCCTAAAAAAATATTTTCTTGTTTGACAATACCAGAGCAGCTCTTAAACAGAAGGATTTTAATTGAGATGTACTAATTTGATTCATTAGCAGAGCATTAGCCACATAATGATCTTATCAATCAATATTAGGTCCTATTCTGGATGAGAAAAAATATGTCCTCAAGAATAATGGGTTTACAAGAAAATAAACAAGGAGAGCTCCTCCACACCAGTTGAAAACACCTTATCTTCTAACATAATTAGGTCATTAACAGGGGATATTTTTCTTGCAGCATGCCGAAAGTATATTCTGTGTTTTCTTCTATGCCTAAAGCCCTGTCATTGTTCACTCTTCCACTAATTTCTTCTTGTTGCCAACTCAAAAAAATACAGGAAATTGAGAAGTTTGGTATCAGTTTCATACTTAACTCTGTAAGATGAAGTTTTTGGAACTCCTTGAAATTATGGCTTTAAATCCTAAAAAATGGCAAAAACTCAAAGGACTATACTGATAATTCATCAGATGTATATGTAGTGGTCACTCTGCTCTGTTTGGAGTGGAAACTGATGAAAGGATTCATACAGAAATCAGGATTCCATTTATATTTAACCTTGCTTCCTACCATACCTCCTGCCTGGGATCAGTTTTATTAGTCTGCACTTACTAATGAATCAAGGTGTGTGTGAGTGATCTGTTGGGTAGAAGAATGGGCAGTCATGTCACCTTTAAAGTTTTACAATACTAGACTATTCGTGTTGAACCATCTAAATGTACTTTTTGTGTTTCCATATCATCTCAGTAATGTAATGAATAGCCACAGGTGGAAGAAAGTGCTTAGAAAACTGCTTCTGGGTTCTGGTTCTCTAAATGCTTCTGGAGGCCTAGTACTATAGAGGCAAATATAGTCTGTCTTCTCTGATGATGCTGCTATTGAAGTCCCAGTCTGTACAGCTGACCTAGTGAATCTGGAAAATGTATAGAAAGAATTAAAATTCCTTTGTTCAACTTTTTCTTTCAGACAAGTCTTTCTTTCTTTTTGAGTAAAACTAATGAAGTTTGGAGGAATTGCCTGCTTCCCTGGTGATAGAGCTGTGCTTGGTGGCAGAGTAATTGCATCTCTTGTTAAATTTTAGATATTCTTTTAAGGAGTAATAAAAATTAAATCTTCATATGTTCAGTGCTTTTAATTCTGGGAAGTCTAAGTCTGTTTTAGAGAGGGATTGCTAAGGTCTTTTGTTTGTAAAGAAATTACGTAATATTGGCATTCTTGAAGCTTGCATCTAATGAAATCTTTTGTATAGATGGATTAAAAACATCTGAGAAATGTTCCTTAACTTTTAACTGGATCTCTGAACTTTTTGTGTCACACAATCAGTAGGTTAGAAGGGACTGGTGGAGATCATCCAGTCCAACATCTCATCCCTCTTGACATTTTTCCCCATGTAGCTTGGATCCAGTACCATGGTTGTATTGATATCTACAGTCAGGTTTTTTTGGTACTGGGTAACAATAGTGTCCCTACTAGGTTTTGGTCTCTCTGCCATGGTACTGCAGAATGCTGTTGTGACACTAACATTCCAAGTGTTGTGTATGGAGGCTTTAGCACCTTCTGGAAAGAGTAAATAATTGCTCAGTTTCATTTTTTTATAGGAAGCACTGTAAGAGGCTCTTCTTGTTTGAATGAGGATGTATTTTACTGAAATTCTAAAAATTTCAAAGGTACCTGTAGCAAAAATTACAACTTTACAAGTGATGATGTTATCAGCAAGAAATTTAAAAACACCAAGCATTTGTTCAGTCACTTGTGCTTATCATCATCAGTTATTTGTGAAACATTAAAAATTATTGTATTAGTAAAGAGATTGCATGACTTGAATTTCACTCCATCCCCACTCACCCTCTTTCCATTTTTTTGCAGTTAGAATCTGGTTGTCAACAATTTCTAATGTAGAGCAGATGTCAGTCAAGTTTTGTATATGTCACAAAATTGGATAGATGTTAAGTAACAGATTTCTTCCCTTACAGTGTGCTGTGGAAAGAAATAGAGGCAAATAATGTCGAGGTACTGATGGCATTATTCTTGGATGTTGTGCAGGCTATTTTCTTGTGCTGAGAATGGAAGATTTCTTATTTATTTGCTGCTAATATTAGAGTATTTGCTAGTAAGATCAGCATACTACATATTTATGAGACAAGTTCCTCTGTATATGCTTGCTCATTCTGTATCTGCTGCTTGTTTCTAAGCTTTACAGATCAACAAAAGAATTGTATTGCTTGCTCATATGTGTAGATCTTTATAGATAAATACCCTATTTAAAAGTCTGTATAGTAAATCAGAACTGCATTCACTGGCTGTGCTGGTTGTTGTGACTGAAGCAGTGAATGGTCTGTTTCCTCATTGTGGAGTTCATTTGTCTTCCATCTGTCCCTGTGTCTTCCCTGTTTCTTTTGTATACATGCTGTAACTTTGTGGCCCTCACAAAAATGCAAGCACTTAATCTGAAGAAGCAACTGGTGCTGTAAGTCTGCTGTGGTCTTCTCTTTCCCCTAAAACTTCTCTTCCCGCCCAGGAAGGTCTGTGAATCATTTGAAAGTCGAGTGATGGCTGGGGGCAGAAATATTACAAATTGGCACTTTTAAAGTAAATTTGCAAAACCAATTATCAGGATATATCAAGTCAAATTGAGTAGTGTATCCTAGGTTTAATACAGTAAGAAAATAAGTGAGTTGCACAAGTCACCTGCCTTTCCTCAAACACCAGTGAAGATAAAAATGCTCTTAATAGGGTAGTTTTATAAAGTTAATTTGAACATGGTGTGAATGACCTGTAACTTAATGTAAAACTTAAGCTGTCTGGAATTATGAAAAAAAATCTGCATGAGGTCAGCCAGATAAATTACACAGTGCTGACCTTATTTTTTAAATTATTTAAGGAGATGACAGATCATATTGGTCTCTGTGAATAACTAAAATTCAGTTTTTGTGCTAACAATAGGAATGCTAAGCTTTTCTTTTCCCAGACGTACTTTAAATAAGTTTGACATACTTAAAAAAATAGGATGAGATCAATTCATAGAAATCTAAGCCAGGATTTTGTCATAGTTTTATTTTTGCCTCCAGACTTTAAATACTTCTAATAAAGCACATATTTTAAAGCATGAATTAAAAGCCTTGAGTTCACATTGCTCTGTTTTGGAGCTGGGAGGGACTTGAACACTCTCATACATTTTTTTTAAGTATAGAAAATCTACAACCTTTTTATTGCAAAACAGGTTTATAAGGAAGGAGAAATTAAAAGACTGTTCTTCAAGCAACACAACTTCAGCTTCCATTTTTTATACCTTTAGGAAAAATAGTCTTTACATACTCTTTAGGCCTTTAGGAAACTTTGCTTATCTTAGAGAATGATTAAAAATTGCCCTGTATTTGTTTCTCAATAGCTTGTCTTTTTTGGTAATTCTTTCTCTTTCAGACTCCCAGAATGACATAAATTTATTACTTAGATGAGTAATAACATTCTTTTGAGGGGAAAGTGTTTCTGACTCCTGTAAAAGTAGCAGTAATACTACTTATAAATAGTTAAAAATAGCTGCAGTTTTCCATTTTTTAGAAATGCTAAAGATAAAAGTAGTCCTAATTTTGAAAATACTAGTTTCACTACATAGTACATGCCAAAAAATAGGCAAAATATAGTTCTCTCTCCTGGTTTAATACATCTCTTTATTGGGCCTTTAGAGAAAGGAGATTTTTTTGTTGTTGTTTTAGCTGGCTAGTGTCTTGAGCTACATTTATTTTTACCATACTGTTTAAGTTCATGTATTGATGAAACTTCAACTTCTCCTACACTTTGAGGATTTAGAAAAATACAAAGGTAACCTCCCTGTTTTTCCCAATTTCTTGTTCCTTTGTACTGACTTTTTTTCTTACAGTAATAGAAGAAAAATTGTGCGGTTTTTTTCCTTTCCTAGTGTCAGTAGCTCTTGAAAAGGGGGTGTCTGGATTTCTTATCTTCCTCACAACTGTTGAATCAGGAGGCAGTTGCAGTTGGAAAGGCCACACAAAGGAAATAAAATGTCACTTTAGTTCATGTACAAGAATGACTTCATGTAGATTTTGCTTTGTTACCACTCTTTGTGGCACTGGTATGTGATTAAGCTGCTTCTGCAGTCTCCTGGCGCTTTTGGCTCCTCCTCTTCATCCAAATCAGGGACTGCAGCCCGAGAAAATAAAAATGTAATGTACAGATACCAAGAGGGAAAGGGAAAAGGACAGAGCACTTGAGTGAGCAGTTCTTGAGTTATCTCTGGGATAGCTGGTCTAAGAACTTCTGCCTTGTTTAGATCACTGTTTGGGAAATTCCAGGAAGGAACGCTTCTTTCTTTCTTTTTTACAAATGGATGAGTCAACCTGTATATCAGGTAACTCGTGACTGATACATTTGGTTTTATTACATAAGCAAATGAAAATAATATGGATAAGCCTTTAGAAATTATTAAAAAATGCTTAACGTCCTGTGGTCTGGAAATGGGGATGGAGTATTTTTACTGTTTGTTAGAACAGTGGCTAGATAAGTGGCGATGAGGAGAGGGCTGGGTTTATTTGAAGTAGGAAATGAGTGTGATGAATACAAAAAACAGTGGTATGTTTGTACACTGTCTGCAGAGATCTAATCAACTGTAGTGAGAAAATTTTCTAGTGCAAGACATAAAACTTAAAGGAATGTAGAATAGTAATCCACAGGAATGGGAGTGAAACATATGCAGAAAGAAAAGAAAACAAAACAAAACCTGGCAGTAGAAAAGCTTCAATACACAGTCTGCTGGAAATAAAATAAAATAACCTTGGATTTCATAAAAAGAAATCACTTGGAAAGAGAACTGGGGCAAAGTTAGTTTTATATATTAAAAGACTAAAGTACAGTAGTCCTTAAGCTTATCATAGAAAATGGATTAAGACCTCTCATTTTACAAGTGAGAAGTATTGATTATTGTCAAGACTGACAGGATTGGTTTTGCCTGAGATTATCTTCCCAGGCACAGCCTGGAAGTCACACACTACCAGTAATAGTGACAAGATAGTCAATAGATTTATTCAATCTCTGCAATATCAAAGCTCAGTCTTGGTGGGACATTGATGATGTTTGAATATGGTTGCTTGAAGAAAATTACTGTATCTTCACATATGTAACTCATGGATTACTTGTTTAAAAAGGGGAGAGAATCACTGGAAATTACATAATATGTTGAGTATTTCCATCTGCCCTTAAGAGAATGCATTTTATGTTAACACTTACTTTCAGTAATTAGTAATTGCAAGCCTTATGGATGGTTTGATTCAAGCTGGTGAACATTCAGATGTGTAAAAAGTTATATTCAATTTAGGTTTGTAACTTCAGAAGTGCAGTGTCTTGGCCTTATTAAGAAATTACTCAGACTTTGAAGAGCTTTGAATTTTACTTAGGGAACTAATCACTGATTTGATCAGTCAGAAATATCAAATGCATGCCTCAAACAGGAATAATGAATGGATACATTTAGGGAAAGACTTGGAAGTTTGCTGACTGAAACAAGAAAGTTACAAAGGAAGCCAGGAACTAAATCAGAATTTAAAAGAAATGGGGATAAAATGCTATTTAGCAGAGCTAAACAGGTTGTATTAGGAGTCAGATAGTATTAACAATTCCGGTTTTGGTTTAAGTATAGACTTAGCAGAAAGATACTGAAGTGAACTAGAAAATACTTGTGTAAGCATACAGATATTTAAATCCATAAATACATTTACAGTGCAGTCTCTGTAATGGTGGTCATGGCTGCTGGAACTTGCATTTTCATTGAAGCCAGTACATATTCTTGGTTTGTCCTCAGAAACTTTAGTTTAATTTCACTTAACTCTTCTAACTGGAAGCAGTAAAAGCATCAATTATCTATAATGTCATGTGTTCGTGTATCCAAAAAGTGCGTTCAAATGCCTGACATGATCTCTCTTTCTCCCTCTCCTGCTGTTCTAGGAATTGGCTCTCCGTAGCCAGCTTCCAACAATGGAACAAGACGGTGGATCTCAAAACCCCGTGTCATCTCCTGGAATGTCTCAGGAACTGAGAACAATGACTACAAATAGTTCTGATCCCTTTCTTAACAGGTTTGTAGGAGTAGCTACTAGAGGAAAGAAATTTGATTTAAAATTCTGTTTGGTACATGTAATAGTTTATTTTGAACATCTCTCTGTGCCAAGAGCCACAGCTGTAAATGAATCTTTCCTTAAATGGCAAGTCTAGTAAAAGTTGAAGATTAAAAGCTGTCTCCTGTGGGAGGAAGTAGTCTGTTCAGACTTGTAGGAAGGTTTTTATTCAAAGTCATAACATGTTTGCCTCTGCATAATCTGTTGACTAACAGTCATTTCCAATTACTGGCTCAATTTGTGAATAGCTCACTGTGAGATCAAATGAACTGTGAGGCACATTTAGCATTGCAGCTTGAGGTTCATTTTAAGGTTTCTCCATTCACCCCTCCCCTCCACTTCAGGTATTTAGCAGTATTTTTACTCTGCTAATGTTAGGTCTACAAATAGTGGTATGTTTCATTTTAAGTGCTGTATTATTTTGAAGTAGGTATTTTTATTCAAGATTTAGAATCTTACAATATAGACTCATCTTTCATAAAACTTTTTCCTACATCCCTCTGACTTGAAGTGTTTATTTTGTTGGAAATGCGGTTCAAATTTCAGCTTGCAAATGCTTCTTACCAAACATTACAACTTTAGAGACACTGCTGCAGCTTGAGATAAATGATATCTGTATTTTGGGTAATCCCTTTGGGAAGATTTATCTCCTGCACAGACAGTTCTGATTAGAAAACTTGATTTTTTTTGGAGGGATTATCCTACGTGGAATCCATCCTGTAGGGTGTTCTTGCATGAGCCTCAACTGTGCTGGCTTTGTCCTAAGAAATAAAAGAGACAAGACAATTTAAACCTGACTTGCTCTCCTATGGGAAGCCTCCTTAGATAGGTAATGGTATCAATATGGAGTAGTAACATTGTAGCTGGAACTTCTGGAAGACTGTTGCCATCATACACCATACAGGTGCTCACATCTTCAAAACCTGTCTTCTGACCTGAAGGAAATGCATCTTTAGGTTTCAAATGGGCCATGGCAGTGGACTGATACAGTTTATCCATTGTGAGTCTATGCAAAATATAAAGTGATGGATCTTTACCATTAACTAGAAATAGGGTAAAAAGCTAGAAAGAGCAAATTTACATTCTGTAATTTTATGGCAGGTGGGTATTTATTGCAAAGTGCAAAAAGATATTGCTTGCCTAGTTGCATATATGTTTAACTGGGTTTGGGTTTTTTTTGGGTTTTTTTTTTTTATGTAGCCCTTACCCCATACAAAATATTGAAAATCTGTGTTTGGCTTGAGTTCAGATTACCCTAATTTACATTTTGGTCTGAAAATTTGTCTCTTTCTAGGCTGGTGTATGTGTGGCACCACACTTAATTTTGTCATATGGATGTGGGAAAGGGATTTTTAAGAAAAGACATCTGTGAATATGCATTGCTGTCTCAGAAAGCAGTCCAATAGTTCTGACCTAAAGATCTTGTTGATACTCCTCATGTTAAAGTTCAGACTTTGAGAAATGCTCGTTTCTATCTTTATAGGGTGTATATAAAGTTTTTGGTGAGACAGCATTAAATTTAGGCCCCAGAGTTATATATTCAGAGTTTAGGTTGTTTAATGTTTTCTGCTGCCTGTATAATAGAAGCATTAAAAACTCTCAGAAAATCACTACATTGGAGCAATTTGAGATAATGCTCAGTAGTGGTTTAAAATGCATAATCAAATCTGCCTGCTGTCTTCAGTACTTACTATCATTATGGTATATTTGATTTTTTTCTCTTTTTTTGAATGGGATATTCATCAGTGCAGACTTCATTAGTGCAGACTTTTGATTTGCCACACTTGTTTATATATTTCTGTTGGTTAGATTTATAGTGATAGTGATGGTAGTTCTCTGTCTAACTCCTAAATTGGTATTTCTTCTTTTGTATACACATATTTTAACAATTACTATTTGAAGGAGAATCCACTCTATTTTGGGTAATGCTGTTTAGTTGCATGTGGTAATTTTGGGTGGTATGACTACTAAATGATCAAATCCTTGTTGAAGAAAGAGGAAATGTGTATTCAAGAGAAGTACTGGACATTCCAAGTGTGAGAGCCGCAGCCAAAAAGCCTTCTCCTCTGGAGTGATTTAGTTCAGCATAGTCTCAGTTCTGTTTTTAGTATTTTGTCCCATAAAGTAAACCAGATTTTTGTTCACAGAAGTTCTAAGTTGTTTAATTACTAGGATTGTATTGAATGTGTGGTGATTCTGTTCTTAAATCAATCTAAAAAAAGAGAATTATTTATGATTTATCTAGAAAGAAATGTTAGGTTCCTTACTTGCGTGGCTAAGATGTCTTCACAGAATCAAATATATATATTTATATACATGGCTGAAGGCAGTCTACTGAAATCTGATGTTGAATAGCTGTTCATAATTTTTTTATTCTTCATACTTGACAAAAAGGCATATACCATATACTTCTGTCCTAGTTTAGGGCAAATTTGGGGAAAACCCAGGAAATAAACCCCCACGGCCCCTCTCCACCCACCTGGTTCAGGGAAAAAATTCCCTCTGAGAGAGAAGTGGAAAAGAACCTGTTTATTCAACAACAAAGCACTCCCCAGCACCAAAACAATTGACAACACAAGATGACAACAAAACTCTTTCACCCCTCTGAAGAGCTGAACAAATCCAGAAGGTCTTTCCTGGGAGTGGTCGCCCGGGTCTGGACGCTGGGGATGGCTGCTGCAGATCTCCAAATGCAGGCTCCTGGTGTTCTTTGGTGTTTCCCAGATCCCAGTCCAGAGCAGGCTGGATGATATTCAGAAAGAGGAAGGGAAAAAAGCAACAGTCCAGGGAAAGAATTGGACTGCTTAACCTAACTAGGAAGCAAAGCAAGAAAGCAGGCAAAGCAAGCAAGCCAAGCAAGCAAGCAAAGCAAGCAAAGCAAGCAAGCAAGCAAAGCAAAGCCAGCCAGCCAGCCCTAGCCTTTTCTAGCTTTCCAGCAGACATGGGGGGAGGTGAACCAGATGATAACACAGCAAAACAAACCTTCACTTTCAGAGTCAGTTCTGAAAGCACAGAACATAATATCAAACGTAAACAGAACACACGATTGGAGATATAAACACCATAACAGTCACCCTAGGACAAGTACATCATGAGGAGGATTAGTATGTCTTCAAATGATAATTTGAACAGTAAACCAAGTTGATGTTCATTGAGGATGCCGCATGGAAAATCAGTAAGGATTCTCAATGAATCTCAGAATACACAACCTGAAGGAATAGAGACTTTGAAAATATTTTGTGAAGACTGAATATTAGGAGGTTGTTAGACTGAATAATAGAGGAGAGGGAGGTAATGGTGGCCTTCAACAGCTGCTTATGCAGGCCACAGCTCCTGCCAGCAAAGCTGCTCCAGCATGGGCTCCTCTCTCCATGGGACCACAGGTGCTGTCAGCTGGCTCCAGCACAGGCTTGCCATGGGGTCACTGCCTCCGTGAGGCATCCGCCTGCTCTGGCATGGATCCTCCAGGGGCTGCAGGCGGATCTCTGTTCCCCCTGGCATCTCCACAGGCTGCAGGGACACAGCAGCCTCACCATGGGCTGTGCGCCATGGGCTGCAGGGGAATATCTGCTCTGGTGCCTGGACCACCTCCTGCTCCTCCTTCTGCACTGACCTTGGGGTCTGCAGGCTGTTCCTCTCTCCCACCTTGCTGTTCAGCATTTTCCCCCTCTTCTTAATTATGTTATGACAAAGGTACCACCATTGTCACTGATGGGCTCAGCTTTGGGCAGCTGGACCACTTTGGAGACAGCTGGAAGCATCTATCTGACATGGGATCAGCTCTTCCTGCTGTGTCACACAGCATAGTGATCCCTGCAGACCCCTGCTACCAAAACCAAGCTATATAATCTCAACACAGTGGCCTACTTGCCCTCCCCTTCCCACATTTTCCACTGTGACTCTCTTGGTCTTGCTTGCTGCGCTGGCAGGAGATGACAGTCAGAAAGTGAAGGCATGTAAGGCGCCATGCCATCAGTTTGGTTAACTATTCTGTCAGCAAGATCATTGTGAGCAGGGTTTGTTTATAGGATGGCTCCTGTACCAGTGTTTGATTTATATTTGGGTGCTCTCTTGCCTTGACATGTGTGACTGAACAAGTAGTAATGCAGCAGTGGGAAGGAACTGAAGAGTTGTTAAAGGAGTCCCAACTATTTATAACAGCAGTGACCTAAAAATACACTTCAGTGGTTGATTAAACATGGGAACATTAGCTAGAAGTATATTTTTTAAGCCTTATTTTTTTTATCCTTATGGATAAAAAAAAAAAATAGGTGCACCGTATAAATAATATGGTTTTAATTGGAAAAGGTCTACATAAAATAAAACCCAGGTGTCTCATGCAGACAAATGCTTCATTTTTTTATTAGAATGGGGATTTCTCATGGTAGCAATGTTTTCAAAGCCCATAAATTAGTTCAAAACAAGCATCTATTATGTATTTTTCAGTGCTCTACCCTCAATTTTTTAACTCCTTATCTTCTGTTACAGTGGAACATATCACTCCAGAGATGAAAGCACAGATAGTGGACTTAGCATGAGCAGTTACAGTGTACCCAGAACCCCAGATGACTTCCTGAACAGTGTTGATGAGATGGATACAGGTCTGGTTTGTGTACATTTTTAATGCATGTTTTCCAAATACACTTGTATCCATTTGCAAAGAAAACAAGCGATTCTGAAAAGCTCTGATGCTTTTTGCATTGTTTTCTACCTTTTCCTATTTACCCTATTTTTCTGATAAAAACATTATGGTTAGATTTGTGAAAAAATTTGTAATCAACTATATTGAGAGGATGGGGAAATTGCTCGTAAGTAGTATCACTCCTGTTTTTATAAGGAATTTAAATGTGTTTGCTTTTTGAAGTAATGTTGTTCTGAGCTAAGCATAATACCTCAAGTACCTCATCCAGTGTTGTTAATACTACTCCAAAATTATATTTGACTCAGTATTGTCTTTTTCCTTCAAGTGTAAAAATTAAGCTATGCTAAATGACATCAAAGATCTATAAGATTTGGGTCAGTAGGTGAAAGTTGGAAACAAAGGGTTGTTCTTTGTACATCTGCATGCAGCCAAATTATCTTTGGGATTTGTGATGGATTTCTGTGAGTCACACTACTTGTATGATGCAAGAGGTACATGATTATCCTTTAACCAGTTGTCCTGATAAATTGCAGGTTTGGTACTTCTACTATACTTAATATCCATCTTTGTGTTATAACTAGGGGACAGTATCGGCCAAAGTAACATACCATCCCATCAGAACCGTTTCCCAGACTACCTTGAAGCCATTCCAGGGACAAATGTGGACCTTGGGACACTGGAAGGAGATGGGATGAATATAGAAGGAGAAGAACTGATGCCAAGTCTGCAAGAGGCTTTGAGCTCTGACATCCTTAATGACATGGAATCTGTCTTGGCAGCCACCAAGCTAGATAAAGAGAGTTTTCTTACTTGGTTATAGGGGCCTCAGGGAGACTGAATTCTAAATCTGTGAAGGATCTAAGGAGATTAGGACATCTGTATCTGAAGTTCAGAACATGCCAATGTTTTGGCTTGTGTTCAGAAAAAGTAAATGAACAAATACTCAACAAGATTGTTTGGGTTTGCTCTTCCTTGTCCATCGCTGCTGTTATATATTGCTGACTTTTTTCCACAGTTGACTCTGAAGAACAGACATCTTCTTGATCTTTTTCTATTGCTGTTGCAACTACTGTTGGAGGGGGGTGGGGAGGGATGATGAGCCTATTTTGGATGACGAATGCCATTCCTTTTGTCCTAGTGTGCGCTTGCGTATCATTTTATCTAAGTACTCAGATTTGAGAGTTAATTTCTGCATGTCACTGCTTGTAGTTTGCTCAGCTAGTTGTCTCTTTCTGCCTGTGGCAAGTGGTAAAACATGACATACTGGGGTGACGAGCCAAAAATGATGTATCTGGTCAAAAGAAGTCAATACTGATTTGGAGATACGACGTAAGGGAGGGCTGAAGACTGGCATTAAGTGTTCCTACTAATAGCTCTTGCATTAGCCACAAAGTGCTCTTGTTCGTATTTTATGTTATAGTAAATCATGAGTCATTTTACATAGAAACATATATGAACTTTGATTTTTGCCACATACTCTAGCCTAACTTCCATTTGTCAAAAATACTTCGATTATTTTTGTTAGTTCATTTAACTGTAGCTGTAGAATGGGAAGTAATTATAGGTGTTCTGGGTTTTTTTTTAAGTGAAATCTAAGGGTTTTTTCTGATTTCACACAGTCTTATTTAAATCTAAATTGTCTGCTTTTTTTTTATACTTAAACCATGCCTATTGTAGCCTGATAAGCTAGTGAGTACATAAACCAATATGTTTTGCCTGTAACTCTTTTATTTTTTTAAAGGCTAGCTTTGAATGTAATCATTAGATTTCATGACCAGTGGCTTATTTTTCATGTGTATTTGTGAGACTTTGAATTAGAATCTGATTACAGTAATGTAAAAGTTATAGTCCTTTGTCATGTGTACAAATTTTAAATGCATCTTAAAGTAGCAGAACCATTTTAAAATTACATCTAATCTCTCTTCTGGTTTTCAGTTTTGATTCTAAGTGAGTTCAGATTTTAAAATCCTTAATGAAAAAAAATTATGAAAAGTTTATTTTAAGTTAACACGGACTAAAATTCTGAACTATTAATATCACTGTGTGTTGCAATGAAAAGGCTAGAACACCAAAAAACTTCTAAGTATAATAGTTATCAAGTTCTGTTTGGTGAAAAATAAGCCCTGGACACTATATGTAGAAGAATGTAAAGATATGTGTTAGATGGTGACATGAGCAGGTAATGAAGTGTATATTAGTAGTAGAGTTTAGCGTGGGGTAGAGGTGAATACGAATAATTTTTATTTTAACAGGAAAAGATGTATCACTAAGTTGTCTGCAGGAGTTGACACAAGTTTCCAAAGAGTATTTTTAAATGAACAAAATGAGCGTGAATCAAACTTTCAATATAAGCTATGAATTTTTGTGGGGCTTTCGCATTTTTTTCTGATGAAAAATAGTGTCACCAGTTAACACCTTTATAATTAAGGGCCTGTCACCATTCTCAACAGTGAGCCTTTATTTTCAAGGGTGTATAACATGACTAAAATACTGTAAGCGTGAAACTTAGTTTTGGGAAAAATCTCTCAGTTAGCAGGAACTTCTCCTGAGAAGAGATTTTTTGGGGTTTACTGTTTTGCTTTTTTTTTTTCAAGACACTGATTATTTTTTAAGCTAAGAACAAATCAGCAAAACAAACAAAAAACCCCATTATTATTATTATTGCCATTTGGATTTCTTTTATGCTTCAGAAATAATTCTGGTTTAGGATGTTGTAAAGAATGAAAACTCTTAACCAAACCCTATTTTAAAAACTGAAGCAGCAGAGGCAGAGATTTTAAATTTGCCAATACAAATGTACATTTACTACTTTACATAAATGTATTAGTGTTTGAAAAACACAAAATTTTATGGTTTGTTATGGGATACAGGCAAGTTTTAAAATAATAATTTTTAAAACACATTCACAGTGATATATATTCTGCTACACCAATAATTCAGCAATTAATAGGCCACTTATATTGTGCAATGACACAGTAGCTCCTAAAGCATTGTTATTGTGTCCAAGATAGGGATTTTAGTAGCATTTTTGCAACTCCATTTTAAATTCCTCTCTCCCTCTCTTCAGGAAAAGAAACAGACACTAAATTTTGCTAACTTGAACAATCTGACATAAAACCACAACAGCAAGGAAATTCAGAGTTCATTCTATTTCAGCTGTCTTCCACAGTTGTATCCAGGTATCACAGCACATAGAGAATCACAGAATAAGCTGAGTTGGAAGGGACCCGTCAGGATCATCAAGTCCAACTCCTGGCCCTACACAGGACACCCCAAGCTTCACACCATGCGCCTGAGAGTGCTATTCATATGCTCCATGACCTCTGTCAGGCTGGCTCACTTCCCTGGGGAGCCTGTTCAGTGCCCAACCACCCTCTGGGTGAAGAACCTTTTCCTGATATCCAGCCTAAACCTCCCCTGGCTTCAGGCCATTCCCTTGGGTTCTGTCACTGGTCTTGAGAGTGAAGAGATCTTGCCTGTCCCTCCTCTTCCTCTCACAAAGAAGCTGCAGACTGCAATGAGCTCTCCCCTCATCTCCTCCAGGCTGAACAGACCAAGTGACCTCAGCCATGAGGAGTGGCTTCCCCTCAAGGCCCTTCACCACCTTCGTTGCCCTCCTTCGGACACTCTCAAGTAGTTCAACATCCCTCTCACATTGTGGCACCCAGAACTGCCCCCAGCACTGGAGGTGAGGCCATCCCAGAGCAGAGCAGAGCAGGACAATCCCCTCCCTTGCCTGGCTGGCCATGCTGTGCCTGATGCCCCCCAGGACAGGGTTGGCCCTCCTGGCTGCCAGGGCACTGCTGGCTCATGTTCAACTTGCCACAGACCAGGACCCCCAGGTCCCTCTGCAGCATCTCATTCCTCAGTCCATCCACACAACCAGATATGCACTGAGTGCAAACTCCTGACATGCTGTACCTCGCTACAACAGAAATGAGTACAGAACAAATTCTCTTTCCTTGCTTTTGTGTGTTTGTCACAGCTTTAATATTTGAATGTTTTATTCTCATTGTAGAAACACTAAATGGCTTATACTGTATTTGGGTAGCATGGCTTAGGGTAGATGCTGACAAACTGGGAATCCTTGAACAGCTCTAACATTAATTATGTTTTGTGATACTTATTTTAATTAAGACATTTCCGTTCTCTTACTTATTAGGAAACATACCATAGAGATGCTGTACTGTTGGCAATCAATATTAATTCGGATTTTTTTTTATTATTCTGCAAATGCATTGTTTGATGAAGTGGTTAAAATTGTTTGAAATGCAAAAGTGTTTTGGGTAGTATTTTATACTGATGTATATATTGAAACAGAAATCATTGTAATAATTGTAATAGCTGTTAGTTTTAAATACACTATATGCAGACAGATGGGGCTGTACAGAACTGTACTGTTAACACCCGGGTAGGGCTGCTGCTTGGGAACAGGTTGCAGTGTCAGTGAACCATATGGATCAAATATTGTACCATTCAGTGTTGGCGCTCACCAATGCAAAAGGAGAAGAGACAATTTCAACGTGATTAACACTACGTGGTAAATTAGTACTACAGTGATCTTTTCACTTACAAGCATGTTTTTTATACAAATTAGCAGGTGTGCCTGTATAAAATAATTTGTGTTCTGTATCATGGAAAAAGTACTCTCCACATTTAGAATCACAGAATCATGTTGTATGTTAGAGAATTATGTCCAAAATTATATATATTACTTAACAATGTTATTTTTAGATATGAGCATGACTGTAAGCTAGGTACTTAAGTACATTCTGTTACATTATTTTTCTTTATGTAATACTTTTTCAGTTGTTTTATTTGGTATAAATATATACTTTGTGCTTAAACATCTTTGTTTGTTTTTAACATTCAATAGTATGTAAAGATATGACTTCCTTCAGTAAGATAGATGCATTGAATTGTTGGAATGCCTATTGTAGTGAGTCTGTTCTTGTCCCACTTGTCATTGCTTTTGTAGTTGTAAACTCCAGTTCTGCAAATATGGTGTGCAAGCTTACCTGAGAGACAAGTGAGTTCCACTGACTTCAGTAAAGGCTTAACATTAATAAGATGTGTGCTTGTCTGTGTGCTTGCAGGAATGAAGAGACAGTGACTCTGGTGAGCATCATGCAGCTTGTGTAAAACAATACTTTAATTGCAAATGGCACTATAGTGAGACCTGGTAACAGAACATCTGGGTATCTACTAGAAGAAAGCATCCACTTTTTGCAGATAATGCTTGCCATGTTCGGATGGCAGATACATTTTTTGCTAACTCTTAAGTTTATGCATTAATTTGTGGCAGACTATCAATAAAGACACACTATTTCCATTTCTAAGTTTTGACTTATGAATTGTGAAATATGTAATGACATACCTTGTAAGTGCCCGAAGATTTTAGTTTAAAGTATCTTGACAGGTTTCATTAATTTTGACCTTCTGTATAACAGTCCGAAAGATTTTTTTTTTTAATGTAGTGCAGTTTGGAAAGGCCAAAGTCATACACTGTTCACATTTTAGCAGTTCCAGAGTTGTTACTGTTCAGTACCAAATGCCCCAACCCTGTGGAATTCAGCACATTTGTGTGTTTTCTTAGTTAAGGGTACAGCCCTTGATGGATTAACCAGTTTGTCCTGTACTTCTGAGTTCATAGCCAGCTTTAGTCACCCAGATCCTTTAAATTTAAATGTAACATCACAGCTTCCACCTGGGAGTAGGCAGCCAGTGCCAGGGAATGATAAGGTACCAATTTTGTTTGCTGGTATCACTCTCATTTATAAGGTGGTGACATACTGCAGTAGTTGAAGTATGAGTGACCTTCTGAGGCAGCCCTAAATAGACTGTATTACTGCAAAACAGGATATTTGGTCCAGGTATTACAGGCTCACTTCACAATTTTCTTTGAAATATTTTCAACACTTAGTTAAAAATAAAAAGTATTCATTTCAATAAGCCAGAAATAATATGCTTCCAAGGAGGAAAGTGCCAGTTATCAGCCAAAGAAAGCATTTTTCATCTTTGGTCATCAACAGAATAATTATTTGAGATCAGGCTATGCAGGCTATGATCTGTGTAGCACCTCCTGTTTTGGACGTTCATTCAGAGATAAACCAGGGCCACTGATTTTATTTACACTATCAGCATCCAGGGTTTATATATTCCTCCTGAAGAGTAACGGTGTGCTTCTTGACCTTTGTTGTCACCACTACTTATTGCTAACAGGCATTATCTGCACCCTCTAAACTTAGGTGTCATCAAAATAGGAAGATGTTGATACAGGATGGAGAGATCTTGGTTGACATGAAATGTCAATGTGAATCCAACTCTTAACTGAAGAATCAAATTGTCTTTAGAACAGAGGGTAGAGCTTTGTACCAACTACCATATCCAGTACTGAATGCCTCTTAAATAAAAGAGCCAATGTGTTTTCTCTAGGCACAGAGGGAACCTGTTGAGTGAGAAACATATAAGTACTGACACATCTGACAGAACTGCCTAATGGATTTTGTGGAAGACTCACTGTTTTTACTTTATCAGACATACTTCTCTGTCTTTAATACAGAGGTTGTAACAGTGAATGCCACAGATCTAGGCTGTCACAGACTGGTTTTATTTTCTCTATGTGGGAATGCAGTTGGTCACTGATTATAAGAGTTTTCTATATTAAATTGGCTCAGCTTAACATATGAGAGGCAAAGTAGTTTTATGGGATTTTTCTGTCTATTAGCAAATGTGACTGGGGGGAAGGGGGTTGTTCCATTTGTTTTTTAAGGGGATGGGTCAGGAGCAGCCCAAGAGGCTTTCTTTTCAATGACCTGCAAACAGCGAACTAGAGGTCCATAAAAATGCCACATTCAATCTCACCTGAAATGCTCTTTCTCCTCCTGTTTTAAATTATTTATTGTATTTACCATCTGTGAGTTTTGCTTTCCTAACACCTAAAGACTGGACTGTAATACTAGGTTTGTCCCCAGAGGAAAGCAGATTTCCTCCATTTGAAATGGCACTGCCATCGTGTTTGAAGTCTGTAATGTAACACAGAATTACAGTCTTGACTCCAAATGTGCTGCTGCCCAACTGCTGGTACAGGATGGTTATGAGCAAGCATAATTTTTTTGACCCATGGTGGATTCCTGTTCTTGTTTGAGACTGGAAAAGTTTGGCTGTGTCATTGTTTTGATTTCTGCAGCCAGCTGTCCTATCAGGAGCAGGGACAACAGTCCTCCTGTTGGAGTACTCCTACCCAGCGCTTAACCTGATGTTAGCCATTATGGGTTTCTTTTAAGCTGACAGAGTAATTTAGTCTTTCCTTCATAGTTTCATTGTTAGATACGCAATACAATTGTCTCAGCTCTCTTGACTGACAAGAGGCCATTTTCAGACTTTGCCTAGCAATGTAACCCTTTCATACCCATCATCCATTGTTGAAGTGTGACCCAGAGGCCTCTGAGAAGTTCAGCTGCAACCCTGGGCTGTCAAAGTCTACAGTCAAAATGAGGTAACTGGTTATATTTGTGTATGACAAAATCCCAATTCCACAGTGCTAATAAATTGTGTGACTTAGGTGGTGACACCTCACAGTAAATGGCAGTAACAGTGAGGTACCTTCTGGTTAGGCCAGTGGGGTTTAGCCTGAATGTGGTTATCAATGTAGTCCAAGAAGTTGCTGGCAAAAGCTAAGCCTGTGGGGCAACTTGGCTCTTTCCATACAGGTGAGATTCAGGTTGTGGTTGAGAAAAGTGTCACTGCTTCAGAAGGTGACAACTGCTGGGCTGGTTAAAGGCCTCCTATCAATGCAGCCTTTACCTGCCACCCCCTTCATTCCTGCCTACAGGTGATTCAAGCAACTGCTGTAAAGCAATGGGGTTTAGATTTGTATTTGCCAGTGTGTAAAACTGTGACTTCCTTTATTTTTCAAATGTTTGCATTTCACTTAAAACATGACTCTCCTTTTATAGGTCTTTGTTCCAGTGAACAGCCTATCAGGATCTGGTAATCTTTCTGTGGATATAGATTTTTCTAATTAATATGACTCTCATAAGCACCAATAAATCACTGAGAAATAGAAATTTCTCTTTGCAGCTTAGTGGCAAGAATGCTAGAAAATCTGTCACTCAAACAGTAGTATCTGCATCCAAGTTCCTCTCATCCATATACTAGCCATGGTTTGGAAAACAAGCTGGTTTTACATGGAGATCCATGACTGCCATAAGGCTCAGGTTCCTCACAATTGTCATCTCTGCTGGTGAAGTTTGCTCTTGTAATACGTGCTGTATCATCAATTTTGCAATTTTGCTTTATCATCACCTTGAAAAGAAAGTAATGGAGCCTGGTGATGTTCACGAAAATAGGAAGAAAGCAGACCTGTACTGCTGCAGCATGAGGACCATGTTTCTTAGCTCCTTTTGGAAATGTCTCACTTTTTTGGAAAAGGCTCAGACATCTGGTGGTCTTGGCACTTCATATTCACTTGCATTTTATTTTCAATGTCACTAACATCTAACATGACCAAGTTATTGAAGTGATTGCACTGGCAACATCTGGAACAGGATAAAGAAGGGTTTTTTTTAAATGCAATCAGGTATAATCTACCTGGGTACACGTTGCCAAGTTCCCACCTTATAATGGCACATCTGACTTCCTGCTGAGTCTTTGAGTGAGGCATTTTACCATTTCCCAGGAAAGCTGTGTGCATGGTTTTACTTGTGTCCTGGGAGCTCTGAAATGTTAATGTTTGCAAAATGCTTTGAGGGTTAAGCATTAAGTGCTTCCTAGTAATTCATTCTCAAGCTGTGCTATTCTGGGGCTTCTCACTCAGTGACATCACCACATATGAATATAATCTTTGCAATGTAGTGTAAGGTATGCATCTGCTTCTGCAAGTTTAAACACACAAATGCATTACAGGAAGGTCGTATATCCATGCATACCAAATGATGGTTTTCACTGGCATGTGAACACTCAGCAGGTGAACTGACTCAAGTTAGCCCTCCTGTGCTGCTCACCAGTTAGCTTCAATTCCTTTCTGTTTGGTAGGAGAGCTTGCACAGTTGCCACTGGCACATTAACGTGCACCAGTTCTTTCTTCACTGAACACTTCTGTGCCTAAGTCCTTAAGTTTTTAGTTATTTTTTAGATTGAGCTTTCTTGTTGAGCTGCTTCTGGGAAGCCAGAGTGACCTTTAGGTGTAGAAGTACATTGAATGATCATGAATGGGGGGGTGGGGGGGGAAGAGTCTTGGATCATTATACATATATACAGGCATAGAGTATTGTTGCATGTATTTGTGTGTGTCTATATATAGATATTCTGTACATAAACACTAATTTCCTGCCTAAAGACAACTCAGTTTCTCATGAGCATTATATCTGTTCTAGGCTTCACAAGGAAAAAAAAAAAAACACTAGAAGTGTCATCCCAGTTACAAAGTCTGCATGGTTGTTGCTTATTTTTAAATATTTAGGGTTTTAGGTGTGACATAGAATCATTTCAATCAGAAAACCAGAATGAATAATGAAAGAATATGAACACACATGTTATTCCATTGTGCTGTCTCTCAATAAACCAGACTTGAGTAGTCAGCTTTTGGGGACTTGAAGGCCCTTTGCACACAATGCAAAACCAAAGAGCTGGGGTAAGAGAAGTAGTGTTGCCAGTCTCTGCTCCCTGTGAGAGAGCACGTTTTGCTTTTAAGCTGGGACCAAAGGGAGGTTGGCTGCAGGACAGATTTCTCTACGCTGACGTCTACCTTCACGTTTAATGCACAATCCATGCTTTGCACCTTAGTGTGTATGAATTCTGTCACAGTCACAAAGAGAGATGTGTGTGTGTGGCTATTGAGACACGAACTGGTACATTATAGAGCAAGGAGTTTACTCATAGCAAGGATTAACCCCTAGTGGGTGCCTAATACGATGGAGTGCCACGTTCCACTGATACACAGCACAAACTGTGCTACTTGCTTGAGCTATTGTCTTTAAACTGAGACTAAGATGGTTTTTTGGATTACTTTCCTATTCCCAAGATCCCATTACAGTTTCTGGGGTTTCCTTTGTTTTAAAGATTTAAGATGCCTCCATAGGTGAGCCTAGACTGTTTTAAAATTTATTAACATGGATTTACTCTGCACTTTCTAGCTACTTCTGTGCTCTTTGTTGCTAGGTATATATTTGTTAGAGCAGCAGCACTGGAATATAAAATGCCAAGTAGGTGTCCAGGCATTTGAAGCGGACTCAGGATACTTTTGAAGCCAGAAGTCTGGGACGCATGGGATTAGGAAAGGCAGTTCTTGCTTGAACAACATGTTCTTCTTTTATGACCAGGTGATCTGACCTGCCTGTGGATGAGGGAAAGGCTCTGGATGTTGTATGCGTGGACTTCAGAAAAGCCTTTGAACCATTTCCCACAGCATTCTCCTGGAGAAGCTGTCTGTTCATGGCTTGGACAGGTGCACTGCGTAGTGGGTGCTGAAGAACTGACTGGATGGCCAAGCCTAGAGAGAGTTGGTGACTGGAGTTACATCCAGCTGGAGGCCAGTCACAAGTGGGATTCCCCAGGGCTGAGTACTGGGGCCAGACCTGTTTAATGTCTTTCTTGATGATCTCTGTGAGGGGATGGAGTGCCCCCTCAGCACCCAGGGAAGCAGTGGAGGCACTATCCATGGAGGTGTACCAGAAACGGCTGGCATGGCACTCAGTGCCGTGTCTAGCTGACAAGGGGATGCTCAGTCAGAGGAAGTCTTTTCCAGCCATAATGATTTTATGACTATGTGACCTTAGATCTTGAATTAGCCCTTTGGACTCTATGCTGCGCTTGTACTGGACCTAGCCTGCTACTGAAACAAACAGGAGATTTTTATATCCCATAATAGTTAAACAGTACTGCTTTAGAACTGATTCCAGTGGCTACTATCTTAGGCTTTCTTGTTTTTCTTTTTTTTTTTTCTCATTGTGTCATCTGTAAAAATGGATGATATACTTTCTGTGATATCCAAATACTCCAATCTCAGATGAGATATTTATTTACATTTTATGCATTTATATGAACTAATACTTTGCACGTATTTGTGAACTGTGGTTAGAAACACCCAAAATTTGGAGTGGCTTAGAGTGTGCCATAAGACGAGATCAGTCAATGAAGTGTTTGGAGAAAAAATGGAGACAAACCAATGGAGACAGATCTGCATGTATGTACTAAGTAGTCAGCTAGAGGAATCTTAAATCAGGACCTAATAACTAACTCAATAGATAAAATTGCTTTTGTGGCTCAGGAGATCAACACAAAGTTGACTTATGTGTTACTTAGCTGACAAATAAATATATGTGCTCTCATGGGATGCACAAATGCAAACAGAACAGGCTCAAGGGAATCCTGCACTGGAACGTATCAGTGAGCAGCTGGAGTGCTGGTCAGACTTTTGAGTACAGCATTTGATGAGAGACAGGCACTGAACATGGTCTAGAGGCAAGCAGTGATGATGAGGAAAATGTGAGAGAGGAAGATTAAAGTAGCTGGGCTGTTTTTCTACAGAAAAGCTGACTAAATGGGGAAAGATGATCTTCAAGTAAAAGGCAAGTGCTACTGTGAATCCGTTATCCATGGAGTAAAGGGTGAGGAGTGACACTGGAGTAAAGTATACTTTAGGTTAGGAAAACCTTCTTTACTCTTCCGGCTTTTTGCTTGCGGTGCCTGAGGAGGCTGTAGTAGCTCTATTGTGGCAGCATTCAAAGGGCAAGTTTGATGAGCATCTCTCAGAAATGGGATGGAGCTGACCAAGCCTTGGGTTGGCTGAAAGATTGAGCTGACCTCTGAGGTCCACTTCCAAGCACCAAGTCAAAGAACTGGAGCCACAGCTAGAGCTCAAGGACTAGGTTAGAAAATGCAGGTTCCTAGCTTTTCAGATCAATGGACCCCTTGCTTATATCAGCTAGCAACCCCTGTTGCTCCTGCAAGCATACTGATAGCATAAAAATGCAAAAATGAAATCCAAAAAACTTATTTGCTAAATACATTGTTAAAACTTTCCGTTTGTCCAGCTTTGATTATTTCTCTGCTTAAAATGTCATTTGTTACCTCCTCTTTTCTTCTATTGAAAAATATTTGCATGCTTTAAATAAGGTAAACTGCTTTAATAAACTGGACAAAATGTTTCCACTGTGGTAAGGGGTGCTTTATTGCTATCTGTCTTCTAACTAAATGTACTGCATGTGTGCAATTTGTCTGTGAATTAAACCAGCAAGTCGAGTTTGAGTGTGGCCAAGATACAATAGATTGAGCACAGCTCCCACTTAGTAGGAGAAAAACCTCCTGCAGAGAAATAAAATCATCCTGAAAATCATCCAGCCTTTGTGGAAAAGATGTATTTTTGGCTGAAACTCTAGGGGAGAAGTACTGATGAGCTTGAAGCTAAGCCCAGATACCAGTCTTGGCAAAAACAAAAGCATCAAACTGGGTAAGAGGGGAAAAAATCCAGCCAAAGAAGTGTGTGGTCTTTTCTAATGGAACAGTCTTTTTTGCACGTTCTCTGGTGTAGAGCAGTGTGGTAAAAATGATGGCCTGCAGACTTACACATCATTTGTTTACTGGTATGTATTTTCCTTAAGGGAGTGGCATATTTCCCACCCCCTTTACCTCAAAACTTTCTCTCTACAATTATTTTCTTTTTTTTCCCTACTGAGGAAGGTCTTCCTTGTAGCTGACTTTCTGCTGTTCGCACTTCTACCCTTGAATAAACAAGCTTCAGAAGACTTGAAAGAGAATTTTGTGGAATATAAACATGTTTGGGAGCAATTTCAGTAAGTTAAGATGAAATGCTGTGTTTGGCTCAGGGTCATTAAATAATTCACTGTATTTATTGCCAACCAAGCACTGTTTCATACTGTTTTCCTGGCTAAATTCCAACCTGGCTATTTCATGTGCCCACCTAAATTCCTCCTGTGTGCTTGAATAGAGATAATCACCTTCACTTGCCTCTTTACCACGCTTGTGCCCCATCTGGCCCATGCAGCCTGCCCTGCCTTCCACAGGTGCCCGCTCATGGGTGGGTAGGTGATAACTCCTGTTATGTAAAATACTGCCGGCTCTCTCCGGATGAAAGGTGCTAAATGTATGCAAGTCATTTATGATTTTGCTCAGAGCCTGAGTTGAAGACATGCACAACCTGTTCCGACTTCTCCAGAACAGGTTTTAATGTGCATTCAACCCATTTGCCAGCGCTGCTGCGCTGCCTTTTGTTTCTAAATTTACCCTGTTGCACAGCTGACTAGGGAGACAGGAAGCAATGTATCTTGAAGCTTTCAGAAGACAGCCCCTCCCTGGAGATGTACTTCAGTGACCTAAATGTACAGCGAGCAACATGTGAGAGGTGGGGCTTCAGGCCCAGGCATGCCGATGTAGGTGATACCATCAAAGAGTCTGTCACTTCCTTCAGAAGTTTGCTAACATTTTTCCCCCCCTCAAGTGATTTTGTTACAAAATGCAGGAAAGATAATGTTGCTGTTTCTTGCTGCCCCACGCAGGTGGGATGGGACTGCCAAGAGTTTGGGATCAGCAGCGTCAGCACTGGAATAAGAAAGCAGCACTCTGGTGAGCTTGAACTATTGCTGGGAGTGGTTTTTGTTCATCTCCCTTATCGTTTTGGCAAATGCCTTAAGGAGTATTGTCTCTCCCTCTTCTATTTTTGGAAAGAGGATTGGGAACACTTTGTTCTTTTCAAGTAGTGTTTGAATCCAGTTAGCAGAGACCTCCTTAGCACCATACACGTCCAGCTTGCACAAAAGATACCACACCATCTTTCTGAGGTTATTGACTGCAGCTGATGCCAGCAATCAGGATGCCTGATCTACAAAATGCAGTAATTCTCTTAATTCCCCGATAAGGAAAATAAGATATTAATAATATAACCATTTTATACGAGCAAATGCTTCTAGTTTGCTTTGTGTGGAAGGGCAAAGCAAAACCAGTCATTTGATACTTCTGACTAGTAAAGTAGTCACTGTGAGTGGGTGGGCAGGGGTATTACACAGGGTCACAAACCAAACCCTGAACTGTAATAGAGCACAGACTTCTGGCAAACCTCCTCACATGTCTGTATTAATGGGTGAAATGGGTATAGTTAATTTACCACTGTGAAAGTAACTTGATTTATCAAGCCATATCAGGGTTTCTTTCATGTTACAAGCTAATACGTCATTTTTGAAAAGCATCCACAAAAAATACGTAGGGTTAAGAACTCCCCAAATATTTTCTGAAAGTGCAAGTGCCTTCTCTGGTAGCCTAGCTCACCAGCAGTGTCACCTTGTTGCACTTAGCAATGCTTACAGCTGCCATGAAAATCTAGGATGCCAGAAAACTGCCCTGGCCAGCCTTTTATCTCTCATTTGTACCAGAGGGCTCACAAACTTTATAATGCTTTAGAAGCTGCACAGATTTTTCTATGGAAAGCAAGATCAAAATGCTAGCAAGTCAAATCACATGTGTAGAAGCAAGTTACCACAGGTAGTAAGGACCCTGGAAAATTCTCCCTGGGGTGTTCTTCAACTGCATTCACTGTTTGATACAGACTAGTTAGTGCCATTCTGTCTGGCCAGGAGAGGGGAACAGGAACCTGTAGTCAGTCCAGGACTGACAAAAGTGGTTGCAAAGGTGCCAGTAGTGATGTGGTCATAGCCAGTGCTATTGACTTAAATGAGAGCACATTTGCCCTTCATCTGTTACTTCCCATGAAGTTTACTAATCCTCTAAAGCTATCTCAAAGTGGTTTTGATGAAAGGTGAATTGCTTGATTCATCCATTCAGTTGGTATGTGGAATCTCTACATCATTTACCAAAAAAATCATGATGTCACCTTTGCTGTGTTTTTTAGTGGAGGGTGTGATAGCCTGGTGTCAGAAATGTATCCCATTCCCACGGTGCTGTTCAATTGTCAACGCATGACCACAGTTAAACTTAAGAAATACTCAATTAAGTGAATCATTCCAGAATGTGGACAGATAAAAGCAAACAGAGCCAGTAATCCAGCATCCTTTTGTACAGCTGTGTTATGCCATAAATTGCAAGTTAATAATGGGATTGTTGGTTTAGGTCCTATCTTATTTTTATGTCTGGGGGGAAAAAAATTGAAACACAGCTGATGGGACATTAGGACATGCAGCCCCTAAAAGAGATTTCTCCATTTAGCTGGATTTTTTTCCCTTGATTTATAATAGTAATTCTTTAAAATCTACTACCTTCAAATTTCTTCTTCTTTTTGGCTTTAAATAAAGCAAGGGAATAACTACAGTTGATACCAGCAGAGCCCACTCTCAGCAGACCTTGAGCTGTCCTTGCCAGTACAGGCCAGGGGTTTTCATGTGTCTGAGTGAATCATCCTGATCCTAAACATACAAATCATACTTGTCTGCTGCAACTTTAAATAAGCTTGGAACTCTGCACAACATAATTAAGAGCCATGACAGGGAACTCTAA
The DNA here is from genome assembly GCF_048771995.1 of Taeniopygia guttata. NCBI lineage: Eukaryota > Metazoa > Chordata > Aves > Passeriformes > Estrildidae > Taeniopygia > Taeniopygia guttata. Next base: position 40,830,920 of record NC_133024.1, read on the forward strand.
ACGTTGCTTCCAGCCTACAGTAAATCACAGATCTGTATGCAGGACCTTCAACAACAACTGAATCCAGTTTTCCTTGATGAATACTTCCATGACTTCAACCTTCCCTTTACATGGTAAATTGCACCTTTGCTTTAAAAGATCTGGGAGGAATTGAAAAGTGATCCAAATTCTACAATGGCAAATCTGGTTTGAACCATATGTGTTCCAGCCAGGGTGTCAGGTACTCCAACAGCCCCTTTTGTGCACTGTACTTCTGTCAGCACAATGTATATGTATAGGTATAGGTATATGTATATGTATATGTATAGCCACAGGGAGCTATACATAAAAGACTGGGATCTCCAGCGATTTGGTGACTCAGGCACCTCCAAAGTCCACACATCCAGGAAAAATCCTGTGATGATACGATTAACCCATTAAATTCACTAAGAGCAGGGATCCCCTTAAAAAGCTGGGCTTCTGTGGCGGTGCTATATCTGAGCGAGGGAATTTTTTTAAGCTATCCATATAGCTTTAGGAAGTGTGTGCTGAGAGATTTGGCTTAACCAGCTTGGAGAAGCCACTAAGTAACTCCAGCAGGTGAGATTGTCCTTGTGACCCTCATGCTGTTGAAACTGCCTGAGGGCTGTGGGTCTCCAGCTGAAGCTGACTTTCTGTATTTTGTGGCATTTATGTGATTAGTTTGTGGTTTTCTGGTAGAGAGAGCTCATAAACATCAAACTTTGGTTGAGTTTTGCTGTTACCTGTCGGGAGAATCTACATTTTTCACTGACAGACACAAAAACCTAAGACTTCATTTCTTCTTCTCCTTTATAATAAATGAGCTGTATACAAATTACAACTGATGTTTTAAAATTTGCTTTTTGGCCCTTCCCAGTTTTTCTTCTGGTATAATTCTGCTACTTTTTCCAACCCAAAAGAATTTGAAACTGATACAGCCAGTCCTATCTGAAGCAGTAGTCTTTCCCCTCCTTCTCCCAAACAGAATGGCAACCCAACCCAGCTTCATGAAAAATTGACATAAATAAAAACTCTCTCAGGAAAGAAGAAAATATTTGACAACTAATTTTTAAAGAGATGGACTTTGCACCAGCTGCTTACATAGAAGAAGAAAAAGAGAAAGGAAATGTATCCTACACAGTGTTACCTAATTCAGAAGCTTTGAGGCTTTATGGATAAGTGTTGGTAGGAACCACGCTAATTTTAAAATATAAGATATAGAAGCATGGACCCCCAATATACAACCTGAATATAAGCTTGTTGATGTTTTGAAAATCAGAAGAGATTCTCATCATAGATTACATTACTTATGCAACTGAATGATGTTTTTACCAAGTGTGAAGTAAATGGCAGTATATGTCTCTTGGTTTTCTTTAAAAATGTCATTATTCAAGCAAAATTCTCTTATACAGAACCATGCTTAACTTCTGAAATGTTTATGTCTTAAACTGAAGAATTTCCTTTGTCTTCAATCCTTTACCTACTGAAAAATGCTCTAGACATAATAGTCAATTGGGAATGTCCATTTCTAAATGCTACATTGCTTCTTGAATGCCTCATTCTAAACATTGGTAAAGGCTAGAATCTCAAACAGAAGAAAATATATAGATGAAACGTCAAAAAAATCCTAGCTCAGTTAAAATCTGAATAGTGTTTATGATCCTGAAATAAGTTTTTAGAGTCAGAGCAAAGTAGGGTTATTTTAGCTTAACATTTCCTGGATCTTAAATATATTTGATTTCTGTTAAATTTAACTTCATTATTTTTAGGTTGTGTTTGGTTTGGAATGATTCAAGCATCCCAAGCTATTTTTATGTTGTTCACAGTGCATACTTACAAATTTAATGTGGTTACTTTAGCTTTTTTTGTTAATTGTTAAACTTTCATGCCACCAATGTCGAAACAGCAAAGGATGTGTCATTTGTAGTGATACAAAGAAAGGCATCAGCCTTATAGGTCAATTGATTTTTTTATGAAGATTAACTGAATCCTTGGCAAATATATTCTGCTTTGCAGTAGTAAATAAAGAAGAAATCTCTCTGGCACCTTTAACTGGGTCTTCAGCTGCTTCATCCCCAGAAGCAGGCTCAGTTTCCTCCTTCCCCCTTTCACTTGTATGTCAAGAAGAAGGAGGGAATGAGCTGGAGAGCATTAGGAGATTTGCTTCTCTGCCAACTCGAGCAAACCACTCCTGCCCCTTTACAAAGGGAGAGGAAGGCTTTGCAAGTCCCTTGGCAAGTGGGTGATGTGCATTAAGGATACTGTTCCTCCATGGCAGTGCGTTACTGCTGAGATGCCATTAAGAGTTTCCCTATTCAGTGTTGCTGCAGAGGCACTTTGAGGGCAACCTGCAGAGCCTTCAGTTTCAGGTGATGCTTCTTCACAGGGACCTAGTGACAAGAGAAAATGGCCTCAGGAGGGGTTAGATTGGACACTAGGGAAAAATTCTCCACTGAAAGGGTGGTCAGGCATTGGAATAGGCTGCCCAGGAAAGTGGTAGAATCACCATCAGTAGAAGTGTTCAAAAGGAGCATGCAGCTTTTGCTGGGCACCATGTCACCCTAGTAAGATAAGAGAGAGAAAAACCTCAAGAGATTATCATGTCAGCCTCCAGACTGTGACTGGATGTGTCTTAGCACTCCTCAATAACTTTATCTTGACCAGAAACTTTCAGGAGACTTTGAAAAGCTTCAACAGTTTTTGATATCTTTGTAAAATAACATTGCCCCAGTCATCACAGGAGATTTAACAGCTCCATTTAAAACTAAACAAAGAAGATTTTGGAGTATAAAAAATCATATTGACTAAAACTCTGGCATTCTGAGAGCACTTGGGACCTGAATGGAATTAAAAAATAAATACATGCAGCACTGTGTAGGCAATGAAAGCCTTACCTTGGGATTATTTGGTTTATAACTTGTCCCACGCAAATTGCCAAGTTAGCAGTCAAAGGAATGACAGATTGAAGGCTGCCAGGCAATTCTATCTTGCCTTCAAACATACATTATTTATACTTATTCATTGTAATATATAGTCATCAGGTAAATATGGCTACAAATTAACTTCCCTGCAGAAGCACATAATGAAAATATTCAGTGAATGATCAACCAGCTTGTGCTATGCAAAAGAAGCTTGGAGCTGAGACTAATTTTTGAAAGAAAATATTATTTCAGGTTTTCTTGTTTCAATACACACACACACACACACACACACACACACCAAAAAAATCAGATTTCCTATTGTAAAACTTTGAAAACAACTGTTTTGAGATCAACAGGAAAAAAAATCTTAGATATATTTATCTACATATTTGTGCACTGTGCTTTCCTTTCTGAATTTTCATGTTTAAATTCTATCTTCTTCTAGAAACACCTAGGGCAAAGCCCTGCAGAGGTAGATACCTCCTTGCCAGCTGTGGCCAAGAGCAGAGGGGCTGGAAGCACTGGGAGCCACGCAGGCACACACATCTGTTTTGAAGTGCACAGGAGCCTGTCACACACTGCACACTGTGAGGGTGGTGTAGGAACCCTGAACACTCTCCTGACAAATGGTGAGCATTTCAGTACCCACTACATCATGTGGCAAGGAGTCACACACCTCTTTGCCTGATTAACTCTAGTGAAAATAGACATTGCATTTCACTTGTCTTGAACTTGTTCTCTACAAATTTCATTTAATGTTGACTGATTTTTTTTTTTTTTGTAAATTGTAACTTACAAAAAATTAGGAGTAATTTTCTGGTCACTTTATTCCTATTTATATTTTGTAATTTTTTCCTTAATTCTTCCTATTCTTGAGCAGAAAAAGTGTTGCTCATTCAAGTACTCCTTGTGTGAAATTGTTCCCAAAGCTCCAAGCCCTTGCATCCCTTCTTGAAGCCTTTCCATTCCTACACTATCATTTTCAACAGAGAAAACTGATAACAGAATTACAGACATGAGCCCAAGCAGGAATTATCCAGTGCATAATGTTGTTGTCTCCTCCGTTCTCCAGTCTCTATAACTTTCAACCAACTTTTCTGGTCAAGCTGATCAAACTGGAACACACTGACCTTAACAAAAGATAACACTTAAATGTGTTCTAAAAAACACCCTGGTGAGAATGGTGTGTTCTAGGAACAAGGGGGAATTGGTAGATAAATCATTCCTGGAACTTTCCCTTATTTCTGCTTCTCAATAACTTACCACTCTGGCATTTCTTGCCCCACTGTGTTATGAGCAAAGGACACATCTAAACTGAGATAATTCTTCTCTCCACCTAGAGTGATTAGAGAGGCAATTATGCTTTTGGGGCAGTCCAAGTAAATATCTAAAGGGAGCTAGGTCAATGGTACCCTAAAAGTATCCAGTTATCTCCATTCACCACTGTGAAGGAAACAGATACCCACTGGACTGAATCCAGGTATCCATGGTCAGCTGGCAGGAACCCCAACCCTGGGGACAGTGGGCTGTATCTAGAACAGTCAGATGAGTGTTGTGCTGTTTGCTGGTGACATCTCTGTGTGCACCTCTCCCTGCATGAAGAGGAGGAGGTGGCTGGAGAAGGTGTTCAGGGTGACACTGGGAACCAGAGCTTGGAGTCTTGGGCAGCACCAGGGATGGGGGATTGTTGGAGCAGGGTCAATGGTGATGTGGGGATGACTGGAGTGTGAGTGTGTGGAGGCTACAGAGTAACGGGGATTAATGCAAGAGCCAGAAGGGCTCTAGAGGGCTCTCACTGGATTTGAGTTATCAGGAGGGTGCTGGGATATTCAGATGATACTGGAGCTGAATCCTGAGGGATAATGGTCACTGGAGGAGTGGTATTGGGAAGATGCTGAAGTGCAGAATGAAGACAGATTAGCATTATAGGGACAGAGTTTTAGCTTTATCTTGATTGAAAATATTGGAGTGACAAGCTGGTGGAGTGGTGAGAGAACAATGACTGTTGACTTGGCTGAGGAAGAAAGAGACCATTAGGACCCAGGGGTAAGGAAAGGGTTAATGGCCATTGCTTCTGGCCTTTCTTCAGTTCTTCCTCCATAACTGCTCTGTGCTGTGCTTCAGGGCTGGAAGCAATGCCTGGCCTGGCATCAGGACCTTTTGTCACCTCTGTGCAGCCCAGCCTAGGGACAGCTGCTCTTCTTTCCTCACCAAGCAGCAAAGAAGGGAGCACAGACAGCCAGTCTGGCTCTGCACCGCCTCTCACTCCTCATTTCTCCTGCAGCATTAGGGGAGAGCATGCATGAGAGATGGCAGAGATTTTGCCCTGATTCAAAGCTGAGGTGCTCCAATGAGAAGTGCTAATCCATCTCTCTGCTGGAGAATTGAAGCTTTAGACCTAATCAAGGAAAAGTAGTTAGAGGTTTTCAGCCAGTGCAGAAAACCTGCCCTTTCCCCTGTGAGCAGGAAAAATCACACAGGCCAGTTGACTTCCTGATTTTTCTTGGAGGTGACCTCAGCTCTGCTCTGGAAAGGACAGGGTAGCTGTCACCAATATGTCTTTCCTTCCTTCCTCATCCTCCTGCCCACCCTGCACCTCTTATCCCACCAGTCACCCTGTTTCAGGTTCCTGGGCTCTTTGCTAGGCTGGGTCATTAGCAGTTACCTTTCCAGTTCCTTGTGTCATCACAGTTTGATTCTGCATGGTTTGTTATCCAAGTGCCTTTTTACTTTGGTACCTCAGCCTCACTTCCCTGCTCACACCCACCTCCAGCCTTGAGCCCCCCAAGGCAGTGGCAGCCTGGGCACCCAGAGGCGGCTCCTGCCCTGCTCAGGACCTGTGGCAGCACTGGAGGCAGGCATCATCCAGATCTGCTGGGGACAGGCCAGTGAGGGCCTGGATTGGCACACACTGTGCCCTGTGCTGACATAACCCTCTGAAAATTCATCTGCCAAGCTGACAAGTCTCGGCTAAACTATATGAGCTGAGGCTTTTTGAAAACACATTTATAACTTGGCTACATCTTCTGGCATCGGGGTGACCTACCCCCGTTTTGCCAAATTTCAAGCTCTTGCTCAAATAAACAGTTGCCTAATCTTGCCCTGGAAACCACAGAACCATTTTTACTGAAACTGCCTTCCCCCTTCCTCCTCCCAAAAGAAAATGGAAGGGGAAAGAATCAGCCTGAGGCCAAGCCTTGGCAAAAGACATTTCAGAGTGGATGAGTAACATGGAACAAACTTAGCAGCAACTGAAAGCAGGAGCTGGTAACAAGAACTGTCAGGCGGGGGTAATTGCAAGCACTGCTACCAACTCTATCTGCAATGTGCATCACCCAGAGAAGGAGGGAAGTGCATAAATGGTAAAAACCATTTTATGTAACCTGCAGAATTGGATGCATGCCTTGGAGTGTCTGGTTCTCATCCTCCTTCATCTATCATTAGCTTCCCTTCATCACTTCTTGCAGCTGTGCTCTTCCTCCTTTGCAGCTCCTTGTATTCTCCTATCAGCTCTTGAACATCAGCTTTGGGTGGCATTTGTATCTGAGATCTCTTGTCTTTTGCTTTTTTCTCCTCATTCTGCTAATATTCATCTCTGAAAAGATTAAAAGGTTTGCTCAACTCAGCTGAGAATATTTGGGGTCCATTTTAAAAAAGAGCTATGAAAAGGAGGCAAATCTACAATTCATTCTGACTACACTAACAATTATGATACTGAGTTTCATAGGGCAATTTATGTAAAGCTGCTTCCAGACCATGAACCATTATTTAAAGGAAGAGGGCAAAAAATCAGTAAGGAAGCCATGGACATTTTAGATTAGACTAGCTCCATTTAAATGAGGCACTTTTAGTAAAATCTGGTTTCTTCCCAAAATCAGAAATATTACTAGATGCTTCATTTCAGTCCCAGCCTATTTTGTAATGATTTTTAAAATTCCTGATGATGAGAAAAATCTGCATGTGAGAAGCAAAGAAGAAATAAGTGACTTACAATTTTGCACATGAATGAACTTCAGATAAAGGCAACTAAAAAACTTGATAGTCTATAACACCCATCTAGTCTATAACACCCAAACACTGTCTGAGTCTCTTTTATATCACCTTCAGATATATAAACTGAAAAATAAGATAGTAGATACAAGTGGCATATTTAGGAGATTTGTCGCTCACCAGTGACACAGGATAAACTATCTACAGGACAACTTGGTTAGCCAGCTCTACTTTGGATTCACAGAAGATTAAGTCTGCCCAGTCATTTGTAGAAAGGATTCAGCCATTTCACAGCTGTAAATCCAGGAGACATTTTCTTCATTATCTAGTGTGATATCTAGCATAACACTTTCCTGGATTGATGTTTACTCAATTAGATCATCACGTTCATGAAAAAGCAATATCCAGATACTATTTTATGGTAGCTCTGCATACTTCTCAGACTGAGCCCCCAGGTTTTGCATCTATAATGCTCTCAGGTGAACTGTGGGTGTAATTGGAGTGTTACCTACTTCGATGGCGCCTGCTTAATGGCAATGAATCCCTGTGATGTGGAGCTACCCAGCTGCTGGGTAACACCAGCAGCTTAATTGTGGTCATACAAGTGGACATCTCCTTTGGGATGAGAACCATTCCACCAGCTGCAATGGTGGAACAAGAGCATTTCTTTCAAAAATAGCCCATTGCATTTCAGTAGTACATTCCTTTACATTATTTGCTGTTAAACTAATCTACAGTCTACACTAACCAATGCAAGTACCTGGGTTTTCTGTGGGTGCACTCACTTCTCCCACTCACTTGGAGCAAAGGGAACACACTGCATTGAGGAAGCAACTGCTTTGCACAGCTGCTTTGCAAAGGTATGAAGATGTTGGGAGGTTGGCAGATATTGTCAGAATGGAGACCAAGACATCAAATCAGAACTGCAGGGAATCCACAATTTTCTTTATTTATGACTAAAGTTCTATCTAAAGTTCTATGACTTTATTTATTTCTCAAGTTCTATGACTTTACCCTCCATTTACATTCTTTGCCTTTCTGGTTTCTTCCTTCACTTCTGGAAAAGGTGCATGTAATCTGGTGGTTTGGTAGGCGGCACCATGAACTAGAGGGAAGTGGCACAGTGTGGCATTGCGTGCTGGGTCGTGCTGGCTGGATCTTGGTCTGTTTCCTTTCCATGTCTGTTTTCTGTTATCCAATTAATGGTGTTTGTGAGGAACAAGCTCTGAATGAGAAGGTTAATTGCTTATTGGTGCCTCCTGGGGAGGATCAGATGGGGCAGGGGACAGGGTGAGAAGCCGATTGGTCCCCAGGCAGGGAAATGGTGAGCGCTGTTAAGTCAGACAGGTTCAGGTCTCTGGGCTGCATTTCCATGGAAGTGCAGTTGGGAAATAAAACATATTGCTGCAGCTCTGAGCAGAATTGCAGTAGGTGAGAGAGTCTGAAGGTTTGAGCCAGCCACGTGGCAAGAGGGGTAAGAAAGACCTGAATCATATACTCCATCTGTGCTTTTTAAAGCCCTTGTACTCCTAGTATGAAAATCAAGGCACAAACTCTTTGCTTTCCTTAAGTCGTTGCCACAGCTGGGTGAGCAGGAACAATAACTTCATTGTATTCAAATGCATTTGTGGTCCATTCATATATTTTCCTATTTCTGTGAGTTACCGGGACAGCTGTGAGAGAGCACAATCTCTCCTTTAATCAGCCTTGTTCCAAGGGAGGCCTGGGAACTGCAAGGTCACAGATGCTGGCCTGTGAAACTGCTGAATGAACCTGGCAGCAGCAGCTCTGTTTACACAGAAAGCTGGTACACAAACAGCTGGGCAGTGCACGGTGAGGAGAGACAAAATGCAGGCCCTCTGCTCCAGCCAGAACCAAGATCAAGTGTGCTTTCTGAACAAGCTTTATAATAGATCTCCCAGATGTTGAGAACCAGATGCTTAAGGATCTTCCTATTCCAAATGGAGGCTGGACGGGGCATTAGACACCCACCTTCCCTGTATGCAACATTTAGGAGGACTCAAATGATCCAAAATGCCAACAGGTAAAGCAAGAGTTGAGAAGCTTCTTGTAATGAACCAACAAGAAGTTCTAGGGACACATTTGTTAAAATACTGCCTTTCAGGGATTTCATTGCCTTGCTTAAGTCCATAGCTCAGATGGCTTCCCTTCAGCCCAGCTGCCTTTGCAATTTATTTGTTTTAGAAGAGAGAAAGTGGTTGATGCTGTTGTGATAGGAGATACTGCACAGGATCTAATACACTTACTGCCCATCCCTGCTGATTTTGAACTATTTCAGTGTCCCAGTGTGTCCAGGTCTCCAGCTCCATGAGTTGTGCAGTGCCCAGGAACAAGTCAGGAGTTGTGCTCTTGTGGCTGCACTCGTGTGCCATCAGCTGAAAGGGTGAACCAGCCCTGGCACCTGGGCCACCAGGCTGAGGCCCCTGGCCTGGTAGCCTGCTCATGTACAGGATGCAGAGGACCTGCTGTGAATTCCCTCCTTACTCTGAAGTTTTAAATGAGTACAACCAACATGTCTGGGTTGTAGATAACTTGCAATAATGCCACAATATGCCAGTCTTCCTACAGATGCTTCAATTATCAAGCAGTCAAGCATTATAGAGTGCTCAGGCTGAAGACATAAATGCCATGTCTGGTAGGGTACAGTGGCAGGTAGGTAGGAAGTGGATTTTCTTCCACCAAACTACCTTAACATGCAAAATACTAGTCCTTCTCACTTTCTTTAGGCACATGAATAGTTGTCTATGGCTGCATTATTTCGGATTCAAGTAGTGAGATGTTTTATAAAGAGCTGAGAAATCTACCTGACCTGACTGAGCAGTTCACTTGACCCTCAGAGCTGTGTGAGCAGGACAAAGGAGAAGTACATGACACAGATTAGCAAGAACTACAATTTGTACACTTGGAATCTCTGAAGGGAATTTTTTTCCCTCCTTCATTCAAAGCTGAGAGGGCCTGAGGCGTCAGCTCAAATGCTTCTATTTTAAGCAGGCAGGCTGTGTGTGATAAGCAAGCAGCAAATGTGCTATTAAATGTGGAATTTGCAGAAAGGGTGTGTGTAGTGTGCCCTGGAGCTGCTGCCAGGAGAGATCTCCTGGCTACAGCAGTGAGGTCAGGTATCCCAAAGGATACTCACCAGTCACCCAAGTGTTACCCTTTTATAGGATGTATTTTGGGAACCTTGCCACTCCTTGTCTCCCGCATCAACTTGAAGATTCCCCTCTTGGAAAGGAGCCATCTCTGCCTACTTTCCACCAACTTGGTGAGAGGGGACATGGGCCAGCATGGGGGTCCTGCTGCCAGAATGCCCTGAGCTTTCACCTTCTCCCTGGCTTATGTCAGGCAAAGGTAAGTGTCCCATAAGGAGACAGCATGTGCTCTGGTGGAGTAGCACAAAGGGCCCTCTGGGCTGTGGTGTAATCCAAAGAACAGATCCATAACAGGTAAGTCACAGGGCACAGAGCTGGCCAAAGCTTTCGGCAGAAGTGTGCCAGTAAAACACATAGAATATAGGTGGGAGGGTGAGAGAACTTTTACTTAATTCAACAAACTATCTTATCTGGTGCCAGGGGAAAGCAGTTCTTGTGTAGCTACAGCTGCTACATGGCTTCATATATCTGCTGTGAGCAGCATTAAAAGCTGTCCAAGGCCAGCCACCCGCAACAGTTACTGTTCAAAAGACCACAGAGTGGTCAGGGTGTAAGAAACACTTTGAAACACTACATTAAGCAGGACTTTTTCCTGTGATTTAAGGAACCCACTCATTTACCTACCAGGGCACTGATTTCAAAGGAAAAACAAAGCTGGCAGAAAACACTGAGAAGTGTCTGAGCAATATCTGAGCTATTTCTGAGGCAACTGAAATTCTGAATTAAAAATTATAAATCGTGTTTGTTTTCTATTGTGGTCATATTTATTACAGATATTATGTTTGTATTTGCAAATCTAATGTTTTCTGGGAAGATTTTTCAGACTTTGGGATCACATGCAGTCTAACAGAAATGCCTAGTTTGGTGAAGGGATATGTGAGAACTTCCTGAGATATTTGTCAATAAGAAGAACACCACGGGTGAGGTTGGGACACTGCTCAGGGCTCCTGCTCTGAGATGGGACTATTGCCTGCCAGGACACCCATGCACACAGTCTCAAAAATGAACTTTTTTCCCTTATTTGTCCACCCGGTGGTGCTAAAACACCACCAGTCCCCTTTTGGCATTTCCTCACCGGCCTGTGTTAGGCAGAGTGTCGGTGATGTTCAAGTCACTGCTTTAAAAAGGTACCTCTGCAAATCCGAGGGTCAGGAAACCAAATTAGCTCCCCGGGTCTCTGCTTTGTACTCGTTGCTACATTTCCAATGGAGCAGAGATAAGACTTGTCATGCCTAATTACACAGGATGGGATTAGCAAACCCATTATCTTTTTCTCTATTGTTGATCATAATTTAATTAATTTGGGATTCTGTGTTAATTTTAGAGAAAGAGAATTCACTTTTTACTATTTTAGTTTTCAGAAAGAGTTGACAGAGAAGAATTGGCTCTGCTAGGCAAAATTACGGGGGAAATTTTTTTCTTTTTCTGTTAACCAACTGATTAAAAAATATAAATTGAAAACCCCCAAACTTTAGTCTTTGATACACAGTTTTCTTTGGGTTCAATTTCTTTTAAACTAACGTATAGTTGAGCTGAATCAGTATTCAGCAGAGAGCCCACTGTATAGAGTGGCACACTATGAGAAGGACTGGCATTTGAACTGCCAGGAATGTTTCCTAGCCGTAATTTTCAGAGTCAACACTCAGAAAATGGCAAGTGGCTGAGTATGACTGAAAGAGAGGATTCTCTGAAGTTAAAGTCATTGAGGAAAAACCTTTATAGCATGTGATGTGACTGTAGAAGGTGGGCTTAGATTGGATATTAGGAAGAAATTATTTCCTGTGAGTGTGGTGAGACACTGAAACAGGCTGCCCAGAAAAGTTGTGGATGACCCATCCTTGGAAGTGTTCAAAGCTGGGTTAGTGGTTGTTTAAGCAACCTGGTCCAGTGAAAGGTGTCCTTCCCCATGGCAGCAGGGCTGAAACAAAATAATCTTTACGATCTCTTCCAGCCTTTCTATAATTCTATGAATTCATGTAATAGAACTGTATAGAAAAGTGCAATAGTACCTCTAAACTCTGGTATGATGAAAAAAAAGCCATGCACCCTCAGCTCTTAGCACATGGGTAGTTAAATCCTTGCAGACAATGCTGTACTTTGTTCTTCCTCTTTACATGAATTTTTACCACATTAACATCCTGTGACAAGAAGCAGCCCTGGAGGTTCGTTGCCTAAGTCATAGCCTATGACCTGCTGATCTGCATTAACCAAATTCCCAAGAACCACCTCCTGCTCCAGGAATATGGCCACGTGGCAGGACATGGCCTGCCCTGGTTGTCCTTTGAACTGGATACCACACTGATACATGTCCATAACACTGAGTCAGTGTCTGTGCTCTGCCCACACTGGATCTTTTCCCGTTCACAGGTTGCCCAGGAAACACAGATTTTTACCTGAATCCTGGCTTCTCCTGTGCTGCAAGTCAACAAGGTCCTGTAAATTCTCTTTGAGAGACAGAGACAGCTGTTTGCAGCACCCTTTTGGGGCACAGATGGGGGAAGCATAGTCTTGTGGGCTCAGCAGTGGCTGGTTGCAGGAGATGATGGGGAATGTCAAGGAGCAGGCAAGATAGTCTGGCTGTGTTGCTTCCCTCTCTTCACAACAGCCTTCCACTGAGGTGTGTGGTCTGCAGCACTTAGGATGACTGTAGCTAGCCCAAGGAACCTCAAGGATGGACTTTGCCTGCTGCATACACTTCTGCTGGAACAGCAGATGTTCACCATAGAAACACTCCAGCCCTGCAGCAGTGATGTGCATGCCTCCTCTCAGTCCTTGGCTCCATGGACTGGAGAATTCCATATTCAGTCTATGAACTCTCACATCCCTTCAGACTCAAAGACAATTCCCACAAATTCTGAGGCTAATGCTGTCAAATAGCATGCTCTCTGGAAGGTTCATTTCCCAGAAACCAATCTGAAATCTGAAGATTCCACTGAAGCCTCTTTGGCAATAAAATACCACTGACATGCCACATGATTGATCATACTCTGGAAAACACAGTCCTTGGTGGGAGCAGCCAGAAAATTTTTACTATCTTGACTACTTTTTTGTGATATTTGGCCCCATGCCATACTTTGTAAGTATGTCAAAAGTTTCTATGTGCCTGAACCTACCTGTGGACTGCTTAGCTTTCCAAAATTCTGATGTGTGAAATGCACTGCTGCATTCTTTTGCAGGACCACCCTCCCAATGAACAGTTATTCCTATACCCCTCTCTTCCCTCTGGCTGCCCCAACAGCAGTCACCTCCTGCATTTCATTTTACCTGCTGAACATACAGGATGAGGATGAGATGGCTGAACTGCTGCAATGTGAAATGCAGCTGCCATGGCTGGTGAGTACGTGGATCTTCACGTTCAGATGTGGCAGTGGGGACAGTGCCCTTACTGCAGGCCACCCTATGACAAGGTGCTTGCTGCTCAGAAAAGGTTTATTGAGACCAGTGCATGTGGCTATCCAGCCTAGGCCTCCCGGGATGGTGTTATATGCGCTGAGGTCTGCCAAAGGACACCTACAGATAGCATCCTCCTAGGAATATGTTATTGCCATAGCTCATTATATGTAATTGCACCAGTAAAACAATGACCCTTTCCTAATTAGCTTCTAAAAAAAAAAAAAAAAAAACAAAAAAAAACCCCCCAAAAAAATAGTGCTTTTTAAAAAGAAACAAAAAAAAAACTAACTCTTGTTCTCATGCCCCAAAAGGAAGAATTTTAGTTTTGTTTTTCTGCAGTTTTAAATCAAATTCTGTCCCTAATTGAACAAAAGTGCAAAATGAACAGAAACAAAGAGAAAAAAGTATCTGAAGACCTGCTGTGTCTACTCATAATTTCCTGCTATAGAATTTCTTGTATTTTCTGTTATTCCTAGAAAGTGCAGCAGACTACAGGTCTGGTTCGTGAGAACTGAGTTCCTGCCTTTGCTACATAAACCATGCACTAAAAACATTTATATCTGGAACAGCCATTGACTTGTTTATCATTTTCCCTTATCCTCTGACTTTAGTTATGTTTGCCTCCTAACAATGTTACAAAAATGAAAGACCTTGGAACAACCTCCCTAGTGCCTTAACACTCCCACCTCCTTAGCAATCAAAGAAAGAAAAACGCACTTTGGGGTGATGCATGTAATCCATTTGAAATGTCTATTTTAGGATTTAATGCAAAAGTCCTAAAGGCGTGTTCTTCTTTCCATTCAACTCTAAAGACTGACCAACTCAGATATAAATATCTATTCTATAGCCCTTACAGAATTTACTAGATGATTCTCTCTTGTCAATTACATCATTGTAATCTTTGTCCCTCTCTTTCCTGACATTCAGATTCTGCACCCTTTTTTGGTGTTTCACGAGAGTTTTGTTGGTCAGCAGCTCTTTTTGTTTCTGAGCTGCTGTGGCATGCCTGCCTTCTCTAGCTCACTGCAGTGCCTGCCATAGTGTTATGTTAGAGAAGACAAACACACATTGCTTTGCAGACACTTGTCTTTTGTTCAACTATTTATTGAACAGAAGAAATTGGTTTACAATGAATTTTTTTTTGCTTATTTTTGTCTATGAAAAAGCCATAGTCTTTCTCTCTGAGGCTGGGCAAGTACACTATAACGTGGGAGGCCTGACAACCTGCAAACAATGCAGCTGACAACTTGTCAGCTGAAGAATGCTTGTGTGTAATAACTAAAGGGACCAAACAACATTTGACAAACAGGATATTGTATAAATGTGCTCATTTTCTGTGTGCAGGAGATTAGCATTGGGTAGAGAGCAGTGGGCTGAAAGGACAGAAACAAAAGAATAGCACTCACAATAAAAAAGTACATGTATTCTAGTCTACCAAGTCCTGGCCCACAGGTCTACATGTCTGGATGCAGGATTGAGTAGCTTCATATGTATAAGCACTGTTTCACTTTAAAACACATACACATTTTTTAAATTACTCCACAGGAGCCAGCAGAAGGGAAATCACTGTGGTAACACTGAAGTATGCTGCATCTTTTATAGTGATTGCTGTGTATTCAGAAATGCAGCCTCAGAAGCTGTAACCTCATGAACTGCCTGGGCATGAATACCACTATTGTTTCCAAGTAAGAAAAAAAGAATCACAAAAACCAGAAACTCCTACAGTCCTGGGCCAATGCCAAACTTTTGTATATACTTTCAAAGGAAGATAACCTGCTTAATTTTGGAAATGTTCTCACAGTAGCTTGTTTTGTGCTTATAATTGTGTGGCCAAGTGAAAGAGACAGTGTTCTGGAGACCTACACTATCTGTTTGAGAAAGTTCAGACACAAACCATGTTCCTAGTTAGATATACATTCAAAAATCTATTAGGAAGAGCTTTGAGACAGGACAAAAGGTAGTTTTCTTTAAAATCAAACTAAGGAAGTCATAAGGAAGTGGCAAGAGGCCAGCATCAAGCCTCAAGACACTGGTACTTTATTCAGACCCTTGCATTTGTACTTCCCAATGTGCAGGTGGTGCTAGAAGTCATGCTGTGTGCCTAAGGCTTCAACACATTTGATATTGAGACTTCTTCTGTGCCAGCCCTTAGATGGTAATTTAATCTCCAGGATTTCAGAGCCTGAAGGGAGCACAGCACCTTGTGTCTCAGAAATCGTGGTCTAGTCTGTTTTAAATATGTACTTTATTCTCAGAAAAGGACAAAATCCATCTCATGTCAACTTAAGACATTAATGTTTTTTAAAGTAGAGACTTAAAGCCTCAAGGGCTAGGGGTTAATTTTCCAGATGCTGTACAAGCACATTTTATCACGTTTTTTCTTTTTGTTCAAAAAATATTCTTATTGTCTGGTGTTTTAGGAATGGGGTGCTTTCTTTCTTGAGTCTTGCACAACAAAAGGATGGGAGTATCTTACCTCTGCCCTTTTCACATTCTTTGATCTCAGTGATCTTTAGGACAGTGCTCTTTTCTCTGCTGAAATAATTCAGCAGAGAAACAAAGGACCCTTTGCTTCCCCAAGGCCACCCTACCCTCTGTCTCAGCAGCACTGTGGGGCAATGAACACAGCATCTAACTCCTGTTTCCCAAACCAGCTATGCTCACTGCCACTCTGAATTCCTGACCCAAAAATGTTTCAATTTGCATGCAAACTTCTTTTTCCCCAAACAAAAATCTTTGTTCATAAGGACTGGCATGACCTTTTGGATTATCACAATTAGTAACATTGACCTTCAGATAACAGGCCCAGATTATTGTACTGAAGGCTGAGATGGTTTTCATTACAGAAAGAGATTAGCTGATTAGGGATGTCTGGTACTGGCTGGTACTGGGATAGATGGATTTTAGGTCAGTGCAGTCACTGGTTGATGCTAAATTAAGTCCTGTCAGGAACAGAGCAGTTTTTCCAGCTGGTCCACTAAAATCTCCAAGTGAGTGTTCAGCATGACATGTCGTGGTATTTTAGCCTGGTTTTGGCATCTCACTTATGCAATCTTTTTTTTGGGGGTTTTTTTTCCTTGTTTTTTTTGGGTTTTTTTGTTGTTTTTTTTTTTTTGTTGTTTTTTTTTAATATAAGAAAGTATCTGTCTGTCCACTCCACCCCAATAACTTTTTAATCTGTAAAAATTTGACAGCACATTCCATCTTCTAGAAACCCAGTCTTCTAACCTTGCCATAAATAGCCATTTATATTCACTCAATTGGCACTCGTTCCTCACCTGAATCCCCTCCCTATTACATGTATCCATGTAAAATAGTATGTAAGTTAATCAATTTGTAGCTACTAGCCAAAAAATGCTAGCTTAACCCCTTATCAAAGACACATCACTTTTTGTTTTCACTGTTTTACTCTAATATAGTCTCATGAAAATATTACAATTTAATGTCTAAAAGAAACTCTTTTTTCAGTAGTGCATACTACATTACTTTTAATTTATTTTTTCCTGTAAGTCTTAAGAAGTGAAAGTGAAAGCATTTTCAGTACACTTATAATTCCTCTTATTTCTCTTCTGTTCTTAAAAACCATAGTACTGTGCAGCACAATACAAAACTGGAAAGCTCAGCTTCTCTCAGGCTGCAGTTTTAGTACCATTTGGCAGCAGGATTAACCTAAGCAGCCCCCACTCCTGTCATGTAACCCTGTGTGTGCTACAACTGCTTGTGCCATTGTTGTTCACGGAGAGCTGATTTATGGCTTGTTCAGTTTGCACACAGGGGCTTGGGGTTTTTTGGTTTTGCTGTAAATCACAAACCAGTTCCCCATAAGCTGCATTGGGAACTCAGGCAGGCACAGAGATCAGATTTCTGGTTTTGCTTACAGAATTGGGGCCTTATTTTGCATGTTGCAACAGAAAGCTTAAATTCCTCTTTGTATGTGGGTTTGTGGAAGTTAGTGTGTTCCCCTGTGCTTATATACCATTTGCAAAGGTGATGTAGATACTTCGGGAAACTTCATCCTGTATCTGTAGCCTCTGAATGGATGATTTGACTTCTGAGATCTTTGGCCTTTTAAACTCTTTGAACTCTGTCAAGGCAATCATCCATTGTCTAGGTAAAGTTGGATGGAATAATATTTAGCATGATTTACAAATCACTTGTATCTGCCTGAATCTAGCAGCAGTCCTGGTAGAAAACCTCCAGTATAATCCTCAGGAAATTAAACAGCGCCACATTTGATTCTCTTTCAGTTGAAGGAATATTGACATTAAAAAAATCCCCAAGAACATGAATGGCAAGAGCTGGTTCAACAAGAGCAAATTAAACACCTTGAGAAGGTTTTAAAATCTGCAGAGAGATAATGAGGAATAAATGAGGGAAATGAGATCTAAAGTAACTTTCTTACTCTGACAGCTGGAAGTAACTTGGAGTCAAAGCAGACAACCTGCTGTTTAGAAAGACAACTCCTTTGGAAAAGCCCAGGAATGTGGGGCTCTGAATTGACACAATTTGAAGTCTTTTTATTTCCCTGATATATAAGTGGTCCTCTTTCCACCTGATTGTGGTTTATTTTAGTCAAGTCATCTCTGCTTTTCCATTCTTCACGTTTCTATCTACTGCTGAATGGTATGTTTGTTTTACCACCAGGAGAATAAAATGGTCTTCCTAGAAGTAGACAATAAAACTTTGAAAAGTGAGCAGATTCTCCAACCTAAAAATATAATTGAACCAAGATCTTTCTGCAACTCATTCTGATTTATTTTTATCTTTCAAGTAAATATTAATGAGAGTTTCTGACTGTTTTAAAAGCCTCAACTTATTCAGTGTGGCTTTGATAAGTTCTTGAGACTACTTATGGCTTACGGGAGAATTTATCTGGGCACCAAATGTGAGAAAGCCCACAACTGATTTAGGTAAACCTAAACTTTTGTACTCGTGATCCTTTGCATAGGAGGATGTGAAAAAGAAAACTCTTGTCTGTGTGCAAAGGGAATGGAAACTTTTCAGACTGTGAATGTACTGACCTTCAGAAAGGGAGCAGCAGGATGGTTTTTTTTTTCCTTGAACATTTAGAGTTATCACAATGAGTCATGGATGCCCTAAATATCTAAATATTTGTCCCTTGTGCTTTTTTTTTTTTTTTTTTTTTTTTTTGCTATATGCCCAAATGCAATTTAAAAATTTGATTTAGAAAAAGAAAAAGTAATCATTATTGCTGGTGTAGATGTAGGTGCCTTTGTCACTGAAACTATGGGAAAACCAGAAACTCTACAATAACATCTTTTCACTGTTAGAAAGATCAAGGTATTACTTTATTCTGGCCAGGATGCGCAACAGAAATTATTTCATTGACACATGCCCAGGTTGTGCAGTGAATATCATACACATGGTTCGTTACCAGACTTCTCACATATTTATATATAAAAACTGCAAATAAATTCATGTTCATTGGTCTTAAATGACATAACTTTTAGTGTTGGATCTCCTGTTGGTTATTGATCCTTTGCCTTTGATGCTAATCTGGTTCTCATTCTTTGGTTCTCTTATCGATCTGTTCCCAGACCAAGTATCTCCGGCTACACCTGCAGGTAATGTTCCCTAATGTTCTCTTATCTCCTGTGCATCTTCTGGCTATTCACAATCTGTGGATGTTAAGCTCATCAGGCCTCTCCCGGTGAAGAGAGGTTTTGAAGAGAAACATCAATTCCTCTCCCCCTGGGCAAAGGTGAACAAACCTGTGACTAAAGTTAAATTGCTGTGTTTAGTCAAAACGAAGTGGGCAGTTGCACCCACATAGATTATCACAACATAGTTTATCTGATCTCATGTTTACAGGATGTTAGAGCTACTCTGCTCTTGAGACTTGGCTTCATTTGTAAATTGAATAGATAACACAATTTTATCTACAGATGGTATTTCTTGCCTCAAGTCGGCTTTTCCAAAATTATCTTTAATATGTATTTTTTATTTTTCTCATCATCATCTTCCCCTTATGTCCTGAAGGAGTTTAAAAAATTCCTTCTGAAGTTTTTTGTGGAACCCTAATCACCATGTTAGGTCAGTTTATAAGAGGAAACCTACTCCTTACTGCTGGAATGGAGGTTCATGCTTGCAGTGAAGCCAACACTATGGAGTTCAGAATAAGCAGATCATGTCTCATGAAGGCATTTGATACCTTTGGAAAGCTGAAAAATGTGGGCAGTAATAATTGGTTTTATTTTTTAAAACAGGTTTTACAGGGGGTTCTAGATATTTGGGAGAATGGATACAGAAGTCAGTAGCAATGGAAAAGCAAGTAACAATGTGTGTTTTCTCCATCTCTCCTCTTCATAGATGTTTAGAGGTGTATCACAGAGGCACCATTAAAGCCAGATGTTTAATGTTGTGGAAGGTGGTAAACTGGAGAATGAATCAGAGAAGGATGACAGCATGGGGAGATTGACATTCAGCAGGACTTTGAGAGAAGACTTCTGGACTCACAGTTGCATCAGGTACTTCAAGGGCCAGCATTGCTACTTGGTGTGATGATGCACTCATGCTGCGAGCTCACTGCCTTCCACCTCCAGAAATTTGCTCTCTCACCTTTGCTACTTCAATCAACACTGCCATGAGGTTTATTTGCACAAACCCTGCTAATGTGGCAGCAGCACTTTTATTAGTACTTTGACCTCTGCAGTTTCTTGTGGTTGAGGACAGCTTTATCTGAATGCTGCCTTCTTCTCTCCTCTCCACAGAGAAGAGTCTGCAAAGCCAAGGGTCTTGTTTTACCCATCCACTCACTGGTTTTCAGGTCAAGACTGTGATCTTGGAAGACTGCTGCAGTTGGTGAAAGGGCTGGAAAAAGAAACAGTCCTAGTGATAGGCCACAGCCTGAGAACCAAAGCCAAAGCCCGAATTTAGCTTGGGTAGGGCTTAAGCATCACTGCTGTCCTCTTACTCTGCCTCTGGCCCCAGGCTGAAGCCAGACACGCTAGTGATAATGCACTGTTCCTCAGGAATTTCAGTCCTAAGAAGAACCTTTTAGTTACATTCTTACTTTATGTCCTTTGGGTGAAGGACAGTCCATCATTGCAGCTAAGTGGGGAAGAGCCCTCTTAACTTTTTTTCTCTGGAAAGCGAATAAATTACTGGGAATGGGGGGTTGCTACTGTACTGAATGAGGCAAAGCAAGCAGAAAGTGCCTGACAACTCAGGGCAGCTGCACCTCTTTTTCTCCTATCATAAGCATTTTAGCCTGCTTTTTCTTTTATACTCCTACCTTCCTCCACTGCAACATGAGGGTGCCAAGGACAAAGGGAGAACCTGAAACTGCTCCTCTGGAGGCCTGGGAGGGGAGGAAATAGCAGTTGCTATTGCCAGATTAGCAGGAGGCCAAGGGTACAGAGGGGCAAGGGCAGATAGTGGCTGGGTGTGGAGTGGCATAAGGGAGGGAGGAGACTTAAGGAGAAGCACTGGGTTAACTTGTTTTGGGAGAATGTACAGTAAAATGTCAAGAATCTGTTATAATAGGTCAGTATAACTTAATCTGGGGAGTCCTGCTTGAGGTTCTGAAACTGGGGATAACCAGTCAAAGTAAATCTTTAAGCACTTGCAGTTAAAGCCACACATAAATACAGAGCTCAGCTCCTTGTGTAGCACTGAACAGTTCCCGATGTCAAACAAAACCACACCTCAGTGCTCTTCACATACGGTGTTTGAAGAGCTGGCTCCATTTTTGAACCTTCTCTTCCCGGTGTCAGCAGCTTCCTTAAAATAATATATCAGGGATCTGACAACTATTTTAAAGTTTAAAAGCAAGTTTTTAACTTTCTTTTTTCTCTGCAAGTGCTGCAAAGCAAACATTTTCTTGTCATTATATGATGATAGGTAGTGTTACAGTAGAAGCCGTGCTGTACTACATGTCACTGCCACTGTTCAAATTTTACAGTACTGTTGTATATGATAAATGTCATCACATATAGCAGGAATTTTGAAAGAGTCTTGAAAAATATATGAATGAGTTTCTTGCGAACTCATCTTACTGGAACTCTTGATACAGAGAATTACCCAAAGTGTCATAATGCTGTTACACTTCCTTGTTTTAACTCTTCAGTTCTCAGTTGTGTAAACACCCTACTACCAATGTGTCATCACAAAACAGGGCTTTTTAAAATCTCTCATCTGCTGCTTGTTCATAGGAAATCCCAGACCATGACTGTGCTGGGACATTTTGAGCTCTTGGTCAGCGTTCTGGTAAGTACTGTGGAAGATTTTTAAGATTTCGATATGCAGCGATACCATCTTAAACCCCTTCAGTGGAAATTTATGGTCTTATTTGTCTTCCTCATTATCTTCCCCAGTGCTTTCAAGTGACCAAAGTCTTTCACCGGTCACGTTGCAGGGGGCAGAGATGCCTACATTAGGAACCGCGGCCGAGCAATGTGATGGAGGCCGGTGTCGGGGAGCAGGGGTGGAACCGCGGGGTTTGCGGGAGCAGTGCTGCCGTGCGGCCCCGGCGGGCGCGCTGTCCCGCACGGAGGCTCCGCGGGCCCCTCCGGCCGCTCCCCTTCCTGGCTGCCTGCCAGCGGCCTGGAAATCCCCGCACGCTCGGGTTTCCCCGGCCCGGGGAAGGGGGCGGAGGAAAGTCCCGGCTGCTGACGGCAGCGCCGCCTCCCCCGGCCGAGGGCGCCCGCGGGCCCGGGGCTGGGCCGGGGCTGGCCGGCGCCATCAGGCGGGGCCCGCGGCCGGGCTAAGCCCGAAGCTGCCGGGCCGGCCTGGCCGGAGTTTTCCGGGCGCGGGGCGGGCTCCTCTCTCCCCGCCCCCTGCCACGCACCGCATATAGGCTGGGCCTTGTTGGGGCCCGCTGCGGGGTTCCGCTTGAGGCCGTGAGTACGGGGCGCAGGGGGGGTGGGGTGGGTAGGGCTGGGCCGCGGGCCTGCGGGATGGGCGCGGCCGTGGGGAGTAGGGGGTGCTTGTGCCCTGGGCCTGTGCCCGGTCTGGCTGAAGGAGCTGTGGGTCCCGGCTGTGCCGCGGCGCTGGATGCAGCGCGGCTTCTCCGCTGGAGCCCGCTCGGGGAGCAGGGCTGCCCCGCGGCCGCAGGGAGCGCGGAGCGAGGCCCGGCGGACGGGGACGTGCGGCTGTCGCTGCCCGGGGACGTGCGGCTGTCGCTGCCCGGGGACGTGCGGCTGTCGCTGCCCGGGGACGTGCGGCTGTCGCTGCCCGGGGACGTGCGGCTGTCGCTGCCCGGGGAGCGCCCCGCCGTGCGGGCGCTGCTGCTCACGAGCTGGGGCCTTAGCGCAGGGGGCTGTTTCTGCAGTGCTGTGTCATCATAACCGAGGCGTTCCTGGAAAAACTGTCTGGAAACCGATCGACCAGACTACTAAATACCTAACTTTATATGTATTCATAGCTACATATATAAAAACCCTTTGAACTTTGTGTTTGCCTTTACTTGAATTTTTAAGGAAGTTCAGTTTTGCCGATGTCCTTGCTGCAAATATAATTGGATATACCTAAATAAGAAAATCCAGTACTCTTTATGTCAGTATTATAAAACTGTGTCTTCATTGTTTGGGAATCTGCAAGCTTAAACCAATTTAAATGTATGCATCTTCTTTAGTACAGGATTTTACCTTTAGTTATACAGCTTGTGATTAAGTAGCCTGATTAATCCATCTGCCAAAAAATTCTGCTCGTAGGTTAAACAATTTTTCATATGCGTCAATAACGGGAATGGACTGTGTGAAATCACTCCATATCACAGTATGTGAAGTTGACTCCCTGAAACTTTCTAGCTGACATTAGACAGGCAGAAGAACTTGGGGCTGTTCAGCCTGGAGAAGAGAAGGTTGCATGGAGACCCCTTAGCAACCTGCCAGGGTCTGAAGGAGGTCTGCCGGGAAGCCAGAGAGGCTTCCTCTTTGTCAGGAACTGTAGTGACAGGATATGCAGTAATGGGTACAAACTGAAAGAGAGCAAGCTGATGTTAGATATTAGGAAGGAATTCTTTACTGCGAGAATGGTGAGACACTGGAATAGGTTGCCCAGAGAGGTTGTGAACATCTCAATAGTGGCAATTGGGATGTCTACAAAAAAAGCCAGGTTGGATGTGGCTGCTCCTACTAGAAGATGTCTCTGCCCATGGCAAGGAGGTTGGGACTAGATGATCTTTAGGGTCTCTCCTAGCCCTTAACATTCTATAATTGTGGAAAGCTTGTGCTGTTCCAATTTGTGTAATTGCTGTTTGCATAGACATTGCATGCACCTCATCTTGTGTATTTTTCTTCCTTACAGGTTTTGTTCTGCCGCAAAAGATACTTAAAATTTCTCCTTGAGGACAGTCAGTACCAATATGGAGGCGTAGGCACCTTTAGAAGGGACTTCAGTCTTACCTCCGGGAGGTAGTTCTGTGCAGAAATAAAGAAACTAAGGCATCAAATACTTTTTTTTTAATCTGAGAGTTGTGTTTTCTTCTGTATGCCATAACCATGGCATACAGGAAAAACTTAATTCAACAGTATAAAGCATCTGAATGTCTCAACACAAGGCAATTAATTTATGTTAAATTTGTTAACTCTGTACTTGTAACTAAGGCACCAAGTTAAAACTGAAGTGCTCTGTTAATTCGGTGCTGACTTGTAGACAAACCTATCCCAGGTTTGTTAATAAAGAGAGTTCATCCTTGTCTGAGACAGTGTATAGGATTTGTTTCTCTAATAGCTGAATACTCTATACATGTGAAGTTGAGTGTAAACCAGCTTCTTTAGTCTTAACAACTTATTACAACAATATGCAGAACTTGAGAGGTGTTTTTTTTTGGAGTTCAGTAGTGGCAAATATACTAAGATTAGTTTAGTACCATCATTCAGGGCCTCTATTATTTATGTGCCCTTTGAACTTGATAAAGTCTTCTTTTCAGCCTCCTAGTGAGGTTTTACAAACTAAAATCTTTGTGTGTGTATAAGCTACATATTTATCAGCTGTTTAGGGTGAAATCTTGTCCTTAAATCATCTGACATATGTTTTGGATAAAAACAGTATTGTTTTAATTGCCCCCCAGTTTAGTTTCTCTATTGACAAAAGATTTTGATAAACCCATTTGTGGTTTTTCCTCTTTTGATCTGACCTCCACTAGCCTGACAAATTGTTACTGCTCTCCCAGATATACAGAACAAGTAAAGCATGTGATGCTTATGTGATTTAATGGAAATTGCTTTTCAACATGCTTTCTTTAATTGTTAAAATGGGATGGGGAAACTTTTGAGCTGAAAGAATTTGCTAAACTAAGGTACAAGAACTTGCCAAATGTTTATAGGCTGTTAAATCATGAGGTCAGTCCTATTCATATGCACATTTGACGTTACACTTTAAAAGTATTTATTGCTTTCATACAGACAGGGGTTGTTCCAAATTGCCTTTAATGCACACAACTACCTCCCAGAGGAAGACTTGTCCCATTTTTCCCAAAACAGTCCATTTTGAACACAGTGGAAGATAGCCCTTTCTTGACTAGCATCATGAGGCAGAGTGCTCTGTGTGACGAGCTGAAGTATGACCTATCTTGTGAACTCTACAGAATGTCAACATTCTCCACCTTCCCCATGAACACACCGGTGTCAGAGCGCAGCCTTGCCCGGGCTGGGTTTTATTACACGGGTGTGCAAGATAAAGTTAAGTGCTTCAGTTGTGGCTTAACATTGGATAACTGGCAGCCAGGAGATAATGCTATGGAAAAACATAAGCAGCTGTATCCTCGCTGCAGTTTTGTTCAAAGAATGCTTTCAGATAATAACGTTGGATTGTCATCTCGTTCTGCCTTTTCACCCTCAATTGCGAACAGTCTCCCACCGTCTCTACATTCCATAGCACTGTCTCCAAGTTTAGAACAGGTTGGATATTTCAGTGGCTCATTTTCCAGTTTTCCTCAAGACCCAGTAACTACTAGGGCAGCTGAAGACCTTTCATTCTTGAGCCCTAAGCTTCACAATCATTCTATGAGGACAGAAGATGCTAGGCTATGCACCTTTCAGTCATGGCCACTGACGTTTCTCTCACCCACTGATTTGGCAAAGGCTGGATTTTATTACCTGGGGACAGCAGACAAAGTTGCTTGTTTTACCTGTGGTGGTCAGCTGTATAATTGGGAACCAAAAGATAATGCTGTGTCAGAGCATCGGAGACACTATCCCAACTGCCCTTTTGTGGAAAATCTTATCCGAGACCAGCAGAGTTTCAATGTTTCAAATGTGAGCATGCAAACCCACGAAGCACGTGTTAAAACATTTTTAAATTGGCCAACCAGAATTCCAGTTCAGCCTGAACAGCTTGCAGATGCTGGCTTTTACTATGTAGGTAAGAAACCCAGACTTCTCCAGTTTTATTCATACTGCTATGTCAGCATTTACTTTCAAGTAAGTTGTGTCAAGGTTTGCTAGGTATTTTGCCTTGTGTTTTTTTAAGGTCGCAATGATGATGTGAAGTGTTTTTGCTGTGATGGTGGCTTAAGGTGCTGGGAATCTGGAGATGATCCATGGATTGAGCATGCAAAGTGGTTTCCAAGGTAACTTGCAAAATCTTCATCATAATTTGTTCATATTCCTAAATGTTTTAATTTTGGTAGGTATGTACTGCACTTACTAGTTTTGTTTAACTTTATTTGATATACAGATTCACTCTTTAATTTGGATGTATTGCATGTATGTCTAAAAAGCTCTGGAGGCTGTAGGTGGGTGTAATTAAAACATTTCTTCATTAACAATGGCATATAATGCTTTCCCCTTCATTATGAAAAGCTGTCTGCATCCCCAGATCACTAACAGCAAGTGAGACTGCATTGTTAACAGCATACTTTTCTGTGCAAGAGAAGCAGTCAGTAAGTCAGTGCCCTCCTCCCTGATCGAGGGGAGCAAAGGCTGCTGAGAAATGAAGTAAAAGGAATGTTTAACTCATTGGTTCTGGTTTGTGCCCATGCTGAATGCTCATGAGCCAGTTTTTCTGCTTGCACAGTTTACTTTCCTACGTGTGGAAGGGCTTGTGAAGGTTTCAGTGGCTCTTTAGTATGTCTCTACTGGAAAAAGAACAGAAATAACTTTTTAATGTCACCTATAATTAAATGGCAATTTCATACCTAATTGTTATCTATGCCCGTGGAAATCACCACCTCCATTACAGAAATAGTTGCACTTAATTTCAGGAAAGCTAATAATAGTTCTTGTCATTGTAGATCTCCAGCTAGGCTTTCATGGGCAATTTATCAGCTACTGCTGAACTATATGATGTATGTAGGGCTAAATGTCACTGTTGTTTCTTACTGTGTTAAGCCTGTCAGTAAATGTACAAAAGAGATACATCTGTGTTAGTGAAGCAGGTCTGGCTTTGATAATGGTATTATATTTTGTTAAATTATTTCTTAGGAATGATTTGAGTGGGAGGTAAGATTGGTGAGATGTAAGATAGAAACAGCTTATCTTATAGAAACTGCACTTTGTAGTGATTCTGACACAGTGTCATTTCTCATGACATACCTTTTTGATTACAAGTGGTAGCAGAATGTAAAGCTGCTGCATTTATATACATAAGCCTACTGACAGCTGGATGCCATGGGAAAAACTTTATCCAAGTGTCACCGGACACTAGACTGCACCAAGCTTCTAATTAAGAGTATTTTTTCTCTTCTGAAGGAAGAGAAATATATTTAACTTTCACTGAGTTTAAACTTGTCCATTCTTCTATGTTTTTTTTTCCTTTGGCAGGTAGAATGTATAATTTGATGTACTTTTGTAAATGTTTCAGGTGTGAGTATTTGCTTCGTGTAAAAGGAAGAGAGTTTGTAGATCAAATTCAGGCCAGATTCCCCCATCTCCTTGAACAGGTAAACTTTTAAAGTCCTGTAACTTTGGTTTTCCCTTGTTGAACAGTGCTGTATTCTTTTTTTGAGTTCATTCTTCTGTCTCATTTATGTTTATGTTTCTCCTGGGTTTCTAACATTGTAAATTCTCTTCATGAGCACGTGAAAGAAACTAGTGCTGAACCATGGCTAGTCTTGGACTAGTAGAGTTTAACCTCTACAGATTACTTTTGGAGAGTTCTATGAGGCAGTGAGCTCCTTTGTGTTAGCAGAGGGAAATTCTGATTATACACTGAATAGTGCAGGTCAGTAATTATTATTTCAGAAATCAGGCATGGACAATGTGAATTATTTGTATTTGTAATTCTTATGGCAAGAGTAACCAGACTTCACTTAATGGAAGTGGTCAGCACTAGCTTTGTGTTGATTATACAGTTGCACAAATTTGCAGACTTGTGTAACTGCAGGTGAAATATTTAATGGGTAGGAAGCTTAGCAGGATTGATGACAAACAATATGTTAGAAAGGTACATAGAAGGAAGAGCAATACTTCAATCCTAACATAGTTCTCTTGTGTTCTACAGCTCTTGTCAACCTCTGATCCACCTGTAAATGAAAACCTTGATCCTCCAAGTATGTATATTAAAGCATGTTTTTAAACTCCCTCAGCATTTTGCAAACTTAATGACTGCTAAGTGAGTTAGCTTTGGATAGCCAATTCTTAGATTTATTTCCTAAAATTTTAATAATTTTGATGTTGAGTTGACAAGCTCTGAGGAAACACCTCTAAGAGATCTTGTTTTTCATTTTCCTTATTTTCATACTAGCAGCTCATATTAAATTTTTTGGGTTTGCACACTTGCTTTTTTTTTCATTTCAGGGTTGGGTTAAGCAAAGCAAATGTTGAGCTTGGTGGGACAGTTGCTAGAGGGAGTCATGACTATGCAGTTATGCAATTCCATCTCTAGGCACACAACTAGGTAAATGCTCTGAGCTGGGCAGCAGCAGTTAAGGAAGAAGGTGGGACAAGCTGATACAGTGAAGTCTTTCTAGGCTGGACTCCAGTTATGGTGGAAAAACCCACTCACACTCTGGGACTGTATGCTGTCTTAGTCTCTCCTGACTGAGGACAATGACACAGAATCCCATGTGTCTGGTGTTTACTAAATTAAATGCAGATTACTGATCAAGAGTTGGAATAGAACAATTGTTTGTACTGTAAACTCTGACTTCCCTCCCCCACCCCTGGCACACCCCCAGGCCATTTTTCAAGGCTGAAGTTAGAAATAACTAAGTATAAAAAAAGCTGCTAGGACACAATGGATTTCTCAGTGGTTTCTCTGGATTAACATAGGTTTTAACAAAGGCCTGACATGGATTCATTTTTATCTTGGATTCAGTCCATGACTGACTGGCTTCCATTTTTAAAAGTACTTAAAAAGTTCTCTTTAAACAGTTGAAACTTTTTACTGCTCAGTGTTCATGTGTGTAGTTAATGTTGATGTATCTGACTTTCTGGGGTTGCATGGATATTTTATTCTTTATGTTATACACAAGGATTTCCGTTTTTCATTAGTTATTCATTTTGAACCTGGAGAGAGCCATTCAGAAGATGCAATCATGATGAACACGCCTGTGGTTAAAGCTGCCTTAGAGATGGGATTCAGTAGAAGGCTAATAAAGCAAACAGTGCAAAGTAAAATCTTGGTCACTGGAGAAAACTACAAGACTGTTAATGATCTTGTGTCTGATCTGCTCATGGCTGAAGATGAGACGATTCAAGAAGAGAAAGAAAAGCAGTTGGAAGAAGTGGCATCAGGTAGGCATCAGACATAAATAAAAGTGAAATCTGAAGGTGTTAGTAATATGTATAATTTATATATTTGTTTTTAAAGTGGTTTAGTTTAATTATTGCCAGGATCAGCTTCTATAAAAGCATTGTCAGGATATCTGTATGGAGCCAGCAGCCTGAGAATTGTTTCACTCCCTTTTTAGGAAAATGGTTCATAGCAGAGGCCAAGGGTTCAGAATAACCTTTTCTTTTCAAGGCCATTTTTTTTTTTTTCATTTGTGTGCCTTTATATTGCTGTCAATTAAACACTTTGTACACTACTATTTTTTATCCAAGTTTGCTGGCTCTTTGAGCTGCTTGAATCAGTAAGCCACCATATCTACCTCCTAAGGATAGGCCACAAATTTTTACAAATTCGGATTCTGTAAGATGGACAAAGATCTGCTTTTCTGTCTGACTCAGCCCATATATGTCACCAATTTGTTTATTTGATGTGTCTTTAACATTTCCTGATGCTTCAATGCCATGTAAGTTTTGAAGCCTGAAGAAATCCTTCTGATTTTGTTTCTGTGAAGCATAATGAAACTTGTCAATTATAAATTGAATTAAGGATGCTTCTTTCCTAGTTGTATTTCTCTTAAAAAAACATAGATGGATTCAGCATTATAATCCTACTGGAAATTTTCTTATTCTTTTTTGTGGTAGAGTATTAAAATAGTCTGCAGAGTTTGATTGTGCTGTACTTCTGGTTTTCTTGTATGTAATTGTGTTGGACGCTTCATAGAAGAGCTTTCTTTTATTTACAGCCCAGCACTGACAAAAGTTAACCTCTGGCAAGTCGATGAGTTAATGTTGGTGTTAGTTTTTTCTTTGCAATTGTCCATAGAGTATAAATCTCACTAATATGAAGTTACATGGGATCCTCTGTGATCATTTAACCTAGAGATGGGAACAGGAAGTTTCCTTGCTGAACAGGCTTTGGCTCAAGGAAACCACAAACAAGCAGCTTCTAAGTCTGTTCATTGTTTGAATACCATTAAAACTTGCTGAGTGTTTTATTAATAATGTGTAATAAGCAAATATTGCAAGTAGAGTTTAAAGAATGTATCAATTATTGCTAAACAGAAGTGCAACTTGGAGTAGTGTATTCCTGATTCTCTTACCTAATTCCCCCTTGTGTTCCAGATGATTTGTACTTGATCCAGAAGAATCGAATGGCTTTATTCCAGCGTTTAACATGTGTACTCCCAATCCTTGGCAGTTTACTGTCGGCTAAAGTTATAACAGAACTTGAGCATGATGTTATTAAGCAGAAGACTCAGATACCATTGCAGGCAAGGGAACTGATAGATACAGTTTTAGTGAAAGGAAATGAAGCAGCCAGCATCTTCAGGAACTGTCTGCGAGACTGTGACCCTGTGCTCTACAAGGATTTATTTGGTATGTCTCTGGTTTCCTTTTGTTTTTAAAGGATATCCTTTTATAGAGGTCTTACCGTGTTCTCACAACAGTCTAAAGAAAAAGAAACAAACAGATGCTGTTTGAACATAGATTAGTTAAATTATAAGGATTTTTTTTCTTTTATTCTAGTGGAGAAGACCATCAAGTACGTTCCCACAGAAGATGTTTCAGGTACCTTAAATTCTACCTTCTATCTTAAAGAAAACTAACAAAAAAAAATTACTTCTGTTAAGAAATAGGTTTGGTGCTTTACCCTCTCTGTAATTCTGCTTTAGTAATATGGACTGAAAAAGTTAACCAAAAGTTAAGTGCTTGTGCATACTTGCAAGTCTATCAGCTATAAGCTGTGTCCTGTGCCTTGCTCATGCTTTTCCACATCACAGGATGTAGAGCTTTCTGGAGCTCAACAATTCGAGAAGCACATGCTGGGCTTGATCCTGATACAAGCGTTCAGGCAGTTGGTAAAGACTGGAGAATGAATAGTTGGTTAGCATTTCAGAAGAGGTATCATCTCTGCTTTTCCAGAGTGGGTATAGGTGTCCTGAGATCTAGCTTGACCAACGGTCTGTAGGTAAAAACGTGTCAGACGTGAGATTGAGTTTGCTCTGGTCCTGCAGT
This sequence comes from Taeniopygia guttata, assembly GCF_048771995.1. Taxonomy (NCBI): domain Eukaryota; kingdom Metazoa; phylum Chordata; class Aves; order Passeriformes; family Estrildidae; genus Taeniopygia; species Taeniopygia guttata. The sequence continues at coordinate 40,862,087 of NC_133024.1, forward strand.
TTAATCTGTTAATAGACTGCAGAAAAGTATACAAGCCTGGATATAGCCCACTTCCACCAGTCAGGCTGTGTTTGTGTTTCTGATATCCAACCAAGAAAAGTAAAACATTTGCTAAAATGTAAACACTGGTTGGCCTCCAACCCCTGGGCTATCCATCATCTCACAGAACTGGAAAGTACTACAGACTAATTCCTTGCATGCCACTTTCTGAGCTCTAGAAAATGTTCACTGCCATCTATATTTAGTCAATTGAGGTAGGGAAATAAAAGGTGGAAGGAAAGGGGCATGGCTACACTCTAAATAAATACATTTTGATCTCTTCACATATATTCAGGCTGACAAAAACTTACCTTATTTTTTCCAGGTTTACCTATGGAAGAACAATTACGAAGATTGCAAGAGGAAAGAACATGTAAAGTTTGCATGGACAAAGAAGTTTCTATTGTTTTTATTCCATGTGGTCACTTAGTGGTGTGCAAAGAATGTGCACCATCCCTTAGGAAATGCCCTATTTGCAGGGGGATAATAAAGGGTACAGTCCGGACATTTCTTTCGTAAAGAGGGAGATTTGCAAAATGTCTTTGTTCTGCCATACTCCACTGCTGAAGCTTAACACAGCAGTATCTTAAGAATGGAAAACTGTGGTACAGAAAGCTAACAAAAGTTTTGTGAGAGTAAGATGTATCCTCATTATGATGTGTGAATGATTATGTATAGAAGGCCTTCGGTGCCAAAGATTCTCTGTTCATAAAAATAACTCAGTATTAGGGTGAGGTTTTTGTGGCGTTCTTTCTGAGTAGGGAAAGTAGTTTCACTAGTGTCACTTTTATTCAAAGAAGTTTTTTGTTAAGTTCCGTAAATGGAGCTTGGCATAACTCTTCTTTTGAGTTTCCTCCATGTGGATGTGAGGAAATATACTAAAATTGCTGTTATTAATAGTTAATGTTAATTAACTTCAGCTACTTCTGGTTTAGCTTTCTTCTCGACTTAAGGAGAAAAGAGGCTAACTGTTGCAGGAACAGCAGGACTTCTAAAGTTTTTTCATGTCTTTACTTGTGTAATGTATATTACTAACAGTTTTTATGAAGATTGAATTAAAATATTTCTACTTCTCAAACTTGTTTACTCTGTTGCCATTTTTGACTTTTCTCTGTAGCCTGCAGTGACTAGAATGCTGTCTTTTCCTGACAAAAGTTTGGGGTTGTTTGCCTGCAATGGTACAGTAAAACTTCATTCCATTTGTCTTCATTTTTGAACAGGGAAGTGAACTTCTCTGCTGTTTGGTGATTTCTTTATTTAAAAACAAACAGTAGCCCCCCAAAACCCCAACAGCATCTGGTACTTCCTTCTGAATTGATTTTTCAAATGACAGAAATCCTGGTCCTTGTGACCTTAAAGATGAGACAGAGGGTAGCCATACCGTCTGTGCTAGGGATTAAATGTAAAAGCTACTTTTCTGTGTTTGGAACTTTATAGGGATTGTGCAGTTAAATAACAGGATCTCCCAGGCACCTCTGAAGTCTTGGATTTTGTTTTTGTAAGCTGATATTTTGGGAGCTCCTATTCCCTTACTGGTTGACTCAATATACGAGCAGGCAGACTTTTTAAGCAGTGCATTTTTCTTTAGAACTGTGTGGGGTGAGAGTTTTTCAGACACTGCAATTAACTACATATAAATCAGATGAGAGGATATTCAGGGCTTTAAAAAGTGTTCAGTGTCATTTGTGATGCCTGTGTGTATGTCCCTCAGGTCCTGCAACACCAGTCAGCCCATCACCGAATGTTTTGAGTATCCCTTCAAAGAGCAGCTTCAAACAGCACCAGCTCTCTGCACTAGGCACCTGAATTGCTTTGAGAAGTGGAAGAACTTGATCTAGAAACTAGTGGGTAAAACTGTGACCTAGTTTTGGCAGGAAGGCTGATGTAGGTTATGACTCTGCTACACCTCGCTATAATGACTGGATGCCCTGATTAATAATGTGAGCATGTGAGCACTTACGCTCTCCTTATGACTACTCCAAGAAAGCTCTAGTCAGGCTTGTCTGCAGGACATTGCAAACACCCCTGGCAAAAGGTTTAACCATGGGTAACAGTCTGGTGTTTCACTGGGAGAGGGTCAAGTGACTTCTGTCACTTGTGAACCAGCTGACCATGCTCATACTTCATTCTGCATTAACTTCCTTCTTTGAAAGCATTTTCCAGAGCTCTGACAGGGTTAAACAATAAACAGGCCTCTACCCCAGCACCCTGTGCTGTTCTGCTGACTGAGCAGCTCAACTTCTTGGACATCAGTGTTTCAGCCCCATGGCTTGTCATGAGGTGACAGTGTGTTTGCAAGGCTCTTAGAGGGTGTGGAGGATGTGAACTTCAAGATTGTTGGAATTTAGTGGTCAGTCTTGCTGTGGGATGCAGATAGAAGGGGTATTGCATACATCCTGTGTCTGGAGCACAGCAGTATTCCCAGCTGGAGCACAACATTTTTGGAAATAACACTGCAGCTGTGAGAACCACCAATTGGGTCTTCAGTGCTGTCTAGAAAATTTTACTTTCTCCACACATCCATTCTCATTCCCTCTGCTTCCATATCACAGCTAAATTCTTAACCTCTTGAGTTCTCTAGGCAATTTCCAGTCTCTGATGCCCTTCCAGTTAGCTTTTGGTAATAATGTCACATTGTTGCTTACATCTTTTTCAACAAAACATATTAAGAATGCTATGTGATGTTTCAGGGCAAAAACAGGGTGGCATGAGTACTTAAGAGCTCTGAACAAAGAAGAAAGGTTTGAAATATTTACAAAAGCATACTGTTAAAATTACTGTTCAAGTCACAGCAGCATGATCTTGCTAAATCTAACAGTATGGATGTTTTGTTTTTTTTTTTTAATAAAAACAAGTATAGCACTGCAGCATTTCCAGACTGCTTTGAAGCCTTTGATGCAGAGCCCCATCAAACACCAAACCAATTATGCTGGAAGTGCTACAATTTGGTACTGGAATACAGGCTAAAGGAGAGCTGCATAAAAAGGAAAGACCCATGGGTTGAAGGCAGAATGCTGCAGCCCTGAGCTGTGACTGTAAGGTTGATCTTGATGTGTTTGAAGGGCAAAAGTAACATTTATGAAAGCCAACCTAAGCTGCCCATGTTCTGTAGTCAGTGACTGACTCCCCCAGCCTGTACTGTTAAATAAAAACACTTTACCATGAAGCACAAACCCATGAATATGAAGGGTAAAATGTTTGCATAGGGGCTGTGTGAAAGAGCTGCAATAATGAATCGAATGCTGGTAAAGGGCTTAAAACGTGACCCTGCAAATGCAGTTCCTTGATGTGCCAGCAAAGGATCTGCCTCCTAAGGCAGTCGGAATTGGGAACTGCCTTGCTCGGCCACCAGCGCTCAGAGAAAACACACATAGAGCGGACAGACTAGAAACAATTGAATCATCCTTACAAGTATTAGTAAACTCAGTTAATGAAGGGCTGAATGACCATAGCATCAGCTCCCTTTATAAACAAGTAACCAAGCCGGGGTTTCACTTCCTGTTGGAAAGGAAAAATAAGGTAAAATTCAACTGCACTGCCTTTGTCTAGATTTCAAACAACTAGAAAGGAGGTCTGGTTTTATTTTTGCACCGACACTTCTAGAGTCTTAAGCACATACTTTTGCTTTACTGTAGTAATTATATTACAGAATAAATTAGAAATTATTCAACTAGGCAAAAATGAACTAGGTCTGGTATTCTGGCATTTAAAAGTATATATATATAGGGAATACTTCTTATCAAATGTTATGACTGTGGAAAGGACTAAGGGAATTACAAAAGCAGATAATGTATTAAAAATTCAATTGAAATTAATGTAGTAACTCCAAAGATTTAATTTTATTTGTCTGTACAGCAGAGGGGAGACAATCCCAGTTGCACTTAACTATCTTAATTTCTATAAAGTAAGGAATTACAGTTCTATAAAAGAATTGTTTCCGTAACTCTTCAAGTCAAATCCAGTAATATTCCACCAAACAATACAATTAAGAAAAAATAAAAATGTTACTTCAACTCACTCTCCCCTGACCCTCAAACACAGTAAAAAAATGAAACATCCCTGTTACCGCCTTTTCAGGTGAGTAGCTAGTAAGATGATTCTTTAGCCATGGTTTGCCCATACCTTGGAAACAGTTTTACTGTGAAAAAGGAAAAAAAACCCTTATGGCCACTTTAACATTGCATGTCAGAATAAACTACTGCTTAAGAAATTAATCCGTTCCGGAGTAGTTAAACTTTCCCTGATAAGTTGTTCCCCAGCCCCCAACAGACCAATGTGCAGTTCCCACTGTGACTTTCCTCGCCTGTCACCATCTCCCCTGTGCCCAGCAGGAGGCACTGGTGCCAGCAGTAACCAGGACAGGCAAACCCCACACATCAACCCTCTTCAATGGGGACGGGTCTGCAAGTGAAGCCTGAGCAAGACTGAACAATCATTCAGTGACTTAAAGAGATGCAGGCCTGTGTTTCCTGATCCTTGTTCTTGTTTTCCTTACAGCAGTGTAAGTCATGAGCCCATCTACTGAAGTCAGCAGATTAATATGAGTGGACCTGCAGAAGTGACATAGGAACAGGACCAGCCATCCTGCACAGGACCCTCAAAGCATTTGAGCCTTCAGCTAAAGATGCCCCAGTGCCTTCAGCTGGGCTTCTGACCAGGCCTCTGTACATCTGTGCAGCAGGATCAAGTTCTTGAAATAGCTGTAAAAATGCAGTTTATAGTCTGCTAAAATGCTGTCTTACAGTTTTCCCCTTCTTTATATAACTTTGAACGATTATCAAATGCTGCTAAAACACTAGAGACAGCTTCATACTAAAAACCAAGAGCCAAATTATTGCTAACTTCAACTTTAAAGCCAATTTAAATTTTTTTTTATATTTATAATGGCACAATTACTTTTCTCTATTTTCATTAGATCTTCAATTGCACAAGCTTCATTATGCCATGCTAGAAAAAAAGAAGCTTTTAGAGAAAAGGGTTATGGATGGATACTTCCATTCTGTCCATGTTTCTTGCAGCTACTCTCCTTATACAGCCTATTAAGGAAAGCACCTGCATCTCATGGTAAGCTAATGACTGACATTTAGAGTAATCATTCTATTCACTTCTGTACAGTTATCTAACCACAACTCCTTTGAAGCCTATTAAAAATTAAATGAGTTGTTCAAAACCTGAAATTTCTAAACTAAAGTTCACATCAAACTTCAAAATAAATACAATTTAATACAAAATTTTAGGAAAAATACCCTGAACTTAGAATTGCACTGATGCAATTGCCTGTGCTAGTAATTAGCTATTTCAGAGCTGTGTGTGTACCTTAAAATGACTCAATAGGTGATTTTCTCTAAATCTGGTTACAAGTACTGGAAAAAGAAAATACTGTCTCTACAAAATGCCAAGTTCCTCTTACAAGAGCCAGTGTAAAAAATCAAGATGTTTAAAAGCTTCTCAACATGTTGCAGGATAACACCCAAGACCAGTTTAGAGACTGGGATAATCTTTATGAAAGTCACTCTTCCAGAAGTTATAACAGCTATGACAAGGTGGGCTTCCAGCACTGCCTTTTCTGAAGTCTCCTTTAAATGATGGCATCGTGTTCATCACTGTAACAGAAACACAGTAATTAATGTTCTACACTACAAGCAAGTCAACATGAGAAAGAGCCACCCAGATTCTGCTGAGAAGGTTATTTCTCAGCAGAATTTCTGAGAATTATTTCTGAGCAGAGGACACCTTGCTAGGAAGGAGTAAGGACACATTGATCTGGGAGTTACAATCCTCTCTGAGACAAGTCTGAAGTTAGCTGAATAGTTTTCCTCCAGCTTCACTGATCTCATTACCACCTTGTCTTTCACATGTCATTCATGTATTCTTACATCAGCTGTTGCTCAGGCCTGTTTATCCTGTCTTACCCATAACCAGTAGTAAAGTTAATCAAAGCCACTGCACAAACTCAGCAGCAGGTTCCCTTTGTTTTGAAGATGCTGTTGATGTGAATTTTACAATACCCATTGTCCTAGACTGCATCACAAACACCACTTCAGGTAAAGGTGCAGCAGGGACTGGCCTCATTCCATAACCAGTAAGGAGGAGTCAAGATAGAAAAAAAAAGCCTGAACACCAGTATCCCAACAGGTCTAATGACATCACCTCACTTAAAACCAGCTTCTTGACTGAGATGGATGACACTGAAAAGGAAATAAAAAGCAAGCTAGCTCTTAAACTAAATGTGGGTAGGTCCTGAAGCCTGGAGTAGAGCTGAGCATAAAAGCAAGTGAGATGGTAAGATAAAAAATTGGTAAGGATAAGAAACTTTGATTAGAATTCACTATACATTAATGGCAAGGGGGAGAAAAACACCAAAGAATGAACAGACAAACAGAGTCTAGGAAAAAGAAGAAATCTTGCAAACTGCAGAAACTTTCAATGAAATGTTAACTATTCATGGACAGGCTAAAAGACAAGGATCATTTTAAAAAGAATAAAATTATTTTATATAATAGATCAGAGAAAAAATAGCAGAAACTTTCAATGAAATGTTAACTATTCATGGACAGGCTAAAAGACAAGGATCATTTTAAAAAGAATAAAATTATTTTATATAATAGATCAGAGAAAAAAAAGACACAGGAGAGAGGCATAATGAGGAATGGCAGAAGTGGTGAAAGACAAAACAACAGAGTTACATCTCTTAATTATATTAATATAATGTACATTAAAGAAATGTGTGAATTCATTCTACCCATTTGGTTTTCCTTTTTGCCCTCAAGAAAGTAATAAATGGTCAAGGGACGACCCCTTGGGAACTTACATGGTTCTGTACTGAATGCCTCTTCTGGAGTGGTAAGTTTTGCATCCAATGTAGAGAATGACTAGGACTCCAAGAGTCAGCACAATGCCACCTACAAAACTGCCCACATCAAATCTGGAGGTTTTGACAGCCTCTGATTTTGATGTGGCTGGAAAGAAAACAAAAGGCATAATTTACAGAGCTTGCAAAATTGTGTTTTGAGGGACTACTCTACATCCTGCCCTCACCATTGATTTATCACCTCAAGACCCACTTAGACAACCAAGATAACTAACAAGACACAAGCCAAGCACACAAATGTAGGGCTCTGATTTTAAGTGCCATATTTTGGTGACATGGGCACAGCTGATCCAACTGCTTGATGTCTCTTCAAGACTAACTGTTCCTTCTCCCCACCTCCCTTTTCCCCCCTGCCTTTTCTCTCCCCTGCTATCTCCTCCTTCTCTACATGGAGCTCCTGCTCTTCTTAGGCCAGTTCTAGTGTTTTTCATACTCTCCATGAACCAATTTAACTCACGAAGGTGGCCTGAAATGAACCCAAGCATAAAAGGAAGCTGCTTTCATTCAGATGAGCATAGTGAGTCATCCTGCAAGAGGGGTCCAACAGCCTCCAAGTCCATCAGTGTAGTGGGAACACAACACTTGGTGTTTGCTTTACCTTGTCTCATGGAATTGTACCCTCACAGTCCCAAGTGAGGTCAGCTCTGCAGCCTGACACAAACATTGACAGAGACAACATGGCCTCAGATAAGCCACAGCTGTTTCGCTGCTAGAACTGGTTACATCTGCTACAAACTCCCACCTGAAGACCAGTTTGTGCTCAGTTGTATTTGTACTAGCTACATACAGAGTGTTACATGATCAAGTTCTTCTGCTGACACCTTCACCTACCCAATGATGCTTCACTGGTATGTGAGCACTCCTGATGTGTTCAGAAGTGCAAGCATGAAGTGATGGGAACACAGCCAGCCAAGTGCAAGAAAATACTGAATTCTGCAGTCACTGTTTTTGTATTACCAGGTACACTTAAACTGTATTTGACAACTTGTACATAAAGGGTGACTCATGCACAGTCATGCTCTATTCTCTGTTGGGGTAACATTCATTACATTGCTAGCAGAACTCAGTCTTTTTACCAAGCCAGTAGATATATTCTGAGATACAGGTCAGCTGTGGAAAAGAAGTATTAGCGAAGAGTTCAAATAAACTGCAGAAAGGAGAGCTGAACAAACACAAAAGTTGTATATAAAATTGAGGCTTTCTCCTTTACATTGCTGATGGCTGCTGGATAGGACCACTTGTACTTTTTTCCCTAAATCCAACAGGTCTCTCAGTAAGTGGAGTGCTCAGAGCAACATAATTGTATGCAGCTTAGTAATGAACTCCCACTTTAGGCTTGTTTTTTAGCATGCAAATAGCTTCCTTCTTCTTTCTTTTTACGCTGCTGTCAAACTAACTGTTCTACAGCCCAGGTGAACGTGCATCCGAGCCTTTATGAGCTTCCTGAACTGTGAACTCACCTGTTACAGAAGTGGAGGAAGGCTTAGAAGTGGTCACCACTGTGCTGTTGCCTTGTGGCGACGTGCCTGGTGAGGCTGTGGTGGGTGTCACTGTCTGGCTGGTTTTGGTAGGCTGAATTGTCAGGGTCACAGACGTGGTGGTGCTGTTGGGCTGACTGGTACTGGTGAGATGAGTAGTACTGCTGGACACACCTGGGAATTTTTGTGATACCACACAGAAAAATTCATCAAAATGAACAACTGTACACTCATTGAGTAAGACCACATATATTATGCCCAAAGAGAATGACAGAGTAACAATAAAAATGCCACTGCATGGTATCCAGGCTTGCATACAGAGTTTCCTTTGGGAAGACCGAACTTCTGATTTCTGAGCCTCAAGGTCAGAAATTATTTAAAGGAAAAGCTATAAAGAAAACCTGGATAATATACGATGACTTTTAGGTGAGTCAGCTTTTTTTTTTTTTTTTTTGTAAAAACTCAGTTCCATAGAATGATGCCCAACTTACAATATGTTAAAATGAAATAAAATTCTGGATCAAGAGTTACTTTCTATTTGAAGTGCCTACATTTTCAGACCACAAAGCTTTTCTGATAAGAACAGGGTTTGTATAAAAGCACCACCCCCGAGTTTTAATAATGATTTGATCTTTCACTTACTTCTGAATGAAACACTAGCATTACTAGGGTTCCATATACATTAAAGCACACCACAGAGAATTCTATATTTATGTCGTAAGGATAAAACATGACAAAATTTCACCTAAGTGAATGTACTGCTTAAGTAATTTATCTAGTCTTGCCAAGGTTAAAACAAAGGCTGGAACGCTTTTTCTCAAGTTTCATTGATGTAATGTTTTTACTTTTACTTAACACTTCCCCTTCTCTCCTCAGAAAACACTAATGAACTTCAGAATAAAAATACCATGATACAAAACTCAAGAATAATAGAAATTGCTATTTATAGCAAAATTCTTAGAACTTTCATGAAAGGCCAGATAGAATTATTGTAAAACAATTATATTTTTCTAAGAAGGAACTAACAAGAAACATGAGTCTATTATGCAACTAACATTTCTCCAAGCAGACAGTAGGATGCAAACAGCTTTTATGTATGAAAGAATTATAGAGGGAAACAGCTCCTTTGCAGCTGTCTACTTCTGTATTATTTCTATAGCTTCACACAAGCTAGGCTCATTTTACACACCTCAAAAGCTTTTCAACATGGAATTCCAAATATGTCATTATATCCATGTTTTCTTGAAATTGTCTAAAATTAGAAAAATTGAAGGATAATTTCATCTCAATTCTAGAGTAACCGTGATACTCAATTTCTGCCCTTTTTATGCAGCATTTAAAATGTAGAATAAAATGTGTTGTGTAAAACATGAAGAATTACATACAAATCTGTGTCTTTGCTAAGATTTAAGTATTACAGCTTCCAATGCTGATATAAGCATCAAAAACTTAAAAAAAACTCATCAATATAGCAATGTAAATATGCAGAAAGGAACTCACCTACACAGCACATCTGAAACATTTAGCATTAAAACTACTAAAATACTGAAATACAGAATCCTTTGTAAATGTTGTTTTCCTGTTCTTTCATGTTATAACTTATTGTGCCATAAATCCAGAAAACCCTTTGAAATGAGCATGCATTGTGATGGAACAATTGGAACACTATATTCATTTGCTTACCTTGTTACAATTACCAAAATTCAGTTCCTCTATGAAGCATGCGTAAAATACATCAGATAAAATTCAGGGCATATTTTAATACTGACAGGTAAAACTCCTCGAAGGCACAATGATACATAAATATCAAATGGTTCCTCATTGTAGGAAGCAAGCAAGGAAATGTTTACATGAAACCATCTACAGTTACATGACATGAAACCACACCAGGTAAGTACATTCCTACATAAGTGACACCAAAGGAGGACAGATCTGGATGCAAGTGTCAAGCAGTTTTCTGTGGGTGGGTTGTTTTTGAGCTGAGATTTCTGAGTGTCAATGAGCCTTCTGTTTCCGAGCAATACAATGGCTAACTGTTAGATGTCTAACATTATAAAATGATGTTACACAAAGTCACACTGGACATTAAATTTCATAATTAAATTACGAAACGTGAGTCATGATGAAAAAAATCCAAATCTATGAGGAATTCCAGCACATTTGCACATAACTTTTCCCCCCCCCATCTTTTCTAGTAGTAATTTTTTTTTTTTTTTTTTTTTTTTACTTAATCAAGATTACAGCCATTAAAATCTGTCTAATCTCTAGACCTATCTTTCATTATGTATTTAGCATCAGGCATTTCAAAACATCATTGGGAGGCTATCTCAGGCAGCTGGTGAATTTGGGAAGCTGACATGAATCAGGCATTAACCTGCTCTTCTTCATCTTTGAAAAATCTTACCCATATTTTACAAACAGAGTGAAGATGAAAGAATATTTGCTAGCAACATCCGCCCTTTTATTTCCCTAATTACTTTCCCCCCAAAAGATCAGCTGGGCTTCATCAAACACTACACTAAACAAAAAATAACTCGGGCAGTCAAGGTTTATTATTTTAAAAGGATGCATACCAGTAATATAGTTCAGGTTTATGATGCTTTGTTTTTAAAAGAGACAAGTATTTTACATAGTTTGCTATGTAAGTATTTAAGTATTTAATTAAGTATTTAATTAAGTATTTAATATGTTTAAGTATTAAATAGCTATGCTATAATCATAAATAAAAAAATATATACGCCATATAGATAAGAATCCTTAGAGCACTAAAGGAGTAGGAGCATGTACTGCTAACTCAAAAAGAATGAGCACAAAACTCAAATTGTATAAGCACTGTGCTAACATGCAAGACTATTATGGAATGCCCTTCCTAAAATAAATACTTTCTCTTGCATGGAAAATGATTGAATGAAAGAGACTTTTGCTTCCTTCTTCCCCCTCCCAAAAAATAATGGCAAAGACTTTAAGCAAAATTAAGTAAGTACATATACCCTCTAGCATTTATTCTGAAGAGGTTGGGACAGATATTCAAAACACATAAACGCTGTATTAAAATCTATGACATTTCTAATGGAAAAAAAAAAACAAACAACAAAAGGATAGGAATTGCTAAATCTTGCAAAGCAAGGCACAGGTCTCTGTTATTTATCCTATGCCTAGCAGTAAAGGGCTCAGGCCTCGTTTTAGTTTTATTATCCAAAACTAGTAAAACTCAGACCTCTCCAGGAAACCTGCAAGGGCTGGAGCAGAAGTCAGAAGGAGAACAGAGTGGGTGAAACACCGTGGCTTCACACACTTAGGGGATGGCCATAAGGAAACAAAGAGATTACAGAAATCTCTGGACTTTCCAAGTTAGACATGCTTGAACTGCTACACTGCAGGCAATGGAATGACACACTGCACCACTTGCTTGCTATCTAAAGGAAAGTCCTTGCAAAGGTGTTTTTTTTTTTTCTTCCAGTGAGTATTTTATACTTAAATTTAAAAAACAAGCAACTTCTGAGTGTGTTAGCTCAGAGTTTATCTGGAAATTACAGAGACAAAATATAAGAGTTGTATTAGAAATGAAATTACATATCTAGGACTTTACAATCAGCACAAAACCCCACAAATACACAAAGCATCTTAAGAAGACACAACATTTCTGCTCTGCTTTCACATAGCTCTTAGCACAAAGGAGCCTCAGTCTCTAGCTTCTCTCAGATGCAATATTCTATCTGGGCATCACAGCCTGAACAACTGCATGACATTAATGCTTATCCAGCCCTTACTAATGCAGTGAAATCTGCCTGTGCAAGTTCTTCAAGAAGATGAATGTTTTAACTCCTTTAACTCCCTTTTTTAACTTACTTACAGTTGTTTTGAAGGAAATACAGTAGTGCTAGAACAATGAAAACAGACTCATGACAAATTGCTCCACTTGACTGATACTGGCTTAAATGTTTCTATTTCGTGCTAGGACCTCTCTAAGGATTATTTTCTATGGTGCAGGAAATTACTTTAAGTTGTGCCAGGGGATATTAGAAAAAAAATTTCACTGAAAGAGTGGTTAGGCATTCGAATAAGTCGCCCAGGGAGCTGGTGGAGCCACCATCTCTGGAAGTGTCCAAGAGAAGCCTGGATCTGACACATGGGGATATGGTTTAGGGGTGATTATGGCAGTACTACACTGATGGCTGGACAGATAATCTTGAAGTTCTCCTCCAACCTTGATGGTCCTGTGATTCTATGAGTTTTAAATAAAAGGAAATGGAGTCCTACTCTTGAAACTCAAGCTCCCAGGAGTTCATTACACCCTAAATCTGTTTATTCTGAAATAACATTAAACAGATATGCACTGCTTGCTTAACAACATATTCATCTTTACTTCACGAAAATGGAAGAAGCTTGCTTAAAGATGAAGAATAAACATTAAAAAAACCCAACTTCTTTCAATTTTTCCTTGAAGTTAAATTTTGATTCCTGTGTTTAAACAGCATCACAAATGTAATTACTAACGAAGTATGGCACCTAAATTTGAAAAACAATATAGCTTCTTTTCAGAGTTGTTTTACATGTTGCTTCCCAGCCTTAAAATGGTAACACCTGTCTCACATACCCACTTTTGATGGCCTGATCTTTTGAACTTGGCATGATCAGAGTTAGGTTGGGAACTAACTTCTAGGTTCACAGTAATGAACAGATACATACCTCCTGTAGATGTTGCTGTGGATTGTGTGGATGATGCAGTGACAATTGGTGAAATACTATTGTCTTTAAGGGAAAAAAAAAAAAAAAGCAACAAGAAAATCACTATTATTCATTTTAATTTTAACATACTATAATTAAGTTATCCACAACACAATACTGTCCTCAGGGAATCTGTGCCTGGAGATGGGAATACAGCAGAGAGTGACCCATCCCAAAGCAGATGGTTTTTATCCCTGGAAGCAAAATGCTTCCAGATCTCAGTGCAGCAAGAACATAGTTAACAGTGTATGCACAGCAGTGCCCAAATGGCTTGCATCTGATTCTTTGCACATCCTCTGTTGATTGTCTTCCACTTCTATGTCATGTTTTATTCCGTCTGCTGTAAAATAGCCATACTGTCACTAACCTTCTTAATCTACTTATGCACTATGAGAGAAGGCAGCTTTTTATTTTTATTCCTCTATTTCAGTTCTATTTTCTGTTCCTTGATCTCTTCTTTTATTTTGTTGCATTTCTGTTGCAAACTGGGATGATACTGCAGCCAGGTAGGGGCAGACAGATACTCTGAGAAACATGTCACTGCATACTTAAGTTCTCTACACAAAAAAAGTCCCAAGAATGTACCTGTTTCCAGACATAAAATGTAATCCAGTCTTAGTGGTTTTACCTTTCTCATTTGTTTCACTTCTCCTTTTCCAGTTCTCTTTTTCTTGTCCCTCCTTCCTCCTTACAGTCCTCCTTCCTTCTAGGCTTCTCAGGCACGCTCCCACTCACTTCTCTCCACACTGTTGCATGCCTCTTCTGTATTTCTCACAGATTACACGTCCTTTCCTCCTGGCAAAGATCTACTGGGCTGTTCCTGCGAGTGTCACTGCCCATATCTTCCTCCCTTCATTCTGCACTGTTGTGAAAGCCCATTCTATGATCACTCCTTTCTCTGAAGTAAGTCATCTTTTACAGCACCCTCCCACACTGGCAGGGTTATGTGCCCTGCAGCAGCTCTGCTGCTTTTCAGCGTGGCTGAAGAATAAACCATATAAACTCAGAGATTAGGAGGAGAGCAACAGAGCTACTGCAATCAAGAAGCAGACCTACACTTATCTCCTCTGAATGGATCTACTGTTCTTACCACTGGAAAAGTCTAGTCTGGAACTCTTTGCAATTGCATACATTATGAGAAAGGTCCAGTTAAGAACAAATGCATTAAATTTACATCTTCATACCAAAAAATGGTGTGGGGGGGGGGGGGGGTGGAAATTACAGAGGGCATTACTTTGCTTTTTGTTTGGTATAATCACAGCCAAGAAGCCCCCCACACTGTGTACTGCACAATCAACTCTTATACTGACTCTTATAACTGGGGCATTAAGTTGCAGATTTAATTGCCTTTGAGAAAGGATCTATGATTGTACAATTACAAACACATTCTTTCTTGCATATGTTGACTTTTAGCCCAGTATAAGCCATGGATATGTCTGGGGTTAAATATTTTCCACACAGGCCCAATACTGCAACCAGAACACATCTTTGAGTTTTCCCCATGTTCTAAGTGCTTACTTCGGCAGCCCTGGGACAGCTCTGGATGTGGACTGCATGTTCATACAGGTAAAAAGAGCCATATCTACTGCCTGGAATTTGGGTGTGAGTCAATGTTGCAATTAACACAAGACAGAGTGAGTTAATGAGCAGAGTATCGCTGGCCAACAGCAAATGAGATGACTGAAGTAGTACAGGGCAAAAATGACTCAAATGAAAAAATGCTCCGCCTTTATCTGAAGATCACTGAATTCTAATCTAACAGACTTCTTGGTTCTCCTTTTTAACTGTAAATTGACATTGCCAGGAGTTTCTAGTTCTATACACAGTATTTTCCCATTTTATTTCTCCTCTCTCTGTTGCTCTGGGGTACCCAAGGATATGAGAATTGAATCATGTTTTACCGTTCCCCTTAAAAATCTTTAGTTGTCTCAGAATAGATGTGGCAATCAGAGTACCTCCCTCCTGCCCTACAGCTGCTCAGAATTCTATAGAATAAAATAAAGGGCAAATTATTTTTAAGGCACACAATAACACATACTGTTTTTCTTGATGCTATTGAGGAACAGTAACAGAAATGTCGGAAGTATTACCTGGCAACCTACTGCCTGGAATTGGAGTAGTGCTGTTCACGTTGTTAGTGCCGTTTGTGACTTCATTACCTACATTTAAAAACATAGGAATAGTAAGATTGTTTTAGGTGGAAGAAGAAAAAAAGGTTCAGCATCTGCCACTTGCTTTGGGCATATAAATGACTAATTTACCATGGACAGGAGTCGATCATGATGATGATATAAAAGCACATTAGCACAACAGCCTGCTCAGAGTGCATTAAAGGTGACATAATTTATACTACCCAATCACCAAATGAACTGAAACTCCTCCCATCGTTGTGTTATCTTTTCCATCATCCCCATCCCAAGTTTTCATCTTCCTTGAGATGAAATGAGACTGAAAGAGGCAAAAGACCAGGCACTTTCTTTCAGTAATAACATCTGACCTACATCACCTACAGCAGAAGAGAAAGAACTTCTCACTTCTATCTCTTCCTGTGAAGTTTGCCAGGCCTTTTTAGGCAGATAGGTGCTTCTCTGGCCCTAAATGGACAACAGCGATAACACAATTAGCTCCACTAAGAAGTAACATTATTCAGTTTGGGACTAAGGGCACGTTAATGCATCCACTGAGCATTTGGAAGGTGGGGAATGGGACTGAGGATCATACCTCCAAATTAATGATAAAATTTAAAGATAAACCACAGAGAATGAATAGACTGACATTCACAGACATACAAGATGATCAATTGTGGATTCTTCCTTTGACAAACAGTTTAATTCTGATCACCTAATATCGTGTAAAAGACAAGCACATAACCTGAACTGAGTATCACAGAAATAGGGAATTTTCTTCATGCTTACAAAACCTTAGTCAAAGTCTCAAAATGGTGAAGTTTGCAAATACAAATGGCAAAATAACTTATTGTATCTCATCCCTACAATCTCAAGACTGAGGGCAGCACTGCAAAGTATGTTACACTGTTTAATTAGGGAGATTAGGGAAAACAAACAAACAAAGGATAGGACACTCCTAAACTAAGCTTCCCCAGAGAGGACCCAATCCTGCAAAAACTGTTCTATATCACAGCAAGTTCCCCCACATTAAACAATGATCTGATTGGGAAAGCTAAGCCACCACAAAACTGACATTACATTCCTCTTCAACAGCACACAATGTTTTTTTCTGCAGAAAAATTTTTCAACCAGCAGAAAGGACTTGGTATGTAATTACCTAAAAGAGAGAGGCAAGAAACAGAGGTGGAAGTAAAGGCAGGACTGTATTAGTTTAGTTCAGATCAGCTTGGACTGCACACCTTGAAAGATGTCGAAGACCTTATCCAGCCTGAAAGATGCTTATTTTTTTTTTCCCTTCTTAACAAACCCAAACACTGGTAAGTTTCTTAGTTTGAATAACATGCATTGGCTCCAGAATACAAATACTCCTTAAATGGAGTTTTGCATAAGCATATTCCATATTGGAACACATGGTAGTGAATGGGACAAGGGAGATAAAAAAACATCTTAAAATGATACTAGTCCCAAAGTGTTCTCTACCCTGAGACTGTGCCTTTGAATATGAAGCTGCATGTATCACTGCAGCTGCAAGCAGGAAACTTCAAACAGAGGCAGTTAAGGACTCCTAGGTTAAGCAAAGCAAAAAGCACCACAGCTTTTATGCAGTGATGGCTCTGACAAGTAGAACTTCTCATCCCAGACCACAGGATTCACAGTTCAACTGTCCCAAAGCACAACAGGGAGGGGTTCTGGCCTTCTCCAGGAAGCAGAAGGGGAAGGGTTAGAAATCCACACTGACCCAGGTGTAGACACACGGGGCCAGCACAGGAAGGAAGCGGGGAGAGAGGCAGCAGGCAGCTGCAGCATCCTGTGCACAAGCAGAAGCTGAGCTCTTGGGGCCACAGCATCAGCTACAACATCAGGCCTATGAATCTTAAGCAGAGATTAAGAAACTCTGTGCTGAGGTCTATTCTCCCTTTGTCCCAGAAGAGAGGGACAGAAAGAAATGATCTCTTGTTTTCATTTTGCCTTATTAAAGAACCAACACAAGGATATACCCAACTTAAAACTGGATCAGAGCAGCACAAACTGGAAAAAGACAGAGATGGCAGGATCAACATGATTTTTGTCCAACAACTCTGCTTTGCTCTGTTTAAGGTCAGGCACAGGTGCAGCTAAAAAACCACAGAACTGTGGCTGGTTGCGGTGTATCTGAAGGCAATGTGCTTCCTGTGAAAGCCCCTCAGAGTTTGGCATTTCGAGTGCTTCCAGGGCCTCTTGTGGTTTTGTTGTTGTAGTGCATCAAAAGTCACGAACTGGAGACAATCTTGATATGCAAACTTTCAAAAGGGCAAAATCAGCCCAGTTATTCCTGTTTCATAGCTGGAATTGAGATTTCTGAAGTCGCAGAGACTGAAGATTTGTGCTTGTGTGTTAAACAAATACATACAGAGTGAGTGATAAGGGCAGCTCTGATACCTGCTAAAAATGAAAAGGACAAGATGTTAAATGGACTTGATTTTGCCAGGTCCTGCAAAAATCACACACTGGAAAATAGTAATTTGGAATCTGTCTTCTCCAGCTTAGACACATACCAAATTACTATTCTCCATAGCTGAACCCTGGTAGATGGAACCTACACAAATGAATGGCAATAGTTAGTCAACTACCTGCATGTGACAAAGGTCAATTTGTTCACTCCAACCATCACTTAAAAGATAAACTCATTTCTAAGGGCTCACATACTTTATGTCTAGTGTAGCTAAACTTTATGCTGCAGAAAATGTTGGTACATAAACTCTCATTTTTAATAAGCACAGCTTTACACATTCATTTTGGAGACATGGCAAAAGTCTTATATAAAGCTCTCTCAAAAGCAGCACGCTTTTCAAGCTTAAGGCATGGAAGGCACAGAGGGTAGTTTTATGCCCATCATTCTGCTGTTGTTGGTTTAAAACCCCAAAAGTACAGAAGGACTGACAATGTGCACTCCAACAGAAAGATCACCCACTTGCTCAGTAATGTCTAAGATACCCAGATGAGGAAGAGTTGAGGTGCTGGAATGGTTAAAGAGATCTTAGAGCAATATGAATATAACCTCTTCTAAGAGCAGTGTTTTCAGGCCTGGAGGCTGCTTCTGCTGCTTTTAGCTGTTTTTACTGTGAGTAGTTTTATGTACAAGTAAGTTCTTGGAAGATGTCACTAGCAATCTTTTCTCAACACAACAGGAAGGGGGTGGGGGCCACTTCCTGACAAGGAAAAGGGATTCTCCTTTGTCAGGTACCAGGAAGACAGATGGATTTTACATAATAGTGGGAAGGATTTTTTCTAAACCATATTATTCTGGTTAAATAACGTTTCTTCCACTGACTTGACTGACACATAGAAATAAACTGTCCAGCAGAGTAAAAGAGCAGCATTATATTGAAATAACCAGACTGCACAAATATATTAACTGGAGTGAGACACATCCACTGCCACTTTCACTTTTTGCATATCGGAGTCTTTGATGGGGTTCACACTTCCTCCTGTGGTGTTGATTAGAAAATCACAAACATCTGCTGAAATCAACACAAATCTCAGCAGCACGTTCTGGAAGCTTCTAAGTGTACAGAGGAGGGGGAAAAAAAAGCTATTTCAACAGCTACATTAAACTGAGCCTTAAAAGGGCACAACTTCTTTCAACAAATCATAACTGAGCTCCTGACAACCAATTCATATACAGAGGAAGGACTACAATTGAGTTTCAGGAGTTGCAAGAGATCACCCCTGCCCCAGGAGACAGCAGTGACTGTATTTTTAGTTAAATCACCACATGCACTCAGGAAGCAACATGATAAAAGACAGATCAGGGCAATCTCATATCACATGAAATGACAGGCTGTTGTTGTTAAATAGAGGCCATAAGATCTTAGCAAAGCAATAAACAGGTTACTTGTTAACTCCTTTTAAAGGAACTTGCCCTTCTTTTTGGAAGGGCTATTATAAAGCTGTTTACATTTCTCATTTTAATTTTTTAAAATCAATTTATATTACAACTTTACCAGTTTAAACAACAGCATATTCACACTGAGATTCCTCGGCAGTATTTACAGCAGGTCAATTCCAGTACCCACCATCTTTTGGCTTCTTTACTTTGGAAAATTGGGTGGCACCGTATGCCAAACTTCAGTCTTCCGACAAGGCAACCCTGGCAGCTCAAACCTTTATGTTTCTCGGCTTATTTCAGAGCCTCTCAACGCTGATCCCCTGACTGCGGTGTGCTGAGCACAAAGCTGTGCATTTGCTAGAACCACCCACTAGAAAGGGGCACAGCTGCGAGCGCCTGCCAGAAGCGCGACAAAGCACAGCGGCCGTCCGAGCCGCACCGCCACCATCAGCCCCAAGCCCCGAGCCCCAGGTACAGCCCCGGAGCGGGCAGGGACCGACCCTTCCCCGGCCGGACACTGCGGGGGCGGCCCTGGCTGCGGCTCCCGGGACGCGCTCCGGCTCCCGGGGCGGAGCCGCGGCTGAGCCGCGCCCGCGCATCCCGGCGGGCGTGCGCCCCCCCAGCCCAAACGCTCCTCGGGGGGTTCTTCTGTCGCTGTTTCTATTTAACGAACATCCCCAACGTTTACCCCTTCTCCTCTTTCTGTCACAGCTCCCGAAAACGCCAGCCGTGCCACCTCCCCTCCCGATCGGGAGCAGCGCGCCAGCGACCGCCGCCGTCCAGTCCCGCTGCCGCGCCCCGGGGCGCTCGGGGCAGCCAGGGCGCAGCCCCGGCCGCGCTCCGGGACGAGGCCTGGGTCGGCCCAGCGGAGTTGCGGCGACAGCCGCCAGGCAGAGCGGCTGCGAGGGGCGCAGAACCAGCGCTCCGCCGGCCCGGCCCGGCCCGCACCCCGCGGGCGCTACTCACAGGAGCCGCGGACAAGCAGCAGCAGCAGCGCGCAGAGAGCGCAGGACGCGCGGCGCAGGGGCCGCATGGCCGCGGAGGCGCTGCCGGAGCTCGCCGGGCGCGGTCTGCGCGCTGCCGGGCGAGGGGCGGGCCGGGGCGGGGCTGCGCGCCGGGATGGGCGCGGCGAGGTGCGCTCCTCTGTCTCTCGCTTCTCCCAGCGTTTTCCGGCAGGCTGGGCGGCGGAGCGCTGCGCTAGCCGTAAGGGGAGACTAGCGAGCGGAGAGATGTGTGTGCTCCACCAGGTGCTACAGAGGCGACGCCCGAGCGGCGTTCTGGTGCTCTGTGGGTCAGCGCCGAGCTCCAGCAGCGCCGCCTGCGAACAGCGCTCACGGCTGGTGATGCCAGGCTGTTCTCCAAATGCCATTCAACATCTGCCAGCAGAGCCTCAACTGCGTGGATTTATCTTCCTTGTTAGTATTATCCGCCTAACCAACACCTGGGTTCACTGCTCCCTCCCGAGTGCCTGAAATTTCCCGATACGCTTGGAAAATTGTGTAACCCACTACAAAGGCGATAGGGAAAAGTGAAAAGGAATAACTGTGTTCAGTTCTTTCAAAATTTTCCTGAGAACCTCTAACATAAAAGTGGTGTCGTGAATTTGTTTTTCAAAGGGAATTCGTTACTATGTTCTTAAGAATGAAAACAACTTGAAAAATATTTATCAGAGGAAAGAACTATTTTTCATGTGAATAATTAAGGATCAGTAGCAAAGCCACAGTAGAATACTTCGCATGTACTACTACACTTATGTTCAACGAAGCACAACGATGTTCCCATGTTAAACCACATATCTGAGCCAGGGAGGGTGAATTGCCTCACCTGAGAGCTCACAGGCAGGTTGTGAAGCTGTACTCTGGGAGCTCACTCACCCCCAGGCAGACATGCATTTACTCTGTAAGTCTCAGCAAGTGAGTGGTGAATTAGAATGGTGGATAGATATTTTATTCTTTTTTAATTCTAGCCTAATGAGGTCCTTCAGTCTGCATTCAGTAAAAGTAGCTGCATGCTTTGTACTTCCAGCATTCTCTTATGCCTTTGTTCTGCAGAGCTTCCTGTGTGGTTTTCGTCACTAAGGTACCCAAGGATCAGTATGCACCTTTTTACTGTGAATTTTCTGAGATGATCCTCCAAAGCTTTTCTTTATGATGGCTGTAGGACTCCAGCTGTATTTCCAGCTACCCTAATTCCAGAAAAGCTTAGAAATACTAGTAATCCATATGTAACTAAGTGTAAGAGCCTCTGGTTACAGAGGCAAAACTTAGAGTGAGAAAAACAATGGTAATTTATTAAATTAACGTGCATTTAGAGGATAAATCTATATAAGATATATATGTATCTTTAACATATCGACATCTTTCAGCTCTTGCACAACTCCAGTGATCATCAGACTTAACCAGAGTGGAAACTTGGTGTATCTGCAGGAAAAGAGCAGTTAAGATTGATGGAACAAAGAGCAGTTCATGGGATTGTGGGAGATGGGAGTGTAGCTAACCTAGAAGTGATGAGTTAGCAGGCACTGAGGCACAGTTGCACAATTGCACAGGATCTTTGCTGTGTAAAGGCAGAGATGCTGGAAATTCTTGTGTTGATTGCTTTGTGTGGTCTTGTTTCATTTTGGTGTTTGTTCTGTGGGAGGTGAATTTCTGGCAAATTGTTATGGTAGCAGAAATTTGTTCCTACACTGAGAAGGAAACATTCTGGGAAAACTTATTTGGTACATGGTGTAAATAATGATTTCTCATATAGATTACCACATAAATATAAGATTGGTGAGAAGACTCTTTCTTCCCCCCCCAATTTTATATAATATCCAGTGGCAGGTAGCAGTGAGAATGGGTGCTGAGGGTAACCACAGGAGCTCACCTGGTGCAGTTCCACAGAAGCTGAGCAGGGCAGGATGCTGATAGTGAGAGGGTCCAACAGCAGTCCCAGTCAAGGTGATGAGCCTGATCCTGGGAGCCCAGTTGGGAAAGAACAGCAGGAGAGGACTTAGAAACAAGGCTATGTCATAAGTCTAATGTCACGCCAGGGGATATGTTATAAGACTACCACCTTTGTCAGTCTGGAGTCCCTTTAGCAAAACCAGTCTCTAAGTCAGGACAGCTGGGAATAGGCACAGCTGTAGTGCAGCTCAGGCAAGAGCTGAAATAGAGCTGCTGTGTGAATGAGCATAGACATGTACATGGAGGTCACAGGTGAGGTTGATCAGGGCTTGTTATTACCAGTTTAGGCTTGCCAGAGCACTCAGAGCCCTGACAGGCACTGCCTGAAGGCAGTTCTTTCAGAGCTACAATTTGACCTCTTAGAGGAATGTCCTTGATTGGTAAGAGTTGTTCTTGTGTTACTGAGGTAGGTGTGTAACTGCTAGGACATTCATAAAAGGATTATAAATTAAAGCCTCACAACAGAATTGTCAACAACCTGAACATCCTAAACATAAACATCTCAGATCCATTTTATCCATGAGATGATAAACTGGCTTTGGGGAGATGGTGAAGGTGAAACAAAACAGGTCCAGCATAGGGTTAACTCACAAGGACGATCAGTGAAAAACACCAAGCTTGAAGAAGGAAAACTATTTTTATTCACATGTGAAACCTGGTCATCAGAAAAGACCTACAAAGGCAAACCTGGGAACTGAAAATACCAATTCTAGTCAGTATTCAAAACTGTGGACTCAGTATTTGATCAGTAAAAGTTTTATGAGCACTGTAGTTTTCTGTGCATCCCATCAGCTAGTAAGCCATTGTGCCATGGAAGTTCACCGTCATCTGTCATCTCTCCCAGCTGACATACTTGATGAGCTGTCTTACTCTCTTAAGGAATGTTAATTTAAGTTACAATCAGAGCAGTCACTCCCAGGTTGTACTTGGCTTGATGTCTGCTCTGTATAGATCTCACTTTTAAATTAGTTTTTATTCTCCACCCCAAAATGCCTTATTCCAGACATAATAGATGGCACCTTGCTTCACGTCCCATGTAATTTTTTTATTATTAGATGTTGGAGTTAGAGCAACACTGCTAGCTTAGAGAAAAGTATTTCAAGCAGGAAAAGACAGGAACATGCAACAGGTTTTGCAGAAATACTAGCAAGGGCAGCTTTAATCCTTGCTTCATGGCCACACAAAGTTAGCACTTGAGCTTTGTAGAGGGGGAGATAAGAACACAGGTTGATCAAAGAGTCAATCTCCTTAAAACAGACCATTAGCAAATCTGGGTTTCCTCATGCAATGTTGTTTGTTTTTTGGGTTTTTTTTTAAGTAAGGAATTAAGTTCTAAATTATATTGACATAACCAGGATTAGCCATATTTTTTTAAGAAGTAGTGGCCACATGAAGCATCAGCATCTTACAGTGTCCACTGTTAAAACTATCCTAATTTGCTTCTCAATTTGTTGGTTTGCCTTTGCATTATTACAATTTCATCAGCTCAAAAGAGCCTGAGCCCTAATTCTGGCCTTTGCAGGTCATGCATGACTGCTGCTGTTGCAAGGAGTATTTAGCTCTCTTGTACTGGAGCTGAGGCTGGCTTGTGCTCACTGAGTTTTTTTAATTTTTGGTTTCTTCTCTTGTGTTTGGGAAGGAGGAGGATCCTAGTGCTCTCCATTACTCATTCATCCATGCCTGTTGTGAACATATTGCTGTGTTAATTTTTGTGAAAAAAATTAGACCTAATCTGACCTCATTGCAAACTTACTAGAAAATTAATGACATCAAGGCCATTTACTGAGGGAAAAAAAATCAAAAATTAGACAGAAAGTGGTTTCAAAGGGATTAGAAGAATCTGCAAAAGACAATTCAATAAAAATTCAATAAAAATTTCTGTTTCTAGTATATTCTGGAAAATACTTGTCCTTTTTTTTCCCAACCAAATATTGTGTTGATTTTGGGGAGGATTCCTACTTTTCATTTCTTGAGAAAACACATAGATTGAGGAAACAGTAGATATAATAAGAAAATTTGTTTGTTATTATTATAAGAACTAATAACAAAGTAATATTAAATTATGATTATGTTATTTAAAAATAAGTGGGGCAAGAAGATTTTGCTGATGCTGTCAGAGTCCAGAAGAGCTGGATAATGCAAATGGGTACACTGCACTGACAGGGTGGCCAGGTAAACTCTTTGCTTTGGATGGATGCTCTTGGTGGAATATGATTAAATCTTGCTGCTACTGCTTCTAGCCTCCATTTGCACTGATCCTGATAACAAAAATCCTGAACCCAGTCTGATTAGGTCTGGTGCAATTGCTAAGCTTACTAGGAGCTGTAGTATGTGTCATCTCACAGGCTGGCATGCCCTTGCAACTAAAAAAGTAAAAAGCTATTTCAGTGTGGTTTGGAAACGTGACTAATATTTATCTGACAGATCTTTTTGCATCAGTCCTTCTAATGTTTTATCTCTTTTCTCAACATTTTGAGTGACATGAGGGTGTCACACTTGACTTTGAAGAACATGATTTTTATGCACTTCTTTTCTATGCAGTGACATTTCTGGGAGAGGTGTGCCTTAAAAAAATCATAGCAGAGGGCAAGGAAAGAAAACAAGAGATGATTTCATTCCCGGTGTAAGTCTGTGAGTCTCCTTTAGACCATATTCTCTTTCTTTGCCTTAGGTGCATTGTATTATCTGATTAGCGGCCTCTTTTATTCAAATATTTCTGTTATTCTTTTTATTCAAATAAAAATTAAAATAATTATAGAAAGATGGCAAATAAGATTCAACTAAGCAGGAATTAAAAGAGTGCTGTGCCAGCTCTCATTACATAATCTGCTGCAGAGACAGCTGAATCATAAAAAATTGTCTGACATGCCATGTCAAAATGTAGATTGACTTTGGGAAGTTGTCAATATATTTTATAAAATATCAGTATTGTATTGTTGTCATGGACTTAGATTTATGAGTTTCTGAGAATTCAAAGAGGGTTCAAATCAATATAATGAAATATTGGAGGAAAGCGATTTAACTGTTTAATAAAGTCTGCCCTGGATTTCATGCACTATATGGATATATTGCAATTAATAAATCCAGAATAGCAGCCATATGCATCTTCAGATGAATCTCTAGGGAATTTCATGCCCAGTGGGTGTTTTCTAGGAGAAAAAATGTAAGAGAGTGAAATGTTTTCCTGTAACAGCCTTAGGTGAAAACCTGCAGAGACAGAGAAGAAAACATCCCAGCTGTGGACTTGAAATGAAATTACCCTGTCCTGAGGTCTGCATGGAGCCCACGTGCCACAGGTTGAATTCTGCCTCCTGCCTCATCCCACTGATCCAAAGACATGGCTCATGGCCCTTGCCACAGCCACTACCAACATTCTGCCCACTGTGACCCAGCCTCCTCAGCACTGGGGGAGCCAGGGCTGATGGAAGGCCCAGAAAAAACACATAATTTATTTTAAAAAACAGCTACATTAAAACTCCACAGTTAAAGCACTCAAAAATTCCCAAGATGAGTTTTTCTCTGCCAAGCCTGGCTTATTCTGTCTGATCTTCACTGCCATCCCAATCTCTTAACATTCAGACTTCTCTTTTTCTATTTGAAAAAAATCATTATATAATTTTTGTATGACCAATACATTGTTCATAGTCTTATCTAATAAGTTTGCTTTGCAGTCCTGTTGCTTCCTTTAAAAGTGTTGGCTGATTAGTAAAAGACGTAATTGGTTTTATTTTTAAGTAGCCAAGCTTTCTAGATCAGCTGCAAAGAATTCTTAACTTTGTATTAATTCAGAGCCTAGCACTCTGTGACAGTACATTGCAAGGAAGGCAGCATTGAGCAGTCTACTTCAACTACAGAGCTGCCAAGTTTTTCCTTTTTTTCCTGATTTTTTATTTTTAAAGTTATTGAGTATCCTGAAATAAGATGAAATTTCTAATAGGTTTCATATATGTTCTTGTTTGTTCTTACTTCTGTTGAGGAAAAACAGTCAAGAAAATCAATCAGTCCTGCTACAAAGCACAAACCAAACTCATTCTGAAAGCAAGAAATACTGTTTGTGAATTAGCAGCTGAAAAATCTGTAAATTATGTCTGTCATAGAGTTCCTTGCTTTCGTAATGGCAACTACGGTATTCTCAGAATGGATGAGTAGATTGCACTGCAATATATTTTATTCAAATGGATACAGTGGCAACATTCTACATGTGAAGTGCAGAAGCTACAGGTGCCTGGAAGAATGTGAGTCAAGTTGACAAAAATACTCTAGACACGGGATCCTTTTTAAAAGCAAGTTCCTTGCTTTCAATATTGATGGTCTTAAAATGCTTTCATCCACTTTAACTGGTCCTTTTTTCCAGATAATAATTATGACTGATGTCTTTTAAGCAAAGACTGCAGATATGTCTGTTGTTGCTATGAAAATGCAAGTGAACTAGGTCATTGCTGCAATATGCTGCAATGTGTCTTCATTTTGTAAATGTTTTAGATTCCAGAGGATTTACTTTTGTTTCTGCTCAAATCTACCATAATAGTAAGACGAAATAGTTATGCTGGAATTAGTTTGGTCAGGGCATCATTTTGTTTGGCAAATTGGGTCACCTTTAGGGGAATTAACAGTTTGTGAGCTGCAGGCTTGTTTGGGGTTTGATACACCGCTCATTGTGAGCACCACAATATTGGCACACATGGGCCAATACTGTAGCAATGACACAAAGTAACTGGAAAGCACATTCTCCTCAACCAGACAGGGTGAAATATCAGACTTTGGTCCTGGACTGAAAAAATGGGCTGCAGGACTCAAGAAGGCAAAAACCAGTATCGCAAGAAACTGTTTTCCATCAGTAACCCTTGGTACTTTGAGACAGCTTTTTCAAATATCTGAACTTCTCACTGTGATTGCCTGTACATTCATCTTCTTTTAATCTCACATTTTTTTCATTTAAGTCTTCTGCTAACACAAATTCCTGGGAATCCTCTGAGGTTAAATGATAACAGTCCTTTTCGATACCTAATGGGGGGCTCAAAAGATTTGAGGTAACCACTGATTTCAGTGGAATGTGTAAGATTGAATTAATAGCTCTTCTTGCTATTTAGCTATTGATTGACAGGCCCCTGTTCTTGCTTGCCTGACAGTATATTAGAGCCCAGTGCTCATTAATGGCTGACTTCTGCTGCTTGCTGTAGTGTTTTGCTGGTTATCATCTGACTCTGCTGTGCCTGGGAACAGTTTGACAACAGCAATGGGAACGTGTCTGGGCTGGCAGATGGCCCAGGCATCTCTGCTGTCTGTATGGCTGTGCTGGACAGGCTGGAACGCCAGTGGGAACTTGAATTGAAGCGACTGTGACCTGTGGGTGAATCCATTCAAGAGCAGGACACCCAGAAACACCTGTGGCCATGGCCAAGTCCCCAGCAGAACATATCTCAAAATGTCTATGGCAGTGATTATGGAAGAGATGGTGGCCCATGCTGAAGCAGGTACACTTTGAAGCATCTGTGGCTGTGGATGATGCACATCAGTTTAGGAATGCACAGTTTATATCATCTGATACCTGAAATTAAATTTAAAATAATTACAAAGATGGTACTTTTTCCTATGCTTTATAGATATAACCTAAAAATGAAATGCCAACAGGGAATAATGTTACTTTCACTGTTTGTACCTCTCTGATAGCACAAATTACCAGGTGATGTTTCTTCTTCAACTCTTTAAATTACTGCTTGAATAAAAAATGCATTTAGGCACTTAAGGCTTGGTTTATAAAACTTCTGGTTACTTTTTTGCTGGTTCTTTGCATTGATTGCTTGGTAAAATAAAACTTTGATCTCGTAAGTGATAAATGGGATTGAAGATGTGAAAAAAATGTGCTATTCTCAGAATGGATGAGTAGATTGCACTACAATATATTTTACTCAAATAGATATAGTGGCAACATTTAACATGCAAAATGCAGAAGCTACAGGTGCCTGGAGGAATGTCAGCCAAGTTAACAAAAATACTCTGGATATAGGATCCTTTTAAAACAATGTTTGGTCTGATCAGGCGCTTCCAGGGTATTCACACTGAAGTTCTTGCTAGGTGATTTTTTACATTGTAAATAAACTAGTCCTGAAGTACTACTTCTAGTATGTAATTGATTTGTGGGAAAGGGGTGAATATTATTTTTTACTGCTTCCTCTTCTGTAATAACAAGGAGGCCAAACAAACAGAACTGAGGGGCAATCACTTTAAGTACCATGTAAGCATGATGAAAGCACAGGTAACAACTGAAAGATTTACAACAGAAATTAGAGCTAAGAGATAGCAGGGTAATAAAGATTTCAGGATGACAGAGTGCAAAGGTTAGGATTAATGCATTAAGTGATAGGTATGCTGGATTCCTGAGCACCTTTTTGTTGAAACCCAGTGTTCAACCAGAATATGAAGATGGGCAGTGTAATGGGGGGTGGAATTTGTGTGGGATTTTCTAAAGGTTGTGTGAGAGAACATGGAGAAATGGTTGAGCTGACCTGGCAAGCAGCTCAGATCTGCACAGCTGGCAGACACTTCCAAATAGGTGGTCTCATTCCTGGTTTTACATACAGGGAATGTGTACAGAGCATCTCACATCCACATTTCTGCACTGTAGACATTTTGTGGGTGCAAATAGCTTAGTGGAAAGTACTGACCATAAATTACCCATTCTCTTTTGATGATGATTTGCAATGTGTATGAACTCTGAGCTGTTGGAACTATGGAAGTAGCCTGATAGTGATGTGATACAAACATTCTGCTTCATAGCCACAGCAAACATGAGTAAGAGAAGTGATCATACTTCTTATTATCATATAGTATTCTATTCACTGGGAAATTAAAATTGTATCTTTTTGAATCAGGACTGGATGATCCTGGAAAATTGTTTGGAAAATTATGTTGAGGGGAACTCTTAGTGGTTTAGTTTTATTTGCAAAATTAAGGCACACTTAAAAGAACATTGTTCCAATATTATAGTAGTGCCAGCATCTGGACTTCTGCTCAAACTATTACCAAACTTTTTGCTCCCAGGATGGAAAAGCTTTACTACTTTTATGCAAAGAATCAATCATCATTCCTATTTCTGGCAATGAATGTAGGAATGAAGGAAATAGCATAATCAGAGAGAAAAAGTTAAATTCAGCTCATTATGATTATTTCCCACTTCTTCTACTGCTCTTTCCATCCATATTTGGAACCCCTAGAAAATATTACAAGAATTTTGAGGCAAAAATGTCTGTGCTAAGCCAAATTACCAACAACAGCACCATTATTATATACTTTTCTACTTCAAAGCAATGTCAGTTCAGAGTGCATATTCCCCCAAATATTAGAAAATAGAGTAGCATCAGGAACATTAGAGTAACACTAGGAAATCTCCTAGTGTATTTTGCAATATTTTTCCCTTTCATCCTTAACTGCTGTGAGTTGTTGTACCATCTTGAGAAAGAAAGACTCTGTTAGGCATAGCAAGGCTTATACCCTTTTTAATACCAGGTATAGCAGGTATTGATTTTGCCCTCTCAGAATATGTCTGTGTTGATGAAGTGGGCTCAGGGTACCTAAGTGACTGTGTAAGTGGCCATAATTACTTTTCTAAGTAGTGCAGGAGTAGAGCTTATCCTTTAAATGTGCACAGTTGAAGGACCCAGGAGAAATGTTAACACATTTGAGAATTCATTTGCTGCTTGTTGTACTGTCTGGAACAGCAAGGATGCATTTAAAGATAATTTTATTTAAAATAACAGTAGTAGAAGCACGTAAAAAGTCAAATCCCCAACCCACCAAAATATGTTGTGGTGAGTCTTTTCTTCTTTAGTATGGAAAAGCAGGGACAAGTTGCCATTTGAGCAACATGAAGTGCCTAGAGGTGTATTAGAGAGAGCATGTAAAAACTGACACAGAATGCAGTGGGATAAAGGGAGGAAAGAAGTTTGCTAAATCTGCTGTGGTTCCCGACGATGGTATGTGCGGTAGTACCTGGCAGCCGTGTGCTTGCAGGCAAGGCACGCTTTACAACCGGGCGCAAAGCCAGTGCAGGCTGCTGAGCTGTGCCACTAGGCGGAGGCAAATACTGCACAGTTCGCACCTGCTAAGCAGGGTGAGGTGCCGATGGCAGCGCTTTTCCCCAGAGAGGTCCCGTATGCGAATGGAAAGGCAATAGGAGCTCAACAAGAAGTAAAATGCTGCTGGCAGCCTCATCAGAGGCTGTCTCTGAGGGCAAAATTCCTGGCTTCTATTTTATTTCACTTGCTGTTGTGATGCTAAGTTGGTGCTGCTGCCTCTCTTGAGATGGATCCTTCAGGACACAAAGGTGTCTCACTGCCTGTGCTGGCCCTACTGCAGGCCAGTCTCCTCGTGTGGCCACAGGAAGCTGTCTCCCAGATGTGTTCCATTGTCAGGACACTATTCATAGGAATACATTTCTGGGTTCTATTGAATTTGTCTCAGTTCATAAGGATGTTAATTGTATGCTAGAAAACAAACCTACTACTTTCAATCAAGTATTTGTTCTCCTGGCTTCATTTGGTAGAGTGCCTTCTCCAGCCCTGTACATGAATTGTTGTGTATGGCCTTAGGAGTGGTTTTTTTTCTGCACAGTCTTTGATAAAGCACGTTCCCTGCTGTGCTGTGTCACCTCTGGGGGTTGGCTGACAGTCATTCCTTGTGCTGGGTAGCACTGGTTTAGGAGGCGGTGAAGATGCTGGCCGTGACACTGAGCTGGTGTTTGTGCTCCGCATCTCTGTGCGCAGGGAGCCATCTGTTGGAAACTGTTAATAAATACACCTTCTACCTTGCAAATTTTGAAGATTTCTAATATTCTTGGGAGAATCTCTGTGGGGTTTTTGTTCTTTCTTCTTTCTGTCTTTTTTTTTTTCTTTATTTTCTTTTTTTTTTTTAATACATTTAAAAATACACAAGGGCGTTTGAATATCACAGAGGACAATGGGAATCCCAGTCCACTACTTCTCAAACCTGCTTCTCTGGAAAGCCAAGGAGGACATGATGATGAAAAGCTTTTCTCTTTGGTAAAACATCCCAGCCCATACTGAAGGAAGCACTGTGGAGACCTCCTCTATGTGTGAGCCATATGGGAAGCACACTGATTCTGAGGAGTCAATATTGTGAAGTGGCAGGACATGCATGGGAATTGAAAGCAAGCCACTGATGTAAGAACAAACCCTGTTCTGTTCTTACATCAGTCGGGCTCTTAAGGTGCCTATAAAGCTATTCCCAAAATACTTGTCTGACTGTCTATCATGCATGTAGGAGTAACTTAATCCCTCAGTGATGCCAGAAGAAAAAAGAAAACCTAAGAAAACAGAGCATACTTATTTTTATTATTATTTTTATTAGGTGAAATTGTGTAATGTGCAAATAAATCATTATAAAAATTCAGGGTGAGAAAATGCAGCCTGGGAATTTACCATTTTAATTAGCCAGAGGATTAAAATTGTTTTGGAACATCAAAACAATGGGACGTGAATTCTTTGATCTTCGTTAAGCACTTTCTTCAAGAGTTTGATGGCTTCTTCCCTGTGAAAAAGAAACACAAAGATAGAAACTCTACTGAAAACTGACAATGCAAACAACTGTGTTTTTTCCCTAATGTTCCTCTAGCACGCCCTGAGTTGGGTGGTGCCTAAAGAAAAGCAAACCTGACAAATTCTGTCCTGTGGGGTCAATTCTAGTTATGTGCCACTGTTGCTGAGGAGTTTCTGCTTTTACTGGACATGGTGAGTGGCACAATACCTGTCCTTTCCTACCAGGTGCACAACTCACTGAAAGAGCTCATTTGCAGAGCAAATCAGGGACAGTGAAAGCTGTACCCCAGCAAGTTTTGTCTTGAAAATCAAATTTAATCATGAGTTTACCGTATAACTTCTGAATTCCTCTCCTGTCATCTTCCGGAAGTCTGAAGGTTTCTGGGTTCTCATAACGGTAGAGAGGGTACATCAGAGCTCCACGGACATTGGAATGAGCAAGTCCCAAAGAATGGCCAAATTCATGAGCAGCAACAAGGAACAAATTGATATCTGCAACATAGAAATCCATAAATGGATGTTAAAGGTATGGCATTCTTTTTTTGAAATCCAATTAATTGAAAGTGCAGGAGAATTTGTATATTTCAATCCATCTTGCAATGAAACTCCAGGCTTTTGATCCATTATTGTTGAGCTTTCATATATAACTGTAAGATTTTATTAAAAATCTACTGATTCCTTGCATATGCCTCTAGAGACCCTGAGTCTCTTTTGGACTCTGTGTTCGGTCAACCTCATTCCTAGAAGCAAGTAAATTCACCTTTTTGCAATTGCTGTAGGAAACAAGGGCTCACAGTCCTTGTTTAGCCTGCAAAAAGTGCTTTAAATGATGGACAGAACAGGCATTATGTAGGTGCTCATGGTAATGAAGTGCTAGTACTTAAATGGTAGTTGAAAAGAATAGAAATGTTAGTACTAAAGTAATACTGAAGGATGAAGTGTAATTGAAAGCACTTCCCGTGGCTGTGTTCTTTCAACATGGACAATATTTGCCTTTCCCTTTCATCTGCACCTGTGAGCTTTACCTTGGTTGACATCTGACCATTTTTCATCATCATCAAAGTGAGCATCTCCTCCAATCCCACTTCCAGGTTCAAACGCATGGGCCAGCGTGCCACCTTGTCCATCAAAAGGAGCTCCATCACCATGCTCTGCATTTGAAATAAATCAATGTCATCAGATGAGATCAGTTGTCATATTTAACTTCAGTAAATAGAAAACCATGCTGTTGGTTTGTTCTAGTTTTGCTGGTTGCCAATCCTTAAAAAAATCTTACAATGGCAGCAAGGTTGTGAAAATGAGAAGTGAGGCTTAGGGAAATATTCTCCAAATTCATGACTTAATTCAAGTCTTGTATTTAATAGATCAGTCAGCTGCATGTTTCAGGAAGAGCTGAATATATTTCCCCAGTGCTTTTGTCAGAAGTGTAGTCCTGAGGCAGCAATCAGAGATTATTTCAGAATAAATGCTTAATGCGTGACCCTACTGTTGTTAATGTATTTGATGTTGAAAAGTGCTCGGCAATATTAGTTCTAGACATTATCACTTGCACTGATTTTAGTGTGGATGGTGATTTGGGATAGATAACCTTGTTTCTGAAGAGATAAATTTTATTCCCAGCCTTGAGGTATGGTCTACTATCTACTTCTGCCATAGTGCAGGTGGAATATTACTGTTTCCTACTTCGAGAGCAAGAGCTGGATTAGAGTTAAACCAACTTTGAAAATTTCCCTCTCCCTCACAGTGAGTGTCTGACTTTACTGAGGAGTAGTTGGGAAATCAGATGCCATCCTGTGTCCTTTCCCCCAGACCATGTGGATGGCCCTTAGGGCACAGCTAACACAGGCAGGAGAGATCTAATCCTAGTGTGTGACATGGGATTAAAACACATTCCAATTTGCAGCATCATTTCTGCCTTTGACTGGGACATTAGGTCATGTCTTTATGGTACCATAATGTCCTTCCCATCAGTGACACACAGGCTTTGGACATTTTGGTGCTCATCTGCTCGCAAGCCCAGTGTCAATGGAGCTCTAGTAATTATTGCCAATGGATCTACAGAACAAGTCAGTAGGCATTTAGTTTGTCTAAGCTGTCAGTTCACATGCCAGGCACAAGTTCAAGGTAGGGCTATGTCCATACACTACTCCAGACCACAGATGGACTTCTAAAGTGACTTCTGCCCCACCCACCACGCTTTGGCTGCTGCACCTTGGTGCAATCTTGGAGTGCAACATACAATTCCTTCTAGTAGCAAATCAACCAGAAGACACTTTCTATGGCCAACCATAATGCACCCCAGCTGCCAAAGGGTGCTTATTCTGGGAACCAGGCTAAGTCCAGGCCTAAGTAAACGTGTCTTAACCTGCTCAAATCCAGCCTGTGGAGGCTGGATCTTCAGAACCTGCTGATTTGCTCTGCAGAGCTCTTCCCAGGAGTTTGCCCATTTATCAAGGCAAAAAAGAGCCTTGAGCATCTAAATTCAAGTGTCTCATACTGGAGCTGAATTCTTCCTTCATTCACAGCTGTGACTCTGAAAGGATTTTTCTAACTCTTTTGTAAGAGTAAAACTGAATCATAACATAGAAATTTGGTGACATAATATAAAGAAGATAAAATTTATGCAGACTTTGATTTAATTCCAAACTCTTTGTTCTGTCTTAAAGCTATGTCAATAAAAATGAATGCTTTGAGTAAAATATGGACTGTTGTATTTTAAAAAGGACAGGTATCTCACCACGACGTGCAAATCTAATCTCAATGTCTGCATGGCCCATGTAGATTCTTCGGAACTGCAGCGGAGTCACATCACTCCATACCTTCAAGGCCCTTTTAATTGCATCATCCACTTTCCTTCTGGGTAGATCAGGTGTATAATTGACAATTCTGTCAGCAAAGACAAACAGGTTAATTTCATTTAATCAGTGAAGGAAACACACCTAGTTAGATACAAGGCAATTCTCTTCCCCAGAAAACTTGAAACATCACTTACTTGTAAGTTAAATGTGTCTTTTTCCATTTTGGAGTTCCAGGAAATGTTTGATATTCTGCTACATCAGGCATACCACATCTGGGCATTTTCATTATTCCTTCTGTTTCTGTGTCTAATTTTCCAGTTACAGTCAGGTGGAAAAACCTCTGCATTTCTTTAATCCTTTCTTCTATGCTTAGGTTTTGTGTTTTTGCCAAAATTGGAAAGAATTTATCAAGATATCCCTGGAAGAAGAGAGGGAAAATAAAGATTAATATGTATATCTGTGATGTTTTGGTAATTGCATTTTACATTTGTTTGAATTGTTTCATCATCCTGCATCATCCGTGTCTAGTTTTCATTGTATCTTTCCATTTCAAGTTACCAAATTCTGCTCTCTCAGTAGTAGAGACCAGCATATATAAAAAGAATTGTAACAGCAATGAAACATTGTAAGTAAGAAATCCTTCCAAGGTACCACAGTTCACTGAGCATTCAAGTCTAGAGTCTTCTAACACAGTACACATAACATTTTTGACTTATTTTTAAAATTACATGCTCCCGTTATTTACCAGTTGGAATGTGGTCTCTTTTTAAAGTTAGTCTTAGGAGGTTTAAGCTAGTCATCAAGTTTAAACTGTTTTATATCATGTCTGCAAAAACTGTTGTTGTAATGTAAGACAAGGTTAATATGAATAGGTATGAAAGAAGTGTAGAAATTGAACCAAAATCAGATTATTCATAATGTAGTTGTGTTTCTCCCCATGTAACATACCTTTACTTTCTCAAGGTCTATGCTATTCCATGTTGCTGGTTTCAGTTGCACTGGGAAAGCAGGAGTCTCAGGTAGGAAGATGACAGCACAAAGCAGGAGGTAGTGCATGGTGCCCATCTTGATGAGGAGCCTTGCTGGAGCAGAAAGAGTTTGACTTTCTGTCTCCCAAGACCAGAGCTAAAACCCTTATATAGATCCTCATAGCTCCAAGCAGTAATTATGCATATGATTCACTTTTTGGTTTTGTTAGTGTAATGTCATCAATACTCTAAGATGTAAATGAAATCACGTTAAACAAATCTTTCCTGTAACTTCCCTGTTGATGTCACGTCACAGCTAGCAGCCAGCTTTGTGTCTCTCTTTTCATATTATTCCAGTAGTGAAACCACAGCGTCATAGGGAAGTTCTTTTTCTGTAACTTTATCAGTACAGTTACTGTGTAATCACTTCACACTGCGCTTTTCCCATGTTACTTATACACAAAGGTATTTTGCAAGAGACCTTTGGCTGCCTGCCTGTATCAGTCAGTGTAGAGGCAGAGAGGAGATGGGTGCGAGTAGTGTCTCACTGAAAGCACTGCCCTGCTCAGTAAACTTTCAGAGGTTCCTGCAGTTCAGGAGACAGCTCTTTAAAAGTACCCTCTCGGACTAAGTGGACATCAGGTGCCTTTGTCCCTTTCCTTACAAATGGGATGACCTTTCAGAAGAATCTCTTTACATTTGAGAATTAGATATAGAATATAACTTACAAGAGTAGGTGAAAGCTCTCAGGGGAAAGAAAGGAGCTTTTCCTAACAAATATGGAACTATCTTAGACCTCCTGCTGTATCAGTGCAACCTGAGAAAGCTGCATGAAGCACTGACAGAGCAGGGCAGCTGTATCCCTGTAACCTCCCTGGCCCCCTGATGGAAATTTTTGAATGGAAATTTTAAAAATTCAGTGAAAAAATTTTCATTACTTTGGGCTCAAAATCAGCATGAATAAAACAAATTCTGGTAAGATCAATATCAAAAAGGAACAGATTCTGTTTCCTTACATTTAGTTGTGTGAATTTTGCAGACTTTATTGCTTTGTCTTGGTCTTGAATAATAAAAAAATATTATGGCTCAGGAAAAATAATTTACTGCACAAAAATCATAGTCATGTGAGTCGTATTCAGCAGAAGTCGTATTCAGCAGAGAACCTGTGTCTGTGTTGGGGAGTATGACCTGTGTAAACAAAGGTCAAGGAGATCCAAAGCAATACTATAGAGACATTTAATAATAGAAGTTGCTGTAAATTCCGTTAAGAAGACTTACAACATTGCCATGGAAAAGCTCATACTGTCACATTTTTGAGGAGAGTAACCCTGCTGTGATCAAGCATGCTGCATAAACTATGTCCTGTGTGGAACTCATTGATTGACACCAGACATTTTGAGTTCTAGAGAAAAATACTTAAGTAAAAAGTAATACCAGAGTCTCCTTTGAGCATGACTAGGATGAAAAAGTAAAGTAGAAAAAATGAATGATTCAGTAGTGAATGATCACTGTCTTGGTCATTTGACTTGGGCAGAAGGCTCAGCTGAATTCTGCCCAATCTGAATGCAGGCAAAAGAGTTCATACAAGTTGAGAACTTCTCAAATATCTTTGTGAATGTTATGAATCTATCTGGGATTGATTAAATTTATTCATAGCAATATGCATGGTGCTCTACCCCGATGCTCTGGGTATTGGTGAAGAGTGTTCCCACAATGTGAAGACCTTTTCTGCTCACACTTGGCTCTCACACTGTATGGAAGAGGCTGGGTGGAAAAGTGGCTGGGAAGAGACACATCCAGGACAATTGACCTGAGTTCTCCAAAGGAATATTCCATATGATATAATGTATGTTCATCAATAAAACTGGACTAGCAGAAGAAGGATGTGGAGTGAGGGTTGTCTTCCAAGGTAGTTATTGCCTGGAAGCTGGTTGGACATCAATCTGTTTGCAGCAGGTGCTGAGCCTGTGCAAAACTTCCCTCCACTCCACCCCATCCTTTCAGTTATTAAACTTTCTACATTTCCTAATCTCTCCCACTGTGCATGGGGAACAAGCAAGTGACTGTACGGGTGATTAGATGTTGGCTGTTTTCTACCCAGTATGGTGAATATCAAGGAAAAAAGTATTGCCAAAAATTCCTGAGAAATGTTTTGTTTGGGTCACTTGTGAATTATGCAATATTGTATTTAAAGTCCTACCAAAAACAGGATAGACCTGTTTTCTTAGGATCTGCAGGACACATGATTAGTTTTGTTCTGTTATCTGGTTATTCAACTTGACTAACTAAAAATCAAATTCAGACATGGCAAATATCTTTGCAGAGTAAAATGTTTTGTTTTTTGCATCACAATTTCTGAAGCTAAGTCCTGTGAACTGCAGTCTGATTCAGAAGTCTCCTGGCTTCTGCAGTCCATTTCCATAGATTTTACCCAAGGGGGCTCTCTGCAAAGGAGTACCTTAGCACCTATGATATAGGGCTATGTATCATTTTTGCAGTCTGTGTGATGGTAAAACCCTCCAGTCATACCTGCCCGGGCACCAGGGTCGTGCCAGGGCCCCTCGGCATTGCGTCAGCTCGTCTCAGGAGCAAGACAAGCCAATTCTTCTCTCCTGTTTGGCTGGATCAAGCTGCATTGAGATATTTCTCAGCAAGATCCTACTGCTCTAGGGAAGGAAAGGCCCGAGGAAGGGATTAGATGTTCAGATTCAGCACAAACAATGTGATGACAACTAGCACATCTATGTAACTAGTAGTTAAGCAATCAAGCTTAACACATCTCTGCTTGTGCATTTACCATCTTCTCACAGTGTCTAGAATTGATTTGCTTTGTTTCTCTAATTACTTTGTATTTACAACAGTTTAATTGGGACATCTGGTGGGAAAAGATGCAAGAATAGAGATAAGTTTTTACAATAATAATCTTGAGCAACAAACCACAAGGGAAATGGCTTTCCTGTAAGTGTTACCTACCTGTGTGACCTTCTGGCACCCTCAATTCTTTGATTTGTCTTGTCCTTTGGTCAATGATAAAGAGGCTCTTTCTTCCAGCTAACAGACATGTGTATCTCTCAAAAATGTCTACGTAATAATTGAATTTACTCCATTTAAATAGAATTCATAACCTTTAGCTGTATGCAGTCATTCTATCTTCCAAAAGCAACACACAGGACATGGGGAAGGGAAGAGGGTCAGAGGTCAGTCAGCTGCATTTCACTGCAGCGTGATTTGAAACCTTCCTGGGTAGGAAAAGTTACATAACGTCCCATAGTAATCTTTTTGTAGTTGGCTATCTCCATCCATTTGTATGTCTGTCTCAATACTTTAAATGACTGAAACAAGATGTAAACTAGAACACTGCATACATCTTGTCTTGACAAAACCACATTACTTCATGTAGGAACCTCCTAACAGCATTTGCACTAAGGCAACCTCAGACTGCCTGTAATTCTGCAGCAGAACCCTGTGAATGAGCTGCAGAGTCCCTCCTAAAAAAGACTGAGCTTGTAGTGGTGCTGCAAGGACAGACAGAGAAGCTGTGACAGCATGGGAGGCATGCTGGGCTTGGCCTGTCCACACTGACTGTAACCCAAACTGAGGAGCAGCCAATGTCTGCAGCTCCTCCTGACTCATCCTGATGATTTGCAAGGGTCTGTACAGGCTGGGACACCATGGTGAGTTTGGGCTTTAGTGACTGTGGAGAACAGGGTTTGAAAGACAGGATAGACACTGCAGAATGTGACATGTGCTGAACCTCATAGACTTGTATAAGTCTTTGGAAAAGGTGCTGGGAGTATAGATGACATCAACCAAAATTTTGCTTTTAGGCTGATTTGAAAAATCTTACTTCTATACAAAAATTCAATGACCCTGAAATACCAAGGAGTTGATAAAAGATTTCATTGCAAATTGACATGAAGTAAAACAGTTCTGGAGGAATTACAGGCTTACCTCCATGGTGTTATACTCTAGTATAGAAGACAGGAGACTGAATTTGAATGTAGTCAATATAAGATCAGCGCAGAAGCTTGATTTATCTCATTAGAACTGAGATTCGGCCATGAGGATTGCAATAGGCCATAGACAGATGTATGTGAACACAGGTGAAAAAATCTGTACAACATTTCCCTGGAAATTGTCAGTTGTCATCATCTCATTGTTGCTATTCAAATGCTTCCTGATTCTCAGCATTGGTTCATGTCTGGAAGCTGTTTGCTGCTCACAACTCCATATGTGGGACAGGTCCTTTTCTATTGCCCTGTCTAGTTTCCAGTAACTGAGTAAAAAGACAACAACATCACTTCGCTGGTAAATCTGGTTATATCACTGAAGTTCTCTTTCACCAAAAAATTTCCTTCCTTGCACAAACTTGAAGCCTCTGTGTCCCACAAATCATGTTATGCTGATTTTTCCAACATGACGGATTTTGACTTTGGCACCATTAAAAAGCAATCCAACCATTAAAAAGTGCACAACCAAATAAGGGCTGTTAGGACTGGGATGGTGAGGAGTGAGTCACAAAGAAGCCTTGCTGACTTTAGAAGCCTTTTTCGTGCAGCTGCTCACTACCCTGAGTGGTTGCTTAACCAAACCCCATTTGAGTAAACCAGTCTCTGTCTGTTCTAAGGAGTTAAGTGGCTGTAGAGGGTGAAACAGCAAGTGCTGAGGCCTAGGTGGCTGTGTGGGAGGGAAATATCCCAGACAGCTCAGGTCTGGTCCAGCAGGCTGAGCATCCTCAGTGGAATGCTCAGCACCATCCTAAAGGGACGCAGTTGCCTCATGCCCAGCTGATCAAGGTGTGAACCCAAGAGCAACAAGTATAGATTGGTTACAAGGCTGGAAACACACACCTGGTCCAGCATGGAACACTCCTGGAGGCACACCCAGTACCTTGGCCCTTTAAAATACAACTGACATCATTACATTTTCTCCAGAGGCAATTTTCACTGCCAGGTGACTATGGCTGATCACAGGTCAGGAACAATAGGCTTTTGTATATGTGAATCCTTAATTATCAATTACAGTAATGTGTAACAGCAGGAGATTGCACATTTAAAGAAGACTTACTCCAGTCCTCATTCTATGTCCCACAAGTTTACCGTAAATCAATTTTGCATTTTCACACAATGCAAGTTTAAATGTTTATGAAAGGAAGAAACTAGCCTAC
Organism: Taeniopygia guttata; assembly: GCF_048771995.1. Classification (NCBI taxonomy): domain Eukaryota; kingdom Metazoa; phylum Chordata; class Aves; order Passeriformes; family Estrildidae; genus Taeniopygia; species Taeniopygia guttata. The sequence goes on from NC_133024.1 coordinate 40,902,635, forward strand.
TTGCCTATGTTTTTTGGGGGGTGTGTGTTTATTTGTTTTTGGTTTATTTTCTTTTTTTCTTCCTACAAATGAGCAGCACCTTTGCAGGCAGAATTAATTTGCCCCAGCCTGCTGCCTTGCTCTGGAGGTTGTTGTCATTACTGTTCTGCAGAGGGTGGAAGGAGTTTGACTCCATTACACTAATAACAAATCCATGGCTGTACCATGACAAGGAGGGGGAAAAAAGGCAAATCCAGTATGCTTTGCACAGTTGCAAGACAGCTATTTTTCTGTACTTTACAGTTAGTTGAAATTCATCTCTTGTGTACAGCAAAACCAGCAATGTTGCTCTGGGAATGTGCTCTCGGTTCAGGTCAAAGCAGGACACTAGACTGTATAGGCTGTTGTACCTGTTGTGCTGTGGATTATGACAGCTTCCCATGTCTTGAGAAGAAATATGTATTAATTTCAAAAATATGAATGTTTTGGGCAAGCAAGGGTGACTTTTCCCCCACTTATATACACAAAAGTGACAGATCTTTAAAGGGCAATTGCACCATGAGCTTGGTGATACCAGTATTTTTAGAATTAATAGACTTAATTCCTTGTCTTATTATCATTGTTTCTTGTGAAGAAATAAAAATTTTTTACTGTTCTGATTTCAATCTGAATGTAACTGAGGGCAGTTACATTAATTGCAAGAGCAGAAATAGGTTTCTGGAGAGTTCTGCCATGATTTGCCACACCTTCCCCCAGGCTTCAAAAAGCCCCTAAACCATATGTGCCCAATCAAAACCTGCAGCTGATCATAACAGGTTTAGAGATGCCCAACAAGCCAAAGCTGTGAGCATTGTTGCATGAAAACAAAGTTCACATGCTTATACCAAAGGTCTTTAGGATGCAAATTTGGTTTAATGTTTGATCAATGGTTATTTATTGTTTTTTCTGTTGGATCTGATATATAGCTGGCCTGTTCTGTGGCTCTTCTTTACCTCTACAAAATTTGACTTACTGCAGTCAGATATTTCCCATGATTCTTAATTTCTGCATAATATTTTTATTAATTTTTATGTGCCTTATTTCTTTGCAACTTTGTCTTGTAATGGGAGGTTGAACTGAGGAGAAACGTGAAATTAGAAGATATGGTTACTTACTTATTTTTTATAGAGTGCATATATGCTAGCAGGTTGTTCGCTGCACGTAATTCTATAGTGGCACAACCCTAACTTGCAAGCCAAGTGTAATAGAAGAATATAGAAATAGGTTCTCTCTTTAAGGACTCTATATGTAAGGGCAAATTAAATGGGTAGATGTTAATGATATGAATGGAAGAAAGTGTGACATGAGTCACACCTCAGGATGGCAATACACTTTTCATATGGTGAACAAGTAGCAAATGAATACACTGAGCAGATAAGGGGATATTATGCTACTTGAACGGTGAAATTTTATGGTTGGAAGTACACAGGAGGAGAAACTGTGAAACAAAAATACCTAAATGTGCCTATATGTGAAAAATATTATGAATTGTGAATAGGAAAATTCCTGTAATGATGAATCTACTTGAAACAATTTCTGCCAGCTTCCACTTTAGGGTTGCAACCTCATGAAACTTTACTGACTTACTTGTTGAACTCTGTGAATCCTTCACTTGTTGAGCTATCATGGGATGTAAAGCACCCTTTCAGAGATCTGGAAGCTATCCACACTTCCTCAGTGAACTGGGAAGGCAACCTACTTGAACATGAGTGTGTATCCTCTTCAGCAGTTTTCTAGCTACCATCAGACATTAATGACATTACAATGCAATTTCTTTGTTGGGGGGAGCTTACTTATTTCATGTGTAGTAGGCAAGTGTACACTCCTGCCACTGACATCTTTTGAACATTACCAAAGAGAATAAAATGCAGCTCTTGTTTCACTGTCATGAATGGGAGAACTTCTAGACTAAGGTTAGTGACTAGATATCAGATGCATGTTTCAGGCAGTTAAATATGATCTCACATGTATGAACGACTTGACAATTAGAAAAAGTCTGTGGATTTGTAGAAGCAGAATCTGAGAGACCTCAAACCCACGTATCTGCTGACCGGGAGTACAACTGTGGCCTGGTGGTAAGGCAGGAGCAAAAGGGTGTGTTTTTCTAGGATTCTTAGTAGTTTGTTCAGGTTTTTTCTAATACAACAATCTGAATATTTATAACTGTATATTCTAAAATTATGTTTGCCTTACAAAACAAGGCAGGGTTATAACATGCTTACTATGCTGCAGGGTGGGTGAGGATGGACAAGCAATTCATACAGCTCAGCTGGACTAGATAGGCAGGAGCTGCATTGATGTACTTAGAAATAGTCTGGTGTGAACTAGGACTTTAATCAGCTGCTTCACAGATTCCAGCATCTTCCCAACAGCTGGTTTTCTTTCACATAGCATGGAAAAACCAACTGAAGCTTCATTAGCTTTTAATGATTATAGAATATATTTATCCCTGTGGGACTGAAGGAAGAGAATCCTACAGCTGTAGATATCTGGTATGAAGTCACTGTGACAAAAAATATGATAATTATAAGTTGTCAAGTTCTGAATCAAAATCCAGTAGCTAATTTTTAAATGAATAATTTAATGCAAAGTACAAGTACTGGAGTTAGAAATAGTGGAGACTTGAAGAATCTGCTGTTGCACTTTAAATCAGACAGTGATATGTATTTTAGTTGAAAACTTACCCTTTGACCTCCAAGATCCAGCCAAACTTTGCAGTTTTAAAAGGAATTAGAATCATGTGCTGTGATTGTGGTTAAATATTGCACATCACCAGGCATAATGAGTAACTGGTTAAGAGTTGATCGCAAGTTGAATGGGAGTAAAAAGATTGTTTTCCTTTTTTGAAAAAGACAAACATTATCCCGGAAGTGAAACAAATGAAGTCATTGTTCTGCCCCAAGAGGTGCTGGTAACATCTCTGAGGAGAGTTTCACACACAGTTATGTGCACCATATATCTAGGAATGTGGGAACCAGGTGAAAGGGGCAGAGCGCTGAGCCACAGGAATGTTATTTTAAACATAACCTCCATGGAAATGATAAAGACAATGGGCTTGGTAGATCTAGAGAAGAAAGGGTTGAAGAAGACGTGATAATCACCCCACAGCTACACGGGTGATACGGGCAAAGGGGAAGAAGTGTCTGCTGTGAATAGATTAGGCTTAGCAGGTAGGGCAAATGCTCTAACACCAAGATAATTGAGGTTGCAGCAGATTGCTTGATGAGGCTACTTTTAAGAAATGTGGGTTAAAAGACACCACTCATTTGTCTACCACTCTCTCTGGAGAACGGGAACTTCATTCCTAAGGGACAGTTGGGTTTAAGGCCAACAGAAGCAAGATAACCAGAACTACATTGTCTGAATTTTAGATCTGTAGTACAAAAGAAAATGAGTGTTTTTTTCAGGTATTATATTTCTTGGCCAAATGTGCTTTGCATGCTTCATTTTCTTGCAGTACAAGAGGTGGTAGTATCCTGAAAGAACCTGTGCAAACTACACAAGTGCTCGAAGCTGCATGCATGTAAAGGAGTGCTGTGTATTCATCTCAACCTGCATTTGATGCACTTATCAACCTGCGTTTGATGCCTCTGGACACTAACATCCAGGCTGGACCTTTTCCTATTTGTATGTATGTTCATGAGAGCCAGGAATAAAGGTAAATGAAATCTAGAAAAATCCCTGACCAAACCTTAATTGATTTTTACTAGCTCATAGTTGAATGAATTATAAATTAAGTAAGACTATGAATATTGTTGAGGTTAAGGAAATAAAGTCTGCTGGACCATGGCCAGCATTGATTTTCTGGACCACAAACCATCATGATGTCAATGCAAATGGCTGTGAAACATCTGCTTTTCCTTCCCTGTGTTCTGTAGCAGCGATTGCAGCATATTAGTGGCCTCAGCTTGTACTTTTCAGACTCTACAGCCGTCCTAGAACAACCATGGTTTTGTTCCAAGCACAATTGAAGTAATTTACAGGGGATACTGACAGCTGACTGATGAATCCAGTTGGTTTATTCTTCAAAGTGAAGTGTACATGGAAAAAAAAGTGCTACACTTACACCTTTTCTTTTCTCTCAACATTATATTTGCCAACCACATACTCTTTCAAAGCCTGAATTTTCTGCTAATTCCAGAGAAAACTTACTATATTTCTTTGAAGTATTTTGTGAATGTCATCAGAACAATGAACATACCTATATCTAGTTTTGCTTGAGAGAACTGGATCAAAACCTCATGGAAAAAGCTGATTCAAATAAGCAGTCTGTAACTATTCCCATGGTATTTCTTACTAGCAAATCATTCAAGGGATCTTGAATCATTTGTATCCATATTACTGGGAGCATTCCTGCAGTGTTAGAGTAAGTCAAGATGTGCTGGCAGCTTGCTGAGAAGCACCTGCAAAGATGACCTGAAGAGTAAGAGCCCAGAGGTGTGAAAAACTTTGAAACAACAATAAAAATACACTGAAAAAACATTGATTTGCCTTAAAAATAAGAAAGAATAGGCCAGAGCTCACACATCTCTTTGTAAGCCTAAGACAATTTTACTAAATGTGGAATAGGGATTTATTATTTTGGATCCAGCTTGTAGAGGTGGCACATTGCTTGTCAACAGTTGATTGAACTATCCCTTCCCAACAATATATAGTAAATATTCTCACCTAAAGGGGAGGTAGAAGAAACAGAGGAAAATAATACTGTGAAGAGGAATGTGAACTTAACCTAAAAGTTTTCAGTAAGGTCACTGTACAAGTAGTTGTAACAGCAGGATTTTTTTTTCTTGCTGGAGCAAAAATAGCTGTATATAAATTATTAATTATTCTGCATTCTGCATTTCTATTCAATCTGTTATATATGTACCAAAATATTTAGATTTGTTCCAGAATGTTATGCGATGAAAGGTATGCTTGAGCTAATTTTCCAGAGGACATATAAGTTCTCACTAGGCAAGTTGGCTCTTACTATTTTTTTCCTTATATGAGGACTAATATTCTTAAAGGACATTCACATATTCTATTTACCTATAATTATTATATTACATCACCTCCAGGCCTTGGCAAATTATTAATCCATATGTAGATTAGAATAAATGCTTTTATACTATGATGTGTTTGAGGGGAGAAGTTTAGCCCTACACATGGGGAGCATTTCATCTCAACTTGCCATACAAGACGTATTCCGGCCCAAGGGCACATCAGAAAGGGTAGAATTTCCCCTGTGCTGAAAAATTTCTATATTGTGGACATGACCAAGGAAATTGTCAAATTCATATATTATTTTAACTCACTGATTCTTTTGAACTGATTGCTCTTCAACCCTTTGGCACCTACTGCAGTAGAAGACCTGTGGCGGAAAACCCCCAGTTTTGACTGAAGGTCAGCGTGGACCCACCTGCTGAGTGACAGGTTTGTAAGCTGCTGAACACAAGTGGCTTTGGATTTTCACACTTCCTGGTTTGCCACTTCATTGTTCTGGGCAGGATCCAGAGCTCATGGAAATCATTAGAAAGGTTTTACTGGTAGGAGGTAGATGACTGAGCTTGTAGGACATAGTCTGTTGTCCAAAGTTCCTCTTCATCACAGTGAGTATAATCTCCTGTTCCTCTCCTTCATGTCCTTATGCATGTGCTAGCATAACAGGACATATATCAAATAAAAATAAAAAGTTCTCTTGTTCATGTAGCAAAACGCATATTGGATTTTAGCCGGCAGTTCTTATACTCTGTTCAACCAGAAACAAGTGTAATTTGAACCTAGAGGATAATAATCCTTGTATTTTCCTTCCCTCTTAACTTTACTTACTTTCAAATCCCCTGTATGTGCTAAGACCAAAATAAGTTGTCCTTCCTCAGCAGTACTCGCATGAGAAGGTGGCACTGATGCCTTAAGAGGCTACCTAGAACAGAGGCTAGACACAGTTAAAGGATTCAAGTAGGTATTTATTAAAAAGGCCTTCAAAGGATACACCTTGGGTAGTACAAGAGCCTGACCATGGCTCTGCCCAAGATGGACCCCCTGGTCATGAGTTTTCACACTTTTATAAGTTTTGGTCCATTTACATATTGGGATTAATTGCCCAATTACAACTTCAGGTTATAAAGTCCCATCCTCCCAGTTTGCTCTCTTCAATTTGCTGTTGTTAATACTTTCTTGGGCTTGAAGCTGCAATGGTGTCCTTGTTTTTCAGGCTGCAAAAGGATTGTTTTGTCTAACTGAACTGTGAGGAGAACTTGCTAACACTTTAGATGAAGTTCAGAGTCATCTACTAATGCAGTACAGAATCTGGACATTATGAAAGCTAAAACTTAAGGCATCAACATAGCAGGAAAATACTCATCACTTTTCTAAGAAGAAAACCTTCTCTTTGACAGCTGATACACAAAAGAAAAACCCCAACAAAACAAAATCAAAACCTAAGTACCAAACAACAAAAACAAACCACCAACACAGAGAAATCAAATACCTTTAGAAACTGTTCTTTTGATATCGGTGTCCTCACTTTGAAGTTATAAAGAGTTTAGAGGTTTCACATCCCTTGAGCTCCTTAGAGTTCCTTTTGACTATTTGCCCTCTTCCTGATGTATCTGTATCACTGTATATAAGGAAAGTTTAAAATATCCATATTGATATACAAATATTTTATTATCCAGTCTAGGAAATTCTGCTTTGTTTAAAGCCTCATAAAAATAGCACTAAGTATAGCCAAAGCTGTTGGCACTGCAATTTCCCTTTGTGTGGGGAAAATTGTCTGCTGATATAAGGAAGCCACAGGTGTTCATCACACCCTGAAGGGTTACTGTAATGTACCTTTAGGTATTGTTTAAAGAGAATGCCACAAAATGTGTTCTTTACATTTGTTTTAATATACATTTATTAGTCTGAAGGTAATGCTGCATCACAATCTAAAATCAAGGTAACATAGATATAGAGCACTGCACACAGCCTACACATGCCATAAAGGAAGGGTTGCAATCTGGTAATAGGTTAAAAAAAATTGGCTTTTGGCCACATGCTTTGAAATCCTGTGTCTGCTCTGTAATGACCATAAAATGTGTATTCTAAAACAGCATTGCCTAATGATCTAATTTCTCAGAACAATGAAGGTTGACCCAGGATGAATTTTGACTGACTGTGTGGCTTCTGAAGCAGATTTTTTTAAAAGTCAGAAGTTTTTTTTTCCCTCAAAATGCTCAACATCTCTATCTATATTTTACTACCCTTTCTGTTGAAGCAAAATTCTTAGTCAGATTTATTTCAAATATTTATTTTGGATGATAATAACAGCATTACCCTAGTTAGCAGAGCAAATGGATTCTTGCTTTGAATTACATACAGTGGTATTTTATTGTTCAGACAATTCTGTGAAAATGTTTATGTCACTTTATGGATGTTTGGGATAATGTCATCATCTAATGCTTTCAGAATAAGAAAATAAACAGGGATGTTGTTAGAGTATCACCATCTCTCTTCTGACTAGCACTTTGGAGGGTCAAAATATATATTCAAATATTAAATGCTAATGGGAATGTGCTTTTGCAATGCAGGACCAGGAAGTGATGCTCAGGTTGATTCCCAAGAAAAAAGCTCAGGGAGGAGGAAATACCCTAGGGAATGAGAGATATTCAAGCAGAGAATTCCCCTGGTTATAGCAGCACAGTTATGGCATCCCAGCATGAAACTGCTGACAGGCATACTGCATAGTGCTCAGCTGCATACCATGCCTATTCTTTCCTTTCTCACTTCTATTATTTAATGTCCATGCATGTTTTGACCATGTATTAGTTGATGTTTCTTTGAAATTTAGGAAAATGTGAGTTTATGTGAGTATGAATATGGCAATCACACCGACAGTGCAGAAGGCAGATCATATTCAATTTGTTGAATAGATTTTTTTTTGTTTCTAAAATTTTTACTCAATTAAATTTTCATCAGAGTAAAGCATTCCAGGTATTATCAAAAGAGGACTGCTTTCTACTGCGTTACAATTCTACAACTCTAGAGCAATGCAGACAGTATTAGCTCTGCAGCCAGTGTGTAAGGATGACAAAGAGCAAGCTCTCACATTCATATGAAACCAAGAAGAGGAAGAGAACTGCTATGTTTCCATACCAGAAATTTCACACTGAGACTGTTTATCTTTGTGACTTTCTGAGTATCCAGCTTTCCAGGGATATGAAACTGAAAGGAAGTTTGCATTAATTTGGTCATATTTCTGACACACTAAACACAGCTCTTAGCTCTCCCTGAAAAACTATCTATAAACCTGTGGGCAGATATTGCTGTTTGAAAACTGCAGGTTCAGAGATTGTTCATGGCAGGAACTAGATAGTCAAAACGAGAGGCAATATGTCTAGCCTCTGAAAGAAAACCTAAGAATGACGATATTTTAGGCAAAAAATTCAAATACAAATTCAGAAGCAAATATATAGGTTTTGTCATTTCTATTTTCCATTAGCACTGACCGAGTAGTGGTGATCAAGGAAGGCAGCATGAGTAAAACTGCTATCAGCACCGGCTGGGGAACAGAGGAAACCTCATGCCCAGACCACACATTTGTTACTCCAACCTATATCTCAGGCTATCCTGTTGAAAGACACAAAGCCATTTCTAAATGAGAGTTGTTCAGAATGAGCATTGGAGGGAGCTGAAGGACACTGCAGGTATAGTAGGGAACTGACAGGACCCAGTCTGCCTGAAAGTAGGCATATGTTGGGGTCAGAAGACACAGAAGTCAGTCATTAGGAGAAAATCCTACCTCACAAATACTTACAGAATCGTAGAGTGGTGGGGGTTGGAAGGGACCTTGAAGATCATCTAGTACCAGCCCATCTTTCCATGGACAGAGAGACACCTTCCATCCAACCAGGATGCTCAGAACCCCATCCAACCTGGTCTTGAATACTTCCAGGGATGGGACATCCCCTACTTCTTTGAGTAATGTCTTCCATTGTTTCACTTCCCTCATAGCAAAGAATTTCTTCCTTATATCTAATTGAAACCTCCCCATTTCATTCCCAAATCTCTCATCACTATGTAGCCCTGCAGGAAGTCCCCTTCCATCTCCCTTGTAGCTCCCTGTAGGTACTTGATGGTGTCTTTAAGGTTCTCCCACAGCCTTCTCCTCCCCACGCTGAACAGCCCCAACTCTCAGCCAGATCCAGCCCTCTGACCATTCTCATGGCTGTCTCCTGGACTCACTCCATCAGGTCCACATCTTTCTTCAGGTGGCTTTTTACAAGGGCAGAGGGGAATGGGAGAATCACGTCCCTTGTCCTTCTGGCTACTCTGCTTTTAATGCAGCTCAGGATATAATAGTATCTAAGGTTATTCTTGAAAAGAAAATTATATAGTGTTTATCCATGATTATTCCAAAATCAAACATCCAAAAGGATGATCAGAAGTACTGTGGTACTACAGTCTAACGGTGACGCACATATTGTTCTGCTTTTTCATGTCTGTAACATAACCACAGACTTTGATTTGTAAAGGGCCTCAGCTGTCTTGTGAATCAGCCTCAAGTAACCCTTTGGAGTCAAATCAATTCCTGGGAGCAAATTCAGCCCCCTTCATCTTCTGTCTGTAAACAAATGGCCTGCCTGAGTAAGGAATACAGGCAGTGCATCACAGATATCATCAACTCTTGTTGATAACAAATAACTCCTTTCTCCACCCTTTACCGCTAGCTTGACTACGGCTGTTTGTGGTCCTGCAGCTTAGCCAGGGCAAGGAGATCAGGATCTGGCCCACAAAGTCTGCAGCAGACCTTGGAGCCTCAAAAGCACTTGTGGGACCCAAAGATTCTGCATTCTTTATTTTGGTGCCTTCCAGGCTCTGAAAGAGTTTGCACCTCCTTTTGCCGAGGAAAAATCATATTAAGTTATTCCTTCAGGTTTGTGGTTCAAGGTTTATCAAAACTACAGTCCAGAGTTTAACAAAATGAGGAAAACTGAACTATTATCTTTTTATCTTCTGACAGAACTTCCTTCTCACAACCAGTTCCCTCACTGTCCTTCTCTGGCTCTGTGGTTGTGATTCAATCTTCCTGTAAGTGATTTATGTCTACTTATATTTTGTATAAGCTGGAGTCCACTTCTGAACCCAAGACTATTATTGAGATGGCAGTATGACAATAGATGGATCAAATATTTTAGGAAGAAAATTGTGAGTGTACTCAAAAACTGAAAAATGCACTTCTACATAACTGGTGATAACTAACTCCAAACAGAGATTCTGTCCAGTCAAATTTATGCTTTATCTCTTGTCACTAACAACTGGTGAAGTGTGGATAGACCTGGTGCAAATGTACCTGCAGTGCAGAAATAGAGGAGGGTGCATTTTGCTAATATATTTCAAATATTATCAGGAACAGAATGGACTGAACTCTTCCAGAGAAATGAGCCATCTGTTAAAACAATGTTGTGTTTTCATGTTGCATAGGACAGTTTGTGACCTCAGCCCAAATTCATTAAATAATTTCAGCCCTTCTCAAATATTTGTCTGTTTTGCAACTTAGAGATAAAATAGTGTTATGCTACTCATGATATTTCAAAGCTACATTATCTAAAATTTTAAAAGAAGTAAATAAAATATTTCAGGTCAAACAAAATATTTCACTTGACTAAAACATCAGCAGATCTACAAAAGTGATTTTTTTGAGTTTTGACGCAAACCAGTTTATCTGTACTCTGATGTCCAAATGCAAATTTCTGTTAATGAGAGACTTAAGGTGAGATATATTGCTCCCAACACTTAGTGTGGATCACCCTATCTGGTAATCTTACTACTAATGCAGCTACCCTGACTGTAAATATTTGTAGGATTTGATTCTTGGGCATTTTAATATTTTTGTTGGAATAAAGATGTACCTTAAATATGTTCTTTATGTTTGGAAAAGGAAGGTACACAATTTTTCTAAAGGGATTTAATTGGAACAATGGGTATTTTGACTGGAAATTGAGGTTTGTATAACCAGTTCCTTGACTTTGAAATTAGATAAGGTGAATGTCAAAACTTCAAGAGGCTACGTCAAAACATGGCTTGAATGCTTAACTCCTTGTGATCTCATAGGGTCTTCCCTGTGCATTAACAGGATGTACCTCTGGCATTGTCTTAAACAATTAGGAAGGATAGTTAATGCAAGACTGACACCACAGAAAAGGGCAATTTTTGGGCAGTCAGTCTTAACTTGTAGTCTCTGTAGTTTGGTGTATTGGATGCACTGATACTAACACCCTTTCTCTTCTATAGCAATTTCGTTTGCAATGTTTGCATTTACCATTTGTACTGGATGTACTTAATGTGGCTCAATGTGTTTCATGGTAAACAAGTGTTTTTGTTTGAATGTTCCTCTATTCAGCAGACCCAGAACAATCTTATTTCCTACTTTCCGGGTTGTTGCCAGGAGAATGTAATCTACAGAAATTGGGACACATCAATTTAGTGGGTTTAAATTGAAATTTAGTGGAAGAAGAGTAACAATCCTTTCATCTTCTACTCTTCCTAAAAGACTAGCTTGGAGGAAACAAAATAATTACATGTTCATTAAAATCCAGTCCAGAAAATTCAATAGATGTGCAGCTATGTGTGTTATATGAAACAGTGAAGCAAGCACTTCCTCCAATTAGGACCTAATAATGCAAAACCCTGTTCCCTCCCGAGAAGTCCCAGGACTACTTAAGTTGACCAACATTTGGTGAGGATGCCAGCTTTCTGTAGTTGAAATGATAGATTTCTGGGTTGCATTTCCCACTGTGAATCTCTTCACATTCTCAAATCAAATTTTCCAGCCCAGTTCCTCAGCTCTGGATTTGACAAGAGTTGCACAAACATGAGACTAGGGAGCTCTAAATGACCTTGTTATGGAAATGATCTCTATACAAACCTGCAATGTCCTTAGGCTCAGCCATTAGATTGCTAATGAATGCATTCATTCTTCACAGCTTGTTGAAGACTAGGTTGCAAACTCTGTTTGCTTCAAAACTGTTTACTTTGACTAATCTGAGTTTGTCAAGTGTGATTTGTCTCACCCGCTCACAGTGCATGAGCTGTGCTTCCTGGCTTGGCAGTGAAACTTTTGCATAACACAGGGATCCAATTATGCTGAGTTTTGTGTTCTAAGATGCAGAAGCTTAATTATGTGGAGTGTCTGATAAGGACTTTGCTGAACTCAAAGGCAATGAAGACAGATACTTTTTGTGTTTTCTGATTCATGGGACAGCTCATTAAAAACCACATTATTTTACTTTTCAGGTGTGCGTCTTTGTGTGGGGTGAACATTTGCAAAATGGACAGCAATTAGTATTTGAGCACTTTCTGCAAGGAAGGATCAAGTTACTAATCAGAAATGATAATTACAATGGAAACCTATACCTTTTGACAGATTTATAACAATGAACCGAGATTACCATTTTCTCTCTAAACCAATATTTTCTCATTTATGGCAAATTACCATGACCTTATCTCAGATCTACAGGGTCACTGATCTTCACATTCTCTGTCTTGTCGAACCTACTTACAAAACAACATAGAAATGTCTTTCTTCCCACTGTTTATACTATTCAATGAAATGAGCCACAGAGTGTTGCCCCTCAGTCCTGTGTGGTTTATGCCACACCTCTGTTCCTAGCAGCTCATCTTCACTCTCTTCTCCTGGAACTTTTATTCAGTTGTTCATGGACAATGTCTGAGATCCCTACAAGACACAAATTCAGAAATTTGTAGAATGTTAAAGTTTTCCCAGTGGTCGCTCTGAGTTATTGTAGTATCCCTCCCTATTTATTCTTCAAACTACATTTTTATTCTTCTCTACATTCTCCACCAAGCATTCAACTTTATGCTAGTTAAATTTGCATGACTCCATGGATTGTGTGGATTTTTTTGTTTTGTCTTTTTGTTTGTTTTTGTTTGGGATTTTGTTTATTTGGGTTTTTGTTGTGGTTTTTTCATTTTGCTTTGGGTTTTTTTTTTTTCTTTTGTGGAGGCATTGGAGGATGAGTGGGCAGATGAGTATGAATCAGTCAGCTGGGAAACTTCTCCCTGACTGCTACATCTGTGTCTACAAGCTCATAAGCAAGGTAGCCCTCTAACGTTAGCTGGTCACGTGTGCATTCTCTGTTGAAAAGAATGACAAACAAGCACCACTAGGAAATGATTTATCCTGTCCTAAAATAGCAATAGAAAATACTTCAGTCAGCTGAAACAAACTGTAGAAAATATTAAATCCTGGGTCCTTCCTTCTTCCGTAATGGGGATTATATTATCTATTTCTAACCCTTAGTTCAGAAATTTTTCCAAGATTCTGACAGTTTCTACTTTCAGCTTCTACTACTAAAGTCACTCTTTGAGAAAGCAAAGTGTTTAATAACTACATTTTTTTTTTAAAGAAAAATATTTGTTATTTTCAAGGAACTTCCTTGCCTATTTAGGATCATTTAGCTTAGAAAAGATCATAAAGTACAGCTGTTAACCCAGCACTGCTGTGTTCACCACTAGACTATGATTCATGTCTACATGTGTTTTAACTACCTCCAGGCCTAGTGATTCCACCACTTCCCTGGGCAGATTGTTCCAGTGATTCACAAACATTTCTGTGAAAAAAAAATCTTCCCAATATCCAAACCTCCCTTGGTGGAACTTGAGGCCATTTCCTCACATCCTATTGCTTGTTGCCTGGGACAAGGGAGCAACCCCCACCAGGCAGCTGTAGACAGTGATGAGGTCCCCCCGAGCCTCCTTTTCTCCAGGCTGAGCACCCCCAGCTCCCTCAGCCGCTCCTCACAGCACTTGTGCTCCAGACCCTTCCCCAGCCCCGCTGCCCCTCTCTGGACACGCTCCAGCCCCTCAATGTCCTTCTTGCAGTGAGGGGCCCAGAACTGAGCACAGGATTGGAGCTGTGGCCTCAGCAGTGCTGAGCACAGGGGGACGGTCACTGCCCTGCTCCTGCTGGCCACAGCAGTGCTGATCCAGGCCAGGGTGCCATCAGCCTTCTTGGCCACCTGGGCACATGCTGGATCATGTTCAGCTGCTGTTGACCAATACCCCCAGTTTCTTTTCCGCCTGGCAACTTCCCAGCCACTCTTCCCCAAGTCTTTAACTTGGGGAAGCTTGAGACTTATCTGGTGGTTTTGATTCCACTCCCCTTCACTAGGAACTACTGCCAGATGACATTTCACCAGCCTTATTCCATCTCACATCAACCCCTTCCATTTTAAAGTTTACCATCCATTCCTTCTGCCTTTCTCTTCCTACAAGTTCTTTAGCAATTGCCACTCTAGCCACAGGCTCCTTAAACAGGAGTTTCTCCTTGAGTTTCCCATCCTCTTTATCTGCCTGTTCTGATAGCCTAAATATTGACATTGTTAATGGGCAATGAAGTAAATTAGAAGACATGTCTTCAGATGCAATATTCTGTTGTAGTTAAAACATTTCTCCATGGAAATGAAAATTAACAATAATAGTCAAAATTTTAAAATCACCTAGCACTTGAATTTTTAGTTTTGATTATTTGCTAGTGGAGAAAAGCAGACATGAAATACTTAAATTATGTATTTTACTTCAATCACTTTTTTCCCCTCTAACAGGGTACTTTGGAAACATATGCATTTCTTGATATTTTCTGTTCTACAAATATTATAAAAGGTGAGGCAGAACCCTTGTATTAAAAACGTACTTTAATATGTTGCATGTTCTGTTTCTCAGTATAGCATGCTGAAGGTCATTCTTAACAGATAGTTGTTTATGATTCAAACAATAGACTATAGACAAAAGATTATATCTATTTATTTAAAGTCTCAGATGAGAAGAAATAAAACGACATCCTTTTCCTTTTGTCTGTTTTGGACACAGATGAATTTGAAAACCTTCAAATGGCTGATGAAAGTCATAGAACTTTATGAAGATCAGGTAAACTTCTTAAAAACCTTCATCAGATACAAATGCACATAACTTAGCATTGAAGAGGTATCCTGTAGCTTTCTCCCAGGTGTAGGATTCTGTATTCAGAGGAAAGTTCAAAGCAGGAGAAGGAAATTACTTCTCCTATAAAGCATGCTCAGCTAGAGGTTGCCTTTTCTTCCTTGTTACTGGTACAAATGAATCAGAATATCCTGTTTCTGTTGGGCTTTAAAAAAAAATTCTATCTGCTTTCCAAAATGAAAGATATAATATTTACTACATCAATTTTTGAATAATGCAACACTTTTCTCCCACACTACTAACAGGATCAATGTTAGTTTTACTTGAGGACATTGTCTGATCATCTCTAAGTGATGCAAAATAAATGAAATCTTGAGCATATTTTTCCAAGCACTAAAATTATTTTTTAGGACAGAGCCTATTGCTGATGTGTTTTTCCTTGTACATTCCAGTGGCTTTCTCTGGTTGTCATGGAGACCTTGAATAACATCAACTAAGGTGTTGTCATTTGTATCTTAAAGTCAGCGTCAGTTTTGCTGGAGGTTTCAGTAGGGCTGGGATTTCAATGCAAGACAGATTTCTTATGAGATCTATTAAGAAAGAAGAAAGAGATTTCTTGAAAACACATTTCCTGTTGGCTTAGCACAGCAGCCAGGAAGGGTAGGGGGTGTCTGTCACGCTAACACCTCTGTACAGGTGTTGTATAGAGGATATATGGTGTGCAGAATCTTGAGAAGAAACTATCTATTAAATTTGTAGGCCTTGTTCCATTTTAGGCCTTGTTCTTATGGTGGATTTTATTCTTTTGGTCTCTTTCACCTGTTTTGTTTTTTTTTTAACCCCAGACAGTATGCATGAAATTTACAGTGCCATAAACAGAGAATTAAGACAGTGTTTAAAAGGAAGTCTATGTTCTTCACATTTCTTTGTGCTTGCTTAGCTTTGCACACTAAGGTACTTATAGGGAAAACAGCAAGACTCTGCTGTTTTTTCCTCTGCTCTGAGGAAACATTTTCTCTGTGTGTGAGCATTTGCAGAACAGAAGTCTAAGAAAGAACAGTCCCCTACTTGAGAATACAGGCATAAAGAGGTGTGTATGAGGAGAGATTTGCTGGGTTTGGCAGCCTTTATGGCTTCCTCAAATTTCACATTTGCTTTCAGAATGAAACTCTTGGGTTCACAAACATTAGCTTTGTAATCATGTTCTATCCACCCCTTAAAGCATCTTCGCATTTCCGTATTAACACCAGGTGGTGTTGCTGGCAGCAGGCCCTGCTGGGTAATGTGAAACCTGCGCTAATGCACGGAGTGCAGAACTGTAAAACAGAGCTCATTCAATTAAGCACGTAGAGTCACAGAATCAGAGAATGTCTGGGCTGGAAGGGACCCTAAAGAACATCCAATTCTGACTCCCTGCCATAGACAGAGACATGTTTTTCTAGACCGGCTTTCCTACAATCTGGCCTTGAACACTTCCAGGGATGGGGCATCCACAGCTTCTCTGTGCAACCTGTTCCAGTGTCTCATCATTCTCACAGTAAAGAATTTCTTCCTAATATCTAATCTAAAACTCCTTCCTTTCAATTGAAAGCCATTCCCCCTTTTTCTATCACTACATGTCCCTGTGAAAAGCCCCTTTCCCGCTCACTTGAAGGTTCCCTATTGATACTGGAAGGCACCTAGAGTGCATCCCTGAAGCCTTTTCCAGGCTGTACAACCCCAAATCTCACAGCCTGTCTTCACACCCTCAAGGGAAAGTGGCAGCCCAGGAACACTGTGATTTTGGTGTGTGGGCACTTCAGAGGCACTTGTTTTTGAATGGGGAAGTCAGAGTAGCACAACTCATGAACAACAACAAAGTGGAAGTTTATCCTTGGATTTATCAGTTTCAAAAGTTAAGAGTGCATCACATGGCTATGATCACAATGAAATATGAAGCAGTATATATCTGCAATGTGTGTTTAAGAAGAAATGAATGCAAAATTCAATAAGTTTACAGAGTAAGGACAAAATTATGCTATCCCCTTAAATACCTTTGAATGACTTTTCCTTCCAGAGTTTATCACTGTATCAACTTGCATGGTATGGCAGAAACTTCTGTGGGGTAAAATCACTCAAAACTCTCAAAGCTGATGAAATGAAGTGTTATACAATATATCTATCCATACCTTGTAGAAAATAAGACAAATATATAAAAGACAAAGAAATCTAGAGGTTTAGATGAAACACTAAAAAGTCAGAAAAAAGTTGAAATTTTGGCTAAAGGAAGACATGGCACCGATGATAGTGATATCTCCATATGCATTAGTGATAGCTAAAATACACATTGCTGTAATTAAAAAAAAACTGTATCCTACAGGTATTTATATGCCCAAATTTGTTGGTAGTCAAAGATTTTTAATCTAGAATGTGTTGCAAAATACCTGATAACTGCATTGTTTTAACACATAGTCTGTTAATTCTACAGTTAATTCCACAGTTAATTCCACAGTTAATTTCACAGAAGGTTGTCATATATTAAGCTGGACTTCACCAGTTTCCTTCACTGTCATCTTTGCTGGTGTCAGAAGAGCTAAATCAGCTGAATTTTGATAAAACAGGTTTCTTGCTTTCTGCTCTGGAACAATTTTGTGTATGAAAAAACTATGTAATGGGAGAGCAGCTGTTAACTTCACAATTAAAGTCCAAACTGCTGACAGTTGACAGCAGTAATTTGCATCTTTGCAATGAGGAGGGGACATGATTATTTAATTCCAGTAAGTATCAGGGGTTGAGCTGGAGGGAAGACAATTAAATTTACAGGATATAGAAATGCCTGTGGAAAAAAAACCCGGAGAAATGCCAGGCAGGTTTCTAACCACCAGAGGAATGAAGCTCTGAAGCAGCTCTCTTGTGAGACGAGGAGTAATTTGAGAGTCTTCAAGAGGGAACTTGGTAAATCTTTGCAGGGGACTACTCAATGTGTTTTCCAGACAGTGTGAACTCAGTGAACCAGAATGTCTTTCACGTGGGCGCTCTCCTCTAAGTTCTTCCTTGCTGGGTGTGCTCAGGGTACATTAGAAATTATTCATTTCCAGTGCTTACATTTCTCATTTGTGGCAAGGTATGACAGCAAAAAAAAAGGGGATGATATCAGTGACAAAGATGTCGTCCCAAAATAACCTTTCACTGGCATGTGGCAACATGAATTTGGCACCTCCATTGTGCCTTGGCTTTCTAGATAGGAGTGTGCTGTGCTGCAGCTCGGCTATAGAGAGAGAGGAAATACTGAAGGGAAGGCCTGCACCAAGTGCCAGAGCTGGCCCGGGACAGTGCAGAGCCTTTTTGCAGTACCTGAGTGGAGGTAGATTGCACAGGACTCGCCTAATTTTCTCCAAGTTTTCCAACTTTATACTTCACACGAATAACAGAGGAGCCATTATTGTAAACCACTGGTAATGAGAAACTCCAAAACAAGGAAAATACATACATAATAGATTTATTGTGCAGTAATTTGGTTGCATAAGCATGGTAAAATGCATTTCAAGTTACTATAAATTATGTGTGGGGGTAAGGTTTTGGGATTCTAGACACCACAAGTCTTAAGTCTCAGGGTAAGCCTCTGACCCCTTGAGGCCAATGATAAAAATCAGTGATTTCAGTCAGGCTTGCATTTTCCTTCAGATCTCTTTACCCCTCTCAACAGCTGCCGCTGTGTCACAACCCATAGAGAAAGAAGATAAAGAGCAGTATCATTGTAACCTTTCCATAAAACACCTTTCAATATGAACACCTTTCAGTATGAAAAAATGTAACTCAAGAAGCCTGTCACAGGTTTATTTTTACTCTACAGAAATTAAGACTACTTTAAGAACACATTATGTTTCTTCAAAGAGACAATTAGGAATAGCATTTTTTTTTTTTCAATTGAGCAAGAATTTATTATTTTGCTGAAAATGGTGGTGGTAGATGGGACCCTTTTTCAGACTGAAACAGTAAAAAAAGTCACCTCTCTAGACAATTTAGCTAATGCTTCAAAAGATTTCCATTTGATTACATTAAATAAGCTTATTGCTATTTTCATAAATCATGCATATTAAAAACCAGAACCTTTTCCATGCTCCTGTCAAGACAAAGTACCAGGGAGAAATGCATTCCTGTTGTGCAAGTCTGAATGTTTTTCAGTCTTTTCCTTGATTCAATATTTTAATTAACAAATATTTTAATGTGAAAATAAATGGAAAATCATTGTCTCTGGATGGTTTGGATCTAATGTGTTATGTTAAAATTCACAAAGTTGCACTGAAAATCCCAACAAGAAACATTACATAACAAAAAAATAGATGGCTTCTAATATCCTCTTTAACTTTTAATTAGAAAATTGCCATTTTTGATGGAACATTAAAATTCAGTTAGCTGTCAAGTTTCTTGGTGTATTTACAAGTCCATGCAAAAATATTTAATACTATGATTTAAATGCTGATTCTATAAAATACAAGAATTATAGATATGAACTAAATGTTTACTTATAAGTCCACAAATATATATGTTTTCTACTGTGATAATAATGTCACTTAGAAAATATGTTTGATAATTTGTTATAACACACATTTTAGATTTATTATTTATTTTGATGTTTTAATATGTTTTTATTCAATATCCTAGAATGTGTACAAAAGTCAAGTAAATTATTTAGTGCAGAAGATCCCAGAGGTAGTTTCATTTTCCTCCATAGAGTAATTATTCCTCTCCTTTCTCTATCCACAGGGCCAAAATTTGATCAAATGTCCTGTGTCCTTTGTCTGAGGGGATTCTGTTCTGGTGGACAGAGGGTGGTATGGCTTCTCCAAATTTTCATCTAAGAGGTGTATTGATGAAAATTATCAGACTCCCAATAAAAGATCTTGATGTCATGGAGAATTCATCTGTTAAAATGGCATCAGCTTTTCTTATCTTGGGAAGAATAGTTTGCCTTTATCTTAGCTAGTCTTTTATGGACGCTGATGCACAGATACTTGCTTACAGCTTTGTGCCCTTGAACAAATCCCTTAAACTCTTGACAACTGCTTCCTTTTGTGTTTATCCTGATTTTCAGGATTGATCATTGATGTTTGCTAAATCTGAGAATGATTTTGCTTTTCTCTGATGGAAGTAGAAAATAAAGGGATATGCATTCAGGACACTGATTTGG
Organism: Taeniopygia guttata; assembly: GCF_048771995.1. Classification (NCBI taxonomy): domain Eukaryota; kingdom Metazoa; phylum Chordata; class Aves; order Passeriformes; family Estrildidae; genus Taeniopygia; species Taeniopygia guttata. The sequence continues at coordinate 40,922,742 of NC_133024.1, forward strand.
CTGTGCAAAACTGGAGGCTATGTGAAGCAGGGACAAATTTGTCCCAGTTTTGGATCATAGTTTTTTCCCCTTGGTTTTGTTCTGAAGTAGATAGAAAAAGAAGATCCATTCACAAGAATAGCGCAAAAGATTAAAAATCTTTCAAGGAATTGCAGACATGAAATATGTTTGTCTTCCGCATAGGTTCCACAGTTCTGAGGGAAGACATAACAGCTTCATATTTCCCTTATATCTAGGTCTCAGGCTCTCCTGGGGGTCAAAATGGCTTATTCCATCTATTAGGAAAAGGAATAGAGGCAGAAAAGTTCTTGCTTAAATTGCTTTGGGCGCAAGTGTCTTACACATTTGCAGGTTCTCTGCAACACAGATCCATTAGCCAGTCTTCTGGCAGTCATCTGAAGTGTCTTGGATGAACCTGTTTCTCATAGAGAAAAGTTGTGATTGTCATAAAAAGGCACAAAGGAAGGAATACAAAAACTAAATATGTTTAAATATATTTTGGGTTTTTTGGTACAATGCAAACAGCTGTGACAACAGAACAGAACAACAACAAAAGGCACCAGACTTCATTCATATCCATACTTTAAACTGTGATTCCTCAGTGTTTTAATGAGTGATATGCAAATCCTCTACCTCTGTTTTCAGCTACAGAATTGTGCAGTTACTGTGTTAGGCCCCATTTATAAGATCACGGAGTAAGTTCTTTCAAAATAAAAATGGAAAAGTGGTGAGTGGTTTCTGCTCTGTCATCATCTTCTCCTTGATGAAACCTGATTGTGTTGATACAAGCACAGGCTGAAGAGGCTGTAGATTGAATTCCAAACTACATACTGGATGGATATGAATACGTGGTTCTTTGCTCATCAGTCTTGCATAGGACCACTTAAACCACAAGATGGTTCTTCCTCTGAAGAGCTGTTCTCCAGAATATTTTTCTGGTTCTTTTGGGAAAGGATAACAGCTTCTTCATTGGTTTCCCATTATGTCACCCTGTTCCCTGGAAATGCAGGACTTTGAGAAGAGACCAGAAAGGATTTCTCATTGAATTTCATTAGAATAGGTTCTACATAAAAGAGAAGTAAAAATATTCTGTGTCCAGGAGTTTCTGAGGTGAGACTGAAGCTCTTCAAAATACCAACTCTGATTAAATAAAGATGTATTTATTGGAGTAGTGTTATATTCTAGGCATTGCTCATTGTGCTCTGTGTTTACATAAAAGGAAAAACTCAGAAAAGGATCAACTCTATTTCTGGACCTCATGGTCCAGTTTTTACTTTCTTCTACCTCTACCTGATGTTCTGCTGAGTACTGCCATAGCAACCACCCTAGGAACTGGTTTTCATAATATTAATCACATTTTCCTTCTCCCTGCATATTTAGAGGGCTTTGGACAAGGAAAAAAAGTAAGAAAATCCTTAAAAATGACAAAAATTGAAAAAAGGAAAACTAACCTGTTCATTAGAGGAACTGCAAATCTAGACTCTTCTTGGAGTCCTTTACCTAATCTTAGCCAGATTGTCAATGCTTTATTTCAAACAGAACAGACAAATTCAATCTCATGCACCTTTAACTTACTGTCAGGAAGAAAAAACCTTGGTGAAAAATTTATGAGATTGAACATACTTGCCACATCCTGTCTGCATTCATTAAATGCCCCCACTGCTCTCTCTAGGCTAACATGCCTGTCAGCAGAACCATGTGATTGATGGTGAGTCACTGAGAAGAATTTCATAACCACCTCTAGACAGAGCTCAGAGAAGCAGTTCTTCTGTGGAAGGGTGTGAGACTGAGTCCCAGTGAGCACCATCAGCTGTTGACTGATACCCCTGAACCTCTGCAGAGCTTGTCTTGTGCTGAACCCATGTCAATAGCTCTTGTTGCCTGACACAGGAAAAACTGTGTGCCTGACTCTTCCCAGCCTGTTTTCAGCTTTCTCATGCTTTGGGAAAGTTATTTACATTTTGAATCAAAGAAAATTAACTGTTGGATAATTAACTATTGAATCAATAAATTACTTATTTTGAACAACAACAACAAAAAGTTTTCTGTATTTTATAGGGGTTTCTTTACCTATTTAGAACAATTTGGGTTGGAAAACACCTTTAATATCATCAAGTCCAACTGTTAACCCAGCACTTCTGCATTTACCCCTAAATCGTGCTCTTATGCTCTGCATCTAAATGTCTTTTTAAACACCACCTTCAGGGATGGTGATTGCATCACTTCCCTAGACAACCTGCTCCAGTGTTTAATATCAATTTTTCCATGAACAAAATTTTTCTACTATCCAACAGAAACCTCTCCTGGCAAAATCTGAGGCCTTTTTCTCTTGTCCTATCACTTGTCACTTGGGAGAAGACACCAAGCCTCAGCTTGCTGTGACCTCCTTTTTGCATTGCCGTGGTGGCTCTCCCCTCACCAGGGTGCCTCAGAGACCAAATTTACATCATGAGCCAACACCAAAATCTATGTTACCCCAACTCCAGCTTTAGCAAAACCTGAGCTGTTGACACAGAGTGCCCAAAGGCAGCACAGGCTTGTCTATCTGGGCTGCACTACGTGTAGCACCTCCATACATTCATTGCCAAACAACCCAAACTGACTGTCAAATCAATTCTAAAATACTGATGTCAGTTTAAAACTAACATACTTACTTGCTCTTGACATTTGTGGGGTCAGCATGAACTACTCACCTCTTCGTTATGGTAGGATTTATATCAAAATAAACATGGAGTAGACTAGATTAGGCTAGATTAGACTAGAAGAGTTCAGTTGGAAGGGACTTTAGTGCTCATCCAGCCCAAGTGCCTGACCACTTTGTGGCTGACCAATAGTTAAAACACGTTACTAATGGCATTGTCCAAATGCCTCTGAAACACTGACAGCCTTGGGACATCAGCCACCTCTCTTGGAAGTTCCAGTGTTTGACCACACTGTCATAAAGAAATGTGTCCTAATGAGTCTGAACATCTTCTGGTGCAGTTTTGAACCATTCCCATGTGTCCTGTCAGCAGATCCCAGGGAGAAGAGCAGAATTATATATTGGGATTTGAAATAATCTGATGATTACATGGCTTGGATACGGAGCCGATACATTTCAGAGTCTTTGTTATAGCAGCTGGTAAAGAAATCTAATTCAGTTTACTCACAGAAATAAATCAATAAATGTGATGTTTTTGGAAACAGACAATATGCTTATATTAACTTCCTTGTCTCCACAGAGCACAGGCTGACAGGATCAGGCCTGTTTGCTGCAAGGATAAATACTGACCCTTCATTTTCAGTGTTGCATCTACTTTGCTACTGATTCCTCTGAAGTTCTACAAATACTATTTGGATGGTTCTTTCCCATATTTCTCTAACTTTTTAAAATCATAGATTTGGAAAAACCCCAAGTAACATAAACCGATAATGCTGTATTTTTCATACTTTTGAAGATGTACTTGAAATGGCAAGACTTCTTCACTGGAACTATATGATCATGGGGTCATAGAATAGTTTTGGTTGGAAGGGACCTTAAAGGTCATCTAGGTCCAAGCACTGTGCCGTGGTCTGGGAGAAGTGAGATATAAATAGTGCCTTTGATAAAGAACTTTGATTATGTGATATCAGACAGTGAGCAGAGGCAGGTCTGTTCAGCCTGCTGTGGCGTGTGAGGAGCAGTGAGATAATAAACTATCCACTCCTTCCTCTTCCTGTGGACTCTCCCTCAGGAAAGCATGCAACATTTACACTTGTACATTCCCAGCAGCCCTGCTATGGCTGACTAATCTTGAGTCCTCTTCTACACAACTGGGTTCAGACAATTTCACATTGCTGGTACAGTTTACATAATATAATCTGCAGGGATGCAGCTAGACATTCTCATACCTTAAAAAGAATAGAATGAATAAGGCACAAAACAAAATATTTGAGGATTTTGGTGTAATGTGCTAAGTAGAAAATCTATAGGGAGTTATATGAAACTGTTTGGTCTAAAAAGAAACCTGAAGGAACTGCAAGTAAGAAACATCATTAGGAAATGAGGGAAGTTTCTAGTATTGGTAGAAAAGGCTCATGAAAAGCAGCCAACCCATGGCTGCTTTTCTCTAACGTTAATATCCAGTGGAAAAATCTGAAAAATTAGATTTAAATCTTTGATGATACTCTTAATGTTAGTCTTCAAGGAAAGTCAGATGTTCTCCACAGTGCCTTTGCTGAGGTCTAACTGCAGTAGCACAGACCTTTGGTTTAGTTTCCTATATGTTTATTTTATTACCCACTCATATTCACTGTCTATTCACCTATTCACAAGCCCTCTATTCACCAAGTCAAATGAATTCAATACCTCCTATGAAGATTTTATAGCTTTTTTGAGTGTGGTTTCTTTAGAATGAATCAATGTATTTCCTCAATGGTTGGAGCAGCTGTAATAACATTGTGTCCACTGTGCAACCTTATTTCATTTGCTTAGTAAGCATGAGTTGATTTTAAGATAGGTGGGTCAGAATTTCCCAGAAAAGATTTCTTGTAAAATTAATGGATTTTTTTTTTAAAGTAACAGCCTCTTTCTTCAATTTTAAGTTAACATTCATTTTTCCCATTTCACTAGGAGAAAAAAAAGAGAGCAAATTAAAATTATTTAATTATGAGTCAGAAAAAAACAGTATGATAGATAAGAGACATAAATTATCAAAATTTATTGTGAGGGAAAAGATATGAAAAAAACTCACTGCTTTTCCACTGTTTATTTTATAAATTTAACAATTTTAAGGTATTTTTATTATTGACAACCTTAATTCATGTAAATATTTCAAATTTCACTTCTGTGTAGACGAAATGAGAGCATTTTAAGAATGATCGACATCTTCCTGGAGAGGGGATGAGCAGTAGTGATGGTGAAAAATGTGCTTGAGGTAAGAAGGTGTCTGCTACATGTATTTAATACATTGTCTGCTGACTTAGGTCCTCAGACTTAAAGATACCTCTGTGGTAGCTGTTGTTTCCATCTGGTGTGGTTTGGGGGATATCTCTGTGTTGTCTTTTTCCGTCTTCTTCTGTGTTCACAGATCTTTATCTGAACAGTTTATTTCAGGACTAGTTTGTGCCTTGTACTATGTGAAAGAATATGTAATAAATATTTTGTGGTTCTTCTAGACATTGTTACCTCTAAAATTTCATGAACCATGCCTGTGCTTTATGTTTAACCTTGTCTTGAGTGTAGATTTCACCTTGCCTATGAAATTAGTGGCCTTGGGGAGGCTGTAGAGATGGTAGAGCAATCTCTGTCTGCCTTTAGCTCTGTTTAGTGAAGGCATCCTCTCAATTGCTGTCCAGAGATTGGAGTAAATCACAGGTCTGGACTGAGTATAATGATGCTTCGATGAATGACACATGGCAGTGGCTTCCTTGACAGCTTCAACTTTGTGTTCTCTTTAGACAGGAAGATAAAGAACACCTGTCAGAACTATACCACTGGGCTAGCAGCAGAGGGAACATTAATGTCGGTCATGTATAAAGAATCTCTCAAAAAGAGGTCATGGAAGGTCTGCACTGAATTTGCTCCAACAAGGACTGCTACCTTGGTCACAGTGAACCCAAAGTCACCTTGATGGAGGCTGTGTGGGGTGGAAGGAGGAGCAGAAGAGAGTTAAAGGGCTACAGATCAGCCATGTTTAGCATGGCCATGTGCAATTACCCCTCACAGAGCATCTCTGCAGTATGTTGCCTGAATTATCCTCAAAGTTACATAAGTACACACACATACATACATATATGGGCTTTTGTGTGTGCATCTAAAAAGATTCTGTTCTAGTTTACTGGGCCAGCTCTCCAGCACAGTCTTCTCTCTGTTCGTCCTACCACTAGACCAATGTGTCTCACATCTGTTTGAATGAGCAATAGCAGTCTCCAAAGGATATCCTACTTTATCATTTCTTCCCATTTTATAATTGTGGTGTGGTGGCTGCCTACAAGTCACTGCTATGATGCCTCTTGTGAAATAGTTGTAGCAACTTCAGCTCTGATTCAAATTCTTATGAAAGTCATCTGAATGCTCTTGTTAGACATAAATGTCTTGTCAGGCATAAAATTAAATGGAAACAAACAAAACTGGCATAGAAATTCAAAGGAAATAGTCCACAAAATATTTTGCCAATAAGCCTCACTGAAAACTGCAGCACCAGCATCTGTGAGCCTGATGTTTGATGGACTTTGAGAGAGATGGAATGATGCTCAGGCTGTAACTGGTGTCAGGAAATTTTGTGGTACTGAAAAACATTCCCAGGCACTAGTTCTCAATTGTCTTTCCTGCTAAATTGCTGAAATGGCTCTTGGGTGTCTTCATTTCACACCAACCCTCTGTATGGTTCCCAGGCACTATTCAGGACACGTCATATGTCAGGGACAATTCCCAATTAACCTGTTTGGAAGTAGACAAACTACTGGAGAGATTAAGAGAGTTTAGTAGCTTGAGTGTGAGCTTTTTCATGTCTCTTGGGCACCATGCCTGTGAATGGTCTCAATTGTATTCCATCTCCTGCTGGAGACATAGCCTTAGGCTTTAGGCTCCATCTTATATGCTTCACTTCTGCCTCAGTCCTTTTTGATTTCTCTTTGATCTGGTCATATCTACTGCTGGAGGCCAGTCCCCAGCACTGGTTAAAGTATTAGCTGAGCTACAACCATGTCACCTCTGGTCTGTCCAGCATTTTTGCAGGTGGTACTGTACCCTGTAAACCTCAGAATGACAGATGGAGTGGTAATAAAATTAGTCTTGTAACAGATCTAGGAGATTACTCTCATGCCAGGAAGAATAAGGCAACCAGTTTATGAAATCTGGGGCATTTTTCAGTTTCTGCTGAAAAATAAAAATCGCATAAATTGCATATTTTCAGGAAGTTTATTTTACAAAGAATTTATCTGAAATTAGTTATTTTTGGCAAAGTCCAGTGAAATCCTGTGTGACTTTCTACCAGCTTGTGGGTTGCTGTGGTGAAGGGTGGCTGCAGTATATGGGATTTCACTGGACTGTTGCTCCAAAATGGTGTAAACAGGCTGACTGCTCCAAGTCTAGAAAGCCCAGCAGAAAAAATGATTGTCACAGCTTTAAGCACAATGCTGATTGATTCTTGTCTGAAAGAACTTTACATTTTTCACAGAAGAGATTCTGATCCCTTTGGTCCCTGGTTTCGCAGTAACTGAAGGGACAGTCCACTAAATCCCAGTAGAAGAATTAAGGTTTGGGATTTCTGCTGTAAACTTGGGCTGGAATGGATCCAAACAAACATTTTTTGCCCTCTTCTAAGTGACAATTTGATTGATGATCTTACAGAAATGGTGTGCATCCATCTTCACCCTCTCCAGCTGCTGAAGTGTTTGCCTGGGGGGTAACAAGTCACCTGGGTCACAGATCTATGGCTAGAGCTGGACCTCACTGGTAAACCAAAGGACTGGAGAAATTATTTGTATTTGGCTCCTAAATTATTCAGATGACTGTCTATACGGATGTTGAACTAAAACAGATGAAAGATGAGCTCTGGAGCAGATTAGAAAAAGTAATCCAGAGCTTTGTGGAGCCTGAGGTTTGGCAGAGAGATCTGCAGTCAATGGCTTGTCAGATCCCTTGGACATGCTTAAAGTTGGTTGTTGTTTTGACTAAAGACCAAGAGGCACACTGATGGAATACTTTAGTGTTAACTCTGTCTTGTGAAAGAAGGATGTTCTGAAGTGTAGTTGGACAAACAGCAGACATTGAACAGAATGTCCCAACGGCATTATATTGCAGTGTCATCATGAAGAAAACCCACCCAAACAGACTGAGATGATTGAAAGGATATGCTCTTAAAAAACCTGAAAAACCAAGCCACAAAAACATGTTATGAAACAGTGGACTATTCAGGGGAAAAAAAGGCTTTTGCAATTTTTTGCAGAGTTCTAAGGCTGGACTTAGGACATTTATCTAACATTCAGATTTATTTTCCTTACCATCTCCCAAAATAAGGTCTACTAAAACTTGGATATGCAATCAGATCACCCTGAAGAGAAAGGAGCTGAGTAAGACCCATATGCATGACAGATGACCAGTTGGGAAGAAAATGTGGTGATATAGACAAGAAAGAAGGGTTGGGTATGATACACTTACCCACACGAGTGTGGGAAGACATCAAAGGTGCAAAGAGGAAACACTGATTTTTGCTGTACTAATAAAAAAATAAGACTGAAACTACCCTATTCTTATCTAAAATTATCTTTCAAAACAGGGCAGATACATGCAGATTGCTTGATTTCTTGAGGAAAATCTCTGCACTCTACTGACTCCTGAAACATGTCCAAATGCAAATTTGTGCAAGATGAAATTGTGTTTTGGATAAAGTTATTAATTTAACAGTATAAACCATTAATTCTCTGCTGCTGGTCAATATATTATTCCACTGAAGACAAGAAACCAGTATGTCTCACAGACATTTCAGGATTTTTCTCAGCACTACAAGCTGATAAATGTTCCAGTCCTGATCTTGCAAAGCTCTTCAGGATGTGCTTAACATTAAAGGAGCAATTCCTCATATTAGGTTCTTACAGCCTCCTCTCACACAGGGAAACTGTTATTCAGAGGCTCCTTATAGAAAAACACAACAAAAAGCAACATTATAAATTTATGTTAGTATTTATGTTGCTTCTTACTGGCTAGCAGTAAAAGCTGTGACTTTTATTGGGTTTTATTGTGGGTTTTATCAAACCCACAATAAAGCCCAATATTATTTTATTTATTGTGGATTTTATTAAAATAATTTTTGTAGGCAATGGTAGATTAAATTTTGTCTTCCACCTCCTGTTTCACAATGATATGTCAGAAATAACTTCCTCAGAATTTATTGAGTCAATCCAGTTTTGAAAGAGTAACATTAGAGCCATTCCTTTATAATTGTTTCAATGAGTTTGTTTGGGAACAGGCTTATGAGTCTGTTAATTTAGTATTGACTTTCTAAACTGACCTCAAATTTATCCCCTAATGTAGGATTTTGCATTTCACACTTCCACATTTTAAACTGTGCTCATGTTATGCTGTTTCTCCCTGGGTAGCTCAGCTATTTTTTCCCACAGTCCATTCCTCTCTGCTGGCAAAATTATTGTCCCCTTCTAGCCCTTCACTGGGGCAGAAGTATGTGCCAGGGTCCCTCAGGGGCAGTCAAAGGGAGAGAGTCACAATGATGTAGCAAATAACAGGAAAGGAGAGAGGAAGAACATGCTGACACAGCATTCCAGAAACTCTATTTCTAATGAATAACTGAGGCACTTATTTTTTGAAAGGAAAGATAACCAAGCTTAAGCCTTGGAAGCAGATAGCAGGAGCAGGTGCCTTTTCACAGCTGTGACCATGAACAGTGACTGAAAGACTGCATGGAAATCGATCCTTTAGACACTTCAGGGAAGGAAATCAGATCTAGAAAAAAATGTTATGTCTCCACTAGTGGAAATACAATTATTTGTGCTCACTTAGAGTATTCAACTGAAGGGTTAAGGTTGTGCAGTGTTATTAAATAGTGCTACAGCACCATTCAAAAGCAATTTAAATGCATCCCAAGCGATTGAATTCAACACTATACACATTATATCCCATGGCTTTCCCTCTCTAGCTGGGGAGGCATAACTCTGATGTCAGCTTTGGTTTTAGTATAATTCACTGTGAGCAAAATCCCTTTGCATCGAATGATGCTTTACACAAGGTACAAAAAAACCCCAAAAAATTAAGTTCTCTGAAGTACACTTTTTCCTATAAACTCAGATAGAGAAACCAAATTAAACTGCTGTAATCAAAGAATGCAGAGCTTGGCCTGTATGCTGGTGAAAGTGGAAAGTTTTCTCTTCTATTCTGTGTAGAACATTGCCTTTTCCATGTCCCTAACCTTTCTAGCTCTTGTTCTGGGAAGTTTTGATCACGATGGCATTCATGGTCCTAGGCTGATGCTTCTGCTGTGTACCAGCATATGGTCTAGGGCTGTCTTCCTAGCTTTGATCTTTGCAAAAATTCCCTTAAACTGCTATGGAGAGTATTCATCCACTCCATGACACAGCACAGACTGTACCAACTCTCCTCTCCTTTACAGTGTCCAGTTTGAAAACTTCTTTGGATGTAAACATGCGCACCACCAAACCCCGCAGTTATTGTAATGTAGCTGTGAGCGTGGGGCTGAAGGGCAAGGCCATGGAGCCAGCTGAGATGTAAATACAGGTAAGTCTATACTGACTGAAGGAATTAGACCTGATAATTTATTTTTCTTTATCTCACTTTAATTTCCATTGAGTATGTTCTGAGTCTCATTTTTCCATTTCTATTTAGTGTTTTCATTGTGATAATGCTGAAGAACTCCTGCAATAAATCAGGGTACATTTTGAAAGATGCTCTAAAAACAGTGTAACAGCCCAGAGAAAGAGGGTGACTCAGGAGTTTTCCTGTGTTCTTGTGTGTCCCAGCAGTGCAATTTGCCCTAGAAAACCTATAATTTAATTCTATCAACAGCTAAAAATCAGTAGCTACCTATTTTTACCTGATGATTCACCCTTTGCAACACTTTTCCCCAGTTCATTTGTTGACCAGTCTCACTTGCAGGGAGCAGTGGGACCTTTCGTCATCTGACATCTAGTGGCAGTGCTGTGCAATAGGGATGGGGTCAAAAGGAAAGCCGAGGATGACACACCGTGGGAAAATTCTAGCCCTTCAGGACCTCATATCGTGGGATCATTTCATTTTCTGATAACCAACCTGCATTTTTAAATTTGCTGTCTTCTTAATGTAATGCTATGCATTTAGTGGTGCAGTAACAAGTGTGTGTTTCTCACTAAAACAGATGAAACATTTTGCACTTGAACTTGCATTGTGCCCGTTTATAATACAGTTTTCCTTTAATTCTAAGTACTGGGAATTTATGGAAAAAAATCTTAGAGACTTATTACAAAGTCCTTGCTGCGCTTATAGCAGATATAAAATATTTGAAATACAAAACAAAGGCAACATGGCAAAAATTAAAAATTCAAAGGTCCTTTTAAATAATCCAAACCATGACTACTCATTTCCAAAGCCAGAAAATCCTCAACCACGCGTGCATTCATGTAGTCTTTATCCATTTAGGCTCTCCTGAAAAGAGCTGGTACTTTGCTTTGTCAGGAACATCTCGCCACAGTCTCTGAGTCCCTTATGCTCATAGTTCTGTAGCCCACACTTCTGGTTACCTGAAAAACTGGGAATACCTGTATGTCCTTAAAATTTTCCTGTCATGCTGCTGCAGCCATCTTCACAAATTGATGCCTTCTCTTTTGGATACAATACATTTGAAAGAAATCCTTAACAGAAGAATTCAAGCAAATTTTTCTAATTGATATGTTAATATTTTGATTGACAAAAATTGAGCATTTTCCAATACAGATTTTACAATTTTTAATGTATGAAATTATGATTAAAAATGATCTAGATGCATATATGATAATTAGAAAAGTCTGGCAATGCAAACTGAATTATTAATTTATTAGTATGAAGACAGTATGGTGTATTTATGCTGAAATCTTAGATCTTACGCTAAATGAGGTTTGATTCAGAATGAAAGGAAACAATAATTTTGGTATTTTCTGTGTTATCAAACATTCAGGTTTTGATGATCTTAGGTTATTTGCATCAGCTTTCTCCAAGGCTAATAGAAATATGGCAAAGAAACCTGAACAACAACTTTACTGCAGTATGTAAAGTATATATTATTTTGTAGATGGTTAGTGCTCCGCTTTTCTATTTTGAATTAACAGATTGTGTTGTAACATCAGGTATGACTTGTACAGGCCCTTGTCTAGCATTAGCACCAGAAAAAGCCTATTATTTCCACTATTTTTCTCAAAAGAGAGAGGTAAAATCACTACTGCGCATGGAGATAAACTTACTAAGTGTACGTGGTAATGAAATCCTTGTCAGACTGCACACACTGCTGTTAATTCCAGCTGCTAGCCAAGGAGTGTGGCACCATTGCTGGAGGAAGACAATTGTATTTAGAGAAAGATAAAGGATGGGAACCCCTCTGTCTTGCAAACCACTGGCTCATACCTGTGCCATGTTACAGAGTGTTCACACCTTGTTTTCCTCAGTGTGCAAAAAAAAAGTCCCAGCAGCCCTGTATTTCTTTTACAGTGTCAGCCCAGCCTCGGTGATCAAAAACAGGTGCAGCGAGCAGGTTTTTAGCAAGTCCATGTCTCACTGACAATGGTTCCTGGTCCCGTGCTGAAGGAAGAAAAGGGTCTCAGAAGTTTCCTTCAGGAGATAACCGTATGCCTTTTTTTGCTAGGTGTTGCAGAAAAACTTTGCCTGAGATCTATATCTACCTTTTCCTTAAGTCTCTGCTGTCAGCCACACACAGGGCAAGTACTCAGTAGCTGACTTGGACTGACTTCTGGTGCTAAAACACTCGCCTTCGGCCGCGTGGTTTGAACGTGTGCAAAGGACCATTCATTGCTCTGAGCTCAGAATGCTCCACTAGGCATTTGGACAGCTCTTACCAGGATTCTGGTTTTTGGCCGCAAAGTGCTCCACAAACTTAAAACATGCAAGGCAAGTGAATATAATGAAGAAGTTGGCTTCAAAATCACCCTCATGTTAAAGTCCCTAGTTCCTTTGTCCTTTCCCCAGATAGCTGCTCTAAGAGATAAGATCTTTATTCCTGACTGTTGGCAGTATGTTCTCTAAGCTCAGAATCATTTTTTATCCACAAGTATTTCATTTCACCCTCACTTTAAGCCTTTAAGAATGGCATAATAATGGTCAAATTCACCCCAAATTGCAGAGACTTTAACTGATGGTTAAGCATCTTTAAAGGCTCAGATGCAGTTAGGAGGACACCAGACACAGAGATATAGGTGGAAATCATATACTTACATACCTAGAACTTGGCCTTCACAGTGTAACCAAATTCTTACAGAAATGCTATGTCTGCAAAAATATCTCACAGTATATTCAGGAATGAAAGGAAGACCTTTGTATCTCCCTTTGTACAATTTGCCTTTTGTGTAGACCTTTGCCTTTTGATAGTCCTGATTCCCAAAATTATGGCCTCCAACAATCTGTACCTAAAAATAATCTTTGCAAAACCAGAGGCAGAAGCAGAAAGATTTGCAAGGTGGGGGTGAAGCCCTGGGAAGGAGAGTCAAGGGGACTGCAAGGGGAAGGAACATGATGGGGTCCATTCTCATTTACACACAGATCACTTTGAACGTACTGGTGTGAATGTGCATTTCTTCAGCCAAGTGTTTGGGGAGTGGCCATGCTTTGTGTGAACTTTGCTGGGGCAGTGAATTTCTATGGTCTTAATGAGCACAGATGTCCCATTAGGGTTATGACTGCACAAAAGATTTCAAAAGTAGTATTACTCAAATACATGTTGGAATTTTGGCATGAGCTTGAAGGCTTTGCTGAATCAGCGCCTTCTTCTCTAATTAAATCCTGTCCTCTGGCTCACAATGTGCACAGACTGCACTGTTTTCCTGGAAATGAGGAAAGAGTTTATCACATTTAGAAATCAAAAAGTCATCTTTACTAATAGTTATTCTCCTTCCATATTCTGTACATCTCTATAAACAAACAGCTGTTGACTTGCAGAATTTTGCTCCAGAACACATCTGTGCCTGTTTGATCTCCTCCTGAGATCAGTGTAAACTTTCTTTACTTCCTTACACTGTGTGTATTTATTTAACACTGAAAGCCTGGTCTGTTCACAGTAATCCTCTTTACAGTAGTATGAAGTGATAAATGCACTATTTGGCTGCTTGAAAATTATAACCAAACTAGAAATTGCATCATGATTTAAAGAGTTAATGTATTTATTGTGTAAATCATCCCCTCTATAGATTTTGGTGAAAATGAAAAGTGGTAGTTATAAAAATAATGGTGATAGCCTGAAACATAGCTAAAGGTAAATATATGCATATATATTTGTATTATATGCATACACATACATTTGAAAAATGCTTTTCATTATTTTTGTCAACTATATATTTTTCATCTTAATTACCAAGTTGTTCTGTTTAATAATGACATTTTCCATATGTCTGTAAGTATTTATTTTCTGAAAAAAACTGCATTTCTAAGTATCAATTTTTCATCCTAACCACTATAACTCTTTCAGTCTAGGGCAAAACAGCTTTTACCTGTGCCTATAATAGTTGCTGATAATTTAGGGGACTCAGTCCTTCAGAACATAGTTTCTAGTACCCTCTTGGTGCTTTTCTTTATGTTTTCCTTCTGGTGACTTTGAACAACCACCAACATGGCAATCACACAGCTCAGCTGATTCAATTTAAATTACCCTATTAATAGATTTAACAAAGCATTTTTTGTTTTTAAATCTGAGTGCTTCTCCTCGCATACTTTTCTCTCTATAAAATACCTTTCTGCAAACTTTTATTTAGGAAATCCTGCGCCGAGTAACCGCACGACTGAAATGCAACGTCTGAGGAGCGGAGCTGCCGGGAGCCGGCCTGGCGCGGGTGGTGGGGCGGCTGTGAGCGCGGGGTGCCAGCTGTGGCTGCGGAGTGCCAGATGTGAGCGCGGGGTGCCAGCTGTGGCTGCGGAGTGCCAGATGTGAGCGCGGGGTGCCAGCTGTGGCTGCCGAGTGCCAGATGTGAGCGCGCGGTGCCAGCTGTGACTGCGGAGTGCCAGATGTGAGCGCGGGGTGCCAGCTGTGACTGCGGAGTGCCAGATGTGAGCGCGCGGTGCCAGCTGTCAGCGCTAGGTGGCAGCGGTGACCGGGCGGTGGCAGCTGGGAGCCCTGGGTGACAGCGGTGACCTTGGGGCAGCGGCGCTGAACGCCCACCCCAGAGCAGGGGACCCCGAGGCAGGGGCAGCGGGCAGTGCTGGCATGTCCCCGAGCGCTGTGTCCATGGGAATTGCCAGGCTGGGCTCGGCAAGGTGAAGTTCTTAACTCCAGTCTGTTGCAGGAAGCAGCGTTTTCTTTGGGATCCTGTATTAACCTCCCGTACCAAAAGCTCCAAAAGTAATCACCACCTTCATCAGCCCAAGGTCAAAGAGACAGCCCACAGCCACAATATCCAGAGGCTGAGTTACCCACCCCAGACCCAGATTTAGTCTTTAGGAGCCTATGTTGGATTTTTATCCGATAGTTTGGAGCCTTGTGCTGCTCATTAATGTGAAGGTTGAATGGCCCTTGGTTCAACCAGCAGCATTTTTTCCTGTCATACAGAGAACATATTCTACACCTTCCCTGCTCCTTTGGCTCCTGCAGGCTTGCAGAGCCCCACAGAACCTGAGCAGACACACATGCACCCATATGGGGACGAGGTACTTTAAGGAGCACACAAACACACACATGGATCTATGTCCACTAACTTACCAAAACGTAGCAAGATACAGTGCTTACAGACCTTTTTTTTTTTTTTTTTTTCTGGCTGCCTCAGGAAAAATCCAACAGATATCACTTATCCCAAGCTGATTTAATCAATGAATGCAGTCAGACCATGAAAAAGTCTGATTTATAGCCAGAACCACAGAATCCACACCTCAAACCTCTAGATCCTGTCTGCAAAGTACACGTGCAAAGTACACGCAGTAGGATCACTGAAATGGCTGTCACTAGAAAGGTTCATCCTGCAAGGCTCTCTGGGTGTGTAGACCTCAGAAAAATGCTCTCCCTTCTTTTGGCCAAGCCCTGCATCTGCACTGTGCCACTCATTTGCCGTTCTTGTTGATGTCCTGTTTCAGCACCTGCAATATCTGTACTGGGTTTCAGTTCTCTGCTTTGGGCATGGCTCTGGCATGTCTGATGGACCAGTGTTCAAAAAGGTTCCCACTTCATAAGCTGTTCAAAGAGCATGTTGGCTATCAGCACTTAAACACAGCCTTGCACCTTCATTTCCTGTTATGGGGATTTGGGCAATTTGCAGCAAGGGACATGTTTGAAGTTATGAGTGAGTGCAGGGAAGAATGTACAGCCAGGTAATACCAAGTCTTTTCTTTATATGTTAGCTTCCATGCTTGTCTTTCTTCTTCCTTTAAGGTACTTAACCCTAAAAAATTCAGTATCAGTTTTTTCAGGGCTTTTGGTGTATTTATCTGTCACCTGAGAGCACAGGGGAAAATTGCTCACTTGAAAGGGTAAGATGTGGCTTTCCAGCTCTGCTCTAGCAAGTATTTGATCATACATAGCTCCTGCCCCACTCTGTTAGCTGAAACACTCCCATGTCAGTGTCAGGAGATTGAGTTCCTGTAGGCAAAGAAGTGACCAGGACTTTTCAGGACAATCTGCCAGGAATGCTGTAGTCTGTGTGCCTCAGTAACACATTACATTAGGATGTATAATTTTCTCATTTCAGTTAAGTCTCATCATCTTAGGATCTTATTCATTTGAAAAACAGCTGTTGAGAACCATTAATTGGATGAGAAGCAAATGACCATTTTTCATGGTGACATGAAACCACTGGAAAGACGAGTGCAGATTAGTTGTCTTCCCTGGTTTTATATGCAATTTGTGCCTTTCCTTGTCTGCCCTCTCAGACTCCTCTTGTCAACTCTGGGGGGAATACAATATTATAAAACTGAATGGAAATCTGCAGTGGAAAGCAAGAAGAATGTTTAGTAAAAACACTGAGAAAATTATTTCAGTTGACCACATAAGGTCCTGTTTTCTGTGTGTCTGTGCATCAATCTGGTCCCACAGCAACTGGAGGTACTGGGTGATTTTTTTCAAGCCAAACTGAAATTTCATAGTTCTTACTGGTTTTGTGGAAAATAACATGTGGCTGAAGGAGAAAAACCCCTGTTAATGGGATAACAGATAATTAATCCCTGGGTCAGGCTGTGGGGCTATGGCTGGTCACCCCATAGGTAACTACACAGCATTACCCAGCTAGATACCTAAATATAGTATGGGGCAATGCATTATGAGGAGCTATAGGAGGCATAAGAGAGGGGCCAAGGTATTGGGAACTCTTTGTGGCTGTGGGAGGATATGGTAAGCTGCAAGACATAATCGCGTGTTGTCCAGAGATGAAAGGAAAGGACCACCAGTAAGCACTCTTCTCTTCTATTCTGACACTCCTATTCTGGTTCCTACTCCTCCAATGAAATGACAGAGAGGGAAAACTGAGTGACCAAGCTGTTACCACTAATTAGAAGTCAAGTCTTTCTGTGTTGGGAATGACTTTTTAGGCCTTCTTTGCTAATAACGGAAAAGCAATACTGATTGCTTTATTTGTTTTCACAGCTGACCTGTGAACGTGAACCCCTCACTGGTTTAACAGAACGCCAGACCTGCTGGTCAGAAAGCTTCATTAACTACATTCCACTGTTAAAGATTAATTTGCCTTAAAACCAGGGATTTTTATAAATTAGGAAATAATGTTTTGTCTAGGAAAAGAAGGAGCACAGGGTAACTATGATGCTTGTTTATACATCTGAAGACAGTGGAACTTGCCTATGCATTGCAAAGAACTGAATAATTTCATCTATGACTCAATGATTAAACATTACTTGAAGTTAAAATTACAATTATATTGCACACCAGGCAGACTTTGTGTTAAAGAGTAATCTTGCCTCTGAGTATAAACACCTGGGTGTAACTTGGCAGCTTTTGTGACCGTGCTGTTAAACTGTGCTTTCTACTACACAGCCATCAGTTTAATTGAATACTGGAGAAGATTTTTTTCCTCTGGGATATCACAATCACTCCACAGTGGCAATGCAAGCAGGTGCCTTCAGACAACTTTATCACTGGCTTGTAGTGATAAAAAAAGCTGGTGTTTTAACTTGTCAAAAAACCAAACATCATAGAGGAGAAATGTAGGATGTCCTATTCTGAATAAAAACTGAGAGATACAGATCAAAGATACTATTAATTCCACCCAGACTTATTTGTCTGAAAGGCAGCTACTCTAAGCTATTTGGGTAACCTTCTGCAAAGAGATGTTTTCTCTGGAGGCTGAAGACACTGGTTTACCCCAGTATAGTGTTTGAGCGAGATTGAGATGAGATGAGATGAGATGAGATGAGATGAGATGAGATGAGATGAGATGAGATGAGATGAGATGAGAGGAGAGGAATAAAGTTATGGAAAATTACTTCTTCATCTTTCAGTGCAGGGTTCTTCCCTAACTCATATATCTAGACAGAAAGCTGAAGCAGTTACATGAATCTCCCTCAATGTCTACCATACCACCCCACTTTAGGCTTACATTTTCTTAGGGATCTAAATGATGATGGTGTTCATCATGATCAGGTTTGTAGATTAGTGAAACATCACATTCGATCCTTTACTTTTATTTCCTGGTAGGAACAAAGCCAGTGGGTTTCTCACATCAATAGCAGCAGCACGGTGATGCTGCTGCTGGTTACAGCAAGTCAGGTGGGCAAGCTTCATGCTGGGGTCATTGCATTGTTATAAAAATACACAGCAAAAATAAACATTTCACTAAAGCATGCAGGAGGTGTGTAAAACAGACAGATAATGTGAGAACTGGGGAGCAGCAGGACAAACCAGTACTGAGACCAGGCTCTCAGATATCCCCAGCCATGCAGGTAGCATGGCCAACAATTTCACAGTGTGTATGTTCTGGGACTGTTTCCAGAACTACATGTAAAAGAAATACCTGGAGAGGATATGACTGTGACTCTATAGATTTTTTCTGATTTTGTGAGGAGTTTGCATGGCAACAGGCAATAAACGTCAGATGTATGTAAAGCACATAGTTTGTATCAGCAGAGCAAAGGTGCTCCATGGCTTGGTAGCTGAATCTATTCTTGAACAGGGCAGGGCTAATGTGTGAAGGATGTAATTAATAGCTTCAGACAAAGTGGACACTGATGAAATGTTAATTGTTTTGCTGTAAAGACTGATCAGGGTGATTGTCAGGTGAGATAATTTATTTAGACATTGGGACTTCATGGTGAATTTGGTATCAAAGTACTGTTGTGATGTGAAACGGACAAAGCTGCAACAGACAAAGAAGAGCAGGAAAAGATGCAGGAAAATGTATCTTCTGCAGAATGCAGAAAAGCAAGTGACTAATGAAAGCTTGTATCTTGCCGATGGAGAGAAAAGAAGCTTGCTCTTTGGAGAGAAACGGGACAAAGTACAAACACTGTATGCTGGAGGGATAATAGAATATTAACCTGCAGCCTTTCACACCTCAGAAATGTAGAATGCCTTTTACAGATGAAACAGAAAATAGGTGCTATCAACCTAAAACTCTTTATTGGCATAATATTAAAAAAAAAATCCCCAAACCATATGGAGAATAAAGTAATAAATTATTTTGAACAATTTCCACTTATGAGAAAAATGCAATTTTTTCTAGTCTTTGAAAATAAAATTTGAGCTGACATCTTCATTTATTAAAATACATGAAAAGCATTTATAAAAACTAGTCCTGTTGCCTATTCTGTAGAGCAGTGAGCATACAAACAATTTCTGAGATCTCTGGAATGGTATTTATTGTCTTTTGTTGAATGTAGAAAGTGTAATGATGCTAACAGTTAATCCAGCTGTTACTCTTCATTTCTCTGATAACTTTTTTAGCAATAGGGTCAAACTCCCACTGTTTTGATCCATGGAAGAAGTAGAACAATCCTGGAAATGAAAAAGTGAAGAATTATGTTATGGATACAATAAATATCTTCATTCTGACAAATCCCCTTCGTGCATAAAGGAGAGCATCTCTTAATTTCTGTCTTTTGCAGGATGCAGCAATAATGATCATCATAATTTCAGAATTTAAGATCTTTAGAACTAAACTGATTTTACTTAGAAGCTCATTTAATTTACCTTTCTGTTGAAAAACAGCATCAACCCTCTGACTAATTCCTGGAAATTCATCGACTGTCAGTCTTGGATAACCCTTCTCCATGGACTGGCTGTTTTCATCAAACCTAAATCATATGAAGGGAGACATGCAATTTCCGAGAGTTTAGACTTCAATTCTGCATAGAATTAAGCAGCTTTTAAAAGGAGCCCATCATCTGCAATTTAGTTGGTTTCAATGGTGTTGCAAGAGAAATTTGTGTTATTTACTTGCACACATGGCTGAGGATGCTGGCCATTGTGCTTTCCATGAGGTTGTTTCTTGTTTGCTGATAAAGGTAGGCACCTCCAAAGAAGCATCCTAAGTGAGAAAAACTGAAGGAAGACTCACACTTTTGATTCCAGGGATGGGAACACTGGACAGATTAATTCCTGCTATAGCATATATTTATAGCATGAATTTTGACTCCTCTCAGACTTTTATAAGATATTGTACATAGTCCTCTACTAGCTGACAGATTTAGATGGAGCCAAGGAAGCTGGCTTATTTCTAATACATCAAGTTCTTCCTAACTGAGCCATGACAATTTTTATGAGATAGGGCTAAATTAAGGGAGTTGAAAGGAGAACCTAAAATGAAAAACAAAAAAAAAAAACCAAAAAACCCCAAAACAAACCAAGCAAACAAAGCC
Source organism: Taeniopygia guttata (assembly GCF_048771995.1). Taxonomy (NCBI): domain Eukaryota; kingdom Metazoa; phylum Chordata; class Aves; order Passeriformes; family Estrildidae; genus Taeniopygia; species Taeniopygia guttata. The sequence continues at coordinate 40,943,194 of NC_133024.1, forward strand.
TTTATTTCACTTCTCCTTGGATACAAGAAATATTTTTCACAGGCATATGAGGCTGAGAGAATGATTTACTAGGTAAGAAATGTCTGTTGTGGTTTACTTGCATGCTATTGTCTTGTGACCAAGGCAGTAAAATAAGAATGCAAGATATTGTAAATACTCTACCCAAATTAATCAAAACCAAAAAACAGGAAACCACAGGAATCTTAAAATCCAGATGACACTGTATGTATCACTGAGGAACCCCACAGTTAGTCACAATAAAGTCTGTGTGAACTATATTTTCCCTGGCTGCCTGAGGAAGACCTTTGCAGCCACTGTCCTTGCACACAGAAGGAATCTTTCAGCTTCCCAAAGCTGACTTCTTTCTTCCCCTGACTGCTCTTTGGGTATCAAGACTCACTCAGGCCAGTTTGGGAATAGGATTTAGAGGGAACCTACAGTTACTTAAAAGGTCTACCTTCTATTTTACCACATGTTTATCTTTAATTTTTATTCAGATTTTATTGGAGTTATTAATAGGAAAACATTTGTCAAGTCTTCTTACCTCCAGTACTTGTCACCTATGAAAAAGTCTGTCTTCCCTGTATTTTTATTACAAGCAGCTGCATCAACTTTCTTGACACCTTTAGGGAAGCCCAGTGTGTTGATATTCTTTGGATAACCAAGCAACACCTGATATCCACTGATAACCCAAAATTTGTTGCCTGTTAAGACAAATTAAAATATTCGGTTTTACCAGTCATTTTCAGATAGTAAATTATAAAATGTAGCTTGTAGGAAAACTAGATGAAATATTCTGAGGTTTTATTTTGCTTATTTGAAAAATGTATTTTATGCACACATACCTTCTGCTCACATAATTAAGAAAAAAAAAGAGAAAATCTCATCACCTTTGAAAAGTAGGATCTGATCTTTCGTGTTCTCATATGCAGCTTCAATGCCAGGAGGCAGATTTGGCCAGAAGGCAGAAATTAATTCACGTTCAGCTTCTGAGTTATCAGGATATACCCTCCATAAGTGCCTGATTTAAATATGAAACAGATTTGTAGTACATAACAAACCACAGAAACTTCTGTATGTGCAAAAGAATGTGAGCAACATTGTGACTTACAAGCTCTTTCTTGTCAGTGGAGCTACCTGGCTTGATGTGTCAGAAAGGAAATAACTCCCTGCACTGGGAAGTGTTTGGTTTTTTCATTCTATCGTCATTCTGGCATTTCATTGATACTGATTGATAAATGATCAGTTATAAGCAGCTGAATATTTCACATTGGTCCTGTACTGTATAGTAAGAGGGTTATAGAAGGTCAGGTAGGACTTACTATAACCTTTTCAGCAGATAAATTCTCCAGATGATTTTGGGCTTGCAGAGAGTATTGGAGGAGAGATTGGCTCAAGTGTATTGTCAAACATGCTTATTTCTTAGTTTGTTAGTTACTTAGATTAGTAAAATTAATGGAACACTTAATTAAATGTGCAAGGCCAGGTTGGATGGGGATCTGAGCAACCTGGACTAGTGGGAAGTGTCCCTGCTTGGAACTAGATGATCTTTGAGGTACCTTCCAAACTAAACCTTTATGTGATTGTCGGGAAAATTTTGAATCATTAAATCAAGTCACTACTCAATATAATAATTTATACATTTGGGAATAAGGTCTCATTGGGATTGAGGTGTTTTCGGGAAAAAAAGGAAGCATGTTTTTTCAGGGGATCCTGTAAAAATATTAATACAATTAATATCTGCTAAAACTTTTATTTCCATGAATTGAAATCCATTGGTCTCATTGCAAATGCTGTAGACATGTGAACCACAAAGGTATTCAGTCTTTGTATAAATCAAGAAAAATTAAACCCCATGCAGAAAAATATGATATCAATATTTACCTGCCCTTTAGAAAAATGACTTCTTGTCGGAGTGTAGTTATAGCATCGAAAGATATCTGGGAGCCACAGATTTTAGGTGAGGTAGGGGTGGCTGGCCTTTTATCTGAGGCATTTGTTGGGGGTCCTGAGGGAGAAATTTTGGAAAGAATACACCAGGTTGTAGAAATATTAAGGTTTCCACACCCTGCTCTTTTTTAAATATAATGCTAATATGGTTAAATTTATGATGAAACTTTGTGAAAGAGATTATTTCTTCCCTGCTTACCTTTTTTTTTCCAAAGCCATGGATTTTACTCACCATAAATGGACTGAATGCCACTTATATCATCTGGAGAGAGGGGAAATTCACTGGGGCTGATGTAGGCATAATTGGGGAACATGAGAGAACTCTGATCATTAGAATGGGAGAGACCCATGGCATGGCCAAACTCATGAGCAGCAACAAGGAACAAGTTGAACCCTTATGAAAAGGATAGAGAGAAGAGATCAGTCAAATTTTAGTCAGTAAATGGCTGATACAATCACAGCATCAGGCTATTGCTCAGTAGCAGTTTCCATACAATATATTGATGTTCACTGGGGAATGCATCTAGGTGACCATATTTTTCTGTATGACAAGACTGTGGTCTTCCCCCACAAAAACGGAGAGACTTTTGACCCTCTTTTTTTCTGTTAGCTACTGAAAGTGTGTGTGTGTGTCATGAGCAGATATCTGGGGATGAGTGTGGGTGCAGCTCTTTGGAATGTCCTGGCAGGGTTTCCTGGCTGAGGTAGGACAGATTAGATAGTGAGTCAGATCAAACTAACAGCTCTCCAGGGCAAGGCAGGAGGACACACTTTGTGCTCACCGCAGGTATCAAAGTGTCACTCTGTGTGTCACTCTCCCTCCTACAAACCTGAGAAATAAAGGTGAGATCATGAATAGACAAGGAAAAATAAAATGTTAGCAGAATGCTTTATCTTTCTGCCATTGAGACTCTAAAGCATATGGTTTCTTTAGAGATTTATCAAACAAAATAAATTTTTAAATATTATGCTTCTGCATGCTTATTCCTAATGAAATATGTTAACACAATAAAGAAATAAAAATGGAATTTCCTTTAACACGCGTCCCTCCAAGTAACACGCCTTTCTGAAGATGATCATCTGCCCTGTGGACCAGGATCCAGAAATATCAGCAGATTTAATGAAGATCACAAGTCTGTGGCAGAGGAGAGGACTGGTCATTGATTGCCCAAGAAAGGCTGGCTGTAGCCAAGCCATTCCTTTCTCAAAAACCCAAACAAAATAAAGCCTCATTTTTTCCACACATATTTCCAGTCAGTCCTCCCCTCTCACGAGTCTTCTGAGCGCTCCAAGTTCTGCAATGTCTGGCTGCTGGAGCTGTGCTGCTGAGGAACAGCAGAAAAACTGTGGTTGACCCATTCGGTCCCAGTATGGGGAAAATATTACATTTAAGCATGTGATATGTCCAGCACTCATCCCTCTCTTTTTTTTTTTCCATCACAATAAACCCACAGTCTCCTCCTTGTGCAGCTGTTTTACAGCACTTTTCTTTTCATTAGCCCCTTGCTCTTCCTGACCTCAGTCCTCTTGTTGCAGATTTCCATCACAAAAAGTGGATGAGAAAAGGCTCTGAAGTAGCAGAGGGTGATGTGCCTGTGTGCTGACAGACCTGTCAGAGGCAGTACATGCTGTACAGCCAGCATGGAGGCTGAGCAGAGCAGACATTCCCTGACAGATGGAGGCTGGGCACTCACTGCTCCCCTCTCTGCTTCCTGCTGTTGAACCTACACTGGAATTTTTAGTGAAGACTCTTCATTATCCCTGGTGGCTGTGTTGATTGTTAGGTGGTGGGGGTGTCCTCTGAGGGCTGCTGCAAAGCACAGGCCATGGTAGTGCCAGGCCTGGTGTGCACCAGGAGGGGAAAAGAGAAAGCTTTTATCAAGGGTTGGGAAACTCTGGGCCACCACCAGCCCCCAGGTAAGAGTGGCTGTGTCTGTGGCATTCCTACCTGAAAAGGATTGGTATTTTGGTATCCTGTTGGTATTTTTATTGGCCTAATTAAGGACTAGAGTAGATCAAAGTGAGTTTATGTCTATGTTGTTGTAAGTATCCCTGTTGGAGGACAGCCTTCAGTCTCCTCAAACTGCTCTTATAGTTAATGCAGTGTTTCATCTCAGTCTCTTCCTTCATTTAAATAAAATCAGAATGAAATTTATTCATCTGTATAACACCTTAGAAACCTTTTTTGAACCTACCAGCTGAGCCTGTGGTCCAGTCTTCGTCCTCATCAAAGTGCACATCACCCCCTAAACCAGTGCCAGGTGGAAAGGCATGAGCAAGAACGCCAAGGGGGCCATCAAAATAGCGAGGGCAATGTCCATGAACTAAATAATATGAAGTTGAAACAACACTGAGCTTTGGTTATGACTATTGAAAAATCTATTAATTAATTTTATCACTGTGTGCAGTATTCATTTTACCTTTGGTCCCAAAAGCAATCATTATATCTGCTATTCCCTTATGAATTCGAGTGAAAATCAGCGGGGTGACAGCACTCCACACTTTAAATGCCTTCTCAACTGCTTTATCCACATCCTCCTTGCTCATATCTGGTGTGTAGTTTACAATTCTATAGTTATAAGAATTCAAGCATAATATTCAGTATTTGCAGAAAAGAGAAAATTCCTAATATGGTTAAGAAAATGAACAGAAAATATAAGAAACAATGTAATCTGTAAACAAATAGATTCATCTTGGTCTGAGTGAGTTTTATATGTGAAAACTGAGTGTGTTTGAATATGTGATAAGTGTCCAATATGTCTTTTTCATAAGAATAGTTAGCATGCATAGCTAACAGCTGTGGAGAAACAAACAGTTTTGTATTCTCAACAGGAAACAATTGCTATAGAAGTTATATTTAAATATAACAAATTTGGATATGCACAAACCTTAAAGTTAAACTCAAAAATACTACCTGTATGTCAGTTTGGTTTTTTTCCATCCGGGCAGGGTGAAGCCATAGAGACCCACATCTGGAACTCCACACCTGGGTTTCTTCATAATTTCCAATGTCTCATTATCCAGTTTTTCAGTCACTTTCAAACCAAAAAATTGTTGCATTTTCTGAAGTTTTTTAGCTGTGGATTCAGCATTTATTTTCCATCCAAGTTGATTTGGATCTGGCTCAATATCATAGAATTTATTCAAATAGTTCTAGTGAAAAAGAAAAAGTGACACATTTCACATTTTGATCTGTTTCTTGAACAAATAAATACCTTAGGACTCATGTTTGTGTAGGTTGCTGGCAAAACTTTCTTCCTGTGATTTTGGAGCACAACAGATGTTTCCCTGAGGATCATAGCTGAACAGAAACAGACAACATTGTCCTGACTCTTATTAACCTGACATTGTCAGTTTGTACAGATTTATCCTACTTTAGTAAAGTTTGGTCAACAGAGTTCCATGCAATAGTATTGTCTCAGAAAGGCAGCAATTTGCTGTGCTACTGGAACACATAGAATAGGTCTAAAAATAGAGGGCTCAATAGATCCCAGATATGGACAATGCAGTTACCTGTACAAGCTTTGCACCTTCTTCATTGTGTTTCTCTGGGTGGATGGGAAGAGCACCAGAAACAGCTGTGCATGTTACAAGCCAAAGTGAAAGAGCCTTCATTTTCACTCTCATCCCTGTCCTGGCAGGAGAGCTCTCTGCTTTCTCCTCCATGTGCCTCCTTTCTCACATCCCAGTCCGTATGGTTATGGGGTGCTTTGGAGAGTCAGCTGTAGACTGACTCAGAGCTCATCATGCTCTGATTCTCTCCACACAAGTTATAACACTGTGCAGACTAACACAATAAAACTTAATTGAACCCATCCGACTTCACAGTCATCTGAAGTCAGTGGGGATTTGAATCTGTCTTAGCAGCTTGCTACCCTTTCAAAACTGGCACTCAATTTCAGTTATTTTACACTGACTTTGACAAACCTGAGCAATTTCTTGCCAAATGCAAAACCTTGCAAGTTGTCCCAGCACACCTGTGTGAACTGGAACCACCAAATATAGAGGTACTCTACATTCTCCACCTAGAAAATGGGAATTGTGCATGAGGTATGAATCCCATAAAAAAGAAAACAAAATAGACTTTGGGAGAAATGACTGTAAGCAGATTGTTTTTTTTTTTCAAATTGATTTATGATGAACATGCTAATTCCTTACTCATCTCTTTCTGGCAATTTTTTAAAGCAGTGCATTTCTTTTAAATTATTCTGGTGGAATCCAAGATATGCATAAATGAGATTGATTTTACCTTATAAATTGAGCCTAAAGAATGTGAATATTCTTATATCTTCTGCACCTATCTATCTATCTATCTATCTATCTATCTATCTATCTATCTATCTGCCATTTCACCACTAAAAGTTTTTTCAGTTTGACCACATTAGCCACAGGGCATATGATTATTTCCTGTCTTAAGTAATTCAGAATAAGAGAAGTTTCAAGAGTCACGCAGGCTGTGACAAATTATGGGATTTCACCCTGTTTCAGCCAAGCACCTTCCTCTTCCACTGGCAGCAAATGGAGATGAAGGTATTTGGCACCTCAAAGGAGCTCTCACAGCATGTACTCAAATTTTACAAAACTGTTGGAAAAAACGCCTTCACATTGGACTATGGCTTTTTCAGGAAATTTGTGCTTCTGTTTTTTGGCTTTTTTGCTGTCCCTTCCAGCCAATTTTTCTCCAGCTGGAGGAATCAATGGTGAATTTTTTCATCCTGATATCTTCGTTGTTAAACTTGTTGTTAAAGGCATTTCTCAGCTACTTAAAAAAAGCCCCAACAAGCCCTTCTCTTGATTATTATCATTGCATTGTATGGGTCCCATTCAGTTCTACATGTATTTTACCATACTGGTTAGATTTTTGTTGATACAATGAACATTTAGACAGCTACCTAGCAGACACCCATGTTGTGAACAATTAGGAATGTTGAGACCCTGCTGTTATAGTGTTATGGTCATGACCATGCTGCAGCACTATTTCTGGCTCCTGGGATGCTCTGTGTAAAATCATCAGTACTACTGACGTGATAGGCAGTCAACTTTCTAGGTAAAAACAGGGGCCACATTGCTGCTGCCCTCTTCACATTGCTGAGGAGAAAAGAAGTCATGGGGTAGTTCAACAACCACCAACCCTAATAAATGTCAAAGATAAGCATTCAGAAACCATAACCAGAAGCTGCTTGTACAGCTTCTTCTTTTTCCAGACCCCAAGGCCAGCTACAGACATGCTTGTGAAACATTCCTTGTGAACATTTTCCGGTCTCCCTCCCTTGGGCAGTGGGAACTGGCTGCTGTGTCATGTAGATGGCCGTGTTGCGAAACCCTGGTAGTGTTTTCTGTGATGTAGATCTCCATCTTTTGTCACTCAAATGTCTTCTGAGCAAACAATAATATTAGCTGAAATTAAAAATGTAGTTTAAATTAGAGGTTTCAACATCTCTACATTGAATGAAGACATTGTCGAGGTCAGATGACTTGATTTTAGGTTGGTTGAATCACTCTCCAGAGATAAGAATTTATCTGTTTTCTGTAGAAGAAAGCTTAATTAATAAATGCATAAAGTTCGATGCAGCTGATCTTAACCTAGCTGCTCTTATTGTCTCTATCTTTCAATGCAACATGGCAGACTGCTGTGGGGATCTGATAGCCACAGTGGGAAGCAAGAAAAACACTTCTCCCAGTTAATATCAAATCTCCTCATAGTTCTTGATTTTTCTATCAAATTAAACTAATATCAGCTGAAATATGTTTTTCAAAAATGTATTCTAGTGCCATAGGAAAATATGTTTTGTACAAAAGCCCTGAACAGTGCTTGTCTTTTGTGACATATGCATGAACACAGACTGTAGCACCATGGTCATTCCCCTCTAGCTTTAAAACCTTTGAGACAAACAAATATATCCATTTAAAAACATAAGACAGATCTCTAAAAAGAAAGCCACACTGGTGGCTGTGATCCAGAACTAGAGGGGACCTGTGGCTTCTAGACCCGTAGTTGGAAGCCAATTGGAAACCTTTAGGGACCTTAATGGCACTAGAGAACTGCTCAGGCAGAAGAGTTGCACCACTACTCTTCAGGCTCAGTCCTTCCACAGAGCCAATAAAATTAAATTTTTGCTCAGCCTGAGTATGCCTCGTATGCCTTTGACTCCTCATGGACTTTTAGCAGACTTCAGTGTGTGAGGGCAGGACTCAACCATGCCAACACAGGTCCCTAGGGACAGTGTGACCTCTGTGGGCCTTTGGGAAGTGATGGGACCCCAGGAGTCCTGTTTCATACCTGCATGGGTTACTAGGAGACCTTACAGAGCCACTAATGCACTAAACACATTTAGGGAATTTAATTCCTGGCCGGGCAAATCTGTCATCTTGATGCAGTTAGGACCACGCTACAGGGACTACAATTACACACCACGCCCGTAGCAAGGCTCTGGGGAGAGGTACAGTATTTTAACATAGTACAGTAATTAGTAAAGAGAGGAAAACTTATTAAAAGGGAAGAAGAAAATTGCAGGCAATCTTATGGACAAAACACCCTAATTCCTAACTCCTGAAAGCTGTTTTGTGCCTGAAGGAAGACAAGAGGGCGCCAGATGTGCCCTCCTCTTCATGGTGTGGCTGGGATGGAGCAATCTCTGCGCTCCTGCAGGCAGAGGAAATGTGCTCTCACATAAGCACGGGACAGATTTCTCACAAAGGAATCACTTCATGCTGAGCTCTCGCCTTCCTGCTCATGGGAAATTCACAAGGTGAATTTCAAAACTGTGTCTGGCAACTAAAATTTGGACAGGATGCAAAAAGGCCGAGGCTAAAAATAGTCTGTGTATTAGTGTATTAGAAACTTCATCCCATTTTTAACTACATCGTCCATGGTCTGTAAATCACCCTTTATCTCTCTTTCCTCTAAAATATAACCACCTCCTTACCCCTCATCTGTCATGCAACATTTTCACTGCCCCATGAATGCTTACCAATATTTGCTTCTAGAGAGGGACTAGCATTCTGCTGTAAATCTGAGAAAATCTTTTGACATCACCTTGAGATCCTATGCTTTTGCTTCATATGTGCAGGGAACATATGCCCCCAGTTTTTATTTTTTAATATAAATTGTTCCAGTAAGAAATATTATCTTTACTTGTAAATCTTGTGTTATATTTGTAGACTATTTCTGCTGAAAAAGCAGAACACAACAAAATCAATTTAGATTTATATTCCTCTAAAACAATTTTTGGTTTAATTGTCATTCATATCAGAGAACTAGTACTTATAACACCTTGTGAAAACAGGATTCAATAAATTAACTTCTTAATTAAAGCTTTTGATTTGCTGCAATTTATTTTTTATTATTTTGTAATATTTTCTTAGGTTTTATGAAGTATATGATGAAATTAATTTTCAATTATACAATTTCTTATCTTTCAATAGTATTAAGTCTGATGTATACTGAATTTAATAAAAATAAGAACTACCAAGTCTGTTCTGTATTTATGAATGATAAAATTTAAAAGCCTTCTAATACAGACAGATAAGAAATGAAAAAAATGAAACAGATATGTTTTTATGAGACTATACATTATCTCCTCAAAATACAATAACTTTTATTCCCCTAAGCTTAAACCTTCTTCTGAAGTCTGTTGAATTATACAGATATAAAATATAATAATTTTTGTTCTATTCATATGGCTTCTAATGTTATCAGCTGAACTACAAAGACTGAAGAGAAAGTGAATAACTCTTCAAATGCCATTTTAATTGAGGACTTTTGCAGAAAATGTGGTTAAGCTGTAAATCAAGCTGTCTTTTTATGAATCTTTGAATCAGAGGTTTTATTGGCCAAGAATTTTAATCTTTTAAACAAACTGCTTGATTCTCTAACCCACTGGAATTAGGTGGGATTTAGTAACTACTGGAGTAGTAAGAGAGTAGAAAGAGCCTTGATTAAAGAAGTCTAATTGTTTATTATATGATGTGGCTACCTTTGAGAGCAAGTGACTTGTTTGTTATCTCAGTGGTCCTTTGTAATCTATATTTCTGCATTTCTGGACTTAGAACCAGTTCCTAAACCCAAAAACATGAGAATATTCCTACTCCCCTGCCCCACTGCTCCCTGCCTGCAGTTGTAAATATGTACACCTTGGAAAGTAGTCTAAGAGGGGAAGCAGGGAAAAACTGGAAGTAGATCTGTACACCGATGATAATGAGCCCCAACTAGTTAACATCAGATTTTCACTAGGGTTTTTGAAGAGTGGGGGGTTCAGAGACAAGTGTATACTCCTTTCTCTGTCATTGTGAAAAAACCTGACTTTTCCTGCCAGAATACATTTTTTAGTGTTCAAAAGCTAGACTTGGCTCTTGAGCATCAGGGCAAAAAAGACATCAAGAACAAAATTATATAAGAAACATAATTTATTAGGAAACCTGACTGTTACAGGAGAAATTGTGATAAATTATATAAATTTATTTGGCTTAAAATAAATAATTATTAAGACTATATTACTATAGAATTTGAACAGAAATCTGTTCTGACCTGAGAATGATGAAATGCTGAAAAATACAGCAGATAATGCATTCAGTGTGCATATGAAAAAGACATTGCAATTAACAATTAAACCAGCTGGTGCTCTTCATTTGTCGAACAATCCGTTTGGCACGAGGATCAAACTGGAACTGGGTTGTTCCATGGAAGAAGTACACATAGCCTAGAAGTAAAATTTTATCCAATTATTTCATAGTTGATGTTTTCCAGTGTTTTGGAAAAAAAATATCCATTATAGACAGTCCATGTATACTTGATATTTTTAATTTCCTTTTCAGTAAAGTTAATAGCAGCTTTTTGAAAAAATTATTCTATCTGTAAAAGCGGAAATATTCACATAAACACAGGTTAAAGGTAAGTTTCACTCACCATCTTTCTGGAAAGCAGCATCAACCCTGCCAATGTTTCCAAAGTCAGAGACTATTTTCCTGGGATACCCATGATCCATGGATTTTTTGTTTTCATCGTATCTTAGAAGAAGAAATGTCATTATAATTTATGAGGAACAGACATTATTGTGAAAGTCAAAAGCAAATTCTTACATGCAACTCTATTGTTACTAAGAAGTCTCATAGAGATTAACTTCAGTAGCTTTTGATTCTTCTTATTAAGTTTCTGTTAGAGATTTCTCAGAAATTTGGAAATCTTATCTGTAGTAAAGTTTGTCACAATGTTCTCAGCGACCCAGGAAACATAGGTTTTGTGAAATTTCAGAAATTTATATATGTTTTTCTGAAATTATGTATTATGGAGTATCAGAGCCCTAGACATAAAATGAATTTCCATTTCAAGGCACTGAATATCCAGTCAAACATAAAAACAAAACATAAAACTTCAGGGAAGACAGTAGCACAGTCTTGAACTATAGTTGAATTAGTGCCAGTAATGGACTTAAACAAAATTGCTCTCTGAAATTTGTCATGAGCTTCCATTAGAAACACAAGCAACTTTAAAATTGGAGAATACTTATAATTACTTCATAGAGGAATTAAATTACAGCACTTTGCACTGATGGTTCATTTTGTTTGAAAAGTGAATTAAAAGTGGATGCTATGACAGCATAGCACAAAAAAGCAGCACTGTTGTGGAGGAAAAATGAGTAATATAATAGAAATTGACTCTTTTTTATTGGGCAACATTTCATTCATGTGGAAGTATTTATAATACTGCTACAGGAATCTAATGTGTGGGGGAAAAGAATCCTGATGAAAGGGTGATGTTTTCTAGGAAATACCTAATTTTTTTTTAGACTCCAAAGAAACACATTTAAATTTCTGGAATATGCCTGTTTAAACACTGATCCACTCAAACTGTATAGTGATAGATCAGTCCCCAGGGAAATGAAAACTTGTCTTCTGGTAAATTAATATTAAGTCTTACCTCCAGTATCTGTCAGCTACAAAGAAGTATGTTTTCCCTGTGGCTTCATCATTGTAAGCTGCATTAACTCTTTTAACAGTCTTTGGGAACCCAAAGCGATAGATTGGTTTGGGATAGCCGGGTAGAACATCATATCCCCTGATGACCCAATATTTATCCTCTGAAAAATACAAGCAAGTTTCATTTGTTTTTGCTATTTATAAAATAATTTACCCGTGTTTTAGATGTCTGGAAGACAATGTATCTAGATGTCATATTATTATTTTCAGTTCACTACTTTAGAAAATGTTTCTAATTCGTACACTGGGACTAAATAATAAAGACAAGGGAAACTTCTCTTTTTATCAATAAAACATTAGAATCATGAAGTGTGTTGGACAGAACTTTTCCCAGAATTAAAAAAAAAAAACTAATATAAGGCATATTTCTGGATAACAACCTGGGGACGGCTAGAGGTTGATGAGTTAAACCATTGACCTTGGATTGGGATATTGAATTTGTTAAATTCCTGTAATATGCTATTTGATTATAGAGCCATATAATATTTTGAAAACTAGGCAATGTTTATCAAATTAAACTATTAAGGAAAGCATATGTCTAATCAAAATGCTTTGGTAATTTTAGATGCCACTAACATACTTATATATGGATATAGGTCATATACTATAGTATGTGCATAATGAATTTATTTGAGATATTTCAAGGGTATTTGAGATCTTGAAAAAGAAGGACTGATTTTTCAGTGAACAATTTCCCTCTCACACTACAATTTTCCACCAAAATATTTTTTCATTTTGTTTTCAAAATACAACAAATACTAATAAGCATATCAGTAAGTGTAGCATAAAAAGACCTGTATTTGTCAACTGAATTCAGTAAAAATCCTTCTGCACAAAATGAAGTGCTGTTACATGAAGAGAACTAGACCTGAAGAAGGGTAGCTCTTTTCATAACTTGTTTTTTCAGGGCATTAACTATAACAGAGGGGAATTTTTTCTAGATTATGACCTCTTGAGATCCATTCCAGCAATATGATCCTCTGGTAATTATTTTCAGAATTGTAAGATTATCTGTTCAACTGCCTTAAAAACACTTTAACTTCTGTAACTACATAGTTTACAAGAAGCAGGAAGCAACAGGTCAGAAAAAGTGGAGACCTTCTGATTCAATTACCTTTAAAAATTGTAATTTCATCAGTCTCAACGTTTTCATAAGCAGCTTGAATTCCTGATGGTAACCTTGGCCAGAACAGTGAGATAAAATTGAGCTCTGTCTCTGTCCTTTCGGGATGTTTGCGCAGCATGTATCTGTTTTAAACAAAATTTAAGTCATAAAATAATTCCACTCCTATCAAAAAATAAAAATAATTATTACAGCTCCTGCAGTACAACTGAGAGGAGATGTGAATACCCTTGTCCACTGAGTGTTAAAGAAATCTAGAGCAATGACATTGGTAATTTTAGCACCTCAACTATATGCTAAAAATTCAATAAATTGAATATAAGACTTTCTACTTCTCTGTAGGGCAGTAAATCTCAGATGTCCTCCCTGGCAGTGCTTTCACTTCTGTCCCTGCTCCTGTACTGAGGATGAGCGTGGGACCCATGGACACATTGCTAACAGATGCATGGGTGCTCTTGCTTTGCTGTTTTTTAAAATTGATTTCAGAGATAGGTGGTGGGCACAGTCATAGGAAAGCTGGAAAACAACCTGCAAGCTCCTGCCACCTTCCCTGCTCTTGTCAAACAGGGCTCTTCTGATTAATGATCTGCTTCTCTTTGTATTATGTTCCAAAAGGACAGTCTTCCCTCATGGATTTTTTTAAACTAGTGAATATTTTAAAGAAATAATATATATGCTCATTGTTGTTACCTGCCCTTGAAGAAGAATATTTCTCCACGTAGGGTAGTAATAGAATCAAATGTCAGATTTGGGTCACACGCTTCTGGAGTTATGGGTCCTGTTGGCTGCACAGCAGCATTAGCCCGTCCTGTAGGATGAGTATTTATCATTTAGTGTGGAGAAATATAAGGAGAGTGTTCAGAAGGTCTCTGAGGACCCAGAAAACATGTTTTATACAGAAAGAAAAAGGACATAGTTTCAAAGTAAGACTCTGTCATTAAATGCAAAATTCTAATGTTGATAAAACCTGTTGTGTTCATTTTTTCAAACTGAGATTTTTGCAGAACTGGACTTCAGCTGAAGTTAGCTTCCAGGAATTTTCTACCTTTTGTTATCCATTTTTCAGAAACTGATAAACTCATTTTGGTGGAATATAAAATACCTTCATTTTGCCATTTACCAGCCTCCCAAGTAGAAATATTAAATAAATATATTATTTCTTACCATAGATGGCCTGAATTCCATCAATGTCATCCTGAGGAAGACGGAATTCACTGGGGTCGGTGTAGGAGTAAGTTGGATACATCAGTGCTCCAGGATCATTTGAATGAGACAGACCCAGTGAATGGCCAAGCTCATGGGCAAGAACAATGAACAAATTGTATCCTGTAGGATGAAAAATATATGAAACAGCATAAAATACTCTGCATGACTGACTAAATGGAAAACTAATATACACTAGAGGTACTGTAAGTAATTCTATCATCATAAAAACAAAAAACCATTGTTACAGAAGACCTGTATGAGTATGTGAAGAATGTTTGGCCTTAATTGTGTTCTCATTGTCATTTCTCTAGTGTCCTTTTGGCCTAAACATGAGTTGTTTCCCCCACTATTACATAAACTTCTCACATCAAGGATCATGCCCATGACGAGGGATTGTTGGCAGTGATCCAAAAGAAAAAAGAACTTAAAAACAAACAATGAGATTACAGTTTTGGTGATAATTGGAACAACCTAGTTAGCACTAAACTTTGAAGTGTTAGGTTAAGAAAAAGAAAGAATTTGCCTTCAGAAGTCTACCAACAGATTTCCCTGTATCCAAGTTTTAGCTTTCTTCTTAACAAGCAGTATTTCTTCTGAACAAGAAAAGTATTTTAAAGTGCTGACCCTAAAATCACTATAAACCTAAATCATTATAAATATTTATGACATAAATATTTATATGACATTATAAAGACCACTATGACCTAAAAAAATCTATTTTCTGCAAGTTCATGCCTAAAAGTGGCAGTAAAAAACAGCAACAAAGAAAGGGCAAGCAATTATAAATTAAAAGTTCTGTCCCTTTTGGTCACTTTTCTGCCTGTAGCCAGGCTCATTTAAAAGTTAACATCACATGAGGTAAGACCGTATGAGGTTAAAACAATACAGATTCAGCTACAAAAGTTACCTCTTCCATCTTTTGTCCAAGCTTCCTCCTCATCCATATGCACATCTCCACCAAGACCTTCACCAGGCTGGAATGCATGAGCCAGCTGTCCATTGGGACCATCAAAAGGAGAATTGTCACGGTGGTCTAAAATGAAGAGGTAAAAAAATAGTTAATTATTAATTACTAAGTTACTTCTATAACTTCAGATGGGTATTTAATATGCTGCATTATCATTGTTACCTCTATAAGCAAAAGAGATCATTATATCTGCTATTTCGCCCTCAACCTTTTGGAATGTCAGTGGTGTCACGTTGCTCCAGACACTGAGAGCTCTTCTGACTGCTTCATCTACATCAGCTCGTCTCATCTTTGGGGTGTAATTCAAAATCCTTCAAAGAAAACCCAATGTGTTGTTTAGAAAAAAAATTTCTATTTAGAAAAAAAATCTAAGACGTATCTTTCATGAATGAAAATTAATAAGGGCTTTGTTTTAGATACTGCCTTCTAAAGTATCTGTCTTCTTCCAGAGATCATTAAACCACTCTGTATGTCCATATATGGCATCATATGATTCCTTCAGACCCCCCCCCCCCCCCCCCCTGCAAAGTTGATGTGCTAGATTTATACCTTTTAGAACCAGATTAGGAAAGATTACCTGTATGTCAGATTATTTCTTTTCCATTTGGGATTCCCTGGTGTGAATGCATATTGCTCCACATCAGGTACACCACATCTGGGTTTTTTCATCACCTCCAATGTGTCAGGATCAGGTTTTCCAGTCACTTCTAGTCCGAAGAATGACTGCATTTCCTTGAGTTTTGCAGCAAGAGGGTTTTCACCACCACTTCTTAAATGTGGATGGTGACCCTTTTGAAGATCATAGAAATTCTGTAGATAACTCTGAAGCAGAGTTAACAAAAAAAAAGAAAAAAAAAAGAGCATTGTGACATATCACTACTGTCTTTGGTCACACTTAACATTTACAAGGTAGTCTTAACCTATTCTCATATTGACATGTCCTGTGTTTACCAGGACCAACAATAATCTCTTTTCTTCAGTACAATTTTCCTATGGTTTTCTGAATTTGCTGTTTCACTGATGAAATATATCAAGAAATGTCTTGAAAAATTGAATATTTACTTTTAATAATTAATTCTACATTATTTACTGTACTCAATTACTCTAACAACAAAGCCTACAAGGAAGCTTATAACTGGTCTCATGCAAGGAAATTGAGGCTGGCAGTGAGGCTGGCAGTCCACAAAGCTGGGATTCCCACCAAAGAAGGTGACTACTGCTACAGAGTCAGACTTGGCAAACCATGCCTTTTATTTTTAGCTACAGAATATGATACTAGAAACTCAGGCCTTCCTACTGAATGTCAAGAATTTTGTCTATAACAAATTATATTTTGTCTATGTGAGTTCCCTTTTTCCAAAATATGCTGCAAGAGATCTCTTCAGCCAAAACACAGAAAAACCTGCCTGCTTCAAGCAAGTTTCCTTCCTTATATTATTAAGACCAGCCATATCACAAGTTTCAAAGCACATTCTGAAATGTAAATTGCTGCTGAGTTTGACTGTTCCTGCTAGAACTCATGCCTCAGTAGTTTTGTTATTACTTTACTGGCAACACCAAAAGTGAAGTATACAATATTCAGATGACTTCTGAGTAAATAAGTTCCACATAATTTTAACACATTTTCTAGCTGATAGGAAAAACTTTCTCCTAAAACCTCTGCAAAATGGCACATCTTTGGTTTCCACCCATATTCTGTGAATTGCAATTATAGTTATCGCTCAGAATACCTTATGTTTCCCTCAGATATGCATTGAAAAAATACTTACCTCTACAAGCTGCAGGGTTTTTCCTTCATCTTCTGCTTCTGGAGCCACAGGAAATGCAGAGGAGACAGCCGCATATAGTGACAGGAGAATTGCAAAGGTCTTCATCCTCATCTAAGATTGTGTGCCTCAGTTTCACTCTTGAGCTACTGAGCCACACTTCTCAGCTGTGTTTATATAGCTGATAGTAAATCACTGACAGCCTGACTCATGCTGTATAATATCCTCCGATTAGTAAAAATGATGCATAGCAGTTTCATCATCAGGTAGTGACGCAAGGTGTTTAACTAATATTACTATCCTCATTTTGCCCAAGTCTTCTGGTTTGGGTAATTTTATAGCATGCTTAACAAATAAGGGCATGTTTTTCAGGTAAAATGTTGATCTACATTTCATATGGTTTTTTTGAATCACAAATTTAGACTATTTATGGCACAAGGTTTTGACAAACTGGAGAAATAAGGAGAAATAAGATTTAAGAACAACATAATAAATTGTGTGATAATTAATCAAATACTACATATGCTACATATGATTTAATCTTAAGCAGACTATATAATATTATGTAGCAAAATATAATATCAAGATAAAAATGACAGTACGAAGAACCAATCTTTTTAATGGAATAACTAGCAGCATAACTCCAGGAGGACTGCCATCTAACAGTTGTCTAGAAGTTCTATCTAAAAGAATCTTATGATGTTAGCAGAAGTGAGTGCTAAAATGATTCAACAGTTTTTCCCGATATTAACAATGTTGGTCATGATACTGGCATGTGTAATCTAGGTTCCCATTTGTATAGTAAGTAAAATTTTTACTCTTGCCAGCATGGATAAGGTCTATGCTGCAATAGTATGTTTTGATTCAGGCAGAGTGAGTTCATGAGAGGAAAAGACACCATGAAAGACAACAGGAATTTTCATCAGCGTGGAAGAAGAAGATAAAAGTAACCATTTTTTTCCCCTGTGATGATTATTTCATGGAAGGAAGAGTGAGATGAGCCATGATAAAAGCTAGTAAATATAAGGAAATATTTAAAAAATAATTAGCAGCCTCCAGTCTCCAAGACCCTAGTGTGACCTTGAACAACAGTGATTAAGTTTAGATTGGGATTCAGCTGCCTGAACATTAGTATTATCTGAAATTCTCTAAGGAATCACAAATGATCTGCATTTGCCCTGGAATGATGCAGGTCTCCATAGCTCCTGTGCCATGGCAGCCAGCCCTGGGTGGATGTCTGAAGTACAGGCAAATGAGTAATCAAGTGGAATTTGCTTTAAGTGTTTTGTTGTGTTGGTATCTGTAAGTTATTTAGGTCTCCACGTTCTCATTTTGGACAATGAATTCTAGAGAGTGATTCAACTGACCGCATTACATGGCCTTCTAAATGAGAAGAATTGCTCTTACAACATTGACTGTATTGGCCAGGTCCCTAACAATGATAACAGAAGTTTAAATAACCTGCACAGTGTAGACCCCTAAACTGAGGGAAACACTTCTAACTGCAAGCATCAGAGCAATTGGCCTGAAGGGAATGTGTGTTTGCTAACTCTGCAGGCTGTCAGGTACAGGCTGAATGTCTTTCAGGATGGTTTTGATGTTTCTGTCCTTATTGGAAGTAAAGACCCTCCTTGTAAACCTTAAAAGAGAAACAGTAAATGTTAGTGTAAGAGGGAGAAATACAAATAAATGTCATTATTTCAATTATGCTGGGAGATTCTTCACTTACTTTCCCAATATCATGAAAAAGAATCTATTTCATATGAGATGCTACACTCATTTTAGTATATCAGCCCCTAATTACATCTAAGTTCAGCAGAGCTTACATTGCTCCTGGGAAAAGTACTTTCCAAGGCAGCCAGTGGAAGGACTAGAAAATCCTGGACTTCAGCACTAGCTGTGGGAGCCCTTTGTGCATTTGAGGAGTGAAACATTTTAAGCAGCATCAGAAAGAGGAAACAGAAGCAGTGATGTCCCCCTGTCTTGGGAATTTCCATGGTATTGGGCTACAAAGTCGTCTCCCATTTCACCATCTGCATTGACTTCCTACTGCGTGTCCCTCTAAGCTCCCCTTCAAGCTCCCTTGAAGCCACACTCAAGGGAAGGACAAGTTTCAGTCATCTGCTTTCCCGTGGTGTGGCAGCTAGCACAGCACCACCTTCTCCTTCTCAAGAACTTGCGTTCTGACAAAGGCTCAAATCCCAACAGAAGGACACCAAGGAGACCAAATGCCAAAATTAAACTGAGACCTCATCAGAGGAGGAAGTCTCATGAGAGTTGTTACTGAGTGACAATTAGTGTCTGCACAGTTCCTAATTTTTCTCACAGGACCATTTTGTTGCACCTACATTTGACTGGCACTGCTTGGCCTTTCACTAAACCGCATTTCCAATTATTTTCCTATGTGAGTGGCTCTATCTTTTCTGGGGGAACTCAGTGAGAGCCTCTGGGGTGGAGACGGGCCTGGAGGCCCCTGTGTCAGTAGTGGTGTGACTGGAAAGACACCAGAGTACACACAAGTCCATTGGGTACATATGCACATGTATATGTACCTGTTGGGATACAAGCACAGTCTCACTGCTGGACCTGGGGTGAGGGAGCTGCAGCAGCCTCAGGTACGTCAGGGTACCAGATCTGGACAATTCTGAACACACTGTCCCTGCCTGGAGATTGTTTAAAATTATAGAAATTTAGAATCATAGAATGGTTTGGATTTGAAGAAACCTTAATGGTCATCTTGTTCCAACTCTTTACCATAGGTAGGAACACCTTCCACTAGACCAGGTTACTCAAAGCTCCATCCAGCCTGGTCTTGAACACTTCCAGGGATGGGACATCCACAACGTCTATGGAAACTGTTCCAGGGCCTTACCACACTCCAAGTAAAGAACCTCTTCCCAAGATTTAACCTAAATATCCTGTATTTTAATTTGAAACCACTTGCCCTTGTCCATTCACTACCTACCCCTGTAAAAAGACCCTAAACCTCTTTGTTTTAAGTACTCTTAAGTACTGGAAGCCCACAATAATATGTTCCTTCTCTTCTCAGCTTTCTCAGTCTGTCTTCATAGCAGAGCTCTTCCAGAGGTGCTTACATGGAAAATCTCCATGCAATCAAAGAGATGGAGGCTTTACACTTACCTATTCTCAACAGCTCTTCAGAGGCAGCTCTTGTCTGGACCAAAAGGATCAATGCCTCAATCACCCTGAATTACCCTGCTAGATCTGGTACCCATTTACTGAGCTGCTGCTAAGGAAGAGGAGTTGGCACAGATGTTAAGCCAGTGCTTTCAAGGGTTTTTCCAGTGTACACACAAGCAGTACAGATTTGTGTCTCCCTGTATTAGCAATAATCCCACTTTATTTTTACATTTTTACATTTTTACTTCCTCCTCAGCAAAACTGTGCCCTTGTTCCTTGTATTGAGACAAGAGACAAGAGACTGCAAAATGTTCCTTTTGTAGGTACTCCACTGACTGCTCCTCACTCTCTAGGTCTTCACAGGAATGTAAGCACTGCCAGAGGTCTACCCAGCATTATTTCTCTTTTCAGCATTAACTGAAAAAGATATTTAGGTAGAGGCATTAAGAAGAGACATATTTCCCCAGAATAATTTCCAAGCCCTGAACAATTTTCTGTTTCAGTGATACTGATTTACTTTGTACCTCACTTACCTAGGGCTTGGATTTGACTCTTGAAGCTATTTCTCCTTTCCCCTAGCTATCTCTGGTAACATGTTCTAATGACTTCCACCCACACCCCTGACTGAATAATGCAAAAATAAACACACAGTGTGAATCATTGTGGGGTTTCCCTAAGTCAAGTCTCTCACTATAAAATTACTGTAGAAAAGGGAACATTGATTGGTAGTTCTGTAATTTTAATGTTACAAAAATGCAAACATAATTCTAAGAATTGTTTACTGTTACAATTTGTCACAATGATGTTAGCAAGTCCTTTCCCAATAGCAGGTTGCGCTACAAAATAATCATCATTCCCACAGGAAGTATTTTCTGCCCATTCTGTGCTCTTATGTATATCCTAATCTTCTAACATCTTTCCAATCTATTTTGAAACAACAAAATAAAAATCTTTCTGCAGTATTATCCTGAAACAAGCTATTTTCTTTGGAGGATGTCACTTTTCATGTGAAGTCCAGTGTGTCAAAATGTAAGTCATGCCACTGTGCAGCAATATTCTACTGATTGCCAGATACTTGCTTGAATTTAGAGGGTTCCTGAGGATTTTTCCCTGAATGAAGCAAGTACATTTTAGTATTGAGATGAAACAGCCAAAGGCAAGCCTCCAAATCAGCTGTCTTGAAGTTTGCACAAGCTCATGACTTCACATCACCCAGTGTTAAACACTTCCTTTATAGAACTGCTGTTGGTACTGCTCCAAGGGAATGATCAGTCACTCGGTTTACAAACCAGGGTGCAGTGCTGGGCAGTGTTAGGAGCACAGTTCTATAGTTCAAACCACTCGGAAGTCCAAAGGCCACTGTGATAGGGCTCAGGATGACAGGTGCTGAATCAGTTCTAAATAACCTATTGTAGATAAGCAATTCAGTGTGACCAGTCTCACAGTGGGACAGCACCTGTGTTACACCTCAGTGACTGGCACAGTCTCAGACATGGCATCATCAGTGACTTCAGTAAAAGGAGAAGGGAAGGAGTGCCACTTTCCATGCCGAGCACCTGTTTCCTGAACACAGGAGAAACAAATTACATTCTTCATCTTTGCAATTGGGCTGTTACCTGGGATGGGAATCTGGTCTGTTGTGCCCAAGTCTTGATTTCCCTGGTGGCAGATAGGCCTTGGGATCCTCTGCATAACCAGCATTACCGGCAGTAACTTGAAGCCCTTTGCCTGTAGACTAAATGGTTATCACACAAGCTGTGCAGATGGAAAACTTGTCCTGAAAGAGGCAGCAAGAAGAAATCAATGTGTCCACACTGATCTACAAGTGAAATCTGCATATTTCTGCTTATCTGGGGCTCTGCACCATTTGGGACATATTGGAACTCCTATAAGTTCACAGTCCCCCAGCTGGATACATGGCAAATGCCAAAATGCTCCACCAGGCAGCTACTGCTTGTGAATCTGCAAAGGCAGTTTTCTTCCTGGCAGCCAGATGGAAGTTCAGAGGCTGACAGAGAATAATCTGGAAACAAAGTCTTTTCCTTGGCAGTTTTAGTATTTTCTCTATAATACCCATGGCACCTAAGACACGCTTTGTTGCAGCTCTGGGTTGTCTTAAACACTTCTGAACCTACAAATCTGCTGTTTCTGCTACTGAGAAACCTTTTTTTCCCCCTCACAGCATTTCCATTAACCAAACCAAACATCTCACTAGAACAAATTCCTGCAGACAATATTTCAATGGACTCATTTTAATCTTACTCTGCTCTGGTTTACTGAGGTGGTAAACTCTCTGCTATTAGTCTGTGTGTTTAAGTCACTACACAATGTCTTGCAGTTCAGGTCAGCACCGTAGACCTACCTTGTTTGATCATATATTTGTAATCCTGCCAAGAACAATATCGAAGGTCATTTGTCCCTTCTAGGCGGGATGAATGTGTGAAACTGAAGAAAACCAACAAATAGCAAGAAAAAGAACTTGCAAGCCAAACAGTTTTTCCCCTTAGTTAGACAGTGTTGGGACATCCATGTTGGATGTTCTGAATTGTGTCTGATGGTTGTGCTATGGAGTCCTTGAAAAGCAAAAGGCAGATATATACATTCAGATGTAGGCAAAATGTCCTCCAAGACAAGAGTGTGGAAACTATAACAAATGAGACCAGTATATGTAAAGCACAGAAGAAAACAGAGAAATTCTTGTGATCTGAATTCTAGAGTCACATGTTTCTTGTCTTCACCCAAGTTTCTATTCAAATAGGATAGAAATTGGCTAGAACATGGAAAATCTGATGTGTTTAGAAAATTGAGAAAACTATAATTGGAATTCTTGGACTAGGTGTACCCCAGACAAATAATGTATTTAACTCTGAGCCTAGGACTCAACCTGTATTTTAGAAGAGCACAGGATATTGAATACAGGTCAATCACCTTCAGTTCAAAAGACTGTTTTCACTCAAATGGTCAGGCTGTCTTGTTAGTGATACAGGAGATTTTTAAAGTAAGAATTGTGGAGAAAAAATTATATCAATATCTGACACTAAACCAGCTAAACGATATTAAGACAGATAGTACTCAAGTCAGCTAGGTTCTACTTCTGCCACAGATCTAAGACTTCATCTTCATAATTGGTATGACTATCTGTGCGCACAGAAATAGGTAAAGAAAGAGCTCCGACTAATCAGAAATCATCAAAAAATACCCAAAGAAGAACTCGTTGGATAAATATGTGACAGCCAGGAAACTACAAAGCAACCATGAAAGGTCTAGGACCAGCCAGCTTTGTTCTGAGAGCTATAATCTCATTTGAAAGACAATATTTCCAAAAGAAAGTGGGATAGATCAGCACTGGAAGAGATTATCCCATTTAAAAGAACATGGTCTCATGCTGATATCCACAATGGAAGTGATGTTCAAGGCACAGACACCACAGAAGAACATTAACAGCAGGAAAAACAAAAGAAAACTATTCAAATCAGAAGAGTTACAAACTTCCTGAAGGAGCCAAAACAAACAAACAAACAAAAACTACAACCGAATTAAAACAAATAACCCCCCCAAAACCCAAACAAACAAACAATATAAAGTGTGAGCCAAGCTGTTCACGCATCTTTTTAACTTTCATTGTTTTAGCTGAGACCATGGACTGATTAAAATTTGCAGCTGCAAGACCAATCAAAAAGCCATACCAGAAACATGAAGGAAATACAGAATTAGAAAACAGGAAGAGTACAAGGAGACTAATAAGAAAGAAATAAACAGCACAGAAATATTTCCTGATCAATTCAATAGAAAGTTTCAAGTTACAAGTCTTGAACTTACTTCTCTGACCTCAGCAATATCAGACACTGACCAGAGCTACTAATTTCCTTTTTTTGAGGTGTTGTGATTAAAATTAATTTTTTTACCTTTAGTTCTGCTTGGACAGCAAAGCCTTGTTTGCCACCTTTACAACAGGTGTGGCAGCAGTATTTGTCTTGCAAGTCTGACAATGCCGGTATACATTTTTGACCCTGATAAAATTCAGATAAAGATTCCTCAGTCACTGGAGTGCCCCATTTGAGTAGCCCTGCTACTAGGGGTTTTAAAAATGCACCAGAGAAAAGGTTACATAAAGTGTGTAGAAATATCTCATTGCAATCTTGTTGTACAATTTTATGCATAAATAGAATACAATCACCTTGTCCTAATAGGACTGGAGATAATGGGCACAAACTGAAACATGGGAGGGTCCCTCTCAACATCAGCAAACACTTATTTTACGGTGAGAGTGAGAGAATGAGAGAATGTCGTCACAGGTTGCCCAGTGAGGTGGTGGAGTCTCTCCTTTGTGCAAAAGCAGTATCCCCAAAAGCCATCTAGAGACTCAGTAGCCCACACTAGGTGGGCTTGAGCAGAGAGGGTTGAACATGATAAAATCCAGAGGCCCAACTAACCTCGGTCATTCAGTGATTCTGTGATTCATAGAAAAGCAGAATCAAATAGAATAACTTTTTTTTTCAGTTTTTCACCTTTTTGGAGGGATGTTGTTTTATGAGGAAGGGACACTGGGTGTTGGAAGAGATATTTTTACATGCCTGAAAGAGAGGATATCTTCTCTAGTACCTTAGATCTTGCTAGCTGTCCATGTGAATAACTGTGGACCTCAAGCAATGTCTGGCTTCAGCATCAGGTAGATTATGTTAGTATTTTTGAGCTGGCAGCTGGTTCATGTCTGTCCCCTGGGCCCAGAGAGCCATGAGACTGGCCACAGAGACCATGACAGACAGAAACCATGGAGCGCTTGGACAAATACGAACAGGAGTCGTGGTCCCACCTCATTTCTCACCTCCCTCTGATGGGAACGTCTCTCCCACGGTGAAGCACCGATATGGAAATACCAACACAGTGTGGAGGCCCTCAGGAGCTGCTCTGAGACACACAGCCCTCCCAGGAGAGCAGCTGGCCTTGCACCTCCCGTATCCCCAGGAACATTCATGCCCTGTAGATTGCAGCCATGCTCCAGCTGCTGGCGTTCAGCTCTCTTAAGCTCTGTAGCAGCCAGTCCAGCTTGAACCTCACCCAAACTCACACAGAAAGATCTCATCCATACATAAGGCATGATTTACTGAGAAGACAGGACCAAACATGCAGGGCATGGCCAAAGAAGCAGCTGACTACAGTCCGTTTGCACACAACCAATCCCTCTTATCTCCCTATTTTCTCTTTCCTCCCAAATCAATCTTGATCCTCTCATTTCCTTGCCTTTGTTCTTTCTAGTAACCAACTTACAATACATTTTGAGCATTTCCATAGTCCCCTTTGGACATGACGAAATCAACTGTATGAAATGTGCAAACACTCTTACCCAGGATATTGATCCCTATCCCCCTCAACCCCTAAGATGAGGTGATGGGAACCTTCTCACTGACACATGATGGGTGTCCCCCAGCCAGTGGGCACTTCCCAGGGAAAACTGGAGAGAACAGAGGCAGGTCAGTGGTGTCTAGGTTTTCCCTATATGCCAGTGTGCCCCTCTGCTCCTATGTCTGTGGAAATGAGCCTTTGCTCACAGAATGGGTAAGGCTGTAGGGTCATCTGCTCCAACCTCCCTGAGAGCACACTCTGCAGGAAATTGCATATATCAATGAATAGTTTAGGGTAGAATTCATCACACTTAAATTAAGCCTTTTATAATTATTTGTCCAACATAAACTGCCTCTCCAGTCATTGTAAGAAAAGAACTTCTACCTCTCAATGCCCCTCAGGTTGGGAGGGATTGCTCTCTGCAACTCCTATATGTCTCACTGTAATTATGAGCACTAACTAAGTCTTCTTGCTTAGCTTTGAAATATCTAAAACAGGTTGAAAGTAATCCTAGCTTTAGGAAGAGAGATGCTCTTCCTCATGAACTCCTGGCTCCAGGCAGGGCTCTGCGTAGGGTGGTGTATGGCAAGAAGAGTGAAAAGAAGACGACAGAAATAATAATCACAATCACAATTTTGTATCAAAAGTAGACACTGTTTTTTTGTTTGGTAAGCTAGCCAGTCTCATGTTAACTACATATGTATGTGCACATCAATATGTTAAATGCTGTTCTGTTATTTAAAGAAACACAGGTTATGCAGGGACTGATATCTTCTGACTGGTGCTGAAGTACCTTTACAATATATGTAGTTATAAAAGAAAAAGCTTTTCTAGCACAAGAACAGTACATTCTTTCCAACACCATTACAGATTTCATTTTATCAGCATGGAAACCAAAAGTTTGTCTTTAGGAAGCGTGTAACTCTCTTCTTATTAAGGTCAAACTCAAATTGCTTTCTTCCACTGAAGAAATAAAGGAAGTCTAGAAAAAAAAACCCAAACAATAAAAACCCAAACCCAGATGAATTATGATATTACAGATATAAAGGTTAGTACACTTTAACAACATCCTCAAAGAGCTCAAAGCAACCTTTGGATACAATTATGGTGCCAACAGCATCTACTCCCAGGTGTAACCTCTGCAACACTTGGCCCAGCAGCATGGAGACACACTCCACAGCAAACCAGCCATGCACGTGCTGCATCATGTACTTGATGAGCCCCACAGGGTCACTCTGCAAAGGATGTATTCTGTGCATTTCTTTAGTTTAAAATATCTGCTCTTACACTCCAGCTGTGCTGCACCCCCTCAGCAGGGTGCATTTCTAGCCACCTGTGGGTAGGTATTACACAGACCAGAGTGTGGCACAGAGCACAGCAAGGTGTGAGCACGATGTTTGATGGGTGCTGCCAGATACCATGCAGGGAAGGAGAGGTCCAGCCTGGGCTAGTCATGTCCACACTGCTCTCTTGGGAGTGAGGTGTCTCAGCACTGTGTGTGAGATTCATTGAGGATGAAGAAGTAAGATTTGCTATGAAACAATTAACTTGCAAGGCTTTGGATGAGCAGCAGATGAGGAGCAAGGAGGCAAATGGGAAGTTGCGACATGTGGCAGTGTGAATGTATCCTCAGGTCTAGTTCAGCATTTTCATGTCTAAGTAACGCTCACCCTCCTGCAGGAGAAGCTGGTGCTGATTGTTTTATGTCAGAGGGACAGGCTGTGAGTGGTACACCTATGTTACTGAGATGTCACTGTATGGAGTGTTGAACTTCATAGAGTGATGTGCACATCAGCATGAATACAGACACATCTCTCCCTTGGAGCTGGTCTTTCCAGATGCGCAGCTGTCACCAAAGGTGTACCATCACCATTTTTCAAGGGGGTAAAGTGAAGCATGGGAGTGTTATGTGACTGCTTCAGGGTCTTGTTGGTCATCCTGTGAGTTCTGAGCAGCATGTAGAAGTACCTGTCTCTGCCCAAGCACTCTCCGCCCTATCACATTGAGCATTTCTTATAGATTTTAGCAAGAATAGTTACTCACTTTCATGTTGAAAAACAGCATCTATCTTCCCATTAATTCCTGGAAAGGCATCTCTTATCAGTAATGACTTCCTATCCATAAACTGACTTCTTTCATCATAACTGAGAGAAATGATAAACAAACAGGAGTCAGTGAAATTTTCAAACAACTCATGATTAATTCCTCTCAGCTCATTATCTTCTACCTATCAATAGCTAACCAAGTTCCTTGAAGATTTTCAGTGCCATTTGGTAGTGTAGAAAGAGACACAATTGGCCATAAATTTGTTACTACTTTATTAGCTGCAATGGATGAATTGGTTCTCTTTACTCCACCTAAGGATACCTAATATGGCAACCATCACCATGAATCTGTTTTTTATTTTTCTAAGAGGCCATGCCTAAAGGCGTGATAGATAATATATTATCAAAAGATTTCTTTCACATTATATTTCTGTAAGAAAGGTTTATCAGGAAAAATCTGGGCTTTTTATGAAGTTAGAAGGTATTTTAAGTCAATTTACTTAAGTTATTTACAGCAAGCTATTACATTTTCAGTGAAGTGTGGTCCATCTATCAGTGCTGGAATAAGAAGGCTTGTGAAAGCTTTTCCCTTCTATAATTCCCTTAACAGGAGACTTAATGATCAAACTCTTAATCATTCAAGTTACGAGAGCTTGACCTAAAATGGGGAAGTCTGATATTCTGCTTAAAGTACAGATATGTGGTTCAATAATTCTCTAGAGTGATCTTTGTATATACGATTATTTGGACATTGTGGTGGAAGGTAAGAGAAGCTTTGTTGTTCACCTAAAATAATTCAGGTTATTTACTGCTTCCATTATAGGAGCACCTTCTTTGGCTGTATGTCCTGTAAGACAAACTTGAGCAGTAGGGATGGGATTGAAAAGAAAAGAATAATAGCCATGCACAGCACATAATTCTTTGCAGTACATGAAATTTATCAGCAACTTTATGAAACTATCTGTTAGTTACTGGAAAGTGGGTGACATTCTCCTTTGTACTCCACAGAAACATATTTGATATGTGAATAGTGAACTTCTGCCTGATTTCCTGAGATGACTTGTGGAACTGTACAATGACATTTTAACCAAGACAGCTAAATGAAAACAAACAAACAAATAAACAAACTGTTAAATTAACTAAAAAGAAAACTAAAAGCACTGCTCCACCTCCTTTAAAATATTTTTCTAGAGCCAGTTGCGACACTGAAAGAGATCACCAAAAGTATCTGACTAATGCATCCTAAATCACGACAGGATATTGATCATGTGATTATGTTTGCTTCCATTTAGAAAAGTACCACAGGAAATATTACCTCCAAAATTTGTCTTCTATGAAGTAATATGTTGTTCCCTCATTTCCATTATGAAAAGCAGCATCAATTTTTGAAACGTCCTTTGAAAAGCCCAGGGTGTAGAGGTTTTGGGGGTATCCAGGAAGTATGGTATCTCCTCTCACAACCCAGAATTCATTCCCTATTAACAAAAGTTGATAACAACATGTTGTGAGAATCTTCTTCTGAAAATGACACAAACTTTTTTGTGAAAGCTGATGGTTACTTGAAACTGAAAATAGTTCTAGAGACAAAGAAAAAAATGCAATAGTTCTCCACATTACGTTTTTTGAAAACTTTCAGTCTTTCTTCATATTAATGCTTTTTTCCCAGAAGAAAAATAATGAAATTTATTTTGGCAGGGAAAATTTTCAATGTGGATATTAAAAAATAAGATATGTGTTCTTTTACATGGACAATAATTTTGTTATTTCTGTGACTGAAACACACCAATTTATTGGACTAAATCCAAGATTGCAGAATCCTACAGAAAGAACTTAAGTGGTTTTGAAGCCAGATGCAAACTCTCTAGGCTACTGGGGAAGACAACCTGGGAAAATAAAAAGACAACATTTTACCTTTAAAAATGACCATTTCATCTTTTTCAGCAATTTCATATGCAGCATCAACACCAGGTGGCAGCCGTGGCCAGAATGAAGATATCAATTCAAAATCAGCTGTTCTGACTGCTGGATGTTTGCGCCAAATATGCCTTGTGTAAGTATAGAACAGGTTTTAAATAAAATTGGATGTTCACACTCACTAATGCATGAAACCGCATGATGAAATCAGGGCAATTTTTACCTGATCAAACCTAGCTATGTGCCCGAGTTAGGCACACTACATTCCCTGTAAAGTTAATGTAAAGACAGTTATTTCCATGGTGGGATTGCTCTCTTCTTAATGTAGACATCTGAAATAGGTCAGATGAACTGTTTTGTCAAAACATTTATTTCCCCTTATGCAGAAGTGGAGCTTAGAAAGACCTGTTTCACAAGGCTGATACGTGGTAAGAATTTGGTAACAAAAGCCCAATTTTCTTTTCCTTTCCTTTTATTCATATACTAAATCCTCACTACAGGGGCTCTTCAAGCAGGTGTTTTGTCAGGGCTGGTAAGCCCTCAGCTCCCTCAAAGCAAGGATAGCAAAGAGGCTCTGAAGTGTCCCAGACTTGGTGATGTGTTTTGTCAAAGCTGAACTCTCCCAAATGCTGAACACTTGATACTTACTTAGAGCCTGAAGTGAAAACAGCACATGTTTGCAGAGGAGCCATTTTCTCCCTCTTTATTTACAGCATCCCCTGTTCCAAAGGTCATCCCCCTCATACTTCTCTCTCTTCATTTCTCCACCACCCTCTTTGTTTTTGTTTTCCATCTCTTTTTCTGATTCCTTGTCTTGTCTTCCTGTCTAAAATGGCTGGTATTCTAATTAAAGTTATTCTGTGCTGTGGGGCATAATTTAAAAAGTGACACTCAGGTATTTTACTTTCAGAAGCTGACTTACTTGTCTTTAAAGAACATTATTTCTCCACGGAAACTGGTGACAGCATCAAATGTCAAATTGGAGCTGCAGCTATTTGGCAATGCAGGATCTTTTGACTCAGCTGGGTCTTTTATCCCAGTAGATTCCATTTGATCGTTGTTTGTGTTGGGAGATGATCCTAAAAGAAGCAGTTTATGGAAGAAATTATAGTGTCAACTCATTGAGGTATGTCCAGTACACAAAAATGCCACTGGAGTCATTGAAATTACAAGCAGAAGTTGATGAAAAATTTTGAATTACCATAGAGGTACTGTATGCCAGTAATATCATCCTGATGAAGAAGGAGTACTGATGGGTCAAATTTCCTGTAAACTGGATACATCAGAGCATTGGGGTCTTTGGAATGGGAAAGTCCCAGTGAATGGCCAAACTCATGGGCAGCAACATAAAACAGGTTCGTGCCTGAAAACATCAAACAAAACACATAACAGGAGAGCTGTGTTTTTGTATTTGTCCTGAATAACATGAAGGGCATAAGGTAGGGCAGAAACTTTCAAAACTCCTTGCCCAAGCCAATGAGCTTCTTGTGGGAAATTTGGTTGGAGATGGAATTCTGGTCAGCAGTAAAAATAATGGAATCATTATAGGGGAGTACAAGGAAAGAGTGTGTAGATCCTGCAGAATTCAGTGTAGAAGAAGGATCCTGGGTCAGTGCAAGTGAGGCAACTGTGCAGGAAGAGGTTTGAGGAGTGGGAAGAAGTGGGCCACCCTTACAAATAAAGCTCCCCCCAGTGCATGGTAGAAGCTGAGCTGTGGCCTTAACTTCTTAAAACAGAGATTCAGAGGCTTTTTATAGCTATGCAAACCATGTGCTTCTTCAAATCAGTGGCAATTTAAACACTTCTTAAGAAAGAGTGGAGACAGATGCTGCGCCCTTGATTCCATGTGCAACTTGCTTCAGGAAGGGCTTGGAGAACTTAATTACCTACCCTCTGTGCTTTTGGTCCATGTTTCGTCCTCATCAAAGTGAGCATCTCCACCAAAGTCCTTGCCAGGTGCATAGGCATGGGCCAGGGAGCCTCCTGGGCCATCAAAAGGGATGAAGTCATCGTGACCTGAGGAGCAAACCCCAAACACTGCTGACTGGGGGTTCATGCACACATTGAGCAGCACACAGCAAGTATAGATGCAGTGAACTACTGGCAGCTCCCTAAAATTTCTTTCTCTTCCTCTTCATCTGTCTCTATGCCCTCCCCCAAAGCCTGTCAAGAGCTGTAACCATAGCACCTTGAGCAAGGGCTGTATTTTTCTGTCTGCTTGTTCAACTGGACATTGATCTCCACATGTGCTATGTGCGGGAGAAATCATTTCAGGTCAACTGCTCCCTGTAGGCAGTAACTTGGCAATAACTCCTAATGGTTACATAGAGATCTACCTCTGGCTGCAAAGGAGATCATTATGTCTGCATCTCCTCTGTCCTTCTTGATGAATCTCAGCGGGGTCACTCTGCTCCAGACATGTAACGCTTTCTCGATCGCTGTGTTGACATCTGCTGGACGCAGGTCTGGTGTGTAGTTTACTATCCTTTGAAATACAGGAGAGAACAAGTTGTGCTGTTGCCACTCACCCTGTACTTCACACTGTCCTGACATGAAGAATTCCATTGTGATTACCTGTATGTCAGGACATGTTTTGTCCATTTTGGCTCTCCTGCAAAGGTGGAGAACCCAGCTACGTCAGGGACTCCGCAGCGGTGTTTCTGTACCAAGTCCAAAGTGCCAGAATCTAGTTTCCCTGTCACCTCCAGTCCAAAGAATTCCTGCATTTCTTTCAGTTTTTGGGTCATTGCATTATTACTTTTCCAAACAAAAGGTTCTCCATCTTTCTTAAAGCCATAGTAATTTTCCAGGTACTTCTAATGAAAAAAAACCCAAACAAACCCAAAGCTTAGAACAATCAATGATGTTTGCTTTTGAAGCTTATAAGACACTAAATTAACACCAGTCAGTCATGTATTCTTTGCTACTTATCTTTCTGTTCCATGGCAGCATGGATAATAGTTTGTTAAAGCCTGCATGAATATTTTTCTCTTAATAGTAGTTTTTTCCATTGTATTATCATTATAAACATTTTGTAGTTATCAAAATACATTTAAAATTAGCATTTGTTTAATATATTATTTTCTGATAATGTGCCCTTCACTTACCACCCCCCCCCCCCCCCCAAGGTTACCTGGAATCCTTTAAAGGAAGCAATTTGAAATACTTAACTGAATATAAAATTTCAGTAGTTGTATCCTGTTTCCCCACATTTTAGACAGTATTAGTTCAGGAAAATATACTAAATTTACCTCATGAGGAGATATGTTTCATAGTATCACAAGTCATATAAATAACCACATTTTCACCTGAACTACAAACCAACCCTAGATTAACACAGAAATTTAATTATTTGTAAAATTAACACAGAGTGAATGCATAATCAAATTTAATTGGTCTCTAAAAAAAAGTAAAATAAGATGTTGCTAAAGTAGTCTTTTTCACCACACACCTATTTTGAGAAATATCCAATCAGTTATTTATTCTACTTGTTCTTTGGCTGCACGATACCAGTTACACAGACTGTTGTGTATCCTCAACAGTACCTAAACATCTCCCCAGAGCTCTGCCATCCTCACCTGGATAAGCTGCATGCCTTCTTCCTTTGTCTGCCTTCTATTTGCAGGAAAAGCACAAGAAAGTGCTGCACATGATAACAGGAGAAATGGGAGATTTCCCACTTTCATTTCCACTAGCCTTTATAGAAGTCTTTTTTGTAGTCTGCCACACACCTGGTTCACCTTTATATAGTGTTTTTTTCCTTTATAAAGCTTTCCAACCCCTGACTCATTGATTCTCACAATGTCTAGTTAGCAACAGAACATGCAAAACAACAGTTTTACCATAAAACAGATCAGTGATGTTTTCATCCGGTTCCACCCTTGTGCAGGTTTTGCAACATGGAAATATGATTAATGAGAAAATAATAGACCTGTAAATATTTTTAATGAGCTTATTAACTTTTTAATTGTTAAAATGTGGTCTTACTCTCCAAAACTTAAAGCATATCTCTTTAATGCTTTCCATTCAAAGATGATATTGATTTCAGAAAGGTTGTTGAAGTGCCTAGAGGGATAAATATTCACAGAATTTTACAGGACTGTAGACTACAAACCAAAATTAGTTTTCTACCTTTTTTTTTTTGAGTGGGGGGTTATTTTAGTGCCACCATCATTCCTTTTGGTAGAGTCCAGTCAGTGCTATAACTTCTTGCTTAATGAAGCAATGCTTTGTTGATGCAATTTTTTAAAAGCAGCTTGCACTTGGATGAAATGATATTTTTTTTCTGCAGAAAAATGTGAAATTAACACAAATAAATGAAAACACTTTCCCCAGCATATATAAAAACTATAAAAATTGAGCCAAGATGTTTTCATGCTATTTCTATTCAGGAGTTTTTCCACTATTCTCAGAGAATTGCCCAAAGACTTTGCCCAAAGAATTTCACATTCTCCTTATTTGATACATACGGTAAGGTTTTAAAAAGCACTGAGGTTTTAAAAAGCACTGATCAAACTCTTTGATGGCTATCCTTGCCAGAGAGAGGTTCCTCTGTTCTCCCTTCCTGCCATTGGTGTAAGAACTGCTGAGACTCAACAGCAGGCTCACTCTTCATTGGGCCCACTTTTCCTCCATGCCCAATCACAGCCTCCATGCACTACCACAGACAAGGACAAAGCAGTGGGGATGGGAGTCATGAAAAGAGGTGTTCAGTCTTAAATATCTGAGATTTCTGTGTGAGGCTGACGCAGGATTTCGGGTAAGTCGGCAGCTCTGAGGAGCCTGTGAGACTTGGAATGTGCAGGGAGATAAACTCCTTTCCACAGACCTTCCAGGATATTAGAGATGTAAAAGGACCGTTTAGCAATATATTGTACAATTGAGGTATTTGCTGAAGTTATATTCTGCTGAAGAGCAATGTGTTGGTACCAGAAGGATCCCCAGAGCACAGCATGCCTGTGTCCATCCACAGGCAGGACATGAGGGATTGCTGGGTCTGGGCAGCTGAAACAGAAAGGCAAGGCTGATGGGACTCCACAAGGATTATCTGATAACTGAGGACTGAATTCTTACCCTAAGAACAGACATCTACCTGAGGCATTTCCACCAGGGAGAGAACCCCTCCCTAGACCTGCAATGGGATGGACAGGCTCAGGGAATGACCCAGAAATGGACCAGCTGAGCTAAGGGGAAGCAATCCCCTGAGGGAGCTTTTGGTAATGACTTCACTCATAGAGTTATGTGTACCAGAGTGGGTGAGATGGGTCCAAAAACTGGTGTAGAGTTCTCCTGTGCAGTTTACACATTGACATCACCTCTCTGCAGAAATAGCTTCTGGAACTTACAGCCCCCACAGCCTTTCAACTCTTTTTTTCTCATCCCTCAGTTGTCTCCATTTGTACTAGAAGGAAGAAGTAACTTTCCAGGACTTAAATTTTCATCACTCATCTTTCTCTATAATGAGAGGGTTACTAAAAGGCATCAGAACCATCTAGGAAGATATGAATGAAATTTATATAGTTTTCTGATTATCAGCTTTCTCAAGTACATGTTTTTGCTACTCTGTCAACCTCTTTTTCACTTTTCTTGATACTATTCCCCATTTATCTTGAGAGATCAATCACCTAGAATATGCTGTATAAAGAAAATTCTGTAATCACAGAGACCTTCTTTGATGTTTGTCACCTCTTTGAGGTGACTTTATCCAGAAATGGCACAATATATAATGTCAATCTCGGGTTTTAGCTTAAAAAAGTCAGTGTGAAAACCCCTATGATCTCGTTTTTACAACCTGTGAAATTGTCTGCGTAAACTCCTAGGATTGCCCTTATCTCTACCTCTTCTTGAATTAATCTTCTGCCTTCAATGCATTCCCATAGCCCCACCCTAAGACATATAACAGAAGACATATAATGTATAACACAATATATTTGTTGTCATTATTATTAACCTTAACACAAAAGTTATTGCTAATTCATATTTTAAAATTAATTAATAATGTAGTATAGACAAAAAAAAAAGAATATCTCATAGAGCCTCAATAGGATGACACTAAGTTGGCTTGTCAGAGCTTGAAACTGCTCCTCTCTGCTGCCTCTGTGTCCTGGCCAGGCTGAATTCTGGTAGTGTAGGACCCCATGTAGACCCTGGGGAACTGGTCTGTGCAGGGGAAACTTCTGAGCTGTAAAACAGCAGCTTTAACCTGTGCCATGTTCAGTGCCATGACCACTGCTTAACTCAGTGCCTTCAGCACCTCCTTCCTGGCTGTGCTGCAAACCCTCAGACTTGGCAGCACAAACCTAGCCCCAAAAATTTCTTATTGCTGACAAAGATGAGTGTGTGACCTACTTCTGGTTTTTATATAACAGTTATGGGTCTCCATCACGATAATGTTGATTCCCTGGCAGCATTCAGTGTTCCAGTTCCAGTCAATTTGCACACAGGTCACTCTTGCTCTCTGTCAGTGAAGTCATTAAGGGATTTTTGAGATTTCATGTGCGAGAGATTTGGTCTAGGTCAACTGTTGTTGCAGTCAAGAATTTTAGATGTAACAGGTTATATTTTGTGACTCTAATTTGCATGCCTGCTCTTGGATTCCAAGGAAAGTTTCTATTCATACAGGACAAGTACTTGATATTCTGTTTGTGGATAAATTTCCCCTGCTGGCACCCAAGAGGCCTTTAATTCCAGCAATAATTTATGAGTTATAACAAAATCATGGTTACAAGAAATATTCTCTTGTTCACTGAGTATAGACAGACAGCCCCAGCATTCCTACTTTCGATGTTTCCAACGTCATCTGAGCTACATCTTCCATTAGCCAGGAATTTCATTGCTTTTCCCAAAATGAAAATAGCGCTGCTTCATTTCAAAGTTTAAGACATTAACAAAGCAAAAATACAGACAGAAATTCCACAATTAGCACATCTCACTAGTCCTCTTGTCTACGTGAAATCCATGGCATGTTGTCATCCGTTTCTGCTCCAGGCTACATTTTTATTCATAGCTAAGTAAATATCACTCATTTTTCAGATATTGTGAGTTTAAGCTACTTATTACTCAAAGGTGGAAGGAGTATTTTAATTTTGCTGTTCCTGGATGTCATAGCTAAAAAAGTAGTATTAACTTTAGGCAGGAGAAATACTTTAATCTAGCGTGAGTCAGTGTAAACACCAACAGTTTTCTGCTTCACTGTTGCTGAAATGTTCCTTTTGGTTCCTCCTAAACCACTTTCAAGTCTCAGACAGCACCAGAGCCTAAAGGCCTGATTTCTGAAGGTAACCTTCACATACAAGAAGGCATCTATTTAGGATATCAAAGTATGTAGGTGTTTTTAAAAACAAAGAGAAATAACTCAATTAGTTATGCACAAACAGTACTCACAAGCACCCTGCCTAAGCCTGGAGGCATCTGAAGTCCTCAGACTGAAGTTTGTTCAGGATAGGCTATGTACAGAGCAAGAGTACTGAGAAAGACACTGGGAGATGTTTGGGCAGCACCAGCATTCCTGTGTCTCTGCCCTGCCTGGACTGCTGCCAGATGAGCTCACCCACGGTGATCCTCTGCTCTTGTGGCAATGCTAAGCTGTTGTGTCCCTACTTGACACAACAGTAGGGACTGTTGTTAAAGTTAAAAGCAACTTTTAAGACTGTCCTAGGGTGACGTTATGGTGTTTGTATCTCCAATCGTGCGTTGTTTTGCCTTGTTATCACCTGGTTCACCTCCCCCCATGGTCTGCTGTCTAGAAAAGGCTAGGGCTGGCTGGCTGGCTTTTGCTTTGCTTGCTTGCTTGCTTGGCTTGCTTGCTTTGCCTGCTTGCTTGCTTTGCTTGCTTCCTAGTTAGGTTAGCTAAGCAGTCCAATTCTTTCTCTGGACTGTTGCTTTTTCCTTTCCTCTTCCTGAATACCATCCAACCTGCTCTGGACTGGGATCTGGGAAACACCAAAGAACACCAAGAGCCTGCATTTTGTGATCTGCAGCAGCCATCCCCAGTGCTGGAGAGCAATCCCCAGTGTCCAGACCCGGGCGACCACTCCCAGGAAAGACTTTCTGAATTTGTTCATCTCTTCAGAGGGGTGAAAGAGTTTTGTTGTCATCTAGTGTTGTTAATTGTTTTGGTGCTGGGGAGTGCTTTGTTTGTTGAATAAACAGGTTCTTTTCCACTTCTCTCTCAGAAGAAATTTTTCCCTGAAACAGGTGGGTAGGGAGGGGCCGTGGGGGTTTATTTCCTGGGGGTTCCTTTCAGAGGGTTTTCCCCAAATTTGCCCTAAACTAAGACAAAGACATGGCCTGATTTGTAATGTAGGCTGGTTTTAAACCTGGCTTTAGAGGTACTTAGAGCACATCTAACATGGCATAAAACATGCATGAGGAGAACAGGCAGATATTAGATATTCCAAGATCATAAAATTATAGACTTTTTGGGGTAGAAAGGACTTAATGGGCAGTCTGGTTCCAGCTCACCTGGGACACCTTCCACTAGACCAGGTTGCTCAAAGCCCCCTCCAACCTAACATCATCTCTTCTGCCTTTCTTCGATCTGGTCTGTGAGCACAGTGGGCCTGTGGGTGCACTGGGAGACACATGGCTTCCTCTGGCCCTGATGGATAGGGGGACAGGTCATAGTATGTCTTTGATCAGATGTTTGAGGCAATTGCCCTGTGCAGAAGATGAGGACCAAATTTTACCTCTTCCTAATGGGGTTTGAGCAGTGTTAACTGTAATACTGTCCTTGTCAGCCATTCCAATCCTCTCTTTTTGCCTTTGCCAGTTCTATTAGACAAAGATTAATATCCAGTTGACTTCCTTGCACAATCACATCATCACATCAGTGTTGCAAGAGATAAGATCAAATTCCTTCAAACAGAGGATGTACTACAGCCAAGTTCTCTTAAAGCCCAAGGGGTATTTAAAGTCACTGAGTTATTGCCCTGTGAGCAGGACCCAAACAAGGAGGAAGCAGGTGTGCTTTACTCTATATCTCACCATGCATCCTCTGGAGGATTCATCTGTGGTAGCTACATAAAAATCCTTAGATTTTTTTTCTTATTATTTTGGCTTGTGTGCTCTGGAAAAATGTTCTTGTTTCTGGTTTGTTGTCAAAGATTGTGTGGTAGACTGCCAGCCCTGACTCCATTTCCATGGCACACAGTTATAGCTCAGGAGGGTTAATCCACTGAGTCTCTGTAACCCTGTGATCATATCTCCATCATTTCCCACCCTGCCTGCATGCCACCTCCATCCCCAAACTGGACACTTGCCCTTCTCTCTAGTTGCTCATGTCCTGCTGTACCGATGACTCTGTCCATTAAAACCACGCTCAGTGGTGCTGGCACACTGGTCCTCTCAGCTACTGCCACGTTCCCATCTAACCTGTCCCCACGCCTGCCTTGACCCCTCTGTCCCTGTGCCAGGGGTCATGGCAGCTAAGGCCATAGACTCCAATCTCTCCCTTCCCACACTCTTGTGTAGGAGCTCCTTTTGTGCCTCCCCCACATTGTTCCTGAGTGCCTTGTTTCCCTCGTTTGTCACCTGGGTAATTTCTAATTGCCTGCAAGAACTGCCCCTTTACTTCTCATTAACTTTCCTCCCACAGGCACTGAGCCCTGCTGAAAATGCTGATGGGTCCTGGTGCCATTCAGCTTGTGTGTGGTTGTAGCAGATGCCTTATCTCCAGTGGACTGAATCAGAACAAAAAAACTGCTAAACTCAAGCAAAATACTTTATTACTCAAAAACAACTTGATTAATAAATAGTTGGAGGACAAAAATAAATTAAAACTGTACATTAGGTTTTACATTTTAAAGGTTTTAAATTAGAATTGCCAAAGGCCAGAATTTCAGACTC
Source organism: Taeniopygia guttata (assembly GCF_048771995.1). Lineage (NCBI taxonomy): Eukaryota > Metazoa > Chordata > Aves > Passeriformes > Estrildidae > Taeniopygia > Taeniopygia guttata. The sequence goes on from NC_133024.1 coordinate 40,982,470, forward strand.
AGATGCACAGGAACAGGTGAATAACACTGTCTAAAATCAAGAAACATTAAAAATTCTCCCTGGTACAAATATACTCCTGCACCATCACTTAAAATTTCTAGCAATTAAACCAGCTGTTGCTTTTCATTATACGGATGAGTTTCTTCCTCTTGATGTCAACCTCATATTGGTTCGATCCATGGAAAAAGTAGAAATATCCTAAAATTTCGAGGAAAAATATGGAAAAAATAGTATTTCATTTTTGTATACCTATTGTTAAATGATCTCTATTTACTTTTAAAATAAAAAAAAATTAATATATGTATTGAAACGTATTTTTTTTTTTTTTTTGCATTTGGCAGGTGGTCTTTGGGGTTTTTTAAATTACACTTTAATTTATTTACCATTTTTCTGAAGGGCAGCATCAATTGGATGGCCGATTCCTTGGAAATCAGCAGATATTTTTCTTGGATAGCCTCTTTCCATTGATTGATTATTTTCATTGAAACTAAATAAAGAAATTGTAGAAACAGAAAACAAGCATGTGACATTCAAAGTTGAAACCAGATGGATTTTTTACAAAATATTGCTACTTTCAGCTGAAAATCCAACACCTGTGATCTGTGATCTCATAGAGCTGTATAAATCCTGGCTGTGTGAGTATTTACATTTTTAGACCCTTGGTAAGTCTGTTTTCAGAATATCAGATTAGAAAATTTACTTTTATGCCCTGAGACTGACAATAAGGCTGAACAGGGTTTATACTGAGTAATAATCTTAAATAATTAATCAAGCATAATTATTTTAATTTTACAGTACACAATCTATGAAGTGACCCCATAAGAGAAATACAAACTTTAGGTATAATAACACTTTTTTTTAGATAGTATTACAAACTAATTATTAGGCTAAAATTACTTCTTAGCTGAACTGTTTCTTAGGAAGTAAATATTTTAATCTCCTTCTACAACTTTCTTGATCTGTCATTTATAAATTTCACAGAGCACTTCTGCTTCTTAGTAACTACTGAATGAATACCTGACATGATGGCAAAGTCCACTCAATTTATATTTTTATACTAATTATGATACATTATATTTTTATACTAGCTCACACTACTTCTTAATGAATAAACAAAACTCATTTGCCCCTTAATCACAGCCTGATAAAAGTAAGTGAACACTCAGCAGTAAAAGACTTTATTTTATGAAAACACCTGAGTAATTGCATTTTAGCTTTAAGCAGCTGAGAAGGCTGACAAAAAGAGGATATGAACTTCCTGTACAAATACTCATATCACTTGATTAAAAAAGCTGGTTTTATTATCTCTTCTACAAAAGAGAGAAGAACCTTACCTCCAGTACTTGTTGCCGACAAAGAAATATGTTCTCTTGGTACTTTGGTCGTGAACGGCTGCATCGATTTTCCCGACACTGCTGGGGAAGCCCAGGTTCTGAATGGGCTTGGGGAACCCTGAGTCTATTCTGTAGCCACTGACAGCCCAGTACTGGCCATCTACAGGAAAACAGAAAATGTTGTAAGGATTCTTGAGGAGTCTGATCTCCTTTTTGTCAAAGCCCCAGAGCTTTCTGTGTAGTAAATGCTGCCAAACATCACAGATGTCCAGCTGAAAACATTATCCACTTAGGGCACAGAGAAGTTTGAATATCTCACAGCTGCTGGATTTCTACTTTTTATAGTCATTAAGAGTATTAGATACTCAATAATTAAAAGTCAATATATTTTTAGGTGTGTTTGTCATCTTTAAAAATGTATTTAGATAATGTAATGTAGCAATCCATTTTGCTACATTGGTCAGCTATGGTCTTTGCTCTAACTGACCAAAGGAAGTCTGTGTAAGACTATTTTGAAGCAGCATTAGTTACTGATAGTAACATAATTAATTTAAATGGATTTAAATATTAAGAATATTCTCTCTTAGTGGTAATACTAGTATTAGAGTTAGTATGAATATTACAATAATATACCTTCCATTATTATTAAATAACATTAGTAGTATTGCTGTAACTTCATGTATGCATAAAAAAACTGCTGGAAATGTAAGTGAAGTACCTTTAAAAAATAACACTCGATCCTTCTTGTCAACCTCATATGCAGCATCAAAGCCAGCTGTCAGTGATGGCCAGAAGGAGAAGATAGTATCATGCTCAATTTCTGAGAAATACGGACTTTTGCGCCAGACATAGCTGATAGAAACAAAAACAGCAGTGCTTCATTGTCTGTACTTCATTAGGAGATCAAGGGCCCATAAATGTACTCAAAATCCTACTGTCTGGGTGCTGGAAACAGTGCTCCCTATGAGGCAGAGGAACCACCCCTTTTGGGATGCAGGGTGCCTCTGCCCTGCTCCCTCACAGATCTGTGCCCTCTGCTACAGAATAGTTGAGCTGGGAAGGGACCTCTGAAGCTCATCTTGTCCAACCCCCTGGTTCAACCAGGATCACCTACAGCTAGTGGCCCTGTGGACTTCTGCATTTGCACCATAATTGTTTGTCTAGGACAACTTAGGATATTTGTGGCTGTGCTGACAATTGCAGCTCTCTCTTCATCATGACCCATGTAAGTAGGCACAGCCGATTTCAGTTTCATTGCAAATGTTAAATAAAAATTCTTAAGAAACATGTTTAAGGAAGAATTGCTCTTGCCTCCTTCTCCTTGAAAACTATTAAGCTACAATTCTTCATATGTTTTAGAAGGAAAATCAGACCTACATCATCAAAGGAAGCTTGTTCAAGCAAAACACAACTACCAAGCCAAGAAGGGGTGAAGTCCTGATCTGACCTGCTGTTTGCTCTCACCAGGCTGGATGTGCCCAGCTAGAAATCGCTACAGTGAGTGTCAGAGTGTGCCCAAAACAAGGCCACCCTGTAACATCAGGGGCTCTCTGTAGACATTACTGGTCTAGTGCAGAATCCTAGGTCAGAGTGACACTAAAAATCACCAGTGACATTCTCCACATCTCCCTGGCTCACACACAGGATGGTATGATCAGGACAGTGCTGCATGTGAAGCAGCTGCACAGGCTGAGGAGTGACACAGGAATTATTCAGCCTTGCACAATTTTAATAGACAAGGACAATGATGTATGATGGATTAAAACATTATACTCACTTGTTAGTAAACCATGTTACTCACCCAGCTCAGGTGGGCTAGTAAACTTTTTCAAAGTTGCCTTAACACTTAGAGAAAGAAATATTTTCTTTTGTAACCAAAGGAAGATAAATTCCTTGAACTAAACTTTATGCTTTGACTTTGTGAGTCTCGCAAAAGATGTTGCTGGAAATAAAAGCACTTACCTGTCTTTGAAGAACAATGTTTCCCCACGGAGGGTAGTGACGGCATCAAAAGTCAGATGAGGGTCACAGTCATCTGGTCTTTGGGGTGGCTTGGAGGGTGTCACTTCTGTTGGTTCTTCCCTGGGAGACACTGGAGTTGGTGCTTCTTCAGGTACAATTTCAGTTGGTTCTTGTGGGGGAAAAGCTTTTGTTGGAAGTGCAGGAGATTCCTTGGGGGGTCCTTTGGAAAATAAGTAAGTGTGGAAATGGAAGGTGAATCAGAGTAGTTCATGGCACAGCATTTCAGGCTGTACCATGTGAAGTCAAATTTTTAGGCAGCTGTGCACATGACTACCCTTCTGTGGAAAATAAGAGGGTTTAATGCTACACACATGGGCTGTTCTTCTGGTATCACTGGGGAAAGGCTCTTGGATCTTTTGACTAACTGGAATGAATACAGTCTACAGATTCTATTTTGTGGTGTAGACTGTTAGCCACAAAAACCCCAAGAGATTTTCCCAAAAATAATAACAGGAAATTAAACCTCAGTATTTTTCTTGTAGTAGGAAGTTCAGTCCATTTCATCTGTTGGGTAAAATTAATTATAAATTGTTATCCATCATTCACCAGAAAATGATGTTTCTTGCTTACCATAGAGGGCTTGAATGCCATCAATGTCATCCTGATGAAGTTGGTAGTTCCTTGTATCCACAGCCATATATATGGGATACATCAAAGCACCAAAAACATTGGAATGACTGAGACCTAGTGAGTGGCCCAACTCATGAGCAGCAACGAGAAATAAATTGTATCCTAAAAAAGCACAAAGAACAAACACTAAACAATTTTTTTTCATGACAATGGGATACAGGTGCCATTCTCTGATGTAAGATATGTCATTTACAGTCTTAAAAAAATGGCAAAATCTAACTATGCTCAAGTAAGAGCTCTCTGGCCTCCTGGAGAAGAAGTGAGTTTTGAATCATAGGCATTGATTTCTTACTGGAAAACCACTCTGGGAACAGTTTTGCCCATGTTGCAGAAATTTTCCAACAACAAATCAAGGTTTCTTTAATAGTAATAAAAATTGAAAAGGAGGTGAGAAGGTTTTAGTCACCTGATCAGATTTTGGGAATGGTAAATGACATGGAATTTTCCTGAGGAACTCACAAAACCAGCAACATATAGCATAATCCCTGGACATTGCTGGTAACCAGAACAATTCACTATTATATTTAATTTTATTTGCCAAAAAATTCAAGATGTTTTTTCCTTTCCAGAAGTTAAAGATGAGCATAACTTTAAATCAGAAACAAACCCAAACCCAAGCAAACAAACAAATGTGAGAGGTTATATTATTGCTTTTAAGGTCATTATCCAAGGGTGAAAATTCCCTGTCTTTTGATGTCATGATTACCCAACGTTGCTATTCCATGTTAACTTCATTTCCTTCACTGGAGCTGCAACTGCAGGCTACATTAATTTCAAGGGACTGTTGTGACTGCATCCCAGATCAAAATATGCAGAACTGTTTTACTAAATTACACTGACATTTTACATCTCAGTAAATACTGGAACTGCTGCCATGGGATATGTGACTTTACAGCATCTTCAAGACAACACTTTCTAATAAAATAGCAGAAAACACTATAGTTAAGTTTGCCTACCACTATAGGTTGTAAATTTGGTCCAGTTTTCGTCTTCATCAAAATGGGCATCTCCTCCTATCCCACTGCCAGGGGGGTAGGCATGAGCCAGAGTTCCTCCTGGGCCATCAAAGGAATAGAAGTCACCGTGAACTAAAAATAAGGGGAGGAAAAAGGGATGCTTTTCATTATCTTGGTAAGAAAAAGTGACAAGTACTATGATTTCCTGGCAACAGAGCTTCCTTACATCTAGCTGCAAAGGAAATCATTATATCTGCTTGACCACCATAGACCCTGGTGAACCTCAGAGGAGTGACACTGCTCCAGAGCTGGAAGGCTCTTGCAATTGCTTCCTCTACATCAGTTTGCAGCATGTCTGGAGTGTAGTTTAGAATCCTGTGAATTAAAGACAAAAGGAATTAAAAGCAAGCAGATAACATGTGACTGGGTCACATGGTATCAAGGTCAAATATTTTAATCAGTTGTTACAATTATTTATGTGTCGCAAGTAGTTTATTTTCAAAATATTTGCGTATTTAGCAGATAAAGATTTCATAGCTTTCTTTTATACCTTTCAGAAAGCCTAACATTTATACTCAGCTGTATTCCTTCTATTCACTGAGTATATTATTTAGTAGGCTATTAGCTAACTCTCCCTTTCACCCGGAATGGAGCTTTTATATGGATAAATACAGAAATAAATAGTAAAAAACCCGTTTACTTCTGCCTATCATTCACAAAGCTTCCCAGTGGTGTGGAGAAAAACCTGCTCTAATGTATGTTACCGATAGGTCACATCTTCTTTCATCCACGTGGGGCTGCGTGGGAAGGCGCTGTATGAACGGATGTCTGGTATTCCACATCTAGGCTGCTTCATCATGTCCAGTGTCTTCTGATTCAGCTCCCCAGTCACCTCCAGCCCAAAGAATGACTGCATCTCTCGTATTTTGTCAGCCATGTGGTTGAGGTCCTTTGCTTTAAACAGAGAATGTTTCTCTTCCTTAAAATCATAGAAGTTTTCAAGATATTTCTGATAGGGAAGAAAAAGCAACAGTTTAGAATATAAAACTTTCTTTTCAAGTGCAGAGATCTGGTAATAAAATACTCTGCATTGCTAATACATCACTGTGTTCATTTTCTTAATTATTTAATCAGTTCTGTCCATAGTCCTTACCTTGGCAAAATGCATATCTTCTTTTTCCTTTTCTGGAGCCACTGGAAAAGCAAAGGAGCATATAAAATATAATAACTCAAGGAAAAGAAGAATCTTTGTCTTCATCTTTGTCTCCCTGTCCTACCAGCCCTTGCTAGAAGACCTCTCAATCTCTTTTTCCTCTGTCTAAGATGCACCACTGTTTCACTATTTATATCAGTGCTGTGCTTACTAAAGTCAATAATGGCATGACTCAGCTTATAACATCCTCTGATTTTCCACAGAAACGCAGAAAACAAATTTGGGTTAAGAAGCAAGCAAACACATGACAGTTTACCTTGCCCAAAACCCCCTGATTTCGCAATCATATTATTGGACAGTATGTTGTTTTTTTTCTTTATTCCTAAATTGGGCTGGACAAAAACTACTCCATTTTTCAGAGGTGCTGAAGTGACCTGGCTCTTTGTGAGGGTCAACAAGCTGTAATTCCTCATAGCACTTGAGAAGGGACCTCCAGAAACTGTCTTTAGTTTTCGCAAAGTGGCTTGCATGTAGGACCTCAGCATGCCAAGGAAAAAAACCCCTTACTTTCACCCATCTTGTACCTGATAATTTTAGTGACATAGTCAATTATAAAAAAAACTCATTTTTCTTTTCTTGAATCTGAAATCCCAGCATTGTTCCAGAACCATTACTTGTGCTGCTACTTGGCACATGTAATCACGGATCTATGGACTCATCCCCTTTCTCCCTCACACCGCAAAATGAAAGTCTCAGTAGAGTACCAGAGACCATATATCCTGGTCTACATGGCCTGTTAGCCAAGGGTGGTTTCACAACTAAAGAAGAAACAGCAGAAATTGCCCTACAGAATTACAGGCACCTTTGGGATAAAGGGACTTCAGCAGAACCTTTTAATAAACTTCTCCAACATCAGGTGGAAGGTAATGAGGATTTGTGTCATACATTCCAATCTTCCCATTTTGCCAGAAGTCCTACTTTCAGTTCCTATGCCCTTCTCTGAACCTGGTGCAGTGCAGTTTATGGAGGGATTGGAGAACCACTGTCACCCGGTGACTGTCACTTGGTGACTATTGACTGTCATTTCCTAGACATTCATCTTTGGAAACAGAATTCTCCTGTGTTGACTTAATACCCACATGCAAGTTCAAAAGGAGAAATATGAACCAAAAATAGTCCGCTTCTCTTTGAACATAAGAAAAATATGAAAAAAGGAACTGCTTCTCCAGTGAGAAAAAACATATTGGAGACTTCATAAAAACAATCCTAGCACCACAGCAGCTGAGCTCTGCAGTCTGCAAGGTGGCCTGGGGAAAGGCATGGCCTCCTTCCAGAGGAAACTGGAGTTGAACTGCCTGGCTGGAGTCAGGTCACACTGTGTGTGTGACCCAGGTCAGAGACCAGGTCCCTGAACCAGTGAGTGAAGTGGTACAAATGTTTACATCTAAGGCTGCAGCAGGATGAGGGTTGCTTTGCCAATAGCCCACTGCTGCTGTAATGGGGTCCTCCTGCTCCTCCCAGCCTGGCCAGTGCTCTTGCTGTTTTCCTGTGCCCTTCTGATATCAAGTATGTTTTCAATAAACCAATTCAGAGGGCTGAAGCTACAGGAAACAGCCCACAAAAATAACCCTAACCCCACTAAAAATTGCTTGATGCTGAAGTTAGCAAATGCACCAGCACCCTAAGGGGTGCGAAGAGCCTCCATGAAGGAGGGGTGGGATGTCATGGATGGGAACAGGGATGCAGGAAGGCAGCCAGGAAGGCTGGGAAGCTAGGACCTCTCCTTTGGCAGTGGCAGGGTTTCTCTGCTGGTCATGGAACAGCATTCCAAGTTGCATTTGTAGGGTATGATGTTTGCATTTCCACATAGAAATCCAGACACAAAGCAGGGACATTTTAAATACTGCTGCCTGGCAGCAGCAGCTTGCATATGGCACTTATCCTCTGCTTTCAGCTGAATGTTTTGTAAACACCCCGTTTGCTGTGTCCAGGGGCGAAGCAGTCAGAGCATGAGATGCAGCACACCCAGTTGGAAAATATTTTAGTGAACCTTTTGGATATTTAGGAAGCTTTTCTTTTCTTTCAGTGACTTTAGCATGGCTGCCAATAGGCATGTTGCAGATCCAGCTGTTGGTTTCCCTTTCCAGATCCTGTTGCCTGCATGCTCAAGCTGACATTTATGGAGTGGCTGGTGAGTGTTGGGAGGAAGAGCTGTATCTTGCTTTGTTCTTGGCAGCACAAGCGATGCAAATTCTCTGCTGAGCAGTCTGCATGGCTCTGAGATGTGTGAGCAAGTGTGATACTTACACATGGATCCAAGAAATGACTTGCCTTCTTATGCTGAACCCTAAGACAGCAGTCTTAGTGTTCAAACTAACGTGAGCATTCAGTCTTGGGTTTAAGTATTGCAGGATAAAAGCAGGAGCAGTGTTGTAGCTTTAATCAGAAGTTTAAAGTGTTTGAAACTTACACTACCAGGGGACACAGTGAAGATTTACTGGCAAAGACACAGCTCGAATTTGAATGGAGTGAACTGAGCTGGTACCTTACATGGCACTCTTGCCTTACCTGTAGGTCAACTAGTTGATGACTTCTGCTTCAGGGATTCCCAGAATCACTTAATCCTTGACAAGGCATGAAGCAGATCAGATGCCTGTTTCATGCCTTAATCCCATAGGTAAACAGATGCTGCTATTCCCATCCCAGTCCTGTGAAGCTGATCCCTGCTGTGCCCTGAAGTCACTGTTGTCCTTCTGCTGAGTTGGAGACCATGCAGACGTCAGAGGTGACTTGCCAGCTTATGCAGCAGTGAAACAGCCAGAATGGGTTCTGCTCATTTCTTCCCTCAGCTCAGCAGCACTCAGACTCATTTGTCCCTCACTGCCAGCAGTTAACTACGTTTACTACGCACCCAGGGACAAGAGTGGGTGCTTTCCCAGGAAGACCCCTGAAGTAGAACACAGCATTTCACAGAAAGCCTGCCAACATCAAGGCTAATATTCTTCCCCCACAGAACTGTTTGTCCTCTGTCAGTGCAATTTGTGTTATTCTGTGGGGTCTAGTCCAAGTGCCAGGGTTTTTAGAGTATTTGTCAAACTTCTACCTGGGAATTTTGCCATTTCTTTTTTTTTTTTTTTTTTTTTTTCCCTTTTTTTTTTTTTATTCCAGTTCTGCTTGGCACTTTTGACTTATGGAAAGAAGTGGAATGATACTTAAGGATACTTAACACAGTCTTGTAAACAATTGTCATTAACCCTTTAAACAACAGAAAATTAAGTCAAAAGAAGCTTGAACTAACCACACACACACACACACACACACACACACACACACACACACACACACACACACACACACATACATACACACACACACACACACTATGATTTCACCTCCTAAACTTTTTAGAAGGATCTGTAGATATCTGTTTTTCCACCTCCCCTTCACTCACACTGTTTCTAAACTCTCCCTTCTTGTGCTAAAGAAGCAAGACGGGTTATAAAAGTCTTGAACATGCCTGGACATGGAAGAAGCTGCTGGTTTCTTTCACTTGAATGGAATTGGGAGATAAATTCATACAAAGAGATTCTCGGACTTGAGGAACAATAATGGAATAGAAAAAAGACACAAGCCCTTGACATTATGAGCCAGTCTTTAATAAATAACAGCTGGATCATAGCATGTAGGTGGTTGGGGGAATTAGGCAAGCAGAAAATTTGTGACATGGAAAAATGTAGGTCTGCTATTAAAAGACTCAGAAAAACCAGAAAATATTTACTGAAAATGAAACTTTTAATCTCTTTCTGCAAGACAGTATTTTGAGAGTATTGAAACTGAGCCTGAAAAAGGTATTAACTTGAATTCCATGATTTTTCCTGTATATCCGTATACTTCCATTTATCAGTGGAATCTCTTAATCCTGCTTTTCTAATATATAGAGTCTAATAGTAATAATATCTGTCACTTTTCTACTTCATCTAAGCATTTTGTCCAAGTTCCATTTCAAACTGAGAGATGGCATGCAGAGGTAGACTCAATAGCTGATCTTAGTTAAACAGGAATTTAGATATTATTGATGCCTGTATCCTTGAGTATTATCAGCAATAACAAAGCTGAAATCACTTCCATATTTGTATTTTGTATATAAACAAGTTTTTTTAAGTTGCATGTCATTTCCTCTCAGCAATTTCTGACACGGTAGCTTAGAAGGCAAGGTCACAGAATGATTGCATTGGTGTTACATTATCCATCAGTGAATAACAGATGTGACAGAATCCAATGCCCAAGAACTCTGGGGTTTGCAGGAACTAAACTGGAATATGAAAGTTGGAAATAATAGCACCCTTATTTCATATGTGGCAATGTATTGGGGTCATAGTCTGAATTTGGACATGGCCTGAGCAATGGGCGTGACAGGAAGCACTGTGGATGTGATACACAATTAATTCACTGTTTCCTCTTTACCATTCTGGTCCCTATGAGATTCAGACTGTCACACGAAACCACTGAGGTAACTGAAATATGGGCAGGATCCCACCTTTCCTTCTGAAGGGAATGGTCAGTAAAATGTTGTACTTCTCTCTCCTCCTATGCACAGACTTTTATGGTCAAGGACCTGTATAATTCTTATTCTCTTATAAAGGATATGAATAAGCTGCCAGATCTCTGGCTGTTAATTAAGGTGATGGTTTTTTAGACTCAAGAAGATATATTGTAGTTTTTTAGTTGTGTAGAGCAGAAGACAAGTCCACAGAAAATTATTTCTAATATGTGGTTGTTCATCCCATCTCTTAAAAACTGTTTGACTTTGTTACGTCCATTAGCCATATTGTTAAAATATTACATGCTAATGTTGTATGAACTTGACTGCAATGCTTTGAAATAAATATTAGGAAAAGATAAGAAACTTTGCCATGTAAAGAATCTCCTAACTTTTCTGTAATTCCTTTTGATGTGGACTGGAAAAAGCTGATAGCTTTTATAATTTGTCTTGCAAGCCCTAAGATATTTAGCTAGCATACTATCAATACATTAAAAAAAAAAAAAAAAAAAAAAGACAATGCCTGGAGCTCTCTGTCCATAAAAAGACCTGAGCAAGGAAAGTGAGGAAGCACTCTAGGAAACAGGCTGCCATCCTGCTTTCACATGTCATGGTCATCATTTGAGATTTATGTAATCAACCACTGGCAGTCATTTTATGTAGAGGTCTGCACTGATCCTTAAGTAGCTGCCAGTGGAACATGAGCACCAAACATAAACTTTACCTCCATTATTTATCTTCTTTATCTGGAGACCAAGATCATTTGTGCAATCAAGCCTTTCCTTATTTTTCCTTTTTTGATGAATAAAATAAAGTGGCCATACTGATACCCACCTTGGAGTGTGTCTCCTTCGAGCAAACCTGCACCCACAAAGGTTTCACTTAGCAGAAGGAGGTCTTTGAACTGTGTGATGAATAGGGAAATCTTTAGGTGCTTGCAAAGAAGACCAGGGTGTAATTTATCAGCTTTGTAATGAAATTGATAATTAAATGTTTTACGGATGTTCTAGGACATGAACCCACATGCCACAGAACAGAGGGCAATTGCCAAACACAAGAAGCCAAAAGGATTGAATACTAATTGTATGTCTAAAAGATGAAAAATATTTATTTCATTTAAACTCTTGTAAAAAAAAAAAGGTTAGTCAATATCTCAAACCAGTTCTTTGAAGATGCTGACTAGTGAAGGTGCTGTCATTGTGTATTTGTGGAAATGCTAAGCTAAAAGTAAGTAATTGGTTTTCTACATCTCTTTTACTCCTGCATACCAAAGAATATTTTTATTTTGAATACCAGTTCAAGTAATCAAATACCACAGTTAACACATTAAACTGCCTTGGAACATAATTTCAAAATGTTTATTGACTTAATAAAAAGCTGTATTTTAATAAATATTTCAAGTATTAAATTCACAATCCATTTGATTTATATGAAAAAAAAAATTACCTTGAACATATGATTCTTGTAGTTAACAGAGAACTACTTGTGATCTCAAGAATGCAGAGTCAGGACAAAGCACAGATATGAAATTACTAATTAATATGTCACTTTCCAGCAGTGTCTTCCTCCAGCTCATCACTATGTGCCTGCACAGGGATTGCTGAATATCTAACTGAGGTAGTCAATGAATTCATGTTACCTCACCCAAGATAAGTTGAACTGTAAGACCTTTGCAACTTTAATTGCTAATGAAATCCAAGTGATCTGAGTGAAGTGTGTCCGGGAGGGATGGGCTCTGCTGTTGAGCAAAGGAAGAGGCTTCTGGGCAGCTGTCACTGCTGAGGATGGCATATGGGCCAAGCTTGCATCTGCAGTCATGAACATGGACAGGGATTAGGTTTCAGATATTAAATCAAACTACTTTTTCATGCTCACAATGTTCTCAAGGAATTTGACTCACATGACTTAATTAGAAATGATTATCCTGTGGCCTCCAGCTAATTAAAAAACACAAGGCAGTCTCATCAGGATGTTGCTTCACTAGAGTTTTGTAACACTTGATCACAGTCTTTTCTCTCCAAGATGCCTTGGGATATTACTTCACATGCTAAAGACATGTTAAACTCTTCCCAGATTTAAGACAAGTTCTTCAGGTCCATGTGAAGAGAAGGAAGTGCTGTGGGTCATCATGGAGTTTGAGGAATGAAGTAATAGGCAGCTGTGTATTTCAGGATGATAGATTTTTCCCTAGATCATGCATTTACAAGACACACAGGGCTTGTCAGTGCATGTCCTCTGCCCTTCCTGTAAACACTTCATCATAAATCCAGTATGATTTCCAAGTCATGCATGAATTTCTTGCAGTGGAAAGCACTTCATTCAGTGTACCATGTACTTTCTCAGTAGCTAGCTGGGGTAAACTAAGGGAAACTTACACAATGTCTTTCACAGATGTGTTGGACACCAAATCACATGGCTGTGCTCAATACCAAAAAAAAACCCCCTCAATCAACACACACACACAATTAGGGCACATCATTAGCTCACTCCCAGTCACTACCTACTGTCTACAGGTCAAAACTTGTCTTTCTCTTTTTTTTTTTTTTTTTTTCCCAGCGATAGCTATAATATTATTTATTTTCCCTGGGAAATTTTGGTTAGCCCTACCTGTACCTTAGTAACAGTTTCCTCAGCCCCACATATGGCAACCATCTTTCCCTACAGACATTACATAATACACCTGTAGCAAAACTATAAAAAATAATCTCATATTGCATTTGATTCTAAAGTCATCTGCTTCTCTTTCAAACCTCCAAAAATTATTTTTACTGGCATGAATATTTTTTATCTAGTAAGAGTTTCTTTTATCTGTGCAATTTAGCAAATAGATATCTACCTGTAACATTAAAAAATAAGTGATTCAGTTTAATTAATAGTACAAATGTCAAAAGGCCACAGGGAATAGGCTGTGGGTTTTTTAAACATATTTTACAAATGCTTTTTTCATTATTTATGTTCTTGAAATGATTACTGATCCTTGGACTTGCACTACAAAATATAAAGTTAGAATTGTCCAAAGTGACACAGAATCATCTTTTCAAACACTGTAATTCTCAAAGGACCTACACTGTACAGAATTTGGCTTTGCAGTATCCAATTTTATTTTGTCAGAACTAGAATGCTGTGTAAAACAGGTCATTAGTTCATTTGTCTAATATCTGTGTCACATAGTCTCTCCTTATTCTGCTTGAGAGCACAAATAATATTTGTGAAGCAATTAAAAAAGAAACAAAATAGACAGAGGTATTATCATTCTATTTACAGTAGACGGAAAAAGAATAAAGGGAAAAATAGTTTTTGTTGCCCAGGTATTATTAATGTTAGTTGAAGTCACCCGGTGAAAGGAAAGCAGGAACATTTTAAAACTTGATTTCTTTTTAATGTGAAAACCCTAATTCTTTTGACCTGCCAACATTCTTTAAGTGTATCTTCCCTTATGTTTCAGGAAACTGTAAAAGTGAGGCAAATATATTTGTTTAAAAGCCAGTTCATCCCAATACATCTGAAACCAACTTCTAATACAACATCTAGAAATTATTTCCATGGTTTATTTCTTCTGAAAAAAGATATTGTGTATAGTTTGTTTCCAAGTACTGCAAAGAAAGGACTTCTGGTCTCCTTTGAGGATTATTTGAGAGCATACTCACTTGTCATTGTAGGATAAAATTAAGGAAAGTATGATTGACATGAAAGATTGTTCATTTTATGTAAAGTACGAAAGAATCTGGTCTGAGTTTTCTTTGGTGTTAATAGAGATTTCAGTGATGGAAGAGTGAAAAGATTCTGTTGCAATATGGGCTCAAACATGGTTCCATTTAAATAAAAATCATAGTTGGGCAGAAAATGGAATAAACTGCTGCCCACTTGAGAAATTCCATAATAAGGAATATGAGTTAATATAAATTTGTGTTAAAAATAAACATACAAGGCTCATAAATTGTTAATAGAGAATTTTTCATCATTTCTCAAACATAATATGCTTGGCAACTCCTTGTTTTTCTTTCTTCCAACAACAAAAATTCCCTTTCTCTTAAAAATATATAGTAGTCAAAACCACCCAAAATTTCCCACATTATGTTTTAGCTCTTCCAAACTTTTACACCACTTATTACTTCACATATTCAGAAACCATTTCCTCCTCAAAGCTGACAAATAAAGGGAAAGGGCTTATTAAAAAAAACATTAAACCTCATTAAATTCAGATGGTGTTGAGTAGCAAGAGCACTGAAAATATTAAACATAGTTTTCCTCCTGAACTTGGAAAATTTTGATTTCTGGTTTTACACATTTTTTAATACTATTAAATTAAGGCTAGTACTCTAGTATTAATAGTATTACTACTACTATTAATAGTAGTACCACTACTATTTAATACTATTAAGACCCAATCAAATATATATTGCTTGTAACATATATTTTGAATTTAATAGGGAAAAAAATTTCCTTGAAACACATCATATAAAAGAGCAGTAGCATTCAGCTAAGTGCTCAGAAACAGAAATATGTAGTTTTTAACTTTACACTGGTGCCATAGCTGATGTACATATCCATCCATGCTCTTTACTTATGAACCTACCTCATATACAGAGCAACACAGCCATAAAGAGAGGCATATAGATGGGTAATTATGGTAAAATAATAAAGTTCAGACCTCTGATGTTTTTCTCACAGTCTGTCACAGGTGCTGCTTATACACCTTGCTTGTCCTGCCTACCCTAAACATTTATTGAAAAAAACTAGTAAGATTTCTGGATGCACAGTTGACCTTGGAGGGGAGATAAATTACAGGAAAAGGGAAGGATATTCTTTCACTGAACTAGCAGAGCCTGAAGGAGGAAGAAGCTGAAGGGAGGTCTTTGTAGCTGCAGACAAGCTGCTTTAGAGGACTGGAGTATTTTGCTGCAGTTACATCCTTTGTTAGCACTAATCCCAGCACAATAAGTTTGAGGCTCAGTTTCACTTTTATCTGTGCAAAGACAGGGATCGACTTTGTTGATAGTGCAGCTCTCATTACTCTTAAGAGGTATCTGAGAAACATAATTCACTGAAACTGCCTGAAATAACTCCTTTAAGACAGAGTGAAACAGCACTTTGAGAGTTTCCTCTGTTTGCCAACTGACCACGAAAAGCCTTTTATAACAGTGACATAAGTCCTTCCACGAGAGACATTCCACATATTTATGCAGCTGTACAAGCAATTCTTTATTTTTCTTTTTAGTAAAACAGATAGTGCCAAAACCAGTTGGCTGTCATGTTAGCCACCAACCTGTTAGCACAGGGAATTGGAAACACAGACAAGAGTGCATTCTGCTCACAGACAATTCACAGATCCTTATATATATATGATCAATTATAAATTACAGTGTTTGTACAAGAAGGATAATGAAAAAAGGAAAAAAAATTGTTTGCTATTACACAAAGAATAATGTGGAAAGTGCAATAGGATTTTCATCGTCCTATAGCATGTTGTTGCCATGGCAGTAAAAGGAGCATATCTAATTAATTTTTTCTGAGGAGTTTTTAGGGAAAAAATATTTAGTGCAGTCATTGGTACCACACTTTAGTTGTGGAATTAAATAGAATGCACCAATATATCTCAGTGGCTCTCAGCAGGCATTTCAGACAGGAGCATTTAACCTAAATTGTATTGTTGAAATATCATTTTGTCTCAGTAATCCATATCAATTTTCTTGAAGTTGATTCTTTTGTAAGAGCATTAAAATGATGCATGACTCAGGTGTTTGCAACTTATTTAGCACAGTGAGTCAATTAGAAGTATCTGCTTGAGGCTCTGTTCTGGAGTGAAAACTATTGTGAGGAAATTGTATTTTGCTGAAGCAGTCACGTCCCCACTTCCACACCCTGCAGAACTGATCTGGTGGGGACTGAGCAGATGCCCAGGAGACACAAGTCTGGGGGACTGAGGAAACACCAGTGGGACAGGGGAATATTCTGAAAACCAAACATGCTTTTAAGGAAGGCACTGATCCTTTCCAAGAAGTAGCTAAGGCAAATAGTTCAGGCAATCTCCTTGAGAGAAAATATTCACCGTGTGTCTCCTTGAGTCTGGGGCACATGTACATTCATAAGGAGTGTCATTGGTATCAGTTCAGGAGAGGCAGCACCCCATGTGTGTCATGTAGGCAAATGCTCTGCGCTCACTGGAAGCCTCCTGGGGACACCTACCCAGGTCAACAAAGAGTGTCACCCACTGGTTCCAGAAAGTACCGTGTGCCTTGTGCCCTGCTGTGGCTGAGCTGTTGTGCCCTCCCTGCTCCAGAATGACCCCTTTTACAGGAGCTGTCAGCCATGGTGCCTGGCTGTGCCCAAAGGCTCTGCCTGCAGCGTGGCACTTGGCACTGGGGGCGGGCTGAGCCCTGAGCCCCACAGTCAGTCTCCTGCCCCTGTCCCTGCCAGCTGAGTAATCCCCGTGTCTCTGTGGACCATCACTGGTAATATTTGCCCCACAAGCCATGGCAGCTGCCAAAGCTGGTAACTAACTGAAGTCAGGAAAAGGCTCCTTCCTTCCTTTTCCCAGAGCTGTGCCAGAGCCCGGGTTCTTCAGTCCCCGTCCCAGGAGCAGAGCCTACCCATGGAGCAGCTGCCACCCCATACAGAGTCTCACTGCACTTGGCAGAGAAGCCACTGCCCTCATCTTCCCTCAGGCACTACCAGAGAAGGGGAAGTGGAACAAGCTCAGCTGGAGTCTACTGAGATCTCACTTTAGAATGCTTAACTGGTGGATTAATCTGGGTTTGTCACTTGCACAATGTTGATCAGCCTGAGTTGTTTATTTTCTTTGTAATAACAAAAGCTCTGTGAGAAAAGACAAGACTGAAAAAGGTGGAATTGAGCAATCCCTCAACAGAGATTTGCCTTGCCTTCACTTCCCTCCTATCAATAACAGCTCAAATTTGGCTTATTTTTGTCTTTTCCCACACTTCTACACTATTTGTTCAAAAGCATTATTGACCACAGAGGCTTCCTGAATCCTTCTACATCATCTTTTTTTATGTCTTCAGGCATAGTTTGAAAATATTTGTACAATGAAGATTCACTTATTCAGAACAATTGTTTGCAAGCAAATATATAACTTCTCTTCCTTTTTGCTATTTCATGTTATTTATTTTATATATTCTGCCCAATCCTTATTAATTTATTTTTTCTCTTGCATAATAGTCCTGAATTTTAACTCTGAATTTTTTAAACTCAAATCATCTTTAATTTTTGACTGTAAACAGAGACAGATACTAAAATGTTGAAGGCTTCCAAATACAGTAGATAGTATCTCAGAACAAGAATCCAAGGCCAAAGTTAACAATAACATGACAGAACAAAAGTTTGAGTGGAGCATAATCACTGGCGTGTGCAAATTGTGGGCTGATGTGAGAAACAAGAAAGGGATGATCAGTTAGCCTTAAACATTATGATGTGACGGAATAAAAACAAACAAGTCTTTAAAAAAAATAAATTTATGTGCATCAAAATTTTGTGCAGTCGAGTACCTGACTGAGATCTCTGTGTAGATTCTGACCATAGTGGAATTCTTTTAGAGAAATAAAATCTATGAAAATAATTTTCAGGAATGAAATTAATTTCCGTTAGTGTTGGATCTCTCCTTTTGAAAGATTAGTCTACTGAGGAAGTGATTCATTTCACCCTAAAAGAGCTTTATACAAAGATTCTGTTGGTTTGCTTAACAAAAGCATAAGACCAAAGGGGTGATATCACAGGTTTACATTTATGTTTCACTGGAAGTGTTCACCATATCTGCCTAACAAAAATCAGCTACAAGGTCCAAATGGACCTTGGCATTACAGCCAACATGGAGATTAACAGTAATCAGTGCCCCCATTATGAAGTATTTGTGTTTTGGGTTTGATTTCTCTAAGTGACTACAAAGTGTGAAATGTCATTGACTGACTAAGTCATTGCATCTTGAATTTCATTGGGCAAAATCAATTAATTGATCAGAAGTTAGCTGGAGTAAAATGTCCAGGTACTTAGATGAGAGGGGATCTGAATTTTCTGAGGATCCAAAGGTGAAAAGAAACTGGATGTCCCAACAACAAAAACTTTGAAAAGTACTTCAACATATTAGAATGGTAGTAATTTTATTTAAAAAAAAAAAGAAAAAAAAAAAAAAAAAGCAAAAAAACGCTGGGGTGCTATATGTAAAATCAGAAGCCTGGCTAAATCTTTCATAAATGTAGCATAGATTTGTCTAGGCTAAGAGCACAGTCATCCAGTTTCCTAACTGCAGTCAATGAAGAAAAAGAGATGTCTTCAGACAGAAGCTGAGATATAAGTGCTGTGAATCACTTTCTGTCCACATTTCTTCACTGACTAAATGGGAAGTAGAGGACAATTATACATCTGGCTTAGGATTTAATTTAGAGGCCGTTAGTCTGTAAAAGTTAGACTATGTGGTAAAAAGCTGGTGTCCATGCAAAGAGATTTGGACCCCAAAAACACCCCAACAACCATCAGAGGAGCACATCTGGCCTCCCAAAGCCTGGAATTTGCTTACTGGGAATATGTGACCAGCTCAGATGTAAGAAAGATCCTTCTTCTTAACACCATAGTCAATAGGTCACGATGGCTTCAGCCCTTTACCTCTGCTATGTCTCAGTCCTCAATCTGGTCAAAAGGAGATACCTGAAGAAGTGAGCCATTGTTGAACAGTGGAGGTGATTAAGCAATTTGTGCAACCTCAGGGATGCCCCAGGATTAGGCAGAAAGAAAACAAGATTGCAAAATAACCGGAGTTCCTCAGGTAATGTAAGTCAAGTTTAGCTTATGAATGTGAATGAAGTGTGTTGTCCTTATTTAGAGCATTAATCTCCTTCAGTAACAGCCACATCTTTCTACTTTCTTTATGCATTTAGTCAAGATTTTTTTTTTTTTGCTTGGTTTCTGGCTTTGTTTGTCTCTGTGATAAAGGTGAAAATTGTTTCATTTACATAACTTATCGTGACAATATGACTAGCCATGGGACATGAGGGAATGGAATGAAGCTGCATCAGGGCAAATTCAGACTGGACATGAGGAAAAGAATTTTCACTGAAACAGTTGTCAGTCGCTGGAACAGGTTGCCTGGGGAAGTGGTCATAGCATGAAGGCTGCCAGAGTTCTGGAAACTAATTGTAAAGCCACTGGGTTTTACCTTCGGATCAATAAATTATTACTAAAACCAAACTCATTCTTTAACCAAAATAATTTATATATTTCCAAAGAAGAATTTATTTGTCTTTCACAATCAATCAGTTCTACTTGAGAGATACTTCACCTTAAACTCAAATTGAAATAATGTGTGTGATGTCTCACTTATCTGACTTTAAGTCAACCCTTGTCCAATGAATGCAAATAATTTACTTTAACTCAGAAGTGATTACATGGACAGAAGAAGTATTCACTATTAATAAAGAAGTAATAACTTCAGTATGTTACTTCTGTTATTTTTTTCTCATAGCTAAGTATGAAAAAAGGAGTTTTACAATTTATCCTACAGTTCAGTTAGTTTCCTTCTTTCTGTTACATACGTAGCTGATTTTCTTCATTTTTCCTGGAATACTATGGAAACATTTCACCAGGTCTGCTAAAAAAGTCCTTATGCAAGTGGATGTTTTTTTATGGGTTTTTACTTTCTCTTACTTCCCTGAAGGTTGTCCTGTACCCTCCTTCACTGATTAACTGGTTTGCAATAATTTTTTCAAAGTGAGTCCCTTATGTTCCATCATCTGCCATCATGTGTCATCACCTGTTCACTGCCAGGTGGTTTGGGGACAACTGTGTAAGTGAGAAGCATTTGATGAAGCCTCAGGACTCTTGTATTACATCTCCTTACATGCAGGTGTTTTCTGCTGGATCATACTTAAATTCCTTTTGAAGCCTTTGAAACTAAACAAAGTGAAAAATTTTAAGGCATTGTGGGGTGGGCAAAGTGGGAGGAATGTAGTGCCTGATTTGTGTCATTTATGTGAAGCTGAGCCCAGGGGATCCAATCATGATGGAAATCCTGCTTGCTTCCATGACATCCAAATACAGACACTGCTACAGAAATCACATATCAGGGAAGCACTAAAGCTGCTCTTTCAACACTAACCCAAACTATATTCATCTCTATTCAAGTCCTAGCAGGCATTATTTCCTGCTGCATGACATAACACAGACTGGTGTGTTTGTTCTTTTGCTGGGTGCAGAAAGGCCCTCCAGGTCTTTGCTATTTACTCCATGCCAGCTGAAGCAAGAATGTCTGACACAGCAAATGAGAAAGGGTTTGTGTTACCTGAGAGCTGAAACAAAATTAAATCCGTGCAATCTGCTTGATGGAAATATCTAATGATTCAAAGTGAGGAAGCAGACTAGTCAGTGGGATCATGCTAGACAAGTACTGCACCCACACAATAAACCTGGGATATTCCCAAGACGATAACCCAAAAGTTGCTTGTGATGATCTCCAGTATGAAAAATAATGAAAATACTGCCAAGCATATGGAGCAGACCCACTTTCTCAGACCTGCAAAGAAAAATTGTTTGAATTTGAATGTGTTTTAGCTATTTAAGTGACTTTAAAATGTAGTCTTAGATACCCCAGAAGTGTAACAATTTTTTTTTTTTTTTGCGTGTGTGTGTGTGTGTTATAAGCTGTGGGAATGTCCACGATTCTACCTGTGAAGGCACATCTCTGGCATGATCACTACCACCAACTGGTGTGTTTGCTCTTTGCTCTCTTTTCATTGTAACAGGAAGGAGTGAAGACAATGCAACATCCAACATTTCTTAGTTAATCTCACACATGGGGTTACACTGCTTTCCTTGGTATAACTTGTGTTGAGCAGCAACAGAAATCTTTTGCAGAAAGATACATTATTTAGAACTGAACACCAAGTCCTAGGAAATCTCTCCTTTTGAGAGCGCAGGATCTGGTAAACCAGCTAGCTCATGGAAAATATTTACTGTTTATACAAAAATAACTCATCCTTCATTCTCTGAAACTTCAAACAGGAAGATTTCAGCCTGACTCTGAAAACAGTTCTGAGAGAATAAACAGGCAGGCTTGGAAAACTTTTATTTCTCCACATCTGCCTAGCAGTCTGCTGCTTTCTTAGCAAAATGTCCAATACAGACTATAATCTAAAAACTTAGTAATGAAGCATTGTAAGAATGATTTGAAGATAAAATGTCATGTCATTCAATGAAACTTTTAAGAAAGCCACGGCACTTAAGCATCTTCCCTACATCTGGGCAAAGTGGACTGGGAGCAGTTCCTGGCTCTCAGTTTCAGTTTCCTCTAGTAATCAAATGAAGCACAAACTGTAATATTGCCATAGGAAGGAAACTGAGCAGCAAAGGACCCAGTCTGCGTTTCCCATATGAGTGGGATCCATTATAGCATTGAGCTGTCCCACAGTCCAGGGCAGTCTGACACAGTCCCCCGTCCTCTCTCCCTGCCATCTCTCGCCTTCCCTTCCCTTCCCTGCTCCCTGCAGGCCCTCTTCTTGGTGGTCCTTGTCTCTGTTTTTGCCTTCTCCAACCAAAGGCATGTCCCCCACATCTGGGGAAAAGAAATACACCATGGATTGGCTCTGACTCCTGCAGGCTGGAGCTCTGCTTATGTGCTACTGCGATTATACCTGCCAGCTCACAGTGCATTACATCTCCCTGGAGCGCAAACTCTTTGGAGGAGGAATTGACTCACCCCAAACTGGAGTTATGAAGACTGCTGTTCCCTGGTCCATGAGAAAGAGCATGTCTGTGCCAAAACAAAAAGCAGTTTACCTCAAGATGTGTGACCCCTAAACTCTACCTCTGCTTCAGCCTTAACATTTCAGAAGTGAGTCCCTTTTGATCATTCTCACAGCAAGTCACTAATGATACAGTAATCACCCTATCATATAGCCTTGCAACTTCTGTCTTGGCTGTGCAGACATACAGTGTCTTGTTTAGTCATCTAACGCAGGGGAAGTGAAGCTAATTTTGTCATTGGGATATTTTAAGAAATAAATATTTTACATGCACACTATTTTCAGTAACAAATTGCAATGCTAGAAATAATAGTGAGACTTGTTTTGATTATATCATCTCATCAAAATTTAGTCTACCCACTCTGAGCCTAAACACATCTGTCCCACCTGCGCAGCTGTGGTTGCTCTAAGGTTGGGGGTGGGGGGGTGGGGTTGGAATTACAGCCGCATAATCTTGTAGCCAAATCTGTGATGATGGGTGATTTAATCCACCCATGCGTTTCAGTATTGGATCAAAGCTGTGGGTCTCACATATTTGTAAAGGTTGACTTGACATTTCTTGCTCCTTTGAGTTTTGCTTTCATGTATCCTCCCTTGTAAGGATAACAGCACTGGTGGAGTTTACTGGTAGCAGTAACCTTCCCGCTTTTCCTGTTGCCACAGTTTGTTCCTATCTTGTACCCTAAGGGTTGCATTCCATACATTCATTAAATCTCTACCCTGTTATAAAGTAGGTTATTTTCCCGGATCCTCTGCTTCCCAGAAGTGTATTTTCAGGCTGCATTTCTTGCCTTTTGGCTGTTTATAAACTCATTTTTATAAAACCTGGCATCATAATATTGGCACAGTAATCTGAGCAGTTAGTACACTTAGTAAGATGCATCAGAGGAAGGAAAATAATTCCTAGTTTCACACAGCCCTCTGACTTTGTCTAACACTAGTATTTATAACTTTATTCCTGAGCGCTTTTGCTATAACAGGATGGCTGCGCTTCTCTGTGATGCAGTTCTGGCAGCTGGTGTTGACGCATGTTAAACTTGTAAATCTCTGACTTTCAGTAAACACAGAAAAGATGGTAGATTGTAGATAGCTAATCACTGAAGCAATACTGATGATGTCCTTGACTCCTGCTTATTTTCCTGTAATTCTGGGGGAATTTCTTAAATTTGTGTTCCCGTGGCTTGTCTTAGATGAAATTATGTGAAATATCTTTATTAGATGAAATCTCTGTTAATTGAGAATAAAGTAAACCTTTTATAACAACTAAAACCAATCTAAAACTTCCAATACATGTCTACAAAAAAGTAAGGTTATAAAGTGTAGAGGAAGAGATTAATGATAATTCTAGAAACATAATGACCTGATTTGGTCTGACCTGAATTTTGTGTCTAGCTCTGGTCACACAGTCTTACAAAGCAGATAGCAGGAAAAATGTCTGCCAAAACTGTCAGGAGAAATAAAAAATATTGCTCACATCAAAGGGCAAGAAATTATAACATCAGTTTTAAACTTAAAACAGATAAGAAATCTTCTAAAGATACATAAGCAAGCAACTTACAGAAAGTAGGTCCTCCTATTTACTGTTTCTTGATATAAGAATATGTTCAGTGAACAAGGACAATAATTTAAAAATAGATCATAAGGGATTAGCCTTTCATAAGGAGCACAAAAAAATCTGTTGAGTTTACTGTACTATTTTAAATTTGAGATTCAGTTGAGAACGTGGATATAAAGAATGCCTGTATCTATGCAAAAAAGAACTAAAGAAGAACAATGAAAAATTCAGCAGCGCTTGAAATGTTACAGGACAGGATCTTGTTTACTCCTTGTTTCCATTATGGAAAAAAAAGAATAGGACCATCTAAGATGGCCTGATTTGGACAGATGGGTATAGCTGACATTCTGTGACTCTAATGATTAGATTAAAGGAGAAATGTCACAGTTTAAACACATGCCAACATAATGCAAGTCATCCTTGGGGTGCTATGAAAATTTTAATACAGAGAGCTATGAATAGAACAAGACAAATCATAACAATTAAAATTTCCGGTGTTTACTTAAGGCTGCATGCACAGCACTAGATTGTTTAAGCTTGAAATTTCAACAAGCATTTTCCTTCTGGAGTTGATGCTTGTGCAGCCTCATAGAGGGAGAAGGAGCCCACATCCGATATTTATTTTGTGCACAAAGTGACTCAGTTTCAGTGAGTGTAACTCATACTCTAAGTCAGATGAACATAGCACAGAAAATTCCCGAATGCAAAGTTCTGAGCTGCGTGTTTCCTCCTTGGCACTTAGCAGAAAACTGCCAAAGGGCTTTTGCTGCCCTTTTTCTGAAATGCTTAATGGTACCAGATCCAGGGGCTGTTTCAAAAAATGTGTTTATAGTATCTTCTCTAAAACTACTATTAACTTTGAGACTGCTTATATGAGAGCAATGATTTCCCAAAGCAGTTTGCAAAGCAGCTGTTATCTCAGCAATTATTCCCTGAACCAAAACCAAGTGAAGTCTATGTAATGATTTTTGTTTTGTTTGAATCTTGGTTCAGATCCTAAGAGACATTTATTGATTACTTATTTTTTAATATTAGTATCTGAAGTGTTCCAGATACTAATACTAATTATACAAATACAGTAATTGGAAATAAGCTGATGCTATCATTTGCTTTTTATTTCCTAGTACATCCTCATTCTCCTGTTATAGATCTCTATCTCCCTGTTGCAATGTCATCCACTGTTTTCTACCGCTGTATATAGACCTGGGTGCATTTTATTTCCTGCACCATGATTTTTAACAGAATTTTAATAGGACATTTCTGTTTTACTTTGAGTGTGTAATTTAATTTTTGTCTCTTAATCTGAAATTGACATCAGCGTTGGAAATATGTTCTCATATACAAGATAATTGGTGAGCCAAGTGACCCTACTGGAGCTTCTTTCCCTGTGTTTTGGTGCAGACTATCTACATTGGAACTACAAAAATCTTCCCAAAGCACTTTCTCAAAAAAAAAAAAAAAAAAAAAAAAAAGGTGTGCTAAATGATTAGTGTTACAGACCCAAACTTTCCACTTGGAAGAGTCCTTAGGTGATTCCTGGAAAGTACAGCTGGATAGCCCAGCTATCAGCTTACTCTCTGATATGGGCTACTTTGAGACATAAACCAACCTTGTGTTTAGGCTCAACCAGAATAATGAAAATGGCTTTCCTTTATTGTTTTTGCCTGTAGGGTCTAATCTAATCAGCTGAGACCAACAGATCAGAATATGTAGCTAGGAGGAGAGCAAGCATTTTACCAAGCTCAGTTGTTCCAGCTGCCTGGCACATCCTGGCTACCCCATGATGAAACTGTACTGTGGCATTGCACAGACCATTCTGTCCTGGCTTATTTGTACGGCAGTTTCCCTTGGGAGACCTCAAACATGATGTTTCATCCCATGGGTCCTTGCAGCTTTCATGACCAAGTTTTTCCTGGCACTTGTTTCACCCTGCCTTCTCTGCACCACTGATGCTTTTTGACCCCATCATGCAGCTCTGCCTGATTTATTAGCCATTGTACCACCAATGTGCTATAGCAAAATAGCACATAATTTGAACCAGGAGTAAGATTTATATGTTAAAATCTCCTGATTCTCCTGAAAAAAAGCTGGAACCATTAATTTAACCATATAATCATAGAATCGTAGATCAGTCCAAGCTGAGCCTGAAAAAGATATTTTCTACATAAACAGATAGTGGGAAGGACACTGTCAACTCCAGACCCTTCAGACATGGCTGATTCCCAACAGACTTTCACAAGTTCTTCTTAGGATGACAAACTCTGAGGAGGGTAATATAATTTTTTTCTTCCTGTAAAGGATATATTCACACAACAAAAATCATGCAGAAATAAAAAGAAATTTTTTTTACTTTCTTCCTAGGGTGGTAATCCCTGTGAAATTACAGAGAGATTACAGACTGCTGTAATATTGTCATTTGGGCTAAGAAAGCAACACTTGGCCCTGGAAATGACCCAACTTCCTCTTTTAAGAAGACCAGAACAGGAACATGACGCATGTAAGGTTCAGCAGTGACTACAGAGTATGTATTTGACTATTCTGAGGACACTGCTCCATCAGGCTCCTCCTGCCCAGTGGTAGGACTCTGGTGTAGTCCAACAAAAAGTAAAGACACAACATGGATAGCTCATTCCAATGTACACAGAAATGCAGCATCCTGTATTACTGTGGCAGTAGGAAAGTTGTTATATGACATTTAAATAAGGAACTGAAAGTTGCTTGTCTGCTGCCTGGTAAGAGTTTCCTTAGAGGAAGATATTCTTTGATCCATTTTCTGTGAGTAAAGGGGCAGGGGGAGAGCACATTCTCTGTAGCACAGCACGTGGCAGATAGGTGAAGTGAGTGCCAGGGGTAATCCTGAACAGCACTGCTTGGAAATTCAAACTACAGTATATAATCGAAAGGCTGTGACTAAAGTGGATGTACCAACCACATCCCCTGTGTTAAGCAGGAAAGAGAAGAATCACAGGCTGGAGGTAATCTGTGTGGGCTTTGTACCCTCTGCATCATCTCAGGGAGAATTACTGAGATTTTCCTTGGAAACGTTTTTCATCAGAAGCAGCAGAGCCACCAAACCCCAAAAGTGGTATGGACTCACAGTGTGTGCAGACACCCCTCTTTGTGCAAAAACCCCTAAAAATAATTGACAGAAGGTCTTGATCCTACATCCCAGATAAGCTTTCTGGTTAGTGGGCCATCAGTATTTCCACAAAGTCCTGTTTAATTGTATATGTGCGAACAGAAAACACCTCCAACAGAACAGGTGAACACACACCCACCGCGACAGAAGTGAATGTGCAGTTCCTTGACTTAGGCTGAAGGCTGAGGTCTAAATCCTTGTTTAAGCCAGTCTGAGAAAATACTGAAGCAATAAATTCTCCTTTCCAGACTCAGTAAGGATCCATTAAGGGTTGCAATGTTCCCAGGCAGTTAGAACATATCTATATATGTGCATGTGTAATTTTCCAGTCAATGGGGTTAGACTAAGGGGTTACATTGTGCCTAGGACAAAGGTGTACTGTTTGAAGTGCTTTGCATTGAATTCTGGAAAAGACTAAAAAATTAGTATCCCTGATAGTGAATATATCTAGAAGCTTCCTGAACATTATTATATCATAACTTTTTACTCAGTGATTTGCATTTCAATAGAAGAAATATTTAAATTCTATTTATTAGTGTTGAGGGTTTTTATGTCTTTACATAATATAAGAACTCACAATAGTTAATTGTGGCTTCCTCACCCACCATTACAATTTTTAATTCTGTGCAAAGTCTCAAAGAAGCAAAGCTGTCACTGCCATCTAGTGTCTTCAGAATAGATTTCTGGAGATTATGCTAAGGAAAAAAAACTTCCTTATAACTTTGAATTCCTCTTCAAGTTTCTCAGCTACTAGTAGATCTCATGTAGTTCATGGAATTTCTTATATTGTTGCTTAATTTCTCACTTTGGAAAGTTTAAATTATGTTTGCTTACTTTTTTTCCTCACCTGGAATATATGTTTGCATTCTCTAAATCCTCCTTGTTCAGGATCATGTAACCAGCACACAAAACTCCCTGAGGAGAATCCGACAGATTCCTTTTCTTACCTTATCCTTTGTTCCTTTTCAAATTACCATTTATAGCAGAGATCAACATGGATTTAAAAGACACGTTAATCAATAACTGTTCATGTACTAGTCACAGAATCAGAGAATCAGTCGTAGAATCACAGAATCAGTCGTAGAATCACAGAATCACAAAATCACAGAATGTGCTGAGTAGGAAGGAGCCACAAGGATCGAGTCCAACTCCTGGCTCTGCACAAGACATCCCTGAGAGTCACACCATGTGCCTGAGAGCATTGTTCAAATGCTCCTTGAGCTCTGTCAGGCTGGTGCTGTGACCACTTTCTTGGGGAGCCTGGTCCAGTCCCCAGCCATCCTCTGGGTGAAGAACCTTTTCCTAATATCCAACCTAAACCTCCCTGATAAGTTTCTGCTATTAGGTACAGACAATTCTGTCCATTCCCTAGTAGTAGGTGGATTTATGGAGTTCCACATAAAAAACTGGCAACCTGGTAGGAAGTTATTAGTTCTGCTTGTATTATATCTTGGGAGACAGCTGCTTCAGCCTCCTTGTGGTCCTTTCTCCACTCACATCTCAGGGAAACCAGTCAGTTCAGTCTCTGCCTTTGGAAAAAGACTTACTTCTTTTCAATTCTTGACAGTCTTGGGTGACAGTCCATCTGATTCTCACCAGTCACCTGTGCAATGTTATTCTCATATGGTGCCAGTGGGTCCCAGGGCACAAGGTATTGTGGAGAGTTTTCCTTTCTGGCTGACAGCAGCAACAGGATCCCTCTGGCTCTGATCTCAGCCTTCTCTTTCCACAGCACAAGAAATTTTTTCCATTTTGCTTTTCTCAACCAAATGCCAGGAACTGTCAGCCTGGTACTTTCCTCAGCTGAGGTAGAGCTAACCACAGACCAGCTCCCATCTCTCGCTGGGGATGTGGACACAGAAGCTGGAGCCATGCTTGGACTTGTGCCAAAGGCTGCATCCAGTCAGCCAAGCAGCTAACAGGAATCTGTTTGGGCTGGATAGCAGCTGGATATGATCATGCTGAAGGCTTTTGAAGGTCCAGTTTCCTATGCAGTACCTTTTCCCCCTGACAAATGTTCAATGTTAACAGAAATTCACATAGATGTGAAAGACATTCATTGCTTCTCCTTGCTTCCCTGTCCACATTTGCATTCCCTTACCCAGCGCAGCTCATGTCAAACCTTTGAAACACTGAAGACTCAGATTCAACAGCTGGCCCGTATGGAAGATTCATTATTATTTTGATAAAATTTTTCAGCGAGTCTTTTTACTGAGAAAAATGAGGATTATGTCCAAAGCCTTACTTCACTGCCAAAGTAACTAAGTGAAACTTCATCTCAAAATCAAACATTATTTGTTCCAGGCACACTTTGTCAAAACTTTTTATATGTAATTGAACCAAATTCTGTTTGTTATGCTTAGAGAATTGTACTGACTTTTTCCCTGACAGTTTTCTCAATGTTTTATTATAAAATGAACTTTGATTTTAGTCCACTTTAAATTTTTCATTTTGTATAGGTTTTTTCCAGTTCTAGTTCCATGTGTTTCTTTTAAGCATAATAAGGTCTGTAATTCACTAGTTCACAATTTTATGTTCAGAAGAGAGCTCTCAATCTGTTAGATTATCACAACCAACCATCTATGTTGTGTGAGCTACAGAATTAACCATATCTAGCCCACCACTAAGTAAGCCTGGTCATTTATATCTGTTTAAAGATATTAATTGTTGTGAGCTTTGCTTGGCAGGCCTGGCTGATTGATTGACTCAGGGGTTGTTTTTGAGAAGACAGAACAGGACAATGTAGTTTTAATTAATTGCTAATATTTAACATTCAAACTAAGATGTAACTGTTTTCCCCAGTATTTCTTGATAGTTTCTCATTCTTTCTGTAATGATAAGGTCTAATTCCAACTTAGTTTTCATTTTTCAGATTTGAGGGGGTCTTTCTGTTTTTCACTCTTCTGTCTTTCCTCTTTTCCATAAAATTATTTTTCTTGAAGGGGCAAAAAAAAAAAAAATTATTTTTAAACACAGGTGAAAATCTTAATGTATAAAATGCATGGGTTAGGGATCTTGATTTCTTTTGCCCAATAGCTCTGTATTGCTTCTGTGACAGGGAGCATAAAAAAATTAAGTAATTTCACAATGTCAATTTATTCCTCCAGTTTATTTAATATTATTTTTAAAAATCAAAATAATCACAGTCCCACATCATTTGCATTGATTAAAACAACACAGAACAGAACAAAACAAAATATTACAATATACTGAAAAAACTAATATAGATATTAAAAGAGTGGCCAACATGAAAAAATATATTCTTTTCAATATTTTGCTTCGGATGTTCAGGTTCTCTTCTGGCACCAGCATAACCTCTATAAATGTCACTTCAGTCAACACCAGCTGAAAATATCTGATCTGTGATACCAGATGTAGCATCATGCACAGTTTCAACCTGCATGATTCTCTTGTAGCTGCTTCCTTCTGGTTTTCCTAGTGTCATACAGGTTTACAATTTCTCCAGGGAGTACTTTTCCCTTTTTCTGCTTTCCTGTCTGCTTTGGAATGACATCCCACTGCTTCTGTACCTTCTCCTTGTTCTAAACATGACATAGGTATCTGCTTCCAGGGGGATATTCCCATTCAATATAGTCAAATACTTTTGAATTCCCAAACTTCATCATTGCTTCTTAGTGTTACTTGCTCAGGGAGTCACCATACATTCCTCACTCATTCATTACACATCTGAATTCCCAGTATGTTAAAAGGAATTTCAAAAAGGGAAGATGAATTAGTTTAAAAACATAAAGCTCCTGGGTTTACCAGGTCTATTTCTTGGGATGTGCTAAGAGATCCTTGAAAGGTGCTAGATGTGCTCAGAATACTGGGAATTAGTAATGTTCATGAAAGTGTGTGATGTATCCAGCATCACTCCAATACTAGACAAACTTTAAATGGTGTAATGCACCTTGAAATGCTAACAATTTCTTTTCTCCTTTCCTATTAAGTTAAATCAATTCCAGCCTGACATGCCGCTGTATAAGTCCATATGTACAGTGTACATTTGGTGGTAGGTAGCCTAGTACTTGTTCATAGAACCTTGCTGTCCTTTGGTACACCTAAATGCCCACTTTACTAATATTCCCATGCACTACAAGCTGCTCTGCAGCCTATGACATGGCACTCAGCTGTAATTAGCACCAAAACAAGGAGTTAGTATGCAGGACACGGACAATTCTTTGACTCCAGATGCTGTATTCAAACTGCAGTGGTCCATTGAAGAAGTAGAGGTAACCTATGGAAAAAGAAAGTTAAAATGAATTAGAAAGATTCTAATTCTAGAATTAGAATTAAGAAATTGTGGTGTCATATCAAAATTATTCTTAAAATAGTAATTATGTTGCTTACATTTTTAATAATTCAAATGCAATATTTTCATATTTAGAATGCTGAGCTAAATTTTTTAAAGATCCTCATTCCATTTAGAACAAGATGGATCAGAGTTTTAAAAGTACTGATATTCTTTAATCTTGTGTCAAATTCTAATTGCACTTGATCAGGAAGATACAGGGTTGGCATTTTAAGACACTGACTCAGAAACACTCCTGAAAAGCTGGATAGGAATGGGTTCCAGGTATTACATTACAATACTTCTACTATAAGCATGTCACTTTAGGTTCCCTAAGCAAGGAGCTCTTGTTTTGGCCAGAGCATAATTTAGATCACAAAACTGATTCAGTCGAAAACAGAAGTGTTGATGTGAAGAAATTAAAATTACAAATGCACAATTTTCTACAAGACATTAATCTCAAGTTTCAAGGGCAATTAATTGTAATAAAGTTTCATTATCAGATTACGTACCATTTCTTTCATAGACTGCATCCACTTTATCACCAATTCCTGCGAATTCTTCCTCTATCAGCCTGGGGTAGCCTGCGTCCATAACCTCTGCCTCTTCATCATAACTATATTGAAAATAAAAGAAAAAAAATCAGGAGATTGGAGCAGCCTGGGAGTTTGGCCTGTGCCCTTTATATGTGTTGAAGTTACCCACACCCAAAGCAAGCCATCAGTCTTTGGATGCTTTCTGTCTAGTGCAATGGTAAAATGCAGGGTGATAAATGGCACACCTGCATCAGAAGTGGAATGAACACAAAGCAAATAGAGCTAAGTTTTCAGAACTGATCTATAAAGTATGTGTTATATGGACATAATTGTACCTGGATGTACTGGTACTACAAACCTCTCCTGAGGCTGCTTGGTCCAGTGATAGTGGGAAGGGGTGGTAATGTCTTAATTATGCGTGAGCCCCACTCATGGACAGTAAAAAAGAGACACCCTAGGGTGGGACTGATACCATTGCATGTCACACAAGCAACTCAAGGAGGCAAGATGGGAAATTTGTCTGGCAGGCATGACCACATTAGAAATTAGAGCACTTTGTTCTCATTTCCTTACACTCATTCAGCTTTTAAAATCTGTGCCCATATTTTTGTAAAAGCCTTGCATACACCTTTACAACATGTTGTAGAGAGCTGTAGCACCAATGAAAACCACAGACTGGATTGGCCAAATGCCTGGTTTGAACCAAACTCCTGATCTTTCCGTACAGCTGGACAGGTTATGACTAGGGACACCAAAACTGACCGTCTCCAGCTTACCTCCAGTACTTATTTCCAGTAAAAAAGAGAGTCTTGCCAGTGTCTTTAACGTGGACAGCTGCATCTATTCTTCTCATTTCTTTTGGGAATCCCATTTCATATATCTTTTTAGGGAAGTCTTCAACTATGTCGTAACCATTCAAAGCCCAGACTTTCTTTCCTGAAAATATGAACAAAGTATGGGTGAGTCTTTTGCAAGGACTCAGCTGTGAGAAAAGAATAAAATGAGGAAACCATGACCCCTATTTTCACACAAACAAACAGATTGTTAGGTCACACACTCAGTAGGTATTAGATTATTTATACTATGATTCTGGGCATCCTAATTAAATTGTACATCTAACTCACAGAAAATTTTATAGATGTGCATGAGGTGAAACCGTTTGTTTTTCGAGCAAGGAAGGTAGGATGTTTTATTCTTCAATTGATTACCTCTATATCACCTGTTGAGCTTGATTTAATATGTGTATTTTTCTGCCAACAACAAAATTGAAAACTCACCTTTAAACATGAACACAAGATCTTTGATGGGATTTTCATAAGCTGCATCTATTTTATTTGGAAGCTCTGGCCAAAAGGACTTAAGTAACACTAGTTCTGCCTCTACCATCTGAGGGTGCAGTCGCCAGAAAAACCTAGTTCAGAAAAGGAAGATATATTTTATGTTTCTTGTCATACTGTAGAATAGCAATATCTTTGTTAAGACAAGTATCTTTACAATAGTTAAAATAAATTACTGGTGAATTAATGGTTATCATATCACAGAATATTGAATAGACTGAGCCCCTCTTAGACCTTTCCTTTCCTCACAGCCATCAGCTGCAGACCATTTCTGTCACTCACACAGTGATCATCTCAAACAATAACAAATTTTAAGATTCTTTCTTTTAGAATAAGAGAAACACTGCTGTCCTATGTGAAGCTCCTGAATGCAGTAGAACTTCACCCAAATAAAATTAGCAGATTTATACATGTTGAAGAAATCGCATGAATTTAAAAATGTGAACAAAAGCATCAGTCTTCAGCCATATTATCTTCATATTGCTGGGAAGTCAAGTCTGTAGTTGCATTATAAATCCCACCTAAAAATATATATGATGCAATTTCTTAACATATATCTATATTGATTGGTGCTCTTTTAAATGCATATTTACCAAAATTTTTAGTAACAAAACCTGAAAGGGTGTTTTTGGTTGCTCAGACTTTATCCAGTACCCACCATCCTTGATATGAAAGTGTCTTTACCTGTCCTTGAAGACCAGCATTTCTCCACGAAGTTCTGTTATTGCATCAAGTGATAATTCCACATCACATTTCTCTGGTGTTTTGGGATGTTTTGGGTTGGGATCTTTGTCTCCAGCACCTGGAATGATATCGCATGATGTAAGCTTGACAGTGTTAATTTGCTGTCTATTGATCATGGTATTGAACAGAAAATGGAAGATCTCCCAAGATCATAATGAATACAAACATAACAGGTAAAAAATTTTTACAGAAAAATGTATTCTCTCTTTCCTCTAGCCAAATTAATTTATGAACTTTGCAGTTCAAGTGTGCTGCAAAGGTGTTAAATAAAGTTGCTTTCTTTATCCTAAGTTTTGAAGGTCCTCAAAAACCTTATGCTTTTCATAATGAAACATGGATAGCTCTGTTTCTACCTTTAGACTCTGTTTTACCTTCTCTTTTCAGGCAGGTCAAAAAGTAGGACTCTGGTCCCCATCACCTACCACTAAAGGAAAGAGGTCAGTGATGACCAACTGTTCTCTGCAGCATTAGTTATTTTTTCTCCCCTCTCAACTACTAAATCTAAGAGTCTCCTGTTCCAGTGAATCCTTCTTAATGGGTCATGACTGTTGTTACTGAACACATACAGCTCACAGTAACAGTGCAGCACATCTGCAGCAAGCTATAATGATACAGGAGATAAATACTATATATTATACAGATTTACCATAGAGTTCTTGGATCCCTTGCACATCATCATCAGGAAGCACAAAACCAGATTTTCCAGTGTATGTATAGATTGGGAACATCAAAGCTCCAGGGTCTCTAGAGTGTTCAAGTCCCAGTGAATGACCAAATTCATGGGCAGCAACAAGAAACAAGTTATAGCCTATAACAAACCACAGCAAAAGTAAATGTGCATCTCCTTGCATCACCATACTTGACACTGTGCTTTAACATATGAGACAATGAATGACACAACTGAATACATGGAAAAATTCTGCATAATTCATAAAGTCATAGAAAGGTTTGGGACCTTAAAGACCACCTAGTTCCAGCCCCCTGCCTTGAGCAGGGACACCTTCTACTAGATATAATTGCTTGTGAATTTTGAACTATGATAGATATTAATAAGGGCCTAAGCGATCTAGTGTCTCATAGCTGGTGTTCAGCCTAACTCTTACAAGACAGTGTTACTATGTAAGGAGATTGACATTTCTTGAAATTTCTTAGCAACTCCGGAAAGATCTAGCGTGAAGTCTTGATCCTACTCAAATCATGAACATTTTGTTGGGAATTCATCTGAAGAAGAGAGTCCATTATTGCAGAAATTAGCATTAATATCAGGAGGGTGACCTAATCCAGTGCTGAAAAAAATAGTGTTTTGTTCTATTAAATTCTGTCCGGAATAGGCAAGGTGATGAATTTTCAAATTAAATGCAAGCAGACAGTGTCCAGCTGAGGTATGTCTGCTATAGGCTTCAGTAAGGCAGTGCCCATCAGTCTGTGATCAGAACTAGCTGCCCTTAGTGAAATGCCAAAATGACAAAATCTTGATTGTGTAATTTTTTTGTAATCATTTCACTTAGGAATGTAATATCTTAAAATTTATGCTAAACACATGTTAAACTTCCATTCATGACTGGA
Source organism: Taeniopygia guttata (assembly GCF_048771995.1). NCBI lineage: Eukaryota > Metazoa > Chordata > Aves > Passeriformes > Estrildidae > Taeniopygia > Taeniopygia guttata. The sequence continues at coordinate 41,018,020 of NC_133024.1, forward strand.
GGTTAAACTCAGCGTTCTATGTGTGAACAGTGAACATAATGATGAACAAACAGTCAACAGGCAAAACAAACTGTCTACAGATATCAAACAGGGATAAATTTTCCATCTATCATAATCTCAAATAATCTCAGGACCTTCTGTTACCTTTAGAATCATCTGACCAAACTTCATCATCATCAAAATGAGCATCTCCTCCATAGTCTGGGCCCGGGGGAAAAGCATGTGCCAGTAATCCAGAGGGTCCATCAAAAGGGTAGAAGTCACCATGTTCTATAAAGCAAAATTCAAAACATCCATTTTATGTATATAGGAATATAGTTTACTTCTAAAATAAAACCAACTGGTTCTGTGTTACCTTTAGTGCCAAAGGAGATCATGATATCAGCTATACCACTTCGTATTCTGGTGAAGTTCAGTGGAGTCACATCAGACCAAACTTTAAATGCTTTTTTGAAAGCTCTGTCTACTTCATTACGTTTCAGATCTGAAGTGTAATTCATAATTCTGTCAAACAGATTAACATCTCCAGGTAAATTGTGTGAATTGAAGAAATATGCAATGCACTTTTATCTGACTGTACACCTCATTAAAAGTTTTTGCTTTTCTCATATGATCTTATCACATAACAAGGAGCTTAGCAACTGCATACAGTATTAAAAAAATTAAACATTTCTATCATCATTAAAATAATGCAGAGATATCTGCAATGATCCAACAGCTTTCTGTAATTGGTTTTCTATGCACCAGAGGATTTAGAAAGTGACAGATATATTCAATAGTAAGTAAAATCATACCAGTAACTTCAAAACTTTTATGTCATATAAAATATCTCATGATCCTCACTTCCTGGAGGAGCAGAACATTATCCAAAGTGATTTTTCATGGACTGTAATTGTCCATATTAAAGAAACATTTATCACTAGCTATGGAATGAAGAGATTTTACCATATTTAGAATCTGCTAAATAAACTCAGTCTGTAGCTATTGAAAGCTCCAGATATATGACCTTGCAGAATTAAAGCAGAAGGATCCACCTTCTGAACTGTCAGACCTTCACCTCCTAAGGTCAACTTTTCTGAGGTCATGGTACAGGGATTTCTCTGACCGAAGACAGAGCTCTACATCTGGGATGTGAAATGGAAGAGCTTGCTCTCACAGTCACACAGACTGGTTTGCATCTGCACATCTCTGTACAGGACAAGACAGAAGCAAACATTAAACCAGGTCCAAACAGAGATAAGGAGTGACCCAGAGAAGTGCATGATCTGGGCCCCTACCCCTCTTTCATTTGGCACCATGGATGTGTCCTGAGTGTCTGTATGGAGGTGAAATGAGGAGTTGCTGGCTTACAGCCCACCAGGTTTCCTTTTCCATGACAAAGTGCAATGGAAAAAATTCATGTGTACTTCCTTGGGCTGCAACGTAAGCTGGGAGCACCTTTCCAAAAGTGGGTCTGTAAGGGTTTTAAAATGCAACATTAATTTAGTCAAACACAAATGCACCCTTCTCACATCAACCTCATGTACTGAGCAACCCATTGGACAATATACCTGGAAAGAAGGTAATAATAGTAATAATACTCAAAATACCAGGCATTTACCTGTATGTCAAATTCATTTTTGACCATTTGAGTTTTCTAGGGAAAAAGTTATATTCCCCCACATCTGGGACACCACATCTTGGTTTCTGCATCAGCTCATATGTTTCTTCATCTAATTTTCCTGTCACCTCCAAGCCAAAAAAAGCTTGCATTTCCCGAAGTTTGGCTGCGACTGTGTTCCCACTCTTCTTCATTATGCCAGCAGGATTCGGGCGGAGATCATAGTGTGTCCTGAGATAGCGCTAAGAAGGGGAAAAGGAGTAATAAGCCTGATTTCCAAGCAGTTGTAACTGTGCAGCTTAGTGTCATTGGAACATGCAAATGAATTATTTTATACCATACCTCTGCAAACTGAAGGTCCCTTTCTGTGAATTCATGGCTGTCTTCAAGGGGAATAGGGATTGTCAGGCAAAATGACAAACCCATCAAGAAAAAGAAAACAGCAGCAAGTCCTGATTGCATCATGTTGGATTTCTGAAGTCTGAAGCCCTGATGTTTTAGAGAGCAGCTACCTTTACTTTTATAGTCCCAACCCAGTGAGTCACCACTTAGAAACAAGTTAGAACTTCCTTGTTGCTGGAAGTAAACATGCTTAGATGGCTGGTTTGTTTCTCCTCCCCAGCACTGTGGTTTAGGCATCCGTTCTCCAGCTGAGAGCTCTGAAACTGTACCTTTGTATAAACATGAGGTCTCTGAATATTGACATAAACTGCGGGAAGAAATGGGCATAAGCAAACCACACTTGTTGATTATTTTGCAGTAACTTCCACTGGCAATAACTGGCAACAATGCTGCAATAACTTACTTTTCTTTGCTAGAAAAATCGGCTTTTTTACCATTTGATAAACAATAAAAATACATAACAAGGGTCCTTATTTTAAAGTAAAATCTGCATCTTTTCAGTAATTGCACTACTTCAAAAGCAATTTTTAGTAAAATAACACTATAGAATATACAATATGATTTTGCTTCTGTAAAGAACTATAACTCCATAGCATTAACAAAAATGTTAATTCAGAGATCCTTAAAGAGAATTTCTATCTATATTACAGAATACTTTACTGTCTGACATACTCAAAAACAGAAATGCTAAATATCAGGAAATAGATTAAGAACATTTAAAAGCATTTTTTTTTAGTAACAAAGGAGGTCATGTAGAGTGACTAATTAATACAATTTATCTTCCAAAAATCTGAATTTAATTTACTTTATGAGAAGATGATAACATAGATCAATGAGAGAGCTAATACTTTGAGAGAGGCAATCTACCAGCTACAGATAGACAATGGATTTGTGTGTCAAAATAACAAAAAAATGTGATTTTTTTTTTTCTTATGAAGTGGATAGCAGGAAACATCTGCCATTATGACAGAAATGGTCATTACTATACCTCAAACATAAGGTATCACCACAATCTCAGCTCCTGCTATAACTTGTATCATATCACCTGCTGACAAGCACAGGTCCAAGGGGAGATGTGGTTTCTGCTGAATTTGCCTCGCTCTTTCATGGATAATTTCTTTTGCCTGTATGGAAAACCTCAGGCAGCTTTCTGGCAGACAATGGTACAGGCATCCTGGAATACAATACCCTGATGTGGATTTTCCTTTGTTGACAAAACAGGAAAACAACAAAAATCAGTGAAGCTGAATGTGTAAAAGCTCTATTACTCAAACAATGATAACTGTGTGTTTTATGATGACAAACAGCAAAAGCAAATAATGCTGAGAAGAATTTGTTATGTAGGCTGTTTCTGCCTCTCTGCCCATCTCAGCCACTGCTAAATATGGTCACAACACTTAGGAACAGACAACATCTTTTAAAGCAGTTTGTATATTCTCCTTTACATTGTCTGTCAGCAGCACTGAGGCTTTTGCTCAGCAATGGATATAAAGACTGTTAATTAGTTATTCCACCTTCCTGAGAAATGTTCTCCCCTGAAGTGCTTCAGGACAAGCACTGGATCCATACTGCCAGTGCACCCTTTGCTAGTGCAGACTGCCAGATTAACTCTGTGTCCCATTTCTTTCCCTCCAACATTTCTGTACTGACAGTTGCAGCACTGCTTTGAATAATGTTGGGATACCCAGTTAGCAGATAAGCAGTGTTTACAGTGTATTTTGCTTGCTTTGTGTGGAGCTTAAGAGCAGTGGTGCAGCCTTTTGTTTCTTGTGGCTGTAAGCAATGCTTTCCTGGAGATGATGAAGCTGGGAATGTTATTGTTGTTCATAGCACTACCCGACATAGCTCAGAAATCTATGAGTGAAATGAATAGTTTAAAACTCTATGGGTAACATTTCACTAAATTCCAAATTCTCTGAATTTAGGTTCTTTATACATAAAAAAGCACAGTTTTATACTGCCATTTGTGTATCACTGCCCCTTACCAGATGTAGTTAAAAGGTTTTTATTCTGTGTCAAGTCCCTGTAGAATTACTCTTTCTCAGCTCAGACACTGGGGTCTTTGCTTCTGGAACAGGAGAGATTTCTTAACCAATTGTTACTGCAAAAATGTGATCAGTCCATTACACTTGAGGAGAAGATGATCCCAAATTATCGCTCAGTGGTTTCAGGTTTACCTTAATAAACATAGGTCAGCTTACTGCCAGTTAAAGGTGACACCAAATATTCAGTGACAATATTGAATTATATAAATATAGAACTAAAAATAAATATTTAGCTTGGCTCAAGAGTAAAATTAAAGAACATTGTTAGCCTACCCAACAATACTCCCAGGAGATGTGGAAACCTGTTCTTTAAAATGTTTAAGCTGCAGTCAACAAAGCAGTAATAATTATAATTGTCTTGCATTAAGAGAATGATATATTAGGCAAGGAAGAAAGATTTTCCACTTTCTGTGATTTTTTTTTTTACAAATGCTCTGAAGTCATTTGAAGTTCACTATGAAATCTCTTTCAAAAACTTTGCTTTTGTTGCCTTTGGAGAGCTGTCCTGAGGCATTTCTAAAGAATAATATAAAAAATGGGCAAAGTAATTACAGGAATAAACTAGAACAGGCAGCTTTTCTGAAAACAACTTCTCTTTGTGCAAGAAAAGATGAGTAAAGCTGGATCTTTGCTACTGTAGGAGAATTAAATGAAATGAACACATGAAGAAATAGTCCACTGTAGTGAACAGATTCTGCATGTGAGTAGAAAAACATACAAAGAGAAAAAAAAAAAAAACCACCAGGGAGTCTGTAGCTATTTTGTCACAGGGAGTAAATCAAAAGGCTAAACCTAAACCTGTTTTTTGAAAGACTGTGTGCAATGAGCCATTTGAGGGTGTATTATGGCTGAATCATGTTTTCAGAACATTCAGTTAAATCCTTTGAGAGTCCTGGCAATGTAAAAATACAAAATCCTATATGTTTTCTTACACATTTTATTGTTATTTATACAACATCAGTGGCCAGAAGCCTAAACTGAGGCATGGATTTACGTCTTCTGTAGACAAAGCAAAGCAGCAATGGTGAAAGGCCATGCAAGCAAGCAAATAAAAGGCTCAAAGAAAATGAGTTTTATTCCCCCTTTTTCTGAAACAGTGTCACAGATGCAGTGTATGATGATATTTTTTAGGGGAGATAAAGTCTTGACTGAGCTGGGAACTAAGTAGAGACCCCTGAAGGTCTTACCTTTATATATAGTATCTCTTTAAAACCTCAAACAAAGGGAGTTTTTAAAGCTGGCACTGACAAACAAGAAAGTCAAAGCCACCCAGTGTTGGGTAATGTAAGGTGCAAAATCTGTGGATCAGGTGATGCCACTGTCTGAAGCAGAAAATTAATTTAAAACTATGAAGAGAGGTGTAAATTAAGGTAAAAACAGTCAGCAGTGGTTCATAGACCTTGTGCTGACCCCAGTGCAAACAAGCAAGCCTGGAAAGTTTTATTTTAAAAGCTCTGAAACCCACAGAACTGCTGACTAGTAAGATTTCAACAAGCACTGCAAAATTTCTGCAATTCTGTCATCTTGTGGGTGTGGGTAAAGTTAGCTGGACTGATGGTAATTTACACAGGCACTGCAGAGACTGGAATAATCATGATGGTCTTCAACCCCCAAGGAAAAATGGAAAATGGGGGATGGAAGATGTGTCAAGGAGAAATTAAATGACTTAAAGCAACATTTAGGTACTATTTATTTGAAAACAAGAATTGAGCCAACCATGTGATTTCAACATACCTTTTGCTAACACAAATAATTGAAAGGTGCCCTGTTTTGATTTACAGTCTGTGTTTGGTGCCCAAAATAACAGTATATAGTGAATGTGGTGAATGATCACTGACCCTGAAACAGCAGACACTTCACTTAAGAAAAATAAGCAAAAGTCAATGGTCCCATTTGTTAATGCTTCTTACCACAAGGTAGTTGTATTTCAAGTGAAACATTTCCAGTGCCTGGGCCTGTGCCATCACATTTAGATGAGTTTCCTCTGGGAAAAAGGATGTTATTCTGAGGCCCATTGTACAGATGGGTAAATGGAGTCTCAGAGTAGTTCCAAACACATGGAAATACTCTGGCTCTGCCTCTCCAGGTGAACTCCATCTCTGGGACCTGTGACAAAAAGGGGAGGCCAAGACAACTGAGCTGGGATGACAGGGGATGTTGCAGCAACCTGACTCCTTTTTATATTAAACAGCAGCATCCCTATGCCATTTGATAGCAAAAAGATGTTATCAGGGAGCTCAGAGATGTTCAATATGGTCCAGTGCCAGAAGCAAGAAACATATAAACATTCCCAAGAGGCAGTGACTCTTGTTTGAATGAGACCCTGTAGACTCTGTGGAGCAGAGATGAAGGGCACCAGAGATGAACTGCCTTTTTGTCTGCAGAACTAAATTTGGGCACCTTCCTGGGTGCTGTGTCTGAAGTCTCATTATAATCAATGAAGTCAAAACACTCTCTAATCCCTAGACAGCAGTTTAGTTTATTACACTGAGGTAGGCACCTTGGGGCTATTTCAGCTGCCCACAGACAGATTTCTAACGTTGCCTGAAGGACAGAGCCCTCATCAGTCCTGTGTCATATCTGATTGTCCCATGCAGATGCCTTGGGTTCCCCCTGCACCTCATCTGGCATTAGATACCTTTCTCTAGGCTGCTGTGGTGAGTCCCTCACCCCTGGGCTTTGCTGGCTCAAGAGGAGCCCCAGCTGGCTCACACAGAGATACTTCGCTTCAGGTGACCTCTTCTGGAGTTGAACTTCTCACCAATTTTCTGCTGATGCCTGAAGAAGCCAGGAGCTGTCACACTGCAGGGAATTGTTGTGCTGCTGCGCAAGGTGGCAGCCCTGCAGCTGGTGGGCAGCTGGGCAATATCCATTCCTTCCACGACAGTGCTCCTGCTCACAGCTCATCTGACCTGGGAGAAACAGGGACCCTGCCTTATGCCCACAGGCAAATTGAAAGAGAGAAAAGCCTTCAAAGAGCTACATGAATCCAAATTTTCTTTGTCCAAACAAAGTGACTGCCTAGATCAAGTACAAAATATCTACTTATCTCTATTGCTAGAAAAGTGTAGGTGAATGAGTTCATGAGTTTGTGTCTAGCTAACATAACTTTAATGCTTAGGGGAAGGAGCTGGTCAACACTACAATAAAACTAAAGGAAAATGAAACTATGAAAATAGATTCAAGGTAAAAACTTAATTTTCTATTTTTTTAATACATCCATCATCTTAATCCCCTTTTTAAATTCTAATATTTAAGATTCCACACAGTCCCAAAAATATATTTAAAGATTATCTTGGTGGCACTGTGGATCTCTGACACTCGTAAGTAGGTCTTAGTATGGTTTGATGTATTTTATTTCTAGTGTCTGCCCCAAAATACATATGTTATGTCCTTAAAGCATTTTTATTTTAGCTCTTCCATCATAGTAAAAAAGGTCTGTCATTGTCTTGTCAATTTACTGTTTAAGTACTTTGCTGTAGCAACTTTATCCTTAAAACTTAAGACCCTCACTATGAACGGATAGTAATTTTTCATAGTTAATTGTAACTGTTAAAAAATCTGCATTAGGAAGAAAAATGCATTTGATGGTTTATCAATAAAGCAATTCAACATTTTTTTCTAAAATTTTGGGGATTCAGGAATTTGAATAAATTACCCAAAGGAAACAGAAATTTTGCATGTTAAATGTCTAAGTGGAGTTTGAATTTTAAATTTGTGGAATCTATACCTTCAGGAGGGACAAATGTCTCCTTCAGGAGTGTGAAATGAAAATTAATGTAATGTGCTCTGAAACACTTAAGTTCAGAGTAAATTTGAAAATTTGGGCTAGGAGCCTAACAGAAACACACAAGTCTCATTCCTGCTTCCACAAGCACTTTTCTCTGACATATGCTAATACATTTACTATTGATAATGAAGGCTCATAATTTCTGATTTGAATTTCTGTTGGTCACTTCTCAAGAGCACTGTATCTTCAGTTCCTCTTAAGTAATAATAAGCCACAGATGTCTTCACTGGACTAGATATGTCAAGCCAGTTAGTTTGTCGTACTTAACTACAAAGTTAAGCACTACAAACTGTAGTACTTAACCCCATGAAGGCTTTTGTTTTTCTAGGTATTGTAAGAAGAAATGAAGCAGAGGAACAGGGCAGGTTTGGTGTGGATTTCAAGGGTAGAGAGAAAGTGTCTCTTCAGCACCAGTGAAAAATATGAGAGTTGTGTCCATTGTTCGTAAGATATGTTCATATTTACTGAATGAGGTATTACCTGACTCCTTCCAGAGGCATCAGTCATTAAAGGTACACCCTAATTGAACTGTATTCCTGATTTCTTACATTTTTCCAAGCCTGTGTCTATTGGAATTTCCATCTGAGTGCTTACAAACTTCTTTTCAAGATCAGAGCCTCTCATATATGCACACAAATAATTTTGTGAATTCAGAATTATATTAAATGAATTTAAAAAGTTGCATTGACATTATCTGAAGGAGAAAGCATCACAAATCTTTTGGACAGGTACTTGTCCTTCATGGAAATACATGAAAATAAAGTTTACTGTAAATTTTTTATTTGTAAGGAGTTTTATGTCCAAAACCATACATTTTAAAAAACATTTAGGAAAGGAAGTTTAAAGTTTAAAGCCGTGGGTTTTGCTTGCCAACCACATTACTGTTGTTTATACAACTGGGCTGTTTACAAAGCAGTTTCTCAACCCCATTGCAAAAGCTCTTGAGGGAAAGGGGGGTATAAACTAGAAGACTGATGCATACAGTTTTATAGAAAGTACAACAAGCAAATGGTAAGTTTAAAATTAAGGTTTGGATAACTGGTGAGAGATTACTAAAGGTGAGTTTAAAAAAACTCCTGGTGCTACCTAGCAAAGTGCATATTTTCAACCATAAAGTGGTGTGGCACAGAAATAAATGTCAAAATTTTCCCATTAAAAAGAAATATAATAAAAAGAGGGTTCTACATTTAATCATAAATCTCACTTCCACATTTGGATCAAATTCATGGTAGACCACCAAGATGATGGGGTTGGAGCACTTGCACTGTGAGGAGAGGCTAAACAGCTGGACTCTGCCTGGAGCAGTGACAGCTTCAGGAGGACCTAACAGCAGCTCCCAGTGCCTGTGGTGAGGTTTCCTCAGTAACCAAACATCAAAGTTAGATATTTTGAAAACATTGTAGTGAATATGCTTATGTGACACTTTAGGCATACTCAAGTTCCATACATCACAGATTTTTGAGTGAGAATTAGTAATAAACATAATAAGCTGGGGCTCCATATATTGGCTGTCATTTGAAATTATCATGTTCAAATTTATCAGTCAATATCTTCATGATATCAGTGAATTTTCAGTAACTGTGAAATACTGATAAAAAAGCGATCTAGAAAAATTAAGCAACCAATATAGTTCACAAATGCAAATAACTATGATTCAGATTAAGTTCTCAAGATAAGTATTTGCAATATTTTGAACATTTTATTTAGCCTATCTAAAGCCTCAACACTCTCTTGCACACTAACACTGCTCTATATGAATAATATGAAGAGAGTATTTTCAGCCATTACTCCAGATTTCCTAATTTCTCTGCCATTCTGACATCCTACTCTTTTTACCCTCTGCTATATAAATGTCCTTCTTTATTCACTTTCAGAAGAAGACAACAGCTTCCATTCCTCTTTTTCACATGGTAGCTGTGGGATGGAATGACAACAAAAGAAAGGAATTTCCGCAGTGTTCCTGATAAGTCATGAGAAATGAATTTTTCATCACACTATCTCCGTTCTTATGTCAGCTGAAAAATTCCATTCATGTATCCCTTAGACCTGGCATTCAGCATTTTCTTTTCTGTACTAGTAGATAGCAAGATGTCACTTCTTCCTACTAGCAGATAGCTTCTTTCTCTTCTTCCTCTTTCCTAATCAGGCAGTGTGCTCTGATTCACTGCATTGATAAAACCAACTGCTAGTAATTCAAATTGGCTAGTGGGGGTTAAAGGATTTGGTTCAGAGAAGAAGACTTGCAAAAGCTGTGATGCTAGAAATGCTTGTTCATATCCATGCTGAAAAATTAAATTCAATAGCTTTGATGTTGCAGAAGATGCCAGGAGATAATGGTTTAGCTAGGGTTACCTGGAGCCAGATGCCCAAACAAAAATGATCAGAGGGATGGAGCACCTCTCCTGCAAAGGATGGAATCCACTGAACAGTGCACCATCAAATCAACCTCTCTGCAGTTTAGAGAGAAGGGCATTGTGGGGACCTATGTCAAAGGCTTTACAGAAGCCCAGACATGTGACACCTCTAGCCTTTCCCTTGTCCACTGCTACAGTCGCTCCACTGTAGAAGGCCACTGGGCTAGTCAGGCAGGACTTGCCCTGTGTGAAGCTGTGCTGCCTGTCTTGAGCCACCTCCATATCTTCAGCATGCTTTAGCTAGGAAGACCACACAAAATGCACGTCATATCCATCTCATTTTTGTGAATTAGTCTATGATGGTTCATATTTGCAGATTCATAACCAATAAAAAGCTCATTAAATTACATTTGGCTTAAATCAAAATAGATTCTATCCCTGACTGTTTTAAAATGGTTGGAGCATGTTCAGCCTTCATTATAATGATATTGGCAAGGCCATGAGAGAGTCAGAGCAAGGTCTTGGGAGAATTTCCAGCCATATGCTCCTGAAACTTCAGCATCTTCATTTGTTTATTCCACTTTTCTCTAGCCAGATGTGAAGTGGAATTTATTATATAAACAAATTAGGAGATATCTGTGCATAGTTGTGTCAGAATCTTTCAAGTTAGTAAAAAATCTGGTGTCATATGTGGCTTGGTTTCCTTAGCATATAAAATGAAATTCCTGCCTGAAAGTGAACCATAACAAATGTTCACTGAACATTTCACAAAGCTTATGCATTAAGTTGAGCTGTTGCTTTATGTCCTTTCACTGCAAAATAATTTATAAAACTTGTTCAAAGCTGACATAGAAAACTCTGGCAATGAAAAATACTTCTATTACTGTCAAATAGTGAGATTATTAGACTGGTTAAAAATAAGGTTGGTGTATTCTTGTTTTTTCTTTATTCCTGGATGAGGAAAGAGGAACATTGAAGAAATACTTTTAAGCTTTATCTAAAAATGTAACAAAATATTATGAAAGATTAATATTTTCTCTGAAGGTTGCTTCTCTATAAATAACTACTTAAAACTATTCAAATAACTATTAATTCAGTTTTTATCACTTATGTTTAAACATCACATGTAACAGCTCCTGACTTGCACTTGAACAAAAAGAACAAGTGTCATTTCTATGCAATACTAATCCAATTGACTTACAGAAACTGAAAGTCTTCATATGGAAGAGGATGTTGCAACATGACAGATCTACTTTTGGTTATTAGGGAATTTGACTGAGACAAAATTTTACATCCATGAACCTAACAAAGCAGGAACTTGAGGTTCACCCATATCCCAGATAAATGGTCTTAACCATGCAGTAAAGGGCTGAATCAGTTTCTCCTGCCTTTGTGTAAGAAGGGATCAATCTAGTTTTTAATCCTTTTCACAAAGTACCAAATTCTCACAGCATAAAACTTCGATTGTAACATTAAAAACAATTACTTTCATTAAGTTTTGCTCAATTGCTTCAGTTTCTCTATTTGACATACAAAGGAATAAATGACCAATCTATCAGTATTCTGTCTCTTAGCAATGATAATTAAAGACAATATCTAGGGAGAACATGAGTTTGATGAGTTTTTGACTGATGCTGGATGTCTTCACAATCCTCTGTAAGAACAAATTCCAGATATCCACTTACTATTCTACAAGAGATGGTTTAATTTCTCTATCTTTAATCAGACCCCTGCAAACCTGATTCAATGCCCCATGCCTCTAATATTGTACAGTTTGGTCTATATCAGTTTTACATTCAGCTTCTGCTGTACCTTCATGATTTTGCACAACTTAGTTTTATGAAGTTTTTGATTTCCTCTTGTCCAAACTCCTCATTTGGTAGCTGGTCCTTCAATTTAATGATTGAAATTACCTTCTGGGTAATTTCTTCACTGTCATCATTTCCTTTCTGAGATCTGGAGAACAAAACTGCACTAAGTTCTGAAGAACTGGACATGAGGAGTTTTGATATAGTAGGAAAATTATTCTTCCCATCACTCTGTCTCTCAGCATTTATCCTGATGGCTTCCAGTATTTTGTCGACTTCCTTTGCCTGCCACTGCATACTGATCCATTGATTTCTGACTAAAGATTTAGTCTTGTAGAGGTCACTCTTGCTTTCATAAAATAGGCTGCTTACATTCCAAATCCAGAAGGCAGAAAGAATGTGAGCTAACAACAGAATCAAGGTTGACATGATTACAGATTTTTGGTGGCAAAACAGCAACTCTAGAAGTGCACACTGTCTTCTGTCTTAATCACAACATAAGGATTGTATTACCTTATGGTGCATTTTTGGCTGCATTGCTTCATTATCATTTACAGGAAAAGAATAAATAACAGGAAGAAGAGATCAATTTCCCATTCAAAGCTGACATGACCAAAAACCCCATGCAGCTAAACAAACTGTAAGATAAATTATAGGATATATGATGTTCTGTGCACCAGATAAATGTGTGGTTTTTTTTCTAAAACTGTGTGAATAACTGATGGCTTTGTTCAGTCAGAATAAGAAAAATTTAAAGCCCCAATGATTTCATATGAAGTATTTTGTGTTTATCTTTCTTGTCAGAAGGAAAAAACCACCCATATTTCATGTTTCCTTAATGAGAGCTAAGGCTTAAGCAAGCCCAGTTTAAAACCCTGGGGTAGTAACTACAGCTATAAGATCCAGGGAAGTGATCACCCACCCACTTTGCTTGCCATATGTGAGACCATGTCTGGAGTGCTGTGTTTGGATCTGGATTCTTTAGTGCACAGAAGATGTTACCAAGATGGTCAGGGGCTGGAGCACAGGGCATAAGAGGAAAGGCTGAGAAAGTTGCGTTTGTTCACGCTGGAGATCAGAAGGCAAATGGGAAACCTTACTGACACCTTCAGGTACATGACAAGAAAATGCAGAGAAGATGGCAGCAGACTTTCCTTGGATGTGCACTGAGAAAGGATAGGAAGCAATGAAAACAAAATCAAACACTGGAAATTCCACTTGGGTGTTAGGAAAATTTTCTTTGTTGTGAGAGATGCAAAATGTTTGAAAGGGTTGAGTTTTGGTTCTTTATACTTGGAGGTGTTCAAAATTCATATAGTCAAAACCATGAGTAACATGGCCTAATTAAATTTGAGGCAGTGCTAGCCTGTATGACCTCTTAAGGATCCTTCCAAACTAAATTAACCTATATTTATGTATTTCTTTGAATGATGCGTATTACTGACCCAGTAGATGGTTGAAAAACCTTTCAGAAGGAACCTGACTATTTTATATATGAGCTGCTGAGCAACAACATTCAGCCCCTTGCTCTTGGTTTGCTGGCTTTTTTCTAGGCTGGATCATGTTCCTTCCACCCTGTTCAGATTTGGAATATTATCAGGTTCACTGTGAAAAAAGTATTTGTTTAAAATGTTTTTAAGCCATAAATTGTCCTCAATTTCATAGCAGTGAGTCAACAATAAAATTCTAAAAACTAGTCTTCTAGGTTCTGAATGTTTCACAAGCATTAGAAATTAATCCTCATATATATCTATTACTCAACTAAGCATTTTTATGCAGGGTGTATAGTAAAATTGAGAAAATTGGTCCCTAATGTCAAAGTTATCTGTCAGTTCCATTAATTTCTGACAGTTTGTTAAGCATGGTGCTCAAATCCAGGTCAATGAAATTTCACCAGTAGGAGTATAATAGAGGATCCTAAAGCTATTAGTGAAATCCTCAATAAAGATTTATTTACAGACCAATAACATCAGCAAACTCACTAATGACAGTCATAGTGCAAATTCTATTGCACTAGTGCATGATGTTCAAATGAAGTTTGCAAATTAATTCTTCAACAAATAAATACAGCAAAAGTGTATCCACTGTTAATGGTCTCCCAACCCAATCTTCATGTAGTCACAGCGTGTTGGTATTACAGCCCCAAATCAATATCAACTTGACAACCCAAAATATACATATGCCTTTGGTAGCTTTCTCCCTTTCTCCTTCTCTGTGCCAGGCTTTCTATTGATTCATAGGCTTGGCAAGTTCATTTGAGGAAAAAAAAGTCAAAGTGACTGGCTAAAAAATTCTTGAAAATGCTTTGTACAAATGCTTTGTAAGAGGGTGAACTGTTCAAAATGGGCTGTTCTTAATTCTTTCAGTCTGAAATGTACATATGTCGGTGAGTACCATGCTTATATGAGGGTTAGAAAATGACTGGGAACATAAAAGGGTAGGCAGGCTGCCAAAGCCAACATGCTGTTGTTATTGTGCCCACTTTAACTTAAGACAATTGAAACTGTTCTTCGGTGATTTGATAAGACTTGATTAATGGTTCTATGAGTTGCTTAAACTATGACTCAAGTCTAAGCCTGAAACTCAGTCAGTATTTTTAGATTATTAAAAAACGGGGAGACAATTGAGGCAGGGAACTCCTTCATCTTGTTTACCTAAGGAATGAAGTGTAAGGTGTTTTTCACAGACACTTGAAAACAGAGGTCTGCTCTGTGAGTCACTAGTGGATTTTCCACAACTACTATTAAAAAATAACTAGAAGAATAACAAGCAGCTCAATTGCTAAGTGACTTCCAAGTTAAAGAAGGCTCAAATTAACTTCTTCTAAATATTAATTCCTCTTTAAAGCAATACAGACTTAAACTCTGTCAGAGCACGACGGTATGTTGTCACTTTTGCAAATACTTTAGCTGAATGATCCATTTGACATACTATTTTTAGAGTTCTTTTTTTGAAGTCTATGATTGAAGACAGACACTGCTCTAAACGTCTAAATTTTTTGCAAAGAGTCAAAAAATGGTGTTAAAATGTCTGAAATATATAGTTAATTTATTCACACTGTATTTTCAGACAACCTATATTGGATGTATATGGAAAAATATAACCAACTTTCTCACTTTATCAGAATAGTTCCATAGTTCCAGGGCTCTGGTAAATCTAAAATTTTTATGGTTAAGAGAAGTGCTTTCTAATGCATTAAAAATGTGTTTTCTAACACAGTACTATGCAGGCAGTAAGAGAAACATGATATTTACGCAGATATTTAGATACTCAGTTATTCAGATATTTATTCAGAACTATTTTCTGAAAAATCTGGAGATCTCTCCCAATGATATACTTGTCTATGCAGACTCTGAATATGTGTCATGGGGAAAATCCTGTTCCGTTTGCCCCAAATGCCTTTTATCTGGGAACATTCTGTTCAGAGTAATCATTTTCTGTTTCTCTTAATAAATTCTGGTGATTCAGCCAAGACATTATTGATAACAGAAACTGCAAAATACTTTAATAAGGGCATTCTTTCCTGATAGCAATGAAGCTACAAAGATGTTGATTTCTCTGAGGAGCTGCTAAATACCAGGGATTTTTTGTTAGATGTTTGAGTATTGTCTGACTCAGGCTGAAACCAAACCAAACCAAAGCATCACAAGGGGTAACATTACTGTCAGTCATCTTTATAGAGTAAGTGGTTAAATTCCAATGCAATGACCCCTGTCTTGATCAACAAGGGGCAGACTTCCAGTGGTAAAATGTTGAGCCTTGTAGAGACCAAGGCTAAACCCCAAACTTGAGACGGTAGAAGTGATACGCATACTATTAGAATGGCACAGAGGATAATGAATAACATTCACTGTAATTATTTACTCCTACTCGACCTGAGTTAATGAAATTCTTGACAGCAGTATTGAGCAGTAAGAGAGATCAGTCATGCATTCCTCTGAATAAAAGCCTATAGCACAACAGTTATGAATAAAATAGTGATTACAGTCTTTATAATGTAACATCTAATTAAATGGTTAGTTGAGGGGACTTTCCTAAAATGTATTCATCTGCATTCCACGCCATACTTATAAACACATGAAATTCCCTAATGCAGAATGAAAGTTCTCAAGATTATTTCATTTTACATAAACATGGATTTTAGACAG